>NC_138512.1:40746456-41476456 GCF_964252035.2 Podarcis erhardii
CATGCTAGGCATGATGTCTTAGAGAGAGCTTGTTACACCCTCTCTTTCCTGTAGTTTTTATTAATTATTGAAGGTTACTTTAATGAATGTAATGTGACCTAAAAATATTCATACTAGTTTTCTAAATAAAGTATTAGAGTGTAAACACTTGCCTTAAATTCTCTAACAGAGTGTTTGGCTAAAATAACCTTTCAATTGGCATTGTTATGGCTGCAGCAAAGAGACCAGATTGCCAGGGGGTGGGAGATATGTTTCTATTTTATATCATACAATTAAGGTGTGTGTTGCTAATCAGAGGAAAAGGTTGAAATATCCTTTTCAGTGCAAGAGGTAACATTACATTCGTTTGGGTAGACTATACAATTAAGAATTCATTATTGGCCATTTGTTCTGTATTTTAAAAAGTTTTAGATTTTAAAGTTTTATGATACTTCTGTGATTTTGCTGTGCACCACCTTGATAAATAAAATTAGGGATACTGGGGAAGTGGCTACCATCCCTGTGAGACGAAATAGCCAGATGTGTGGCAGGTGGTGAGAGAGGGGGGATATGATTGTTCATTCCTGCTAGTTTGATTTGCCTGGTTAGTTACACCATTGGACCACTCTTAATACACGACGGGAGCAGCAGCTGATTTCTTGATTCCCCCACAAAGCTGACTGGAGACTTGAGAATAAACCGCAGGGTTATACAACTGGTTTTTCTTCTGCATGGCTTTGTACACCATTTTATCCAGAAAAGAAATCTACAGGCTTGTCCTTCTCAATCCAAGAAAAGCTCCAGAGGCTATGTGCTGCTTGTGGCTTGGCATGGCTATTGATGTCTGAGCAAACATTTGTTTGTGCAGAAGTGCCAAACATAAAATGCTAATGTGGTTCTGTGCACAAGGGACTCTTAAGCAAGGAACAGGCTTTCTGATCACATGCTATATGACTGGAAAGGAGTTGAGAAGAATCACTAAGAGTTCTTTCCCGGCATGACTGGCATCCCCTCATGCTTATTAAATCCACTGCATTTTGCGTAGCTTTTCGTGGCAGAATCCCCCCCCCCCCCGGTTTTGTTTGATGGTTTCCATTTTTTAAGTACAATATAACACAGTATATGTGAATATTTTAGGACCCACCTTATTCCTGTAATATAAACTGTTTTAAACAATTTTAATGGGTAATAATGTATATTTCCTTAAAATCCTCATATTCTCATAGAAGCACGACAGTAGTTTTCATAGAATCATATTTGGAAGGATCATCTAGTCTAGCCCCCTGCAATGCAGGAATATGCAGCTGTCCCTTATGGGGATTGAACCTGCAACTTGGGCGTTGTCAGCACCACACTCTAACTAACTGAGCCATCAGTTTGTGAAGCATAATAGTTTTTTACATTGTTTCTTTCTATGGGTACTGTTTCTGTTGTAGCTACTTACCTTATACATACGTTGATTGCAAGAACCCAGAAATCTTGACTTGCCTGCGGTTTCTTTGTGCTAGTTCTATTTTCTATTTCTCTCCCCCTGCTCCCAGCACACCTTGTAATTAGCTCTGTGTCATTTCTGAGCTCAGGGTACTTTCCTCTTTGCATTTTATGCAAAGTAAGTGCCACTGTGTTTAGTGGGATCTACTTCTGGATAAGTAAGTGTACTTATGAGGGCAGCCTGAGAGAGCTTTGGAAGTTTAAGCCTAGGGGAACTCAGCCGCCAACACTCTTTTCCTAATCAATTTTTTTATTGTGAAAAGCAGGCAATGAGTAGCTGGCAGCAGCAGAGGTCTTGTACACTTCTTTCTTAAGGCTTGCGTCTTCATAAGTATGCTCAGAAGTGTCCTTTACAAGCCCTTCAGATCACAGTGGCAGCTTTTAATTGTCTTTTGGCCAAGGAGACCTTGGACACTAGAATCTCCATGCATCTGCCTGGTGATGGATCCTTCCTGAGCATGCTCAGTCTCATCCAAAATTTGAGAATCTTTGGGTCTGTATGTAATCGGCCCAGGTAAAATTTCGAAACTTGATTTCTGACCCATCTACACTCCTTCTGAAATGATTGCCCCCTAGTCTTAGTTTTTTGAGTGGTCTTTCAAAAAAAATAATAATAATCACATAGGAGTACCATTTATTTTATGAATTGTTACACTTCTTTCATGAAAAATGCAGTGAAATAAGATAGAAAACCAGTAATTTAAATTATTTATCATTTCTTAGCTAGAGAAAAATTGCTGTTTGCACCCTGTGGTTGTTGGGTTTTTGTGTTTGTTTTTGCCGTGACATTTTTCTTTTATACTCAGGTTTCACTTTAGATTGTATAAATCTTTTGCCTTTTTTGACATTTTCTCTCTCTTTCACAATTGTCTAGCTCCTCAGTTGTTGATTTTAGTTATCAAACAAATGTTTAGGTATATAAAGCCATTTATTCCTAAAATAGAGTCTGTTTAAAATCCCTCCATGGGAAGAGTGGCTGTCATGTGTTTACAAAGGAAGCCTTGAGCAGATGTACCATGTGACTATGCATATAAGAAGCCTCAGGGCACACAAAGGCATTAGATTTAAACTGCGGGGAAGTATTAGGCCATTTGAGGAACAGTATCAGCTACTGCAATGGTTCTGATATCCTAAAGGCTGGGATTGTATGACTACTTTACTTTCAACAACTACCATGTTATATATTGCCCCCCCCCCCCCCCGCCTAAGACTTTTAAACATCATTTAATCTTTCCCTTTTATTGTGTCCCTTTCCACTTCCCATTTTTTTCCTAACATGTAATCTCTTGTATACCACTCATAAATTGAGACTTGTGAAATAATTGTGTGGTTTTTATATCATGCTCCTACCTTTTTTATTACTCCTATCCATCCCTTTAGCTATCTGTTAAATACAGCCAAACCTCTGTTGTTGAACGTAATCTGTTCTGGAAGCCCGTTTGGCTTCCGAAATGTTCGACAACTGAGGCATTACTTCTGTTTGGCTGCAGGAGCTTCCTGCGCTCAAGCGGAAGCCGTGTCGGATATTCGGCTTCTGAAAAAGATTTGAAAACCGGAACATTTCCGTGTTCTTGGCATTCGGGAGCCAAAACATTCCAAAATAGAGCTGTTTAGGAACCAAGGTTTGACTGTACACCATTATTTGATTTCAAATGTTACTTTTAAACTGCAGTATGAAAAACTTCTCAAAAACAATGCACTCTCATTTTTAAATTGGCCTCCACTGAAGCAAAAGAAAACACAGTTTTGCCATGATGAAGATTTCCAAAGAAATGCTGCGAAAGAGGATGCTAGCCAATTAACAGATGGGGGGGCGGCGGGGGGAGAGGCAATGGGAAAGTGACCATTCTACTATGTAATGATCACCACTCTGTCTTGCCTTTTTATGTATGTATCCAGTTTGTACTGTCTGTATTCAAGCTACCTTAATTTCTTTAGTTTATAGAATAATTAAGATTAACAATATAATATTATTGGATTTGAAACCGATTTTATGTATCTAATTGCTGTTTGTTTAACAAAATTTCTATACCATTTGATTCTAAGCAGTTTACAAGAAATATTAAAATTATTGATTAAAACAGCTAAAAAGAATTCAAAACATTTAAAAAGAATTAAAATAAACAGTAAAAGATTAAAAATTTTCAACTTCTATATGTCTGGATAGACTTGCCTAAACAAATATGCTTTAAGCAGGCACTGTAGAAAGAGTACAAGAGAGGTGTCTGCTTGATGTCAGCCAGGAACAAGGTTGTCATTATGATGCCTCTGCCCTGGGCTCCCCTCAGCCCAACAACTTCAGAACATCCTTGCTGTAGGGCATGCAGCAGAAAACAAGAAAGGGTTGCCGTATCCTCCACCCACCCCCATATTCAGCTGAGACCCCTCTTAAGCAGCTGCCTTCTTCATATACCAGCAGGCAGCAAAACAAATGCAGCAGCAATAGGAGGATTCCCACATCCCCCCCCCCCACCTCCACATTTTCAGAGTTTCTCAGGCAGCTACCTGCTGACTGTTCCTTGTGGCCAGCAGGCAGCAAAACAAGTGAAAGGTGATTCTCTCATTTCTTCTTCTACCTCAGCACACACATTTTTCTAAGTCTTAGCAAAGGCGATTGCAAGAGACATTGGAGAGGGGGAAGTGCTTAACCCCTTTCCACCACTGTGGAGCAGTGGAGGATGTGCAGTTAAACACTTCCTCCCAAATCAGACTACCACCCCCCAACTCGGTAGGCTGCTTTAAACTTTAAAATCCATGGAAAATACACTGATACCTCAGTCTGGTCCAACACTGCCAACTTCATTTATCTCTATGTGCATGTTAGACTGCTGAATTAGGGAAGGTCTTTCCATTTTCTTGAAGTCTTTTAATTTTTCCTGCTCTTTTTTCCTGTAACTGGACCATGTACGTTTGATCACTTACTTCATATATCCAGCTACAGAGAATACTGGTACACCCTTGTCACACAGGTTAAACAAGTATTTTTTTTAAAAAAATTCTTTTATTAAATTTTCCAACATACATTTATAATATCCAATCTAAATTTGTCACATATTTTCCCTTTTTGACTTCCTTCAACCTCTCTGACAATCATCCATTATTCAAATTTTTAAAAACGCATTTCCTAATTTTATATTGCATTTTGTAAACCTTCACCTCTTAGTTTTCATCAATACAATAGTCCTCTAACATTCACAGAGCCTCTTGAAATCCCACTAGCGTTATTTGCTCATCACATACACATTTCAGATAATCTGTAAATTTCCCCCAGTCTTCGATGAACATTTGATCTCGTATATATCTGATCTTTCCTGTTAGTTTGTCCAGTTCTGCATAATCCATCAATTTCATTCTCCATTCTTCGAGCGTCGGCAATTGCTCCTGTTTCCATTTTTGGGCCAGTAGTATTCTTGCTACTGTTACTGCATATTGAAACAGTTTACAATCCTTTCTATTTATTTCATTTCCTAGTATACCTAAAAGAAAAGCCTCTGGTTTCTTAACAAACGTATATTTCAACATCTTTTTCATCTCATTGTATATCATTTCCCAGAAGCCCTTCACCTTTTTACAATCCCACCACATATGATAAAATGTTCCTTCTTTTTCTTTACATTTCCAACACTTATTACATGTTTTATACATTTTTGCCAATTTTACAGGTGTGATGTACCATCTATAAATCATTTTCATAACGTTTTCCTTTAACGCAGTACATGCCATAAATTTTATATTTTCATTCCACAGTTTTATCCAATCCTTAAACTGTATATTATAACCCAAATCTCTGGCCCAGTGTATCATAACCGATTTAACTTCCTCATCTTTTGTATACCATTCTAGCAAAATTTTATACATGTTGGACAAAATTTTATTCTCATTGTTTATTATTTCTGTTTGAAATTTAGATTCTTTTTCCTCATAACCTCTTTCTTTTAGGTCCTTTTTAAACATTTCATTAACCTGGTAATAATGCAACCAATCATACACATACTCTTTCACTTCTTCATAGGGTTTCATTTTCCATTTTCCTCCTTTTGTAATCACTTCTTTGTATGTAATCCAGTTCCCCAGTTACAGTTTTGCTTGCCTTTCTCGGAAAACTTTATTTTCCAAAGCCATTACGTTAAACTAAATTATCAGTTCTGTCCCATATTCATGTGGTATTTATGACCCCACTAGTGTGTCTTAATAGATCATCCTTCTGCCTTGGCTTCTCTGATTTTAGCAGTCTGTTCTACTAATGCATCCACTGTGCTTTTGTTAATCTTTGGCTATATGAATATACAAGACACAATACATTCCCTGAAGTACAGCAGCCTGAATGAGTTTAATCTCTGCTTCTTTTTTTCTTCTTCTTTTAAGTTGGCTCTGTATGTGCTTTCATTCCTGGAACCCAAGGACCTGCTGCAGGCAGCACAGACATGTCGATACTGGAGAATTCTGGCAGAAGACAATCTTCTGTGGAGAGAGAAGTGCAGAGAGGAGGGTAAAGTTCATTAAACTATTAATTCAATCATTAAAGTTGGTTTTTTAAAAAATAAGATTTTTCAACGTCCTTTATGGAAAAACAATTCAACATGTTTTGTACATTGTGCTTGGTCTATGTGGTACGTGTATCTTCACCAGCAATAAAAATCCATATATGTGTCAGTTGCAGGCTAAATTAACTATACTTTGTATACATTAATTAACTGTAAAGGTTAGGAAGCAGAATTGTTTTAAATCCAATAGAAATAGAGGGTTCCAAAAAATCAGAAACTGAAGCCTACCAAGTGCAAGCAAAACTTCTGTTTGGCAGTTTTTTGTGTTCTTAGCCAATAATCCCTTGAAGGAAAGCAAGAAGTGGTTATTTTAGTGGTTTCTTATCAATTGCACAATCTGGTTAGGTAAGAATTTTCAAAGGTGCCTAAACAAATCAGAAAGCCAGTGTTAATTAAATTCAGTGCCTTTTTACCATATACTTTTGTGAAACTACTTCAAGGCAACTTACAAAAATAAGCTCTTGCTTGTTGTTGTTTTTCCCTGGAGAAAATATAAGTTTAAGAAAGACTCTCCAGATGTGAAACCTGGCTGTTGTGTTAAAGGCTCACCAAGTAGATGAAATTGGAGCAGCTTTCTCTGTACATTAAAAAAAAAAAAGTCTGTTGGTACTTATTGCTAGGATTGTGAGATGGCTAGAGAACAAACAGACTCTAAGAGATGGATGTTTATCCATATGTTCCAGCAACCAGAGTTTCAAGCTAGTGATGAGATGCGATAGAGAGGATAACACAGAATCTAAGACTATCTTTGTAATATGAATGAAAGAAAGAGATCACAGAATCATTGAGCTGGGATATACAAAACCTTTGGCAGAAACAGTGCTTAAAAGCACTTAAGAGAATTTAAAAAATAATAATTAGTGTCAGTGGTATAAAATTCTGAATCCAGGTGCCCAAAGGAAATAATTAAATAAGTAGTATGAGATACTACACTAAATCTGGGTTAGCTCAGCGGACATAAGCAGCAAGAAACAGTCTGCTGATCTTAAGAAAACAAATCTTAGAACTATGGAAGGCTTGAAAATGAAACCAATATATGATTGATCATCTTTGAATAAAATGGAGTTTTGAGATGTAACAGCTGATATTTAAGAAGAGATGATGGGATTGAGTTGGTATAGGCTTTTCAGGTAGATACTTAGAGGGCAATGAATATTGGTGAAAGCAGCTTCTGCCAACCTGGTGCCCAGCAGATATTTTGGACATCCTGTCAGCCCTGCCCATTGGCCATACTGGTTGAGGCTGATGGGAGTTACAGCTTAAAACATCTGGAGGGCACCAGGCTGGGAAAGGCTGGATTAAAGTACAGAACAGATTTGGACGGAGTGTTATCAGCTGGGAAGTACTGTTAGAGTATAGTAAATTTGCTAATAGTTTTATTCTCTTGGAAGGAGGAGAGAAAGGAAACTGACATTTGTTGCCTGTTTCTGATTTTTGGTTTTAATATAGGAATTGATGAACCATTACATATCAAGAGGAGAAAAGTAATAAAACCAGGCTTTATTCATAGTCCATGGAAAAGTGCTTACATCAGACAGCACAGAATTGATACTAACTGGCGGCGAGGAGAACTTAAATCTCCTAAGGTAACCATCTTTAAACAAAGAACACTATATAATGAATTAAGTTGGATTGGGGCTTATTCTTATTTAATAGTAGCCAAATTGTTTGACATTTTTAAAAGACACCAAAACTTTTAAAAAAGAACTTTCAAACTCTTCAGGTTTTAGCATTTGTTGCATTTCACCATTATCTTTTGTCATAGCCATAAGTGTTTTAACACATAAAATTGAGTGTGTATTGGGGTGTTGCCTATTCTTAGAACATTAGGTGGCTATATGATCCAGATTCATTGAATGCATGTGCTTACATATCCTATATGACCCCATCCTTTGATATATCCATCATTTGAATCCTATCTCTGCTATTTTATGCAGTCACCAAGAATCATAGCGTTATAGAGTTGGAAGGGACTCTGAGCATCATCTAGTCCAACCTCCTGCAATGTAGGGTTGTGATTATGGGAACTCAGTTGTCAAGGGGAAAGTAAATAGTCTGAAAGGCTTGTACAGAAACTTGCACAGAAATCACCTGTGTTGGAGTAGTGTACAGGTTTATATTATAATCCAGTGGTCTCCTCAAGCCTTTAGGAGCCCCATAGAAAGTGCAGCACTCTGCACACTGTGATACATTGCAGCCCACTTGGGGATCCTGCAAATACATAAGGCTCTCACTATCCTGTCCATGCATCACAATGACATGTATTTCATTATTTGCATTATAAAATGAAGTAATTTCCAACATACACAATGTAATACCTGATTTGATGAAAAGTTTTGTGTCTTCTTTCATATTGTACAAAGAGTTCAACTCCTTCCTCCAATCAAACTAAGTGCCAAGGCATTAACATGACTTATTACAATTTAGTTTGTGCTAACAAACCTAGGTGGGGCTATATATTAATACTTATCCAATAGTATTATGGTTAGTCATGGTTTTGTGAAACTTTTTTTAATGCCTTAGAGATTAAGCACTAAGTAATTCTAACCACCATGAGAATATTTAACTAAGGCAGATTAAAAATGCAGCATCTATCATTGGTTGGAAACCGCAGGAGATTGCTGCAAGCATGTTCTAGGAAGGAGAAAGAACTACAACTGGTGCCTTACTGCTTCCCAGAAATGATATGGACTGTCCAGAGCATATCATTCACCAGCCTGTACGAATCAAATACTAACTATCAAATACTAGCAAGCCTTTTGATATGTAAATGGTTGCTACAGGGATTGTGCTTTTGGCCTTTTCAGTAGTAGGAGATGATGTTAAGGTGGATGTTAAGGTGTTAAGAGTCAGTAGCTACTTGTCCATGCAAGTAAGTAAGTAAGTGGTAATTTGCATGGTTGCAACAAACAAACAAACAAACAAACAAAAAAGCAAAATTGTTTGTTAGCAAGAAAAATTGCAGCATTAAGAAGAGAAATCTAGTTTGTGCCTGTTGGTAAACTAGCTTTATGTGTAGAAAGCAGTAATAACAAAAAAAATAAGAATCCAACCTGTAATTTCTATACATGAGTAGTAGTGATATGTAAATTCTTCTATATTGTCAGGTGCTCAAAGGTCATGATGATCATGTGATCACTTGTCTACAGTTCTGTGGCAACCGAATAGTGAGTGGCTCTGATGATAATACACTAAAGGTTTGGTCGGCAGTTACAGGAAAGGTAAGCCAAATTGTTAATTGTGTTCTAATCAAATTCATCCTAAATATGTTGACAGAATTTTTCCTGATCTGACATACATTAGCTGCATGCTACTTCCTCTCCCATTCTGAAACTGAATTATGGTTTGTTTTAAGCTAGAGATCCCAGTTAATGTCTGAGCCGGGCCACTGAGTGTTAACTCATACTGGCTAGTAATTCTTGAATTCTGTTACTCAAACTTCATCAGAAAAGCTCAAGAAAAGCTTTAAAATATATGGGCCAGGTCAACTAAAAGCTGTTCTTTCACCAGTGCAAGTGATTGGAGGGTTTCTTTTGGGTGGTTAAGAAATGCTACAGAACTTACTGTCTCAGCACTGCATGAACTCTACTGCACATGTTTGCAGAACAGCAACATAGATTCTCTTCCTTTGGCTCCCAGTTTACTGGATCCAACTCATAATTATTATATGTCAGGATATTTTTGTAGTATTCTTACATTTATGATAGTTTCAAATGCACTTTCCCTGTTGAAAATGTTATTTGATTTTTTCATAAAAACTTGCATTTTTATAAGTTACTTTGTGTGCTCTACCAGAGTCACAACTCATACACCATTAGAAATAAATGGTGGTTTTTTGACAGTAATTTTGCTATGGAATTATTTGCCACATATTTTCCAGTAAATATCAATATATGTTTATCATTTCTGTGTCTGACGTATATTTTACCAACATGTATCATGTTTCTAAATGTTTCTCTGTCTGTCTTGTATTCTTTTATATGAATGCAATGTTATCAATGGTAATTTGTTAGCAATCCTCTATCTAAGCTTGTTTTCTCATATTCCAAATGGCAGACAGAGCGACTTCAGTAACTAATGTAAGACTTTTGTTAAACACTGGCATTGAATTAGACTTAAAATAAAGCTTGAAAGTCATTCAGTAGAATTCACTGAGAAAAGATGTCACAAATAATGGCTGTCCTTGATAGTCAACCAAGTTGTGGTTTCCAGAGTCCCACTTTCCCCTTCACTACTATCCAGTTTATGTCTACAGTGTCCAATGGGACAAACTCCCATTGGAGTCAAAGCCAGTGCTGCTGTGTAGGCTTCAACAGCAGATGCTGCCTATTACTGGTATACTTACTGGAAGTTAATACATCTAGGATTAGGATTAGGCTGCTGGTCTCTGATCTTTATCTGTACATCTGCTTGAAGTCAGGGGCAGTGCCCATCTTCCCTCCCCACAGTCCATGCTTGGAGCTGCACTACAGAGGACTTTGGAAGCGCAGTACAGTTGCCATGGTTATCCCTCTACAACTTCAAAGTTGTGGCTTACAATCCAGTTTGAAGTTGGGAAGGCGGGTTGGGGACTGACTGTGGTTTTTATACACACCCACACCTGCTTTTTCCTTTCACTAAAATCCTGACATGAAAGGTATCCTCATGTAAAATTTACAAATCCAGATAGGACTTACATTTTTCAGTGTGGGAATGGGGGAAAGTGAGACACTCCCCCCTCCCATTTATAAAGGCAATGCTGCTTCATTTGAATTATGATATAATCACTTGCCTGCCAGTGTAGTAGCTTCGTAACAAATTATAGCACATCATTGTGTGAAATATGTATGAAGAGTTGGGTAAATTCATCTATCTTTTGTCATCTGTCCTCTTTGTCTAAATGGTAACCATGACAAATGCTTGCTTGCAGTGTCTAAGAACACTTGTTGGACATACAGGTGGAGTTTGGTCATCACAAATGAGGGACAATATAATCATCAGTGGATCTACAGACCGAACCCTTAAAGTGTGGAATGCAGAGACTGGAGAGTGTATACATACATTATATGGGCATACCTCAACTGTGCGTTGCATGCACCTGCATGAAAAAAGGTAACTGTTTATCAACAATTGTAATTTGATTACTTCTTCAGCTTTCCTGTACTTTACATTAAATCAAGCTTAATTAAGTTTCAGTTGGAACAGACAACTCAATCAATGAAACTTATATAAGCTTCAAAAAATTAATTGCAAAAATTAATATTTTAATATAAATCTATTCATACAATCTGAAATAAATAATGAATAAATAAATAATCCTTACATTTGTAATGAGTTTTTATGCACAAATGTAGAGGAAAAAACCACCAATCACATAGAAAACTTTGCAAAGGAGAAAAGGGGGAGAAGACCTGAAAAGTGCAGGAATAGAACCACAAGGTGGATATTTAATCATGTAATCAGATAATTGTTTTCTACTAATAGCCTCTTTTCTTATATAGCCATCCTACTTGTTAGTGTGGTAAAATCACCTCACTTCAAAAGGAAAGGCTCTTTCTTTCTCTGCTTGTCTAAACATTACTTTAAGTTTTCGCTCAGTTTAATAATTGCCTTTTTAACACTGAATTTCTTGCATCAAAAGTAGACAGAGTTGTAGCTTCTAAGTCCAGGTCTTAAAACAGAAATAGAGCAAAACTTTTAAGCGGAAAAGGGGAGAACTAAAGATAACTTCCAGATGCAATTTTGCTTTAAAAAGAATAATAAAATATCAATTTGCAAACCCATTATTAAAAGATACGTGACACATGCTTATAGTTTTGAACTGGGGTAGTTCATGAACCTGTAATCTTCAAAGGCTGATTATTCTGTACCAGTTAAGGAGAAGTGCTAAAGGGGAAGGACATCTTTAAAGTCCGGGTCCACATTAGTAGGTTAATACTAATGTTGCTTCAAGGACATTAGCAGGTGCACTTCATTTCTAACATTCTCAGATGGTAAACATAGGTTCGTTGATCCAAAGCTACTAACAGCTTGCTGCTGGTGAGGATAAGGCTGTCAAATATGTTATGAGGAGTGGCATTAGAAAACCAAGCTTGCTTACATTTTTCAGTCTTAAAATCTGGTGCCAAGATTTCAGAAGCAACGGTTGTAGCCACTGTGTTTGTCAATAGGAATGGGTTAATTACCTGCTTTTATACATAGAACTTATTTAGGTAGCCGTCTGAACTAAATACAATTAAAATGGCCACATAAAACTAAATGCAGCTTTTGTTTTTCTTTTTCCCCCCCTCCTAGAGTTGTCAGTGGGTCTCGAGATGCTACCCTGAGAGTTTGGGACATAGAGACAGGCCAGTGTTTACATGTTCTGATGGGTCACGTAGCTGCAGTCCGGTGTGTACAATATGATGGCAGGAGGGTTGTTAGTGGAGCATATGATTTCATGGTCAAAGTATGGGATCCAGAAACTGAAACCTGTCTACACACCTTGCAAGGGCATACTAATAGAGTCTATTCATTACAGGTAAGCATACTGCATCTGGTGCTATAAGTGTCCTTCAGTTTTCCACTAATAGTTATGGACGCCGAATGGAATATTTGCTGAGTAGCCAGCAAATAATAAAAGTGAACCATGTTCTATGCATCCTTGGTTTCCTTTCTCTTCCGTCCTTTGTCTCTCTAGTCCTCTTAATTACATTCTAAGCTTTAAATAAAGAGAGCTTGACAATGTGTTCCTACAATGCTGTGAGAGCAACTTTCGTAGCAATCTTCGCTTGCATTGTAGGAAAGGTCAACTGTATCCACATTTATCTTACATTTCATTCATTTAAAACCTGTCTTTCTTCCTAGAAGGGAGCACTTGCAATCATACAAACCACAATCCAAAATTATCCATTACCAAACTCTACAACAAAACCACACTCTGGTTTTGTTTCAGTGATGGTTCTGTTTACTTTTAATTTTGGTAGTTATTGCTTTTTTTAATGTTTAATATTACTTTGGGGTAGAAAGGCAATTTACAAAATATTTTTAATAATTAAAATAGAACACAGATTCAGAATTAACCGAATAAGAAGTTTTAATATACTTCCTTAAAAGCCAATGGGGAAAAAAAACCATACAGGCAGCAAAAGGGACAGTATTCCATAGGTAAGGGAGGTTTCATTGCCAAAATGATTCTGCCCCTTGTAGAGGTCAGTCTCACTGAGCGTGGCACCACCATATTATCATAATGCATTGCGAGATATACTCTGGATGGCACCTTCGGCCCTAACCATTTAGGCATTTAACCATTTAGGTTAGTACCAGCACCTACAGTTCAGCTCAAATAAATGGCATATTGTCCAAGCAACTAATATTGGTTATTAACTGGGTTGGGGAGAAGGTTTGATTTGATCCACTGTTAGCATGTTGTTTCCAGATAGCAGAACCAGTAAACCAGAGAACATTTTTATCTGCTAATTCATCTTTAGAATATTCTGGTGCTTGACTTTGTAGAACATCCTCTAAACAGAGTGATGATAAATGTAAATGAAGGAAGGAATAGAAATCTATTAATGACCTGTATTTAAGTTGACCAAATAGCTGTCTTTGCCATTTTAGCGTGTTATGGTGTGGTATAAAAGAGTGAATTCAGGTATTATTAGAGCCAGGATGTGGAAAATATTAAGAGCTATTTTTGTTGGTATAGTGCAGTGTTGCACCAACCATGAAAATAATTTTTCTCCAAATAAATTGTGCTGCTGGCATTTAAGTAATCTGGAGCTAAATACTTCTAGTGAAACCTATACACAAAGCATTGAAATAGTTCATTTGGTTCATTATAAAAAGTTGAGTTATAGGAGCTTTATGTTAATTGTTTTCCTTGCCGCACACACATGCTTAAAATTAAATTTCTGCTAAAATGTTTAATGTATGTATAACATCATTAATTTGCATGATATGTTCTAATTGAATCTTTTGGGTCATAGTTATTTCAATTTAAAATAGATCAAGGTGTGCCATGTATAAGATGGAGACAGGACAAAAAGGGAAGGCTAAATTTACAGTGTTTCCCTTTTCTCTGATTCTGATGTGTCGGGGAGAGTGAGACTTGGTGAATCACTTGTGAGGTTGCATTGTTGAGGCTTTTTAAATGAACTGTGTCAAATTGTGCAGTTTTTCTTTTCCTTAGACATGGATGCTGCACTGGTTCAATGAACAATTGGTTCCTTGAGAGTCAATACGGTTTAGTGGCTAAATTGTGCTGTGAAATTTATCCGGGAAGATCTAGGTTACAGCCCACACTTAAGCATAAAACTCAGTTGTTGGTAAGGATAAAATGAAAGGGGTGGGGGTGGGAATAAGAGCACATGTACAGTTTTACTCCTTAAAAGAAGCGTAGGATAAAAATGTAATATGTGAAAAATTAAACAAATGGGGTCCATCTGTTAATTAACTTGGTGTTACTAAAACAGAGTTAAAGTAGTATCCAGTGTTCTACATGGACCGTATTAAATTAGGATAATGGAAAATTCAATGAAAATACTTTAAGAAAGGATTGTAAGTGGTTTTGATGATTGCTGTATATATCATTGATGGGTATACTAAAAAGAATTGCAGGCCAAAAACTTATTTATTATATATATAAAACTGTAAAAAAAATTAGCACAATTTAAAAGATAAATAGAATAAAGCTTAATTGATACAGATAAGTTCATTTCATCTGCTAAATTGCTTGGTCATGTCTTTCATCACTCTTGAATTTCAGAGGTGGTCTTTTAGCTTGCCTACTGGTACTCTAGCATTGTATGGATTGAAAAACTTAAGCAGAAGAATAAACAGCAATTCTTAGATATGCTAGAACTCCTGGACTAGACTTACATGCACATTATATATAATGAGTAAATAATCCTGTAGGCCCTCCATAAGTACAAGATGAGTTTCACTCATGTGCAGAATGAGTTTTACCCCTCTTTGCTACTGCCTTGGGGAAATATAGTTTATTTGAACACTGTAGTCTGACTGCTTTAAGTTGCTTTGCTACATATGAAAACCTGTGCATTTACAGATGTACCACTTTAATCATGTGATGCATACAACCTTCAAATTATAATTATAATTTACAAAAGCCCATCCTTTCATCATTGGTAGTGTAAGAATAAATGAAAACATCATCTGGCATTAATTTAATTTTGGATCTAAAGGCTGCAAAGGCCTGCCTTCTCATAGAGGAAGGAAACTTTTAGGTTCTTCTTTTGAGTTTGACGAGGATATTTCTCATTGCCAATAAATTTGCTTTTTGATAGAACTTCACTTTAATTGCTTCTTTGAGAAGATTGAATGGAGGACAAAAATAAGTAACCATTTAATCAAAGCTTTGATTACTAGATGAGAGCACCATATTTAATTGTCCCATCTGTTCGATGGTTATTAATGTAAAATATTTCCTATTAAGGTAATAAGCAAGATATTAGAAATATTAATATTTCATCATTTTAAGATGTATTAACATTTTAACTCATCACTGTATGCTTCAATTCCTTGTGGTTCTCAGCAGTCTGTATTTTGGGGTGAATGCCAGATTTTTAGGGATTATTTTTTGGGGGAGTGGGGACTGTTGCTGTATGCCTTTCAATCTTAATTTGTTATTAGGCAAGGACAAGATATATTTGGTTGATCAAGCTGGAAATTTAAACCAATCAAAGCTTGCATCTGTATTAAAATAATGTTTTTTTTTAAATACACAGCATTAACAGGTAATATTAAAACAATATACAAGGATGTAATGAAACATGCTCTAGATTAGCCTTTTTCTCTTTGAAAGTGAAGTGGGACATATTACAGATCATCTTTGTGATTTAGGGAAACCCTTGTGTATCTGTAAGTAAGGTTCCGACTAGTTTGGCCATAGTCACTTGTTCCAGATACATGTGGAGTAGTTCCTTGAGCAAGTTGAGTCACAGTGTAGCATATATTTGGATATCAAGAAATTAAACCAGAGAAGCTGGGTTTAGGCAGCAGTGAGCAATCTGAACTGATCTTACTGTTTCTGAAAGTATATCAGAAATGCTTATCCCCAAAAAGTTTTCGATTTGAGTTTCTACTGAAATGAGGCTGCATTTTAATCTTGTTTTTAAGTTTATTTTAATCAATTGTTTTTATACCTGGTGTTAGCTACCCTGAGGGAGGGTGGGGTATAATTTTTTTTAAAAAAATTTTAAATTATATTTTGTACATACTTAGCTATGTATGGGACTGCATAAGTAAACATAATCAGTGTTTACAGATTTTTTTAAACAATAAAAATATATTTCCCCCCTTAGTTTGATGGTATCCACGTGGTAAGTGGGTCTCTTGACACTTCAATCAGAGTTTGGGATGTAGAGACCGGAAACTGCATTCACACATTAACAGGCCACCAGTCGTTAACAAGTGGGATGGAACTCAAGGACAACATTCTTGTCTCTGGGAATGCAGATTCTACAGTCAAAATCTGGGATATCAAAACAGGACAGTGTTTACAAACGTTGCAAGGTAAGCTTCTCATGGTCTTACAGAACTAAATGTAAAATTCTCACAGGACAACGCAGTATTAACGACTCTACACATGTGGTTATAAATTGAACACATGCTTAAGATCTGAATACAATAAAGAGGATAGGCTCATCTGCTCGTGGGAAATGAATATGGGGGGAAATACTCACTTTTGCATTTTCTATCTCTGTTTCTGCTGTTCTCTCTTGATTTCGTTGAATGATTTGTTCGGTTGTAATAGTTTCTTTTCGTTGGCAAGAAAAGTATAATAATGGCAGTCAGATATGTTATAATAGCAAAGAGGAAGGAACTAGTTTTTCCTAAGCAATTAAATACTTATGCATTGAGAGAGGGGTCATAGGAATTTTGACACCCGTAAGCATCCTGTCTGAATTTATAATTGCCATCTATGGCAGTGAAGCATTCTGGAGTGCTTTCTGCCCAAACCCCAAGTTGCCACCCAAAAGGTTTTCCAAATGTGGTTTTCCTACAGAATGAGTTTCTGACCAGGATATTATGCCCTGGGCTTTCAAATGACACCTTGCAGGTACAGAATGTCAGCGTGTCTTGGAACCTTTCTCTGGAAAGAGACCAACTGGCCCTGTTGCGTAATTAAAACTGAAGTATTCTACAGGATAAAATTAACACTAGAGAAGTGCTTCAATTGTACATTTAGCCAAGCTGTGTTCTAAATGAGTACCTAGTACTTTGAAGAAAAGAAAGGATCATAAATTTTAACAAATAAAATAAAGCAAGAAAAACAAAGCTCCAGAATCAGACATATTCTCCCTCTTTGTCCTTGGGCATCATATTTCTATGAACTGACTGTCGGTGGTTATGCACTGATCTAGTAGAAATATTTATTGCTGAAGAAAACAGTCTGAGACAGTTGAAAATTTGGTCAGGTTATTTAATCTAATTTATTTACTCTAATAAACCACATTAATCTGAAAAAATGCAGTCATTAAAACAGCAACTCATTATTTTCATTCGGAAATTATTGAGACATTCTAGTGGCTGGAGGTTAATTGGAAAGGCAGACAGTACATAAGAACACGCTGCCTATTCATATAAATCAAAAAGAATGATTTCAGAGTACGTGTGGCATTTAAAAAGGTGAAGAGTGGGGGAGGGAAAGAAAAATGTTAGCGTTTCTTTTGTTTATTGCGTGGACATATATGCATAGATATGTAGGCATATTCTTTTCAAAACAAGTCTTTAAAAATAAGAGTCTGTTTTTTTTAACATACTATCAGATTTGAAGTATGGTCTTTACAGGCTTTTATCCATAAGTTACTATGGAAAGTCCATCATGCAGTTAAGCCAAATACGCTTATTATTATTCTCGGATTGGAACCTTTCGTTAAAGTTTGGTTATTCATGTGGGTTGATGAGAAAATGTCATTAAGAAGGCAGTCTTGCAAATAAAAATCAAGAACTCACCACACACTGCTCTATTTTCCTCTCTGCTACATGAAAGAATGACTCACACAACTGCCACAGGGATGCATGGTTTTCCCCTAGTTGGAAAAGCACTATGGATGGATTTCAGATGGCAAAAGACGAGCAGCCTTCCCCATAGGCACCTCCTTCTATAGCTTGCATAGCTTTGCAAGGTCATCTTCAAATAAGATGGACAAGCACTGCCAGCCTGCTTTAAACAAGTCATTCTAGGATGACTCTCAGTTTCTGTGCTTTCTTTCTTCTTGCCCAAGAAAGAAAGCTGCCACTGTATATCATGCTTTTTCCTCAGGTGTGTAAAGTGCAGCACTATGACAGCTGTTAATTTCATATTGGTTTCTCTCTCCTTTTCTCTCTGACAAGGTGTTTTTAAGCGAGGAGTACTTCTTCAGTTGCTTCATTGGCTACTGGCAAATTTTCCTCTACTTTCTGTTTTTGATCTATTGAACAGATTACACATTAGCCTCTGTCTGACATTCCTTTGTTTCCTGTCTTCTTTAGGTCCCAACAAGCATCAAAGTGCTGTGACCTGTTTACAGTTCAACAAGAACTTTGTAATTACCAGCTCAGATGATGGGACTGTAAAACTATGGGACTTAAAAACGGGTGAATTTATCCGAAATCTGGTTACATTGGAAAGCGGAGGCAGTGGAGGTGTGGTATGGCGGATCAGAGCCTCTAACACGAAGCTAGTTTGTGCAGTTGGAAGCCGGAACGGGACTGAGGAAACCAAGCTGCTGGTATTGGACTTTGATGTGGATATAAAGTGAAGCTTGAAAAGATTATTTAGTCCAGAAATGCAAATAATGTTCTATCCTCCCTCCCTCCCTCTGCAAAAAGGAAAAAAAAAATCCCTTGTCCTTGGTGGTGCAGGATGTTGGCTTGGGGCAACAGATCCTAAAGACCTACAGACTACGAAGGAGAAGACACAAAGTTGACGAACTGTAACTGACAAGAGAGGCATTTGCTGTCTCCTTACATCGAAAGCTTCACTTTTGAATGGGGGCAGCTTTGCAAAATATGACTTTCCAAATCAAGCCAGGTGCAATTATTTCTTTTGTGTGTTCCTCTCAGTGCTCGTTGAGCATGGTGGAAACTTAAAAAGTTGTTACGATTCTTGTTAACCCTGTTCTTTTACCACGGAAATCTAGAAAGGAGCTTCATACCTCCATTATTAGTTACTGATTGTCTTTCAAAGAAGAGAGCATCTGTGACAGCAAAGAGTCCTTTCCATGTGTGGAAAAGCTAAAATCTTACTGTGAATTGTTTTTGTACAGTTTTACAGCTTTTTTTATGTTGATTTTGCCAACCATTGCCAATGTCAATCACAGTATTAGCCTCTGTTGATCTTATTAACTGTTGCTTCCATCTATGCTCTTCAATGCATAAGTTGCTCTGAGGTGGCAAGTTGTCCAGAATTTGGAGATTCCTCAGATGGTTTTAATACATGATGCTGGTGCTAGAAGTAGGTCTTCAACTCTGGGATTGTTGTCCCACCCCTGTACTGTATTCCCAGTGGCCAAACTTATTTATGCTGCTAAATGAAAGGAAAAAAAGCAAATTATTTTTATTTTTTTTCTGCTGTGACGTTTTAGTCCCAGACTGAATTCCAAATTTGCTCTAGTTTGGTTACGGAAAATAAAAAAAAAGACTTTTTGCCACTGAAACTTGAGCCAACTGTGCCTCTAAGAGGCTGAGAGTGGAAGAGTTTCAGACAATTTAGAGTGAAGTTTGCTTGCAAGTAAAGAATTGAGAGTGCGTGCAAAGCTTTTTCTTTTCTTCTTTTTTTCTTCTTTTTTTTCTGGGCAAAAATTAAAACACATTCCTTGGAACAAAGCTCTTGCGGCCTGTTCTGTGGGGAAACGTTTCTTTGTGAGGGCTGTGGTGAATGGAATAAACAGACATAATGAAACTGACAAGATGTTTTATAAAAAAAGAAACATACAACAATGAAAATAAATTGCTGGTCAGTCTTAGTGTTTTACAGAATTTGAGAAGAATGACTGTTACAGTTTTGTGGTGGTGAGGAACTGACAAGCAAAAGCGATTTGGTTTTTGTGGTAAAGTTGTCACATGAAAAAAAAAATGCAATTATCAATTGGTTTGCCTCATTCTCCAAGAGCCACAACTCAAGCTGAACTGTGAAAGTGGTTTAACACTGTATCCTAGGCGATCTTGTTTCCCCTCCCCCCTCCTTTTTGGTTTATTTATAGTCTGATTTTTTTTTAAATCAGATTTCAGTTTGTTAATTTTAGTTATGTAACAACCTGACAGGATGGAGGAAAACAACCTTTAAAGGGATTGTGTCTATGATTTGATTCACTTAGAAATTTTATTTTCTTATAACTTAAGTGCAATAAAATGTGTTTTTTCATGTTAATATGTCTTCCTTTCAATAAATACCGTCATTTAGGTTTGGATCAAGCATAGGATTTGGCAGACACATAGATTCTTAAAACAATCATAGTTTAATTTTACTGAAAGGTCTTTAACAAGCTGTTTTTCACAACTCAATTTTAAAGAAACTTCTTAAAATTTAAGAATCTGTGAGGAAAACTGTCTCAAGAGCAACTATTCTTTCTCCTTTTCTGAGGGTTGTTGCCTTGCTTAATGAACCTTACTGAATTTCGCATGGGGCTAATATCCAAAGATTTTATTCTGGAGCATGCTGGTAAGATAGAAGCAAAACAAATGCAATTTGCACTGTATACAAACATGTTTCTTGAAGTTCTAACAGTTTCCTCTGAAAGAATTTTGAGATGGAGAACAGAGTATTAGAATTCATTCTTAATCTTGCTATGTATTTTGATTGACTGAAAGACATAATGTCATTCTCCCAAATCATGTCCCTATGGGAGCAGGAAAGGCCCCTACGGAAAGCTGAGAGAGAAAGAAGGTAGCAATAGACTGTGTAAGAAGGATCTGCAAATGAAATGGCAACAAAACAACCTTTGTGGCAGCGGCGGCAGCAGTTATACCACTCACTAACCACATCTCAGACCTATTTACAGGCAAGTCAGAGGGCCTGCGCAGGATGAGGAGAGGGGAAATACGAGAAACATTTGAAATATAAAGGTGTTGCCACCCAGGGGCAGAGGAAGAGGGGTGCGGTGGGTGTGGGCCGCCCCAGGTGTCACCACTGAGGTGGGTGACAAAATGCCAGGCGGCACTCATCGCGGGACCTGCAGTGCGCCCAAACCACACATCTCTCCTGGGAGAGACGCGATGGCTTGGGCACACACAGGCTCCGTGCTGCCCAAATGGTCCTCTCGCTGCCTCCCCCCAGCTGTAGAGGCAGGCAGACTCCAGAGTCCCCACAGTGCGCCCTGCCCCTATGGGTGACTTGCCCCGTCCCTGGGCGCACCGCCCCATGCGCCCGAGTGGCTTCCTCCGCTGTGGCTGCCACCGCTATTTAAAAGCCGTGTCTCAAATTCTTACATTTTTCTACCAGTCTGTTTCAAGATAACTAATACACATTCTGTATAAAGACATAAAGGTCTGCTTGGTGAAGAAGGGATCAGGTGGTTCTTCAGCGGAGCCCATGCTATGCAGACAGCAGATACAAGAGCTGATCCCTGCTGTCCATTTTTCCCATGGATCTTTCATAGCAGGACTAGGAAAGACCACAGCCCAAGATTCTTGTGAGCTGCTGCCTGTTGCTAGTATTAACAGGCAGCCTGTTAGTAGGCAGACTGAGTCATTGTGTGTTTCTACCAATATAAGGCAGCTTAGTATGCAGTTATACACAGTCCTGGCTTCACTTTAACAAAATATTTTTAAGATGATGCCTCCTGCTCACCCAGCCATTACTTTCAAATACTGCTTTATGTATTCATACTTTTTCCAATTTTCCTGTGGCATGTATACGTTCTTCTAAACCTTAAGTGAGCTACATACCACCATCGAATATGAAGGTGCCATACAACCAGTGGCTATTTAATAGCTATTGTTTAGATAAGGATTGGGGAAGGGGAAGGAAGTCAGAGTTGCATGACATCTGGAGGTTCTCAAGTTCCCCATCCCTGGACACTAGATGCAAGAAGCACTATAAATATTTGCTCAACTAGAAGACCACCCAGCCTTTCCCCTGTCTTCCAAAAGAATACAGGTATCAGTATTCTTTAACAGAAAGCACGTTTCCCAGAATGTTTCCCAGTGTGTCTAGCTGTTGCATGAGTTCTGATTTTATTGCTGTGGGTGAGGTGGAGGTTGTTTTCCCATACTTATGTTTCCATGGAAGCCACCCCATGGTGTAAAATACAACAGAACCTCTAATACAGATCCTGCTTCTGCAAGGCTTGTTTAAAAGACTTTTAGCTTAGCTTCATTGCCACCCTGGCTAGGGCATGTATAGAAAATGATCTCCCACTGACTAAGCATGGCATCTATGCAGTCAAAATGCCTACTTCTGCAGAAAGAAGCTAGACTTCTTCAAGATAATTTCAATTATGCTTTGACTTTCTTTCCAGCAAATTTCTTTTTCAACAGGTCACTGGAATGTAATGTGCCTCTTTTATCTCTGACGTGGGTGTCTACATTCATACTGACATTTTGTCATTTGTTGGCTGGTATTTCAGCAACCATAGTACTTGTATGGAATATGTTGACAGTTTGAAGGAGGCAAAACAGCTGGAATGTAGCAGTAGCTCCAAAATAGGGCTCTTATCAGTTTGTTCATCTGGGATATTCATTTCAGTGGTGTGCAGAGATACAGCTTTCATATTTATAAGTAACCACTGAGATGTCTGGATGATTTTATCATGAGCCCTAAAGCCTGTTGTTCCTTCACACACACCCTGTTCCCCAAATACATTTTACAAACCTATTAAGCCACATATTATCCGTTAAGTTTCATTGTTGGAAAATGCACTTTAATGGACTGCTAGCTATATAATATATAAAATATGCCTCGGAGTGATGATCCATGACATGTTCTTGCTATTCTGCCTACTTTAAACTTGCAAGAGTTGCTCTTTTCTCTCAAAAGCAAAGCACAGCTGTCTACGGTCCCATTACCAAAGCATTTTGTCGCATATATTATGCATGATTGAGTGGTTTTCGGGGCTATGATGTAGCTATATTTCATTCATGGATTGTCATTCTGATCAAGAGTAGCATTGCGGACCCCTATTCAAGTTCCAGCAGAGTAATGTGATGCCAAAGCTTGGGAAGGGAGAAACAAGAGCTACAGCCTACAGTGAAATACTAAATGTGTTTGAACTAAAAGACCTTATTATTCTGGCATATACAATGTACGTATGCCTCTCATTTTTCTTTATTTCCATTTGTTCTCTGTAGCACTTCTTCCTTCACCTATAGTCTTGTTTTCCAGTTCATCACCTCCCCTCTGCCATTCCCATTTCCCCCCACTATTCATTCTTAATAGAAAAAGTGGTCATAAATAGGGTTGCCTGTATGGCGTGATTCCTCAGGAGCCCAGAATAGCTGCACAATAAATTATTGGCTTTATGTCATCCAGTTTCCTAAGAATATTCACTTTCATTTGGCCCACACCTCTGTGGCCTGAGAAGGTCCTAGTGCTGTTCTTTGGCTCCGACAGCTCCAGTCCTGAAATCCCAGCTGACATATGCTTGCTATCAGATGCATTCCCTGTTAACTCGGTCAAAACTTTAACCAAAGCAGCTTTGGTCACTGAGGGTGCTTAGTTCTGTAGTTCTGTTTAAGTCTAGTGTTGTTGCTTGTTGAAGCCTTCTCTGGTGCTTCAACTTTAACCTCATTCGGAGCTATCCAGGGTGCTACCTGCTTTACTGGACTTGCCAGAATCTGACCTCTGCATTGTCCGACCATTCTCTCAGAACCTGACCTTTGTTCCCCTGCATTTGCCATACATTTGCTTAGATGGGCGGAGTGACTCAGTGGGTTGGTTCTTTTCAGATCAGATTTTGTCTCCTTAATATATGAATGGTTTATAAGCTAGTTACCACAGATTTTTGATAATTGTCTTGTCACCATTTTCCCATCAATGATACCACATCATGAGTGAATTTATTAATAATCATTGTGAACTTGGTTTCTAATATTATTATTTTCATAGAAATGTAGAGCTGGAATGCAGGAATCTCTTGTCCAATATGGGGCTCAAACCAGCAATCTTGAGAGTCTCATGGTCTACTGACTGACCTATAATTCTGTTACTTTCATTTAACATACATTGGATTAAGGTTGTGAAAGAGAAATGACTGCAATGTTACCTGTGCACAATATTTAAAAGGTCCTATCAAAAAGGAAATTTGGTATACAGTAAGAGGAAATAATCAACCAGGGAGAGGTATCTTGAAACAGGGATTGGCTCGGGGGGCGGGGAAGGGCAGTTGCAACATATGGAATTGTCCTCCCTTATGTCATATGTCAACTTATGTTCACTCCTGGAAGTTCATTCAAAACCATTTTTATAGCTTCTCGGAACAAGAAATGCAGAATTCTAGCAGTAACCTCCCTGGTAACTCGATGGCAGAGAAGAATGCAGCAACGACCAGCAACTGTGGCTTTGAGTTCTGGACTATACTGATGCAACCTTGACAAAGCCAAGCCTAACTAACATATGGAGAAATGGGTCATAGTTCAGTGATGCAGAGCACATGCTTTGTGTGGAAAGCTCCAGGATCAATTTTTCATGTCTTCAGTTTAAAAGATCTCAGGTAACAAATGGGGCAGGAAGTCAGCCTGATTGATAGATTGCTGTCTGTCAAATACCGGGCCAGATGGGGCACAATGATAGATTCATATTAATGGTAGCATTGCAGCATGACAATGATGGTTCTTGCATATATTCTAATCAATTTCTTTTTATCTACTGGAATACTTCTTTGCATGCCTGCACTTCCCCTACTTAATGGAGTAGTTGATTTTAGTGTTGATTAAATTATAGGTCACCTTCAACAACAGTTTCCAATGCAGTTTTCACACACATAGTCAAAAATACAATAGTTTGGATCACAATATATGTTTCCAGTCCCCTGCTTCATCTCACTGTGATGCTCAAAAACCTTTCCAGTGGGTCCCTCCTTCAATGTGGGATGAGGAAGAGGAACCACCCCAAATCACTGGAATCATAAGGTAAAATTCAGTGAAGACAAGTTTTCTAGGCCCTCCTTCCCTGCTGCACACACCATGCCCCAACCAATGCTGTTTGGGAGGCTTTTCACAAGAAAGGGGGGGGAGGGGCTGAAGAGAGGATGCACTTATGATATTGATAGTCAATCAAAAACAATGATACAGAAAATTCAAGAATCAAAAGGACTTTTCCTGGTGCCAAAAGAATGGCAATGTGAAGATTTCCTGGAGTGGGAATTCAAAGAAGAGGTACCACAACTGAGAAGCCACTCTGGCCATCACCTATCTTGCATCAGCTGATGGGATACTTGGAGGACAGTCATAGAATCATAGAATCATAGAGTTGGAAGAGACCACAAGGACCATCGAGTCCAACCCCCTGCCAAGCAGGAAACACCATCAGAGCACTCCTGACTCTGAAGATGATCTCATTGTAAAGACAGGTTGGTACTAATTCTTTAAGGTACTCTAGTCCCAAGTGTAGAGCTTTAAAGGTTAGCACCTGCACTTAAGAAGCTTTTTAAGGCGCTGGTGTAGTTTTGATCTTTCCCGTGTTTTGATGTGGCAAGCTATTTGACTGGGTCCAAGAAAGTAAGCAGAGGAAAAGTGTGGTTGTAAAATAGTAACAAGTAGTGTTTCGGTCTGGTAAGCTAGGAATATGGGCAGATAAAATGTAAAACTGTTGCTTATGACCAAAAACTCTGCTGGGTAATGTAATTGAGCAAACGATGGGGAACTATGAGAGATGTTCTAGGCCTAGGCTTAGGTAGGTGTTATAGATCTCTGCAGCATGCAGGTCACAGAGTTATCAGGACCAAGAGATATATGCAGTCCCTTCCAGCCTGCTTAACACCATACAACTTATATTGACCTCTGACAATCAGAGAGGAATGAGGACATTACTGCAGCTTCCCTTTGCCAAAACAGTCTTGTTTCGCTCTGTTAGAACACATCAGGTGCTGATGGAAAGTAAGTTAATTGGGGGTGGGGGATTCTCTTCAAGTATCTGTTGCCATTAGTTCTAACTGGCGCTGCTACAGATGCCAACATGTGAAGCTTGGGTAACAGGCTTCTATAGGAACCAGTGCAAACAAAAAAAGAGGGACCCAAAATACTAGGAAAAGGAGCAAAAGGTATGGAATGAGATATGTGCTTTTTCTTGCTTTCCCTATCTGAACCACCCCTAACTTAAGTGATAAGTTTTATAGTACTGCAGTATCATATTCCCTGATAAAGACATAATTAGCTGGCTCATTGTTGCAGCTGGACTGTGAGATGAACATGATAAAGAAAAGACCTGATTCCAAAGGCCAGCCATTTACTGACTTCCATTTTCTAGGAAAAGCAGCAAATCATAAGAGGTACAGTGGTACCTCGGGTTAAGTACTTAATTCGTTCCGGAGGTCTGTTCTTAACCTGAAAGTTAACCTGAGGTACCACTTTAGCTAATGGGGCCTCCCGCTGTCGCCGCGCCACTGGAGCACGATTTCTGTTCTCATCCTGAAGCAAAGTTCTTAACCCGAGGTACTATTTCTGGGTTAGAGGAGTCTGTAACCTAATGTGTATGTAACCTGAAGCGTATGTAACCCGAGGTACCACTGTATATTTATTTGTCTGTCACATGGACATGATCTGGTTCCCCCTCCATTTTTGTCCTTAGTACTGATGCCTCATTCATACTCCATTTCTGGCTAAATTACCGTATTTTTCGCTCTATAAGACGCACCAGACCACAAGACGCACCTAGTTTTTGGAGGAGGAAAACAAGAAAAAAAAAACATTCTGAATCTCAGAAGCCAGAACAGCAAGAAGGATCGCTGCTCAGTGAAAGCAGCAATCCCTCTTACTGTTCTGGCTTCTGGGATAGCTGCGCAGCCTGCATTCGCTCCATAAGATGCACACACATTTCCCCTTACTTTTTAGGAGGGAAAAAGTGAGCAAAAAATACGGTAGTTCTTATAGAGCAAAAAATACGGTAGTTCTTCCTGAAACCACTCATTTATATGAGAAAATTTTCCTACAATGGGACTTCCCTAGCTGGATTTCTGAAAGTATCTATGCATGTAAGCTGTTGTTTACCATAGTAAAGGTAGAAACGTTCTCAGAGCTGTTTGAAAAACATAAAACAGTAAAATAAATTTTAAAAATAGAATTAACTAAAATGAAAGCATTAAAATAACATTCTAAATAAAAACAAAAATCTCAGTAATAGTGGTTAAAATCACAACTCTAAAACAGAAAGGCAACCTAACCTATAGTATCTGTGTGTTGAATGCCAAGTTTCCTGATTTTTTTTTTTTTTTAATTATCAGTTCATTATTTTCCTCTGAAATGAAATCTATTGCTTTCATGTTCTGTTGGCCCATGTGCTGGCTGAAGTTATTTTTATTTACACCACTTCTGTATCGCTTAATATAGAAATATACATCTAAGCTGTGTTCTGTGAACTGAAACAACCAAAATACACAGTAAGTAAACCCATTAATACAAGTTACTAATAATTACTGATATAAGTTATTTCTCCTGACACACTTCCCCACTTAACGCATCTTAGCCTACTGGCTCTCGGGGCCCCAACAAACTCAAAGGTCAACACAAGGAAGAGAGTTCCTGGAACCTGCTGATATCACCCAAGTCAGTCACTCTAGGCTTGCTTTTATGGGCAGACATTGAGGTGGGTGGAGCTTCCTTAGGCTGGTGACAGCTGTCAAGTAGTCCAAAGTACCTGGACAAAACCAGCTTGCTGAAGGCTCTTCTGCCTACTACTGTAAGCAGACATTTGGGTTTTGTAGGAAAAACTTTGGGTTTCCCCCAAATGCCTAGAGCAATAAAAGGATAGCAGTAAGGTCACTGAGGTAATAGCAGCTGATTCACACAATTTTTATTAACCTTAGAAGATATTTAGTATACAAGGTTAGGATGATTATTAGTTTTTTAAAACTACTTGACTATAGATCACCAAAATCTCAGCAGTGTGGCTGAAGCCCTATGCAGTTTTCTCTCGTTTTTGGAATATTTCCCAGGCATACTCTACTTTCTTTTTATATCCTGCAAAAGTAAAAAGTCCTCTTCCCAAGGCTATGCAGAAGCCAGCAAAGGCAAAAGGCTGAGCAAGATATTTGTTCTGGATATGTAAAACTCCCCTCTCCTACTCCAGGAAGGTATAAATATTCATCTTTTTCATAGCACTGAACAAACAATAACGCTGAGATAAATAAATGCTATTAAAGCTTGAGGGTGTGACTGGGCCAAGGTCACACAATGTAAACATCTCAAAGGTAAATACAGTGGTACCTTGGGTTACAGACGCTTCAGGTTACAGACGCTTCAGGTTGCAGACTCCGCTAATCCAGAAATAGTACCTTGGGTTAAGAACTTTGCTTCAGGATGAGAACAGAAATTGCGTGGTGGTGGCACGGCAGCAGCTGGAGGCCCCATTAGCTAAAGTGGTACCTCAGGTTAAGAACAGTTTCAGGTTAAGAACGGACCTCCAGAATGAATTAAGTTCTTAACCTGAGGTACCACTGTATGTGACTTGGAAGTCACTTCCCTTGAAACATTGTGTCCAGAAATGTGAATTTAAACCTGGTCAGGAAATCAAGTGGGTAGTTCTTATTCCTCAGCAACATTATTTGACATTTACTGTAGTTTGGTGTTTCTCCCACATCCATTGATGCAATAAAAGTAGAGTTACTCATCAATTAAAAGTCCTTGAGAGACTGTAGCTCTGTGGAGGCTGGTCTATTACGGCAAATGTGGCACTGCTTCATCAACCTTAGTTTGCCTTCAGCTGATCCCTCCTGCCTGCCTTCTTGCTTAAACCCAGTCCAGAAAGTGCAACTCACTGGCTGTCAGGTTACTCCTCTTTAGATCCAGTATTGCCATTATAAAATTCAATATTGAGGATGGGGGCAAAACTAGAATAGCGATCCTTGGGTATTTTAGAAGTTAGAATGCAAAGCTGCATTAGAATGGTTAATGGCAGAAACTATGAACTTGGTTTGAATCTCAGCTCTTCCATGGGTGGCTTTGGGAAACAACACTGCTTCAATTGCTCAACAACATAATAATATAAGGATAATAATACTGGCCCATCCTACAGGGTATTTGTCAGAGATAGAGCATGTAAGGAAAAGCACCAAACATTTTAATTATTATTAAATTTGTAGTAGGCTCATGACACAGCAAGCAAAATGCATTGCAATTAAAGCAGTGCAATTTCCCATTACATGTTGCAAATTCCTTTGTTTTTACTTCTTCACTCATCTTTCTTCCCATTTAAAAATGTTTGTTTTACGATAGAAAGCTAAAACTACTGTGCGCACTGAGCTCAAAGGGAAGATGAAAGTGGGTGGGATGTCACAAAGTAAAAGACAGGATAAAAAACAAATTTTCTCAAATACATCTAGGGTTAAACTTCTAGGGAAAGGGTGTGACTGTTAGAGCAGCTCATCAACAACATGCTGCCTGGAGCGACTGTGGAGCTTTCACTAAACATTTCTAAAAAAACAACATTTAGAGTAGGAGGTTGAATCCTTTCCAAACATATGATTCAGTAAACACTCAAAAAATCTCCAGGTAGCAGCCCTCTTCCATGAATCAAGTTAGCCATCTGCAGTTCAAATATTAGTTTCCATCATAAATGCAGGACACAAATGTACGGTTTGGCTTCATGTGACTTTAAAGGAACAATGTCTCTAATAAAACAGTCCAGCTACTTAAGGGGCTGCATGCAGCACCTCCACAACCCTGTTCATCCACTTGTACAAGTTCCATTGTACTCAAGGAAAAGGGAAGAGCTTTGGCCCCATAGTGACAGTGACAGCTGCCTGATCAGTGCTAGGATTAGGTAGGGCTTCTGTGACAATGCGGAGGGACAAACTGTCTCCTTGTGCCAGTACTGACACGTGCGCCTACCTGTCGAGAAAATCCTGCGCTCTACATAAGGTGGAATGAATGCAAACTCAGAACGCACCAGCCACTTATACAGATTGCTATGTTGCTGGTAAATCACCCAGAATGGTTGGCTGATGGGAGCTCAGGGTTAAGAGATAATTGGAGAGATCTCTTCTGAAGGAGGCCTAGTTAGGTCTGTGCATGTGTGTTTAGTGGAGAGATGGCTGAAAGGGAACACCTGCATCTCCCTAACACTTCAGATGAGACCTGCTCTTTATGAGGTTAGACTCCCTATGAAGGTGTGGGTACGCAACTTGGGGGTAAACCTATTGCTGTCACTCAGGTGTCCTCGGAGGGATGGAGTGCCTTCCATCAGCTTCAGCTGATGGCCCAGTGATGCCCCTATCCAGACAGGGATAGCCTAACTTCTGTTGCTTATCCTCTGGTAACCTCCAGGTTAGATTACTGCAATGTGTGGACTGTCTCTGAAGGCACTTTGGAAACTTCCGCTGATACAGAATTCAGCAGCCAGGTTGCTCATTGGGCCAAGATGGTTTGAACATATAATACCAATCCTGGCCCAACTGCCCTGGCTGCCATGTGCCCAATTCAAATTGCTGGTTTTTACCTATAAAGCCTTAAAAGACTCAGGATCGCAATAACTCAAGGACTGCCTTTCCCCATATGAACCAACCCAGACCCTGAGATGATCATCTGAGGCCCTTCTTCATGTACCTCCTCTGCAAGAAGTCTGGAGAGTGGTAACACGAGACCGGGCCTTTTCTGTGGTGGTTCTCCATTTGTGGAATGCTCTCGCCAGAGAAACTCGCCTGGTGGCTTCACTACACATCTTTAGGTGCCAGGTGAAAACACTCGTCTTCTCCCAGTCTTTTGGTTAATTAAACTCTCTATGGCCTATTGAACTTGTGGGGGGGATTGTTTTGTTTGTCATTATGTTAATGTATTTTTGTTTATCATCCTGTATACCCTGTGATCCTTGGATGAAGGGTAGTATATAAATTTTTAATAATAATAATACCTTATCCCCTTTCCCAAAGGCAATGTTCCTCCCTCACAATAGTGTGGGGATAGAAGGATAACAATTGGGTCCTGAAAAGTGCTATTTCAGATTCATAATCATCCTTAATACTTTTTAAGCTTTTGAATGAAATGGCCAAAGAGCCCAGCTGATTCTTAGGATGAGCCACAGACTCACCCACCCCTACTTCCTACATTCTAGAAATCCTACATGGTGGTTATAGTCTCCTGACCCAAACACTCTGTAGCGACTCTGTGGTTAAATTACCTACTTCCATGTTTAGTGTCACGTATATGCAAAACTCACTTGGTCAAGTCTGAATGAAATCAATAACACACAGTTGTGGCTCTGTGATCTGTTAATTACAAATGTTTCCACTGACTTAACTGATAAAGGATCAGGCACGGTATTACAAATATAACAAAAGCAGTTTGCCGTGGTTTCCAGGATTACTGACATATAGTGCAGCTGGGATAGCACTGAGCTGTCAGTGTGCATTAGAAATAATATTTAAAAACCTGTCTAAGACAATCCAGTGCACACTGTTTATCAATGCTTAATACACAGCGACAGTTTATGCAGTAATAGTTCCTCACCCAATATATGCTACATATATATTACCCTAAAGTCAGATATATTTTAGCTGCTCTACTGACGTTGTACAGCCAATCCAACGAAGACTTGCATGAACATGCAAAGCCATGAATCGATTTACATATAATGCTATTAAAATAGTGTAATGGGATTCAAATAGACAGCAAATTAATGTTTAGAGCGCCACAAACTGACAAAAGAACAAAATGGCGAATTAGGCACAAAACCCCAGCTGAAGAGAGGAAGGACGGAACAGAAAATATAAAACATTGCCATTTTAACAATATTTGTTCCATTCCTAATTCCATTTTAGCAAATGGTAAACAATTATAGTTGCTTTTATAATTATTATAGATCTAGGTATCTTGGTTTGATGTTTTGTAAACTCTTTTACCTGCATACATTTTAGTCAGATATTGTGGGGTGTAATGGTGAAGCTTTCATAAACATTAGAATGGGTTTGCTTAACATTTTGTTCTGTTGCTCATTATTATGATCTCTACTTCTGCAAAGGCCAATTTTTATGAGGATAAATTAGCAGGGAGAAATGGTAAATATACTAGTCCATTCTCCTGGTTTGAACAGGTGTGGCAGCAGATCTGGCTTGCCATTTCTCCTTCATAAAGTCTGTTTGGTGGTTGGGGAATTGATTAGAATTAAATGGAATGCAAATTCAGGATCCAATAAACATGTGGCACATGCTCTGAGCTACTGTCTGCTTGTATCCATAGCACCCAAGATGTAAAAAAAATTCCCAAAGGCAGAACCTATCCTTCAGGTTCATGGTTCTGTTCACAGAAACAACTTAAGACAAAACTATCTGGGAGGTTCTCTGCCGCATTCTCTGCACTGCTCATTTCATGTGTGCAAAACTATCCTCTGATTCATATTACACAATATGCTTTATTGTTACATAGCACAATGCAGATGAGATGCATGGAGTTTCTTTCATCTTTGCCCCTTCTAAATATTCTGCTCTCTAATTCGCGCCCGAGTCCCTTCATTTATGCCCTTCAATCCAATATACATTTTCTGCATCAGTGAAGCACCTTCATTTAATGAGTTTTGGTGCGACTAGGAATAATAGTTATGCCTTTTCACTATGCTTGCTAGCTTTGTTCGGTGAGGAAGAAACAGACCTACTTAACCATAAAAACATGTCCACCCCAAATTGTTTTTGACATATTCGGAGGGAAATTCGAGCCTTAAATTAGCACTCAGTATAGACATTGTTGTGGGCAGATGCTGTTGGTCCTGCTGTTCAATTTGTGCCCCCATGCATTGCATGTGAGGTTTTTTGTTTTGTTTTAAAGGACACTTATGTATTTCAATTGCTAATAGGGGTCTGCAACATGTGTCTGTTGAAATCATATTGTGTAGATCTTCTCTATATGGAAGAAAAAACAGGATGCTGTAAATGGGAGCACACAGAAACCCAGTGGTAATACCAGACTAAATAAGTCCAGTATATTTAAATATTACAGCCGGTGGTGGCTGGTACCCATTGGGATTGGTTGGGTGGGAGGTAGGGAGACCAACAGTAGGTGGAGCTAATGACAAGCAGAGCTATCCCTTGACTGGCTGTAAGTAACACAGAAGGCAGGTGGGGGTTGGCTGAGGGCAGAGTGTGGTTGGTGGGGAAGTGCCCCATTTGCCTCAATGAACCAGCCTCCATTGGTCCCTTGGTTACTTTGGCCATAGAGTTGCTATCTTGAAATGAACAGCCCATATAGTCTGTTCCGGCTTGGCTGATACAAGCCACCGACACTAGCACAACTTGCAAGTAATGTCAGGCATGCTACTGGAGGATGTGTGGGTGAAAGAGTGCTTGATAACAAGGCTCCATCTAGTAACAGCACTGCAGTGTAGATGGTGGTTTGTTGCAAGGATTTCCACTGAAGACTATTCTGTTTCTGCAAACTTATTAACATAGCAGATCATGCTTTTAAATCTGCACCATGTATGGTTATGCTTTGCAGGCTAAGAGCTGATGCACTTTAGCATGGTATGTTAGAATACAGAGTGTCTTTTGAGATTAGTGAGAGCAATTGACTGCCTAAAGTACTTTGTCCCACAGTCCCTTAGATATTTTCTGGCATCCAGCTGACATGCATTGAAGAATGAACACTTGGAATCTAAATATGTGATCTGGAAAAATCGCTAATTAATCAACAGGAGACCATCTAGTTGCGGCTTATACTTCACGATGCTTAAAGACCCAATTTGTCCTTGGAGTTTAGATCTGATGCTAAAGGACTTCATGGCCCTTTATTCAAGTTTCTAATTCTCCTGTTTATTGCAAATGGTTTACGATCCAATGAAGTAAAAGCTAAAAGCAAAGAGTGCATTAAACACTTAATTTTCCTTTTGGGACTCCCTCTAGTTTATATTTCTAAAAGGACAACACCAATAAACATTCGTCTCTTGTTCTACCAACACAATTCCCCACTTGCCATTTTTTTCTGATGGGAGAAGAACCATCAAATTTGCTGAGCAAAGCCACATTGCATTTTGTATTCTGTGAAACAGATTTTGGAGGGAATGTTGCATATTTTATTGAAAAATCAGCTTCTAGGAAAGTGTTATATAAAACACAAAATTGAGCAAAAGCTTAGGAAATTCAGTGGTCAGGCACACTAAATGTAAGAGGGCCTGGCCAGATCCGGCCAAAGGTCTATCTGTGTTCTTGTTCTCATAATGGCTGACCAGATATCCTTGGGAGACCACAAGCAGGACATGAGTGCAATAACACTCTCCCACTGGTGATTTCCAGAAATTGGTATTCAGAGGCATAGTGGACTGTGCATGAGGGGGGTTTGTCCATAGTGAAATGGAAAGTGGTATAAAATCCACAGTGGTCCTGGATAGGAAGCACAGCATGTTGCACTCGTCTATTAAGGCCATCCAAAATAGGGGAAGATGAGCTTACTACACAGGGTTATTTTACCATTCAAAGCCCCTCTTCAGTATGAAAGTTTTAACTAGGAAAATAATATTTGAACTCTGAAAGCCAGGTGTTCCTTAAACCTCATACTAATCGGTATAAAGCCATTGCTCTCTAGGAAGATTTTATTTCAAAGCAGTTCTTCAATGCAGAGAAACGTGGTCAAAACGTGTGTGTGTGTAAGATGGTTGATGTAGGAGCAAGGCAGGATACAAACAAGGCAGGCATTTGATGGAACACTCGGTAACATTTTGCATCACATTCTGAATATGGCTGTTTGTACTGCAGGTACCTTGGTTGTTTCCTGCTGATGTGTATATGGAGACCCTTCCTGCCTTCGTTGGAGCTACCCCCTTTCCTTCATTAGTAGCTAGCGTAGGTCTATCTGCATCAAAGGATGTGCTTGTAGTACTGCCCCCTACACTCGTGTAAATACAGCAAACTGCTTGGTATGAGTTTTGTGTGTGTGGATTCAGGGCATTTACTCTCTGTTATGTTAGTCACATACTCACTAAATTTCCACATATTGAGAGCATCAACCCCTATGAATTATAAAGAAAGTCTTTCTCTGGACCTCCCACCTCCATTATATGGTTATGCATATTACTTTACTTGCTTCAAACTGTAGCAACCAAACTATGCTGTCTTTGGAAGCTCTTCTGTTCATTCTGCTTAGTGGGTCCCTTAACAAAATCCTGCCCTGATAGCACAGCTGCATTTAACATACAATCCTCACCAGAGATGGCTAAACCTTTGCTTTTCAGGTGTTGTTTGTCCAGCTCCCATCACCAACAGAGATAGAATTTTAGGAGTTGTTGTTGTTGTTGTTGTTGTTGTTGTTGTTGTTAATTGAATTTATATACCACCCTCAGGGAGGTTCCGGGGGTCTTAGGGCAGTTTAGGAGAGACCACCAGGGTCATCCAGTCCAACCCCCTGCCATGCAGGAATCTTTTGCCCAATGTGCAGCTTGAACCCACAACCCTGAGGTTAAGAGCCTCATGATCTACTGACTGATCTGTCCCAGCTGTAAATTGTAGTCCAAGAACTTTCCAAAGGGTCACAGACCAGCCCCATTAGCTAAAGTGGTACCTCAGGTTAAGAACAGTTTCAGGTTAAGAACGGACCTCCGGAACGAATTAAGTTCGTAACCAGAGGTGCCACTGTATAGCTAAGATTCCAAGGCCCTCGGCGCTACCAGGCTCCTTTTTCAGAGGAGCACCAATAAGCACCTACTTAGCTCTCAGGCGCCGCTCTGTGCCTCCCAACTATGCTGGCATTCAGGAACTTTCCAAGGAGCTGTTCTTCACAACAAGCCTAATAGGTGTGCACAGTGGGACCAAATGGCTTTCTGTACCACTCTCTCCAGAGCTGCGCTAGCTCAATAAATCAATAGAGGAGAGATGCTAAGGGAATACCTGTAGTTTAAAAAAAACAGGGAAGTGGGTTTAACCCCCTTAACGCAAAGGAAACGACGGTGCCACAGTTGGAATCATCTTAAGTATGCATTGACAATGCAGCCTGCTATGAGATACCAGGCACGCCACAATGGGTGCACTGCTGTGCTTGGTTCAGTAATGCGACGAAACAGGCCAGTAAGAAAATGGCTATGAATGATGGAGAGAAATGTTCAGTGACTGCAGAGTAGGTTGCTTCCAAAGTGCAGGAAAAAGAAAAAAAAGCTTTCCTTCTTACTCCCACGTTTTGAAAAGGTTACAAATCAGCAGTGTATAAAAGGAGTACAAGGTACCAGAAGTCCTTCCCCATAGGGAATCAAGTAGATCCTATGCAGCACAGGAAGACAGCAAGCTGCACAACACTTGGGGATGTCAGAGAGTTCCGATAAAAGCAGAAAGAGGAGTGGAAATTACCAGTGTTTGTTTATTATTCCCATGTCCCATGTCCAGAATTCACCAAATCCAGTCAGCATTCATTGTTGTTGTTGGTTTCTGTCTGCAAACAATACGCAATTGATTATGCCCCCCACCTCATTTGCATTGCATTTCCTTTGCACTGAAATGAACAAGGTGGGACAAAGTAAGGGCGACATAACTTACATACTTTACACAAATTACGTTAAGTTATATAATTTTGTCACAGCAGACAGTGAGACACATAGACACATAATGTAGTTCTTGGTGGAAGAAAAACTGCAGTGGAATGGCAACAATACTGTATGCAAAGGATGCAAAACAGGAAACAGTGCCTTCTTACATCTCTAGTGACACTGTAAGAAAACTGATACTAACTAGCATTAGTTATCATGGGGGGGGGGGAGCAGGCTTTCCTAGGTGAATAGCAGAGAGAACTGGTAAAGGTAAAGGGAACCCTGACCATTAGGGCCAGTCGCAGATGACTCTGGGGTTGCGGCACTCATCTCGCTTTATTGGCCGAGGGAGCCAGCGTACAGCTTCCGGGTCATGTGGCCAGCATGACTAAGCCGCTTCTGGCAAACCAGAGCAGCACATGGAAACACCATTTACCTTCCTGCCGGAGCGGAACCTATTTATCTACTTGCACTTTGACGTGCTTTCAAACTGCTTGGTTGGCAGGAGCAGGGACAGAGCAACGCGAGCTCACCCAGTCACGGGGATTCGAACCGCCGACCTTCTGATCGGCAAGTCCTGGCTCGGTGGTTTAACCCACAGCGCCACCCGGGTCCCACCCAAGAGAACTGGATGTTACTATAAAAATCTGTTAGTGAGTGAATTAGATAGCTAAATAGCTAGCTAGTTTCATTCATTCATTTACAGTGGTGCCTCGCAAGACGAAAAGAATCCGTTCCGCGATTCTCTTCGTCTAGCGGTTTTTTCGTCTTGCGAAGCAAGCCCATTAGCGTCTTAGCGGATTAGCGCTATTAGCGGCTTTTAGCGGCTTATCGGCTTAGCGGATAAGCGGCTTAGAAAAAGGGGGGGAGGGAAAAAACCCCGCAGGAACTCACAAGACATTTTCATCTTGCGAAGCAAGCCCATAGGAAATTTGTTTTGCGAAGCACCTCCAAAACGGAAAACCCTTTCGTCTAGCGGGTTTTCCGTCTTGCGAAGCATTCGTCTTGCGGAGCACCACTGTATATTCCACCTCTTTCTCCAATGAGATCAAGATGGTTGTCCTCCTCCTCACTTAATCCGCCCCCCCCCCCCATGTATGGACTATTATCCATGCAAGCCAAGAGCGGATAGATGCTGCTCTGATGCAGGTTTGGTCACTTCAGCTTTTTGGCCAAAGCATGAACTATCATCCAAATGTGCCAATATCTGGAAGAATATTCAGATAATTTTCCAGTGAAATGATGCCCTGCCTACAGTGACTTCTATGCCTTGAAAGAGAAAGTGGCCTGCACAAAATTCTCTTTCAAATGCAAACATCTACTACAGCATGATAGAGCCCAGGTCAAAGTGTGATAGATTATCAGGGAGCTAAACTAGTGTATGACACATTGACGGAATATATTTGCATAGGCATTCAGGCAAAGGAAATCACTGGCAGGAGCCATTCTGTGTCTGGAAAATAAATGGATGATTAGCCTTAGAGATTATGATGGGAAGGAAATTAGTGACCAATTTACAAAGAGCTGTTGTAAATCTAGCTTGCTTTACTAGAGGCACCATGTCTACAGGGATGCGTGATGAAAGACAGCTTTGTTTACACTTGGTAAATGTGAAACAGAACGGACACATTGACTGCAAATCCAGGTTGAAAGAGCTGTAAATAAAGAAGGTGGTCTTAAAATAATTGCTGACTATGAAAAATGTTGCTTACCATGGATAAGTATATTGGTATGCAAGAAAAATTAAGAACAGACAAATGCTTCGATAGACTTTTAAACTGTGAAGTACAGATCTGAAGGAAGAGTGAAATGGAAACAAAGCTATACCTGCTTTGTTCTTGCAAGAAACGTTGATCATGTAGACTCAAAACTTTTATTTGGACTGGGACTTCTGGGAGGAAAGATGGCTGACCAGCCATCGACAGAGATAATTATGTAGTGATTAATGATAGCCAATCTTGGTTTCCAAGCTCTCTCTTTGAAGATAGGGAGATGAAGGGATCAATCTCAAATGTTCAGAAGATAGCTATTTTTCACACTGGAGATGGGATGTTTCAGGATGCAGGGAGCATCTTGGATTGAGGAACCACCATTGTGCCCAGAAACCACATAACAGCCCTGAAGGTTAGCGTTCAGGGCATCAGGTTAGTTAAACCTCCCTTCTTTTAATTACTTTTGAGATTGGGATGAATTATGACTGTGGTGATCTCTCTGCCAATTAAACTTTCACCTGGAATGCAAACTGACTGCTGGTGTAAGAAGAGGCAGTTTCTGCAGGATTAGCAACTGTTTTCCCCTGTTTCTAATACATTTACTACAGAGTTCATTTTCTGAAACCAGGGGTACTGTTTCTCAACTTCTGGAGGAATTAGATTTCTGTGAATTATGATGCAAACAGACATGATCAGCACCTCCTGGATTATTGTGAAGATTGGAACATTTTTATCCTTTGGGGTTTCAAATTTTGCAGCCCGTTCTCAGTTCTAAAACATACCAGAAAGCACAAAAATAGTATTTTAAAAATATTTTTAAATTAAATATATACCTTAAGATAAAATATGTGTTTTAATATGTGTTTTGTGATTAAATATGTATCTAAAGGTAAAGGTAAAGGTAAAGGTAAAGGGACCCCAATTGTTAGGTCCAGTCGCAGACAACTCTAGGGTTGCAGTGTTCATCACACTTCACTGGCTGAGGGAATGGGCGTACAGCTTCCAGGTCATGATTAAACCGCTTCTGGCAAACCAGAGCAGCACATGGAAATGCCGTTTACCTTCCCACTGAAGCGGTACCTATTTATCTACTTGCACTCTGACGTGCTTTCAAACTGCTAGGTTGGCAGGAGCAGGAACCGAGCAACAGGAGCTCACCCCGTCATGGGGATTCGAACCGCCGACCTTCTGATCAGCAAGCCCTAGGCTCTGTGGTTTAGACCACAACGTCACCTGTATCTAAAGACATACTTAAATACATACTAATTGACAGACAAATTGTGGGAATGGGCTGAAACAGCCTTATGAACGAGCACATGTAAAAGTGGCATGGACTGATCTGTCTAGCTTCACGTAAAGTGTCACCCTCTGATCAGAAGTTGGCTCCCCAGTCTTCAATGTTTATTCTGTTTATCAGTTTACAAGTAATTTTCACTGTTGTCGGAAGGTGTTGAAAATGGCAGAATCTGCTCTGGAACAGTGGGAAGAAAATGGGCTGAATTGGCAAAGAAGCATAAATAACCCCAGTCTGTGAAGAAATCAAGCTACAAGCAATGTGAGATAACTACCTCAGAGCTTTTAATGACTGAACTCTAAGGATGTGAAACCCACCAGGAAGAAAATCTGAATGATACTATTTCTGTGGGCACTTTTCTTTGGGAAGAAAAGTAACACAATCTCGTTCCAAAAAATAATACTGATGAATATGACAAATACTAGATGAGAACAGAGAATTCTTCACAGTATTAGTTGGCAGAAGCAAATAGCAAAGTAGCTAAGTGAGAAGAATAAAAATGAAGAAAGTTTATTTATTACCGGTGTGTTCTCCTAAAATTTCACACCTACTGAGCTTCTTTAAAGAGGGAGAAAATAGTCTTACAGAAAACTGTCAGTTACAAGAATTTTCAATGGAAGACAACAAGCATGAATGCAGTAGAAAGTGATGTATCTGAATGTTGCTATACACATTTCCTTCATTTATACAAATTTTGGGGCTTATGAAGCTGTAAAACAACCTGACCAACAAAAACAAACAACAGCAACATAACTCAAATATTTAGTGCAATTTATAAACCTAATAAAACGTCCACACCTTTAACTGAATGGGAAGGTATTTCTAGCCTGTCAACAATAAAAGCCAATCATACATATATAAACTAGGTTGGAAATTTCAGGAAGGCCAAAATAAAACTTCAAGCGCTGAAAAGTATTAAGGCTAGCTACCAATCAGACAGATCAAATTAAATCAGCTGCAAAGCCAGAAGACACACTGCAATAAAGAATCCATTATATGCATCATATTATGTTGAAGCAAACAGAAAATGTAAAGACATTTGCATTAACATCTATGCTAACAGAAATAATTGTGCTATCAGAGAAGTAAACACACACCTGAGTCCATCCCCCAAAACAACTGTAAACCTGAGCCAGACGTTTGTCAAGCTGCTCCTTATCCACAGATCCTTTGCTGAATATTAAAAGAGCAAATACCCATTTCCCCCCTAATATAATCTGAATAATTACAGGCAAAATGTTTTTTTTTATTTTATAAACTGCATTTCAAGTGACAAAGCAGTCTTTAATTATTTTCTGTTATTATTTCCCCTGTCCATTGGAACCAATGCTAAAACTACTTAGCAGTTGCGTTTTGCAAGCACAACAAAAATGCAATCTAATCAAAATAGATATCAAATATATATGTGTGTATATAAATACCCTTGAGTCAAAGGTTCTTATGCAGCACATTTTGTATATTAATATGAAAGTAGGACAACGGGATCAGCTTTTATCCACCATCATGAGGTCCAGAGTGACCACGTTGATTGCTTTTCAGTTTGTAGAGAGAGGAAGTATAGCCCATTTTATAAATGCAAAGTTCATCAAAACTATGTGATGCTGATGCAAAGATTTTAACTGAATGTACCAAATGTATCTCAAAACCAAATCTTAATATCGCAAACTGGGGTTGAAGGTACACTGGGACTCTCATAAGAACACAAGAGGCCTGCTTGCACAGTCCAGCATCCTGTTCTCGTATTGGTCAACCAGATGCCTATAACAAATTCACAAGCTGGACATGAGCACTCTCCCTGCTGGTATTCAGAGACATACTGGTCAGTCATGTGGGGCTTTTAAAGAAAGCTTTTCAAAAGTCTAATCACACATTGCAGACTGGCTCACCCCACCCCATGTTTATTGACACTCTCAAAGAACGCAGAAAGGTTAGTTAGACAGGGCTTACTCTTGCAGAAGCCGTGCTGGTTCTTGCAGAAGCCGTGCTGCTGGCTGGTGTACCGGCCACCTAGCGCACCAGCAGCCACCCTGTCAGGCCTGCTGGAGGCGGTGGCCGGCTGGGCCTTGGAGTTCCCTAACCTATTGGTATTGGGAGACTTCAACTTCCATGCTGATGCCGCTCCCTCCTCACAGGCTCTGGACCTGGTGTCTTCCATGGCGACACTAGGGCTCTCCCAGTTTGTTTCGGGCCCCACACATCAAGCAGGCCACACGCTGGATTTGATCTTTGGTGCCGGTATAGATGTGATCATGTCTCCTTCGATGAAGGTGCCATGGTCTGATCACTACGCTCTGAAAGCCAGGATTGACTTTCCACCCCCACCCTGCTTAGGTGGCGAGCCGATTTGGGCTCGCCCGCAGAGGCTGATGGACCCTGATAGATTCCGTCAAGCCTTGCGGGACCTTGCTCTCCCTGGCGACTCATTGACTGAGCTTGTTGAGGGCTGGAATACCCAGCTCCTGGCAGCCATCGATGAGATCGCACCTAAGCGCCCTCTGCGACCCCGCAGAAACCGGGCTCCCTGGTTTACCGAGGAGCTTCGGAAAATGAAGTGGGACCTCAGACGGCTAGAGCGAGTATGGCGGGGTGCCCGTGACGGAGCCTCAAGAACATCTTATAGGGTTTTTATGAAAACCTATGAGATGGCTGTGAAGGCCGCTAAGAAGTCTTACTTCTCGGCCTCCATTGCATCCGCTAGCTCTCGCCCGGCGCAATTATTTAGTATAATTTGGTCTTTAACGTCCCTTGATGAACAGCCAAATTTAAATAACAATCTGACACACAGCTGTGAGGCATTTGCGAGCTTTTTTGCGGAGGTCCTGTTGCTCCGCCATGACCTCCCTGCCAATTTGGATACAATAAAGGAACTGGAGGCCCCTCGACTGTCCTCGGGTCCAGTATTGGACCATTTTGACCGGATATCTCCAGCCGATGTGGACAGACTCCTCCAAGCTGGAAAGCCCACCACCTGTCCTCTTGACCCGTGCCCGTCATGGCTGATTAGAGCGTGTCCAGACGAGGTGCGGGCCCCCCTGGGGGATATCATCAATTTGTCCCTTGGCACCGGGATATTCCCAGGGGAACTGAAGGAGGCAGTGGTGCGTCCGCTCTTAAAGAAAACATCATTAGATCCCTTAGATCTATCCAATTACCGCCCGGTCTCGAATCTTCCATTCCTGGGTAAGGTGATTGAGAGAGCGGTTGCTGAACAGCTTGGTAGGTTTCTGGATGAAACATCTGCTCTGGATCCATTCCAGTCCGGCTTCCGTGCTGGTCATGGGACCGAGACGGCTCTGGTCGCCCTAACAGATGATCTCCGTAGGCAGCTGGATCGAGGCGGGTCGGGGCTGCTGATTCTTCTAGATCTGTCAGCAGCCTTCGACATGGTCGATCACGAACTCCTGGACCACCGCCTTGCCGACGTGGGAATCCAGGGCACAGTCCTTCAATGGCTGCGCTCGTTTCTCTCTGGTCGGGGACAGAGGGTGGCGCTCGGGGGGGAATTGTCATCGCGCCACTCCTTGGTGTGTGGAGTGCCTCAGGGTGCGATTCTCTCCCCGATGCTTTTTAACATCTTTATGCGCCCCCTCGCCCAGCTTGTCCGGAGTTTTGGGCTGGGTTGCCATCAGTATGCCGATGACACCCAACTCTATCTGTTGATGGATGGCCATCCTGACTCGGCCCCCGATACACTGGCGAGATGCCTGGAAGCTGTGGCTGGATGGTTACGTGGGAGCCGGTTGAAGTTAAATCCTTCGAAGACAGAGGTCCTCTGGCTGGGGCGGGATGATATGGGATTGAGGGGGCAACTCCCATCTCTTGCGGGGGTGCAATTAGTGCCAGCACCGTCCGTTAAGAGTTTGGGTGTAATCTTCGATACCTCCCTCTCTATGGAGGCGCAGATTACAGCTATAACAAAGGCGGCATTTTTTCATCTCCGCCAAGCTAAGCAGTTGGCCCCTTATCTCTCTCGCCCTGACCTAGCCACTGTGATCCATGCGACGGTCACCTCCAGACTGGATTATTGTAACTCGCTCTACGTGGGGCTGCCCTTAAGACTGACCCAGAAACTCCAGCGGGTGCAGAATGCCGCGGCGAGACTCCTTATGGGGTCTTCGCTGCGAGATCACATTCAACCGGTACTATACCAGCTGCACTGGCTCCCGGTGGAGTACAGGATCAGGTTTAAGGTGCTGGTTTTAACCTTTAAAGCCCTATACGGCCTAGGACCCTCGTACCTACAGGACCGCCTCTCCTGGTATGCCCCACAGAGAAACCTACGGTCTGCAAATAATAACATCCTCAAGGTCCCAGGCCTCAGAGAGGTTAGGCTGGCCTCAACTAGAGCCAGGGCCTTCTCGGCTGCGGCTCCAATCTGGTGGAACGCTCTGTCACAAGAGACTAGGGCCCTGCGGGACCTGACATCCTTCCGCAGGGCCTGCAAGACAGAGTTGTTCCACCAGGCCTTTGGTCAGGGCGCAGCCTGACTCCCTCCTCTGGCAACCTGCTTAGAATCTTGCTTAATTAGTTGCCATTAATTTGATTTTAATTGATTTTTATAATGTAATATTTTTAGAATGTGTGAATATCTGATGGTTTGATTGTTGATTGTTGTTAGCCGCCCTGAGCCCGGCTTCGGCTGGGGAGGGCGGGATATAAATAAAATTTATTATTATTATTATTATTATTATTTCAGCAAGACTTGTTTTTCCATATGCTTGGTAATTCTAATGTTAATCATGCTTTCCACTATTTTCCCCTGAACAGATGTTAAACTAATTGACACCTGTAATTTCCCGTATCCCTCCTGGATCTTGATCTCGCTCTCTTTTAAGGTGTTCTGTTGGCTTTTTTCCAGTTCTCAGGTATGAAGGCTGCTGTTAGGACAAAGTTGCACATTTTTGTTAAAAGATCAACAATTTTCCTTTTCAGTTTTTTTTAAGAACTCTTGAGTTGGTGGCAACTGGACCTGGTGATTTGTTCCTTTTTGTTCCTATGTCAACAAGGCCTAGAACTGAAAGCTGACACTTGAGTTGTTCTTATCTTAGTCACATTCATTTTTAAATGAAAGCTGAAAATTTTAGCTTGGATTAAAGTCTACACTTGCGCAGAAAGTTAAGTTTACATCTTTTAATTTTAAGCTGATTTTCACACTTTGAACTGTGTGAAATTAGGTGCTTGGTTTTTTTTATTGTTTTAATATTCACTTGTAACGTGAGACTAAATCTAGGCTTCTACTTGTAATTTTCTCTGCCCCCCCCCCAAGGCTGCCCTGTGGGCTTATCACTCCTACGATTCAGCTCCTGGATTTACCTCACTGGGATTTAGCTCCTGATACACAATGCCTTTTGCTGTGCTCTTGTTACATTTGTAGCTGCTGCTCTAATAAAACAAATAAATACATATTTATTTACCCTATAAACACAGATGCTTATCTCATTTGTTATTTTGATGCCTGGTCACTGGGGCTTGCCCTCTTGCTCATAAAATAGAAGCAGCCGTAGGTCTTCATTTCTTACATCCAAAATAGTAGCAGCCAGGGGTACCATCGGCGGGGGGGGGGGGAGAGGCCGTGGGACCCCCAAATTTCAAGGAAGGGGACGGGTCCCCTCAATATTCCATGCTGGCAATCTCCCCCAGAGACGGGGTAGGGCGAACCTGGCGTGTCCCTTTGAAGACTGAAAGAGCACCTTCAAGGAAGGCACGCTGGCAATCTCTGTCAGAGATGCCATGTGATGTCACACACATGTGATGGGCCCCATCTAATGCTGAGCACAACTTGGTGCCCCTGGAAGCAGCCCAGAAATGACCACTTGCACAAACAGGTCCTTTGTAAATGAGGTCCCTGTGACCAACCCACAAAGCCATCAGTTGCGTACAATATGTCACTTTCTTAAGCAACTCGCTTTTGTGGTGAGAACTTGCTGCCTGTGAGTACAAGGGCCTGGGTAGTGGTCTATGTCTAGTGCTGAGACCGCTGAAGAACAGAAGGCCATTTACTTCAGATTTCATACTTTTGCCTCCTACTTTTGTTACAGGTATGGTGTGCAGCCAATGCTTTCTAAACAGGAGAAGCTGGTGAAGAACTATGGCTGCAAAAACAGTGGGGAAGAGAAAGTGTAATTTTTCTCTTAGGATATTTAAAAATGGACAGCACATTTTTATGTTTGCTAAGCTGATTCTGTCTGGGCCTGACATAGTAACGATTGCACCTATGCTGAGGAACGTATACCCTCAAACCCCTCAAGGCCTCATTGCTCAGCACTGTTAAGGTTTTGACAGTTGAAGGAGGCTGTCTCAGGAAAGCCTTATTAATTTTTTAGGTGAAATACCAGAGATTGACACTTGTGGTTATTTCGTACAATAAGATTGTTCAAATGGTGCTCAAGGATAAGCAGAACAGAAATGGGGGTTGACCTTTCAGGTACGTCATGATACATCACAGGGAATTGCTGTGTGTTCACGCATCTGGGATCATTTAGGGCTTTGCAGGTCTCTAGAGGTGTGTGTGAATAATTTACAGTAATTTATAGTGATATGAATGAGAGAGAAAAACTAGATGCATACTCTGAATAGAGTGAACTACGATTCTGATGGTAATGTAATTTTTTCGCTTACTGTATTTTTCACTCTATAAGACGTACCAGACCACAAGACGCACCTAGTTTTTGGAGGAGGAAAGCAAGAAAAAAATATTCTGAATCTCAGAAGCCAAAACAGCAAGAGGGATCGCTGCGTAGTGAAATCAGCAATCCCTCTTGCTGTTCTGGCTTCTGGGATAGCTGCGCAGCCTGCATTCGCTCCATAAGACACACACACATTTCCCCATACTTTTTAGGAGGGAAAAAGTGAGTCTTATAGAGCAAAAAAATACGGTATCTTGCTTTGTCTCTGCTGTTTTGGAGGTTCTAAAGACTCATCCAACATCTGTAAGTTTTATGAACTGAGCCTGCATTCACATGTGAGGTTTATTACATTAGTTTTACTGATAATAATGCTAGCGCTTCTGTCCCAATTTTAAATGTTCCCCTTACATGGCAGTACTTTTAAAAATCAATATACTGCCATGTCACACTAAATTATAAACAGCGAGAAAGGCCTGTATGCCAAGCTACCATAAAAAATTTCATCACATGACCAGTGGTGGAATGATCATGAAAACCACAGGGGAAATTACAATGCAAAACACCCACTATTTTCTGAGTTAACAGGATTGCAAACATATTTTTTTATGGAAACAATTAACACACGAACAAATGCTAAATGTCTGCTGGATTCCACTAGACTTCCAGAATTGGCATTTACTATGTGTCAGAAATCACATAAAATGTGAAAATTAACATGTAAAGAAACATTGGGAAGATGGAATAAAGTGGAATCTGAATGCAGCCCGAGAATGATCAGAGTCCTAGTCTAAAGTGGGGGAAAGTGTGACTTAAGCAGCCAACTTAAAAGGCAACTCAGATTTTGTGGCCTCGTTTGACTCTGAAACATTAATCGATTGGGAAGTGAATGGCGGCCACAGATTGAATCCTTATAAGACAGAAGTTCTGTTTCTGGGGGACGGGGGCGGGCAGGTGTGAGGGATTTCCTGGTCCTGAATGGGGTAACCATGCCCCTAAAGGATCTGGTGCACAACTGAGGAGTCATTTTGGACTCACAGCTGTCCATGGAGGCACAGGTCAGTTCTGTGTCCAAGTCAGCTGTCTACCAGTTCCACCTGATACACTGGCACAGAGACCCTACCTGTCCGCAGATTGTCTCACCAGAGTGGTGCATGCACTAGTTATCTCCCACTTGGAAATTGCACATTCAATCCCTGTATGGGACAGCTGCATATTCCTGCATTGCAGGAAGCTAGACTAGATGATCCTCAGGGTCCCTTCCAGCTCTACAATTCTGTGGTCACAGCTGCACCGCCCAGTAATAATGTTTTCAGCATAGAAATGACTTGAAAATAAAAATAAATAAAATGTACAACCCTTCATGCAGATAACATGATGGGGACTGTCATTGACCATGGTACTACTGTTTAGGTTGTCAAACAACCCATAAACAATAACAAAGAGAAATGGTAAGTATCAAGGGAAAGCTTACCAACTGATTAACTGGCCTATATGAGCATGGGATGGGTGTGCTTTTGTGGGGGTAAGAGAAGTCTACAATAGATTGCCTGTGATAGTCTTTTTATGCAGTTGAGATAACTGCACCTATTTTTCCACAGAGCTGGTATGGAATAAATCTGTTGCTAATACTGAATATTTTACCTATTATTGCTTCCTATGCTGGCACTGTTATTAGTTGGGAATTGAATTTCACTACTTCGGTAATGTGAACTGAATTTTGGAATTATGGAAATTTTAATATTTTGACAATGAAAGGTTATTCGACAGAAAAAATATACATATTTATGACATGTAAATTTTAAACATGCTTTCTGAGCCATAGGGGAAAATACATTTTTTAAAATAAAAAAACAGTATTTCAACAGTTATTGGTGAGCCATGCCATGGGACCCCATCGAAGTTGATCAGATGTTTGGCTTGTTCTCCAACTTATTAAGAAGTCTATATGTGCATAATATAAAATGTCTACCTATTTTCATATGGAAGCTATGTGCCACATGATGCAGTTCCCATTATTAGACATGATTGCATAGATTGTTCCATTACTTCCAGGCAAGCACTTATCTTTGTTCTTGGAGTAAAGCACTATGCTGTACTCTGAATACATCTAAAATTCAGTGACTTTTTAAAGTGGCAGGTTCTATCAGACAACAATACTAAAAGCGGAAGAATTTAAGGTAACAAAAAATGTCCGTCCTACAGTCCCCTTAGTATCTTCAATCAAGCAGTCACAATTTCAGAGACACTGTTAGCCCACAAATCATAACAATGTAATGTAAGCAGTCACAGTTAACAGAGACACTGTTAGCCCACAAATCATAACAATGTAATATGAAAAGTCCTGACATGGTGGGAAGGCAATAGCATGTCCTCTATGTATGAGCAGTTTAGGTCTCCTCATAAAAGTTCTAACCTGGGTTTGTTTCAGTTATACATTTCGGGTTAAGGACAAAGTGGGCAGCAGATATGAAACTCTCTGTTGTTGTTCCTCCTCTATCTCACACCTGAGAAACTTCTCCTAGGCCACCAAAACACTCTGTGGTAGCAGCAATGCTAACACTGTAGCTCCATCTCCACATGCCCCTTGTAAGGGGAGCATTTGATGGCTGCCAGAGGGATGAGAAAAGAGGGCCTACAAATGCTGTGATTCATAGAATGGTTTTTTATTATTATTTCAGTTTTCACTCCAAGGAGACTACCACACAGTTCATCTTAAAAAAATAGGAGCACTTGTGTGAGGCAGTAGAAATTGAAAATCTATCTGGGGACATCATCTACAAAAAAAGAGTCAACATCTTTAGCTACAGGCAACGGAATGGTAGTTCTGAGGAGGACAGGTGAAGGGCAAGTTGGGGACAGAAAGAAGCAATCCAATTTGGTTGCACCAGCTAGGGTGAAATTTACAACTGTCATCAATCCTCAGGCTTTAAAGCTGATACTGATCACCAGCTGGGTTTAAGAAAAAAAATGTCTCCCTCTGGTACAGTATCCCACAACTGGCTGAGTGTATTTCTTCCTCTGATCATCATGCCTAGGCCACTGTCAGAAGCAGGATATGAAACTGGATGGATCATTGCCTTGTTCCGGTGCATCAATCTCTATGTTCTTAATTTTCTTCACAGTCTGCACAGATTGGGATCACGTTATTTATACCAGCGAAGAATTTTTCACAGCATATTGTAATAGTTCCAGCCATTCTGCTGTTATCTCAGACAGTAACTTAAATGATTCCAACACCTCATCCAGAGCAGTATAGTTCCTTTTTATAGGGTTTTCGTGATTTACTAGTTTTATTCTTGGTTGGGAAAAATGTCAGATGTTCTCGGCTTAATTAGATCCATTTTGAATCAAACATCAGCTACCGCATATTACCAAAGCAAACATTCAATATAACAATAGCAATAACATGAAGAAACAGCACTAGTGATCTCTAAAGATGTGATTTAGAATTTAGCTTTGGATTTATATTAAAGGGAAGATGTAAGCATTGCCTTCATAGCTGAAAGATTTATTAGCACTCTGCCTTTCCATTATCCAAGCATCTCACTTGGCCCAAAGCACATCTGTGCCACAAAGACAATGAGAGAGAGTGTGGATTTTCTATATTCATAAATTACAGATGTTGCTCTGAGCAATACATCTATCAAGACAATTCTCTGGAAGACTGAGGCCTACCTGTAAAGTAGCTGTTCTAAACATGCAGCAAAGGATATTGGAAAAAATGTTAGTATGTGAACACAGGCTGCCATCCCAATTTGTTTTATGAGGGATATTTTCATTTCTGACCCAAAGCTCTTTAATAGTATTGAGGGTAGCAAATCAAAGACAAAATAAGACCTTTGAGGAGCAAAGCAAAGCTTTGCTTTAATATCTCCCTTGATGCAAAAGCACTCACTCCAGTAAAAACATATTTCAGTTCATGACAGCACAGCAAACTCAGTGAATAATAGATGGGTCTGTTTTATGACTAATTTGTATTCGCTTTTTTAACTTGCACATTGAACTGTCCAAGCTAAATCACATGTTCAAACAGTTAACATTATTTATTTCCCACCCCCTGAATTTATAGCAACTGTGTTGTGTCTTGTCTCAGGGCAGTATCTTTATACTTCTTTTCTGTGAACATAGGCTATTTTTAATACACACTCAGAGAGACGGATAATTTGCAACAGCATAAACACAAACTATTCTAAAGTGTACAGAATACTATAGCAGAGTTTCCCTCCCAAAAGATTTGCTTATTCCTTCAAATTATTTTGAAAACTTACTTTTTGAATTTTATTTAGAGGAGTGAGCGAATGAAATGGGCGCGGAGTGAGCCTGAGGAAGAAGCAGCTGCTCTCTGATGGAGCTGGGTTTCTCTTCCCCTTCCCCCGTTTTCTCCTCAGACACTCTGGTGGGTGCCTGGTTTACTTTGTTCTCTCCCCACCCCCCACCCCCTGGCTGCCATTTGCTTCACAGTTCTGGCAGAGTTGCTCCCCGGGGAGATAAGAGGAAGACTACAGCATGGTCATCTCCTCTCGTCCCCTTGTGATATGGTTCGAGCTGCAGTTGCCTTTGTCTCTCAATTTTAGTGGGTGGAAGCAGAATCAGGGGGGTCTCAAGCTGCTGTCCACAGCCCTAGCGGCAGGCGTGAGGGAGCAGCTCTGAGGTGAAGATGCATGTCTGCTGGGGCTTCTGCTGCCTTCCTCCCTGGGAAATCGGCTGCCCTCCCTCAGCATGAGGGAAATGGACTGTAGCACTGGGGAAGGAGGGGGTGAGCAAAGGAGGGAGATGGCGGTGCACCTTGTGTCCTGCCCCTCTCCATTTTTTTTTCTTTTTTGGGTGGGGGAGAAGGTGCTGGTACTGTGTACCATTGAGTACCACCAGAAAAAGCACTGCTCCCAAGACAGATGGATGCCCACAACAAGAAGTTACATTTGGAATTTTGAGAAACTGCAGTGGGCACCAGTCACAAAATGGCTGCTGTGGGCGTGTGGCATAAAACAAAATGGCTGCCAAATATAAAATGGCAGAAAAAGGGACAGAATGGTTTAGGTATGCCCTATCTCAGAGCTTTCCAAACTTTGTGCTGCGACGCATTAGTGTGTCGTGTCGGCTGCCTGGGGCTGTAAAAGGTTAGTTTAACCTTCAGTCTGCTAGTAAAACTGAATTACTGTGTCACGAAATGATGCATGCCTCCCAAATGTGCCACCAACTTGAAAAGTTTGGAATGCTCTGCCCTACCTCCTCAATGGGGAAAAGGCACCTCTTTCAGTTGCTGTTGCGCTCTCTCATAGAGAGAAGTTCTTTGCCCCTCTCATTTGCTTAAAATGGAAGAGTGAGTGTCTGATCCTGGCATCCAAAAGGTAGACATCACAGTCAGGCAGGTTGATATGGAGAATGGGTGGTCCTTCAGGTACCCTGCTCCTAAACGACTTCAGATTTAGGAGTCAAAACCATCACTCTTATTTTTAAATACTCAAAATGGTTGTAACACATTTGATATCTCTGGTCTTGAAACAGACACATGACACAGCAATTATCTTTTTTAAAACATAGAATTAATTGTGTTATCCTTAATAGCCTCTCCCATTCATCAGTGAAACAAATTAATGCACTGGAATTTCACATAAGCTGTGTGCAAGAGATGGTGGTCCTTTAGAACAGGATAAGTGCTGTTACCTATTAAACAGAAGCAAACACTTATAATAAAAAAGTCTAATGCCATTTCTGGATGCACAAATCCACAGGTGCCTTTATCTTTCCTAGTGGCCTACAGCTTCAACTTAAGCAAGCTGATGGAAGCGGGACTCAAAAAGCAATGAGAAAAATTAGTTTAAGAAAGAAACTGACACACTAGGCTAAGAAAGAAGTGGCATATCCTTCAGGACAGTGATTGCAGCCAGTACTCAGAACACAGAGGTAGCATCACAATAGAGTCATGCAAAAACTCTTCCCCCAGTTTGTATCCCTGAGCCAAGCAAATTGTGGTTAAGTTTTTGTAAGTGGATTTTCTTCTTTTTCCTCTTTAATCTCTTTTTTTGCTGAACTCAGCCACTGAAACTGGAACTCTCTTGTCAGAATTAATTCTGAACATCTCAGTGTGTGTCCATGGAAGAGTCTTTCCTGGGAGACATCTCAATCCCTCTCTGTACAAGAAAGAGCACAACAATCCTATTATGGCTGATCCTAACAGAACAGCAAATGGAATGAGCCAACACTCTATCCTGTGGGGACTTCAGTACCTTATTTTCTTTGGATGAAAGAAAAGAAGAACCAAATACGCCAGACTTGTGGGGAGGGGGAATACTGTGGGCGATAAAAGAGGTTACACCATTGGTAATTGTAATGTCAGCTTTCTGTCCCTAATTCATTTCATGACATGCATGACCTTAACATCTTTGACGGAAATAGATTAACTTATTCATAAATAAGCCAGAAATGGTCAAAGAACACTGATCCTTGTGAAGATGTTATTATTTATCTCAGCCTATTAGGAAATACATACATTTATTCTATAGCAGCCATGGCTGATGTTTCATCAGGAATTTTTGGAATTGGTTGAATCCAGGTACATAAATGCAGTGTTTTGTCCCATTATGCACACTTCCCCATGAAATATGCTAGATCCTCCTCACCATGGTACATTTAATATCATTACCCTTAATCAGTGCTTTCCCCCCTAGAAAAATAGGTGCCAGTACAGTGGTTCGGGTTAAGAACTTGTTTCGTTCTGGAGGTCCATTCTTGACTCGAAACTGTTCTTAACCTGAGGTACCACTTTAGCTAATGGGGCCTCCTACTGCCGCCGTGCAATTTCTGTTCTCATCCTGAAGCAAAGTTCTTAACCTGAGGTACTATTTCTGGGTTTGCAGAGTCTGTAAGCTAAAACGTCTGTAACCTGAAGCCTCTGTAACCCGAGGTACCACTGTACTCATCATGAAGTTGTAACAGTAATTGCCACACTTTTTTACAACAGAAAAAAGAGGTGCCAGTACTGCATACCCTTGTGTACCCCCTGAAAAAATAGCACTGCCCTTTATAATATGTTCTGTGATTGTACATGGGGTAAATGTTGGGTTGATAATTATGCAAATTGCATCATTATACAGTTTAGTCACTGAGTGGTATTGGACTTAATTGTATCTGGGTGAAGTCAAGCATTTCCGTCTTGCTTCTTGTCAAGCTTTGTGACTGGTATGCCTTCAAAGGCTTCCATTACAATCATTGTAGATACCAGATCTCTCTGTCTGCCCCTTAGGACTTTGCTCAGGCTGCTCTCCCTCCTCAGGCACACCACCTTCCCAAACACACACCAGGCCAGCCCTTATTTGCATGCTCCTTGAATGTTCTTGCCTGGCTAGAAAGTGTCTTCAACTCTTATAATGCTTCTTGCATGCCTGGATGGAGGACAGAGAGGGGTTCATAGTGCGAATTTGTGTAGAAACTAGCCCATGGTCCCTAGAAGGGAATGTGGATGTAGCTCTCAGCCTGGAAATGCTTCCCCATCCCTGATATATACTAATAGAGAACTCCATTCTCCAAGTGCTGGTCTGTATGCTCTATACACACGGAAGGCATCAGTGGGGTTGGGGAAACCAACAGTTATACAGAAGTACAAAAAAGAAGCGTTAATCAAAAAGCCTGCCCTCTAGTCTAAAGGCCAATGAATTCTGAACATTCTCATGGGGAAGGAATACTAACTGAGTGTTGGATGAATAATGGAATGGCATATCCTTGAAGAGGACACAACTGGTTGGCTGAAATTGAACTGGAGAAACTTATACTGTGTCATTTTGTTGTAGGCCCCTCTTGTAGATCTAAGGTTTTCAGAATCTACCTTACCCTACCCTACAGTTTACCTATGAACTAATAATGCTCTTAATGGAGGTTTTATTTATTTATTTATTTATTTATTTATTTATTTATTTTGCTAATTATTCTGCTGTTTTCACATTTCATTTTTTTAGGAATCTGTATTCACTGGCGCAATCCTTTGTGCACACACGATGGCCCTTTCATTGCTTATGAGGATGCTTTCTCATAGATGTGTTTGAAGATACATGATACAATAGTCCTGGTGAGGATGAGCAGGCTGCTCACTGCCTGGATGGGTAACCACCTGAGAAAGCCAGGTACGCTGCCTTGAATACCTTAATGGAAGAAAGGTGGGGTATATTATATGTTATATATAGAAGCTCTATGTTCACAGTTGTTCACTGGGAAATCTGGGGTTTGGGTGCAGTGCTAAAATGGAGCATGCAAAGGCAGTAAATCAGTTACTCTAAATGCAAGGAAACAGTCAGCAACTACTTTGATCTCATCATCAGTGGAATCTGATAATTTATTTTACATAACCCCGGGAAACTGAAATACAATTAAGAGCTGGTTTTTGGCTTTTGATCCTCCTAATAATTTTCCCTCCTTCACAGAGGCATGCACACATAGTAATAAAAGAGTCAAGATTTCAGGTCGCGGTTGCCAACGGCACTATTTTCTGTAACTGTTCCCTCCTACCGTGCTAGGAAGAGCCTACAGCTTGTGTCTATCATCACTGCATATTATTCCCTAACGCAATCACTGACACCCACCAATCAAAAATGTGGTTGACCTGGCAACAGGATGCGCATTTCCTAATTTAACTGCCCTCTCTTCAGGCAATATTTGTTTGCTAAGTGGAAAACAGAGCTTACAGGAGAAACTTCACATTAACCCATTTGCGCTAAATGTGAGGAAAACATTGCAGCCAACCCACACCCAAACGCCTACATGCTAGTCTAGTACCTGTAACAAGAGAGAGACAGCTACACATCTTAGATATTTTCCACTGAGATTAACAGCTTGATCACACACACCCCTTGCCCACTTTCAGTGTCTTACTAGTTAAGTGTTTGGTGGTAGCTGATGACGTTTAGACTTGGCAGGACTGCAATTTTTCATCTCACTGTTTTTCTCATAATAGGACTTAAAGGTAAAGGTAAAGATACCCCTGACTGTTAGGTCCAGTTGCGGACGACTCTGGGGTTGCACGCTCATCTCGCTCTATAGGCTGAAGGAGCCGGCGTCCAGTGAAAAGCGTGAACCTTTGTTTTGTTGAGTTTTAGGTTTCGAAAGGTTCTCGCCCTTGCAGATAATACTGCTTTTAGCCACACAAAACTATTTTGTCATCCTTCCTTCTTCCTTCAGTCAGGCTATTTAGAAAGGAATAGCAGGAGCTTTGTCCTCCTTCCAGCATTCAAGATGTTCTGAACTTAATGTGGGAAGGGAAGGGGCTTGTTGGAAGTCAATCTCTATATCTACAACCACATACATACACAAACACCTTTTCTGCACATAAATGCAAATACCCTGAAAAATACAATGTGGTAGGCACTCAAACCTAGTGATTCAGGATGCCACTGTGGGGCTTTTGCCAGGCCCTGGCAGGGAGGGTCTTCAGAAAGGCTCATTGCAGATCACTCCACCCTTCGTTCATTACCCCAAGACACCAATCTTTCTGCTATGATTGCACATGCACTTGTGTTGGACACACCCTTGCAGCAGATCTTTGAAGGTTTCTGGAGGAATGTGAAGCAGCTGCAGTGTGCATGTGAAGAAATTCAGATGCCTGCATCCACACCCACAGCCACCAGTAACAGTGAGTGTGTGTGCCTGCCTGTGTCATCAGAAGTTGCATCTTATCTATGGTGGTAACTGAACTCCTCTAGAACAGGATGTCCCTGTTGTGTTTGTTAAAAGCCAGAAGCTACCCTATTCCCTTCCTCCTTCTAGCAAGTTGTGACCAAATTCCTCCCAGAGGCAAATTTAGGGCAGCAGCACCAGTTCCACCACAATGGGGGTGCCAATTTTCGGGCTTGCACAGGGCACTTTTGAAATATGAAAGACCAAAGTCCAGCCCTGCTCATTTACTGGAGAAGAGGTCAGAGGATAGGCATGCCACATTGTGTTCGTGACAAGCTAGCTAGGCAACAGCTAGCCATGGTTTTCATTTTTGGCTCTCCCACAGCTCTCTAGATCTCTTGCTGCTTTGGGCTGGGTACAAAGACTTCATCAAACAGAAAATCAACCAAATAGTTGCTGCACATTTACAGTACAGTGAACAGCCTTAGAGTGCAAATAGGATTTCAGAAGTAGCTCCCATTGCATTTAGTCCCATTGTTTTCGCTTCCAGGAAAGTGTGCATAAGATTGAGATCTTAATAGTGTACAAATAACAAAAAGCAAATAATTCAGTTGTGAATGTGGAATCTGCCAGGTATCGGTGGTTAAGAAGACTGATGGAAGGCAATGAGGGATGGAGGGACATTTTCTTTGACAATATGGGGCGGGAAATAGTGTTTGCTTTTAAATTTTCGCTCCAAGGTTTGTGTTGGAGACATCCTTGTGCTAGTAGTAACAAAATGTCCTGGGTCGGGGGGGGGGGCAAAGTGGAGTATCCATTTCATCTCTCAAAACTTCCATACAAGCAAAAAGGAACAACTTCCCTGCAGCTGGAGGAAGCCTGATTCACTAATCAACAGGCTGGCCATACTGCCTGCCTGACAGGGAAATGACACTTCTCAGGAGTATCATTTCCTGTGAAGATCAAGAGAATTGCTTAAAACTTCTGAAGTTATTCTTTATCTAACCTAATTATAGACCACCCCTCAACCCAAAGGTTCCCAGGGAACAACAATTCATAAAATACAGTCAATACCATGATCATAAAACCAACAGAATAAATGGAATTAAAGCTAAAAAACAAAGTAATAAAGAATCCAGTAGCAATGTAGGTTTTATGTCAGCTATTTCCATAGAACTGAAGAAAAAAATGTGTCTTAATCTGATACCTAAAGACAGCTAATGAAGGGGACAGCTGTAGCTTCATGAGGAGGCAATTTCACATCCAGGGTGTCACCACTGAAGAGGCCCTGGTACTGCAGCTATAGACCAAACTATGAACAGGTCCTTCTCTACATAAATTAAGACATGGGCTGGTTGATAATAAAGGAAATGATCATTTAAGTACCGGTACTTGGGGCCCAAGTTGTATAGAGCTGTATAGACCAAAGTCAGTTCTTTAAATTGGCAGCTGTGTTCTGGATAAGCTACAGTTTCTGGACCATGCTCAAGGGCGATCCAGTGTTGGACAGCAGGCTAGCCTATTAGCTGAGCTTTCTCATGTTGCTGGTTGCCCCACTCACCAGTAAGGACTCTTCTGCCGCCCCCTTGCTTGTTGTGTAGGGGGTTCCTGGCAGGGATCAGATATGCAATTTATTTATTTTATTGAGGTAAATAATATTTTGAGCCCTCCCACTCCCAGTCCAACTATTAGATCCACCCCTAATAATTAAATAAGCTTAGTTTCTATTTCATAGCATTCTAGTGCAATGTGTGAAACACCATTTCCATATTTCCAAATAAATACACCTTCTGTGAAGAGAAGGGCACCTTTGGATCCCCATTCCTGTGAATCTGCATAAGGCAAAGGGCCATAGCTCAGTGGTAGAGCACAAGCTTTGCACACCCAAACTCCCAAGTTAAATCCACAGCATCTCAGGATGAGGCTAGAAAAAACTGCTGTGCAAAACTCTGGAGAATCACTACCGGTCAGTGTTGACAATACAGAGCTAGATGAAGCAGTGATCTGACACTATCTATATCCTAGATAGGTCTGCAAACATGATATGAAGGCTGGCAACATCAACCTCACCATGTGGGAATCCCTTGCAGACGACTGTAGTGCTTGGAGACGGACAGTCCAGTCGTGTATCCATAGCAGGGACCAGAGGAGGAATGACTGCTGGAAGAAGCGCAGAGAGAAGAAATGCCATGGTGCATCTGCAGAAGCACAACTGGACACCTTCATCTGCCCCAGCTGCAACAAAACACGTTCCTCTCATATTGGTCTCTACAGCCACAGCAGGCACTGTAATTGTCCAACAGCTTGACCTCACTCCCAAAGGCGCACTCCTCCACTGTCTCCCAAGACAGACAGTTGTCAACAAAAGTATATCCTGTGTAACTATGGACAAATTTCCACCCTCTTGAATATCCAGAATGAAATCCTATAGAAGATAGTGATTCCAAATTATTTTTCTATTAGCTGATGCAAATATCTTATACACACATGCACTGTGATCCAAAGACTCTCAATATTCCTCCTGGAAGCAGCAACCTATGCAGTGGAGCCAATCTGCCTACACATCGAATGGCTCATAGCATTCAACCGTGGCAGCTGCTAGTTTTTTGTGCGAGAGATCTGTAAGTCCAAGAACGGTTGTATCTTGACTTTTGAATGTATTACTAACCGGGCTGAGGGACTCATCTTTGAAATCTCTGTCCTTTATTCACTGCTTCCTTCTAAAGACATTATCTCCTATATGATTTTCGAAGGAGGAAGTGAGTCACATCGTGCTCCTGTGGGGAAAAGATCTAGGTTTCCAACGGTTACTGTGTTACGACCGAATGTAATTTTGAAATTCTATCTGAATCAGTACATTTATATCCCACGCTAATAGACTTTGCCAAGAACTTCTCTCATTATATAGGGAAGCTGCATTACACAAATTTGATTTAAGGATGAGAAAGTCTTCTGGAAGGATGCTTTTTAGGAAGCGTCTAAAATCATTTGTAGTTCTGCAGCCAGGGGATGCATTTATGAAAGTCCGTATATAATTAAAGATCTTTCAGATGAATGGATCTTTGCATACCTTTCAGAGCACAATGGCTCGTTGCAGTAGATCTCAGGAAACTAATAGGTAATATGAATTTTGCCTCTTTGCCCATGAGTTGGTGCAGTGCTTACAGAAACACCCTGTCTAAAAGAACATTCTTGCACTCATCCTGTGATTAGTGCTCTTTCCATTGATGTCTTGTGGTCTAAAGAGCCACAACCTACATACACACTACCCAAGCTTGTGCCATGAGGAAGTCACTTCATTGCTGCTCACACAGCAGTTTGACTTCACCCCTAGAGACATACTCCATCATTGTTTGGTGTCTAGAGCAGTGTTTCCCAAACTTGAGTCTTCAGCTATTTTCGGACTACAGTTCCCATCATCCCTGACCACTGGTCATGCTAGCTAGGGATAATGGGAGTTGTAGTCCAAAAAGAGCTGGAGATCCAAGTTTGGGAAACACTGGGCTACAGCATTCAAATCAACCTTCCGTGCAAGAACAAAAGGAAAAAGTACACACACTTTTCTGTTGTTCTTTAAAAGGATTGCCATTGCATACTCAGATATGCCACTACAACATCTTCCTAAAACGAGGTGCACCTACAGGAATTTTTTGCTTTATTTTCACCTAGGCCTGTGCAGTAGGCAATCCACAAGTATTCAGAGGCATGCATGGGTCCCTTGTGCCCTCGGTAAGGAGCTGTATTGGAGCCCTTGGCAGGGAACTGCATTGGCATCCCTCCACAAAAAAATCTGAGAAGCAGGCAAGATGGCCTGGACAGGAGGGCTGCTCCTCCTGCTGAGGTTGCTCTCTTCCTGGAAAGCACTCTGGTGACACCTTTCTGCCTCCTCCCTGCAATTTTTTGCTGCTGGAAATCACTGTGGATTCCTTCTTTGGGCAAAGCAGGTGCTGGAGTGCTGAGCTGGGGTGTGTGCTCCAGGTGTTGTGGGAGCACTCCAACGCCTAATAGGTTTGGTTTTGAGAACATGGATCACTGCTATAGAGCATGCTGGCTTTCCTAGAATCATAGAATTGTAGGGTTGGAATGGACCCCTGCAATGCAGGAATCCCAGCTACATAATCCCTGAGTGCTGGCCGTCCAACCTCTGTTTAAAAACCTCCAATGACGGTCCACTGCCTTCTGTAGTAGTCTGTTCCACTGTCAAACAGCTCTTACCATAGAAAAAGCTGTAGAAAAGCAGCAAGGGGGAAGAGGTTCCAGATTCTTCCCCTGTCCACTGTTTTCTTTTAGTCCTTTCTTCTTCCTAGTAGCTCCCCCTACCCCCCAGTTTCCAAAGTGTTTTCCCTTATAACAGGAGGTTGCTAGGAGGAAATGGCAGATGGGGAAGGATTGAGCATTCCTCTCACCTACCATTTCCCCACGGCAAACCTCCCCCACATGTTTCTAGTGACCGGGGATCTCGTACCCAGCAGGGCAGATGAGCCAATGGTTATGACCCAGTACAGTGGTACCTCAGGTTAAGTACTTAATTCGTTCTGGAGGTCCGTTCTTAACCTGAAACTGTTCTTTTTTAAAAATAATCATATTTATTACTTTTAAACCTTACAAACAAGAAGAAAAAGAAAAGGAGAAAAAAGAAGAAAAAACAAAAGAAAGAAAAAACAATACAATACAATATATAAACAATACACCACACAACATTAACGCATTAAACTAAACTAAACAGAACAAAAACAATTTAAAAACATACATCATACCATTTCAATGCCTTATCTTTCATTCCCTTGTTTCATCGACTTCCTCTCACCTCCCTTTTTGTATTCCACTTCTATTAATTGTTTCAGCAAATCCTTTCCATCTTTCACTATTTTCTGTCATATAAATATCTTAACTTATTTTAACTGTAATGGTTATAAGGGGTTGCTCGTGCATACGTTACCGCCACTCCTGGCTAGGTAGCCTGGTTAAACCTGTCCTGGCTGGACAGCCCTTCACTCCGTGGCTGTTCAGTCGCTAGCAGAATCCATCAGTGGGCGTTTCTTGAACTTCTTCCAGCAAAGAAGTTCTTTGACGCCAAGTCTACGCCTACTTTCCCTGCGCGTTAGTCTTCTGCGCAGGGTGGGTGTGGGTAGTGGAGGACCCGTGCTCTCCCCGCTGGTCTCCAGCGAAGAGTCTTGGAGCCCCCTCGCCGATTCTCCCATCTGCCCTCCTCTATCCCTGGTGTTACGCTGATTTCCTTCCCCAGCCGATGAGCTCCCTCTCTCCCTGCTGGGCCCCTCTCCAGCATCGCTTGAGAGCCTTGCCTCCACCTCTGGCTCCGATGTCAGTTCCCTGACATTAACCTTATTTTCCATTAATACTATAATATTTATGCTTAACTCCTTATAACACTTCTACTAAGGCCATATAATTTCATTCCAACATTTTCCTAACACTCATTAATTTTACCCTATTTCTATAAATAAACTTTAAACTTTTTCCAATCTTCTTCCACCGTCTCTTCTCCCTGGTCTCGGATTTTGCCAGTCATTTCCGTCAATTCCATATAGTCCATCAACCTGGTGATCTTCTGTCTGAGGCTCTTAACTCTTTTCCAGGTCCCTTCTGCAAGTCTTCTTCGTATTTATACATACACTTTACTTTGTGTTCTGCTGATCTTGTTCTTAATTTCCTTTCTTTGATGCTGAAGAGTAGGTCTCGGGGGAGCTCCAACTTAACAATGTTTTTATTCCTTCTTGACATGTCATCCGCATCTCCGTGGTTAAAACTAAAATCCAAAAGATATTTCAGGACGTGTTTCAAAGTCCCTCCAAATCTGCAGGTCCCCACAACTCCAATTTCCTCCTGACCCAGGTCCAGATCCCAAAGGTCAGTAGATCCCTGCATGAGGTGATCTATCCAACTTTCCTTCTCCAGTCCAATTCAATCATAGAGGGCAACAACATGTAATCATCAAATTGCCTCTGTAAGGCTGGGGCTCTCTCCCTCTCCACTTGTATTACTTTAGGTTCAACAACCACAACTTTCTCCCTCGCTTTCTCGACCATTTGGCATGTCAAAGTAGATTCCTGTATCGGTTCCTGAATAGTTTCTGTGTAGATGTTCACTTTTTGTCCCAAATTTGTCACTTTTTGTCCCAAAATATCAATTTTAATATTGATCACATCCATCTTCTTGTGGAGCTGTTCCAATGAATCACTTATCTCGCATAGTGCAATCACTAAGGCTTCTTCTGTCGACATTCTCAAGCAATCCAAGGTCAATCTCACGGTTTTCTCTTGCAGCTGGAGATTCCACCAGCCCAACTCTTGTAACAATTTCAAAGGCTCCCTCTAGAGGGAAACAATTTCTGTTTGTATCAATCCTTTTAAGCACAGTTCAAGCAGTAAAATTAGTTTCAATTTTCAGCTACTTTTACTCCTTTTTAAACGCAGGAGACAATGAAAACAATGTATTTCTCTTATTTAACTAACTGTCACAGTCAATGAACTTTCCCAAAAACGTCAGTCTTACTAGCAGTCCATTTCCAGGTTCAGAGCGGTGGTGATCCAACTTTCTTCACTCTCTCCTGCAGGCTTACGCGATCCAAAATTTCCCCCCTCTTCTCCTGCCTCCAAGGGGGGTTTAATGATTTTAACCGATGGAAGTTTAATCCTTTACATAGGACTTTCCAAAACTTTAGCTTGCAAATTCTTTGCTTCAATCTATTTACAAAAGGGGAAGGCGGACTTCCTGTTTGAAACCTCCCCATTTCGGTGCCAAATTAAGACGTTTAAAAATCCAATTTTCCATTCTACTCACGGGTAGTTGTTTAGAATCAAATTGCCCACAGGAAAAAGTCAGCGCTGTCCGGCAACAGCAATGCGGCTTCACTCTGTGAAAGAAGCAGTCAATTCGAAGCACCGCGCCGCTCACCCCACATCGCTCCGGATCCCCGAAACTGGGTCTCCCCGCGAGTAGGGGAGGCGCAAAAGGTGCCAGCCGAATCCCACGTTCACAGGCTTCTCCCGCCTGCAATTTTTAGTGGGTCTCTGCCTTCGCCGTGGCGGCCAGACCCTGAATTCCACGGAGCAAGTTCCTCCCGATCAGAGGAATTCCACCATTGCTGGAGGCGCTAACCCGGAAGTCAACCTGGAACTGTTCTTAACCTGAAGCACCACTTTAGCTAATGGGGCCTCCTGCTGCTGCTGCGCCACTGGAGCCCGATTTCTGTTCTTATCCTGAAGCAAAGTTCTTAACCTGAAGCACTATTTCTGGGTTAGCGGAGTGTGTAACCTGAAGCGTATGTAACCTGAAGCGTATGTAACCTGAGGTACCACTGTATAAGGCAAGTTCCTATGTTCCTTTAAAAAAAAAAATGTAAATGAGAACAAGGGACACAATTAAAAATAGGCAAAACAGACTAGATGGCAATTAAAAAAATTTAAATGCTAGAGTATGCTGGCCACATGACCCGGAAGCTGTACGCCGGCTCCCTCGGCCAATAAAGCAAGATGAGCGCTGCAACCCCAGAGTCGGTCACGACTGGACCTAATGGTCAGGGGTCCCTTTACCTTTATGCTCTAAAATTCTATGATTCTATATAGATTTTTAGACCTGGTGCCGGAATGACTGCAGTGTTGGTGTCAGTCATACCCCTATTGGGGAAGGGAGCAGCCTTTCACATTATCTCCTAAGGGAACAATGATCATACTGTTGAGGAAACTGTTTCTAAATAATTCAGATAAACAAGACCACCCCCACCCCCAAAATGGTTTTCTGCAAGGGAAATCATCCATCCATCTGCTTTCCTAGAAAATGACTCTGCATCCGCTGTAAGCTATTTCATTTTGGGGGTGGAATAACTCCATTCATTTCCCGCCACCCTAAAGTAAAGATAAGAAAGGGAGTGAGAGCCAGACTGCGGCAGTCTCCACCAGGTGGTGCCACATGCTGGCAGCGTTTGTCTGCTACCATTTTGATGCCCTCCCAAGCCTAGGTGCAGCTTGTTCCCCACTGGGTGGTTAAAAAAAAGAGAAAATGTTCAACAATCAGCTTTTTCCCCCCTCCCAAGGAACAAAACAAAAGCAGGTGGAGGAAAATGCGAGCGAATGTCTAGTTGCGCTGTTTTCATCGCAATCCCTGCCTGATCGTTCTCAGGGCAGTGAAGCATGTGGAGAAAGCTGTCCCATTTGTATGTCTTTGCTGGAGGTAAGATGCCTTTGCTGGGGAAGCACTGAGGAAGAGGAAAATAATAAGAGGAGAGATGAATAACAAAAAATAATGGAGCAGTTGCTGCCAGGGGGGAACTCTGCCTATTCTGGGTATTCAGCTAACAGCAAGAGAGCAGCTCTCTCTCTTTCTCCCAAACAATCCTCTTAGAGAGCTGTCTAATTACAGATTCTGGCCTTGGCCTTGGGAGGTTGGGCCTGAGTCTCTCTGTGCAAAGTTTCAGTCAGCTACCAGGATGGGGCTAAGCAAAACTGAATAGAAGCAAACTCTAACTGGGATGCAAATATTTGTATACGTTATATTAAGCTCAATTTGCCTGTCTTCAACAGCAGCACCTTCCCCTTTGAAATGAGCCAAACAAAACATAAGAGGGAATAAAATGTTATATAATGATAGGGTTGAGAAACTCTTCGCTTCAGCAAAAATTCATCCACCAGTGAACAACAGCCTAAGAGGAAATCTACACATGCTAAATAAATACATATTCCCGGAAGAACAGGAAAGCTTTTATGGGCTAGTTCTCTAGGGCCTTGTTTAACCTGAAATGCCTCAGATATATATATATTTGTAACAAACAAGGAGAAAACTCAAGCTCTTTTCTTGGTTCTGCAGTCACCTTGGAATAACTGACCGTAGGAAGAATGGGAAGCTGCCTTATTATTTAGTTATTTCCCACCTTCTTCCCTGGCAGGGACTCAAGGCGGCTTACAGCTGAGATAAAAGGTAAAGGGACCCCTGACCATTAGGTCCAATCAGGACCGACTCTGGGGTTGCGGCACTCATCTTGCTTTATTGGCCGAGGGAGCCAGGGTACAGCTTCCGGGTCATGTGGCCAGCATGACTAAGCCGCTTCTGGCGAATCAGAGCAGCACATGGAAACGCCGTTTACCTTCCTGCCAGTGCAGTACCTATTTATCTACTTGCACTCTGACATGCTTTTGAACTGCTAGGTTGGCAGGAGCAGGGACCGAGCAACAGGAGCTCACCCCATCGCGGGGATTTGAACCGCCAACCTTCTGATCGGCAAGCCCTAAGCTCTGTAGTTTAGACCACAAAAATAATAATTTAAAAACAATTAAACACCCAGAGGAGGAATGACCACTGGAAAGGAGCACAGAGAGAAGAAATGCCATGGTGCATCTGCTGCAGCACAAACTGATGCTTTCATCTGCCTCAGCTTCAGCAAAACATGTCTCTCCCATATTGGTCTCTACAGCCACAACAGGTGTTATAACCTTCCAAATTGTGTGTGGCTGGCAAACCATTTTGGGGGGCATTTTTTTAATTGAAGTTTTTATCTCTACAAAATAACAGAAAGAAAGAAAGGTTTGCACATATGTACATGTTTGTGGCTGGCAAACTAGTTTCAACTGTGCAAATGCACTCCTGGCCACTGCAGAGACCTGGGCATCCATGGTCCAGTATTTCAAATGACTTTGTTCTTAGAACCACAGGTCCAGTCTTAGGTTGATGCTACTGAGTTCCTCTTCTAGACAGCTTTTATAACTATAAGATCATTCCAAATTAGAAAACGGAGGGTTGGTGCTTTGCTATCTCACACTCAATGACAACTAGAGGTCTGTTTGGGGTCTCTGAAAATCTATGGATCAGTTTAGGAAGGGAGAATGGGAGAGTCAGAATTTGCTTGTTACAGCTTTCTTGCTGTATCTCCCCACCCAAAGTGCATATCACAGTATGAACTGTCTGTCCCATATCTTTTCTGCTTCACCCTGGTAACCAACACTGACAAATCTATTGCTTACAGAAAAGCAAAATCCTAGGTGCATGGAAGGCTTGATAAGTCTATGCCTGGCACTTTCCTTCCAGAATTCAACGGGCACTGAATTTATGGGAAACAGCATAGTTAGTTTGACACAACATTTTCATTTAGTTTACATGAGGGTAGATGATGAATTGATGGGTAAATGATGTGTTGAAGCAATATTTGCAACCCACATCACACTTTTTGCAGCCTTAAGGTGCCTAGACACTCACTGCTTTGCAGGAGGGATTCAAGTGCCTACCAGAAATTAAAGTGGATTAAAGCGCTCTTCTACCCTATTATAACAAATACACTTTAAGAAAACAACAACAGACTTTTTGTGCTTAGGAAAGTGATAGGGAAATGCACAGAAAATTGTGGGGTGGAGGAATGATTAACAAGAAGATGCATCAGCACCCCACAAGCAAATGTTGATAGATATAGTCTAACTTCTGCACAAGCTTTGTGCAAGCAAAACTGTTCAATAAGCAGGTCATTTGGAGGAGCTCTTAGACTCTAACATGTTATAGAAACAAATTATTTATTTCCAGTCAAAATATTGCAGTTGTTAATACTTGAGCATTGACAATTAATGTCTTCACAAATAAAGCTTTGCTAGCCTCAGTCATAGTAGTGATGGCAGCTTCCTTTAAATAGAAGTAATAAACTAATCAAATATTTTTACCTGCCACCACTGTTTCAGAAAAGCTGGGGGAGCGAACACATCTAACCAGAAAACGCTTTTTTGTCCCTTTCTTTTTCTCCTTAGAAAAAAGAGAGAGTCATCCTGAACTGCCATTTTGTACCTGGTCCTCTAGCCCCATGTCATGATTGCTGTTATTAACAGTCATTTCAGCTGACTCTCTGTCAAACCTGCTGTGAAAGGCAAGCCGAGCTGCCACATGCCTGGCTCTTGCTAGTCACTCCAAAGAACAATATATAGACCATTTTAGAGGCTCTCAGACCTGGCCTATATTTTCACCCACTCACCCCACCTCCCTCCTTCAGCAATGTCAGCATATATGTGGAAAGTCATGACTCAATGCTGGGAGTAAATTGGGGACTTATACCAGGGTAGGCAAGATGTTCCGAAATTGTTCTTTTCGATCGATACATCTATCAGGAAAGGGTCTCTTGAAGCATCGGTTAATTTCTTTTGTTGTAAGGGATTTTTTGCAAGCTTAAGTGCTTTAAAAACTAAACTGAAGAGAAAGAAAGCAATGAGTCATCACATTGTCTTTCCAAGGAGATTCCCTGTTACAAGGCAATGCTGATTGTTTCAACAACCTCTGTGGTTCTTTCAAGGTTGAACTATTGGAAGGAAAAAAGAAGCAGTCAGATGGCTTCTTCTGTGTCTTTTCCCATTACTGAACACTGTGAATAATGTGCTGGAAGCAGGTTTTTCATAGGCATGACTGGGCGTCATGGGGGGTAGTGCTGTTAATGGGATCATTAGAAGTTTGATACCACACTGGATTTCCCCCCTAATAATATTGCTGTGTGCACGCTAGTCTCCAAACCATGAGAGACTTAAGGGATTCCAGAGCTTACCCAGGGTTTGGGTTCTTTTTGAAAAGAAGGTCATTAGAGACAGTGGTATATTTAGGATATATGGTTGTATTCACACATATATACAACCTAAGCATAAGTTGGTAGAAATCATTGTATTAGTACTCAAACAAATCTTGTTCCAGGGTGGGTCGTCAAAGTCATAGCTTTTGCCTCAGCACAGAGAGCAAGTTCAGCTTCTGTGTCTAACTTCTAACTCTAGGCAGGACTAAAAAGGGGGGAGGAACTTAATTCCTGAGGTACTGTCTTCGTATCTACAAGATTTCTTGGCCTCCAACCAGGAAAGGTGAGGTGTGGGAAGCCTACCAACTCCTGAAAGAGCACCACCATCCAGTTGTTCCCATGGCAACATTGCTAACTCTTTAGTCATGCAGGCAGGAGGCTTAAGTGACTTGACTGAGCCCATTATCTCAACAAAGAGACCAATTTGACCAGTGCAGTGGCTCCTTCTGCTACAAATTCCAGCCATACAGATACAGAATCATAGGCCTGAAGGGGACCCACAGACATCATGCAAACCAACCCCTCCAGTCCTATAATGATATATACCGATAGGGATCTCAATTCTTCAAGTGCTTGCACCAAAACAGTAGAGAAACTGGTACCAGCCATGCACAAGAGGGCATATGGGGAAGACAAATGTTTGGAGAAACACAAACAAGAACGAAAGAAAAAACCTTTGGGAGAGGAACCCCCCCCCCATCCAATAAGTGGGCATAAAATGGTGGGTGAATGTTGGTGGCTTAAAAGGAAAACTGGGGAGTGGAATGACATAGTCTATGAATTCTTCACTGCAATATTTTGTTGCAGTCTCTACTTCTGCCTTTTGCATTCTTTGTTGCCCTTTAAATACACAGTAACCTGTTCTAAACTTTGTTGGAGAGAGAGGTTTGGAAGAGATACTCTCCTGGCAGAGTCACACAATGGCTGACTGCACCAAACACATTTCAAACGTGGTTAGAGTTGACACCTGCCCTCATTCAGTTTTTTAAAAAAGTTTCCCACAAAAATACTAAGGCTAGAATAAATGAACAGTCAACTTGTTTTGCAGATAAGTGAAGATTTTGCTTATAGGCTGTGTAAATGTCCCAGATATGCAGTTTATCCACAGGTGGTTTTGTTTATTTGGGAGCTCAATGTGGCTACTGGCTTGATCCAAGAAGGTGTGTGTTTTTGTGTGTGTGTGTGTGTGTGTGTGTGTGTAACCACAAACCTTTGGTACATCAAGATTAAGTGTAAATAACTAAGGCATCTGTGCAATAAAGAAATTCAGTGAAATCACCTAGATCTTTTAAGGCTACCATGGGAATGTTATACTACCTGGTTATTTCTATATTGTCTCCATCAGTAAATACAGATTTAGCATTTAGTTTTCTTAAAACTACTTTAATGAAACAATCATGAGATCCAGCTATGATCTAAGCAAGCTATATGTGTGCATGGTTGACTTAAGAGCATGTGCTGCCACAACTTTATTTGAAAGCCTATTTCAGCCACAGCTCTGACAGCCAAAGAGGCAAGGCTTTGAAAAAACCGAACAATGGCTTGCTTCTTTAGTAGCAACAGGAGATGCTGCAGCGGTGATAACTTTGTAGAAAGCTGTGTTTGCATATGCAATTTCCCCCTGTGCATTCATAAAATTTATTGGTGTTTCAGCTCCTGTCAGCTACATCTATAGAACACATTCTTGGCATACCACTGGGACAGATGCCACCACCACCACCACCACCCACCCACCCACAGCAAATTGGGAGCAAGTGCTAAATGCACCGTAAGGCCCAATCTATGAGACATGACATCGACACTGCAGCTTCTAAAGTCAGCTCAGCACACCAGTATATAAATACCACAAAATGCTATGTATGGTACAATGGCCCTTTATGTGGCATCCCATAGATTGCACTCGCTCACTGTTAGGAAAGTGGACTGATGGAAGCAAGAGATGAAGATCTCTAGTTTGAAAGGCAAGTTAAGCTTTATGCCTGGCAAGTTTAGCTTCCTTATCAGAAGCAGCAATATGCATGGGCAGCCAGCTCTGAATTTTTATTTTCAGCAGCAACTATGATGTGAGCCTTTTTTCCGGGCATTACAAATTGCTTTCCATATTTTTGCAACAGGTTAGCAGATGCATGTACTGCTGCAGGATTGGACAAACCCTTAATAATTACTGGCAACTAACATATGAAAAGGCATACAGAAAGTAATTTATTTTATGATTGCTCAGTTTTTGTTATTTACAGGGAAATATTCATAACATCAGCCCTCACCACAGGACCCTTCTAGTCTGACTTTGCTGAACTGCCCTTATAATGGGGAAGATGAAATGTAAAGATTATACTGCTCAGTATTCGGTATCAGCCATATGGTTCTGAAGAGTAATTTATAAGGCAAATAGGAAAGAGATAGGCAAGCCATCATACATATAGAAAAGGGTTCTTCTACACTTCACTGGTTCTGCCCTACTTTTAGAGTCGGTAGTGTATCTGTAATGTTATTCTCTCCCCAACCTTCAACAGATGGCACCGTTTTCTTCAGTCTTTGTAGCATGGCTAATATGTTCTGGGTTTGAACAGCTCAGACCTCAGGCTATCAGTATGTTGGAATCAATTATGCAAAGCCAATTCATTTCAATACAAAGTAGAGAACTGCCTCTTTCGTGGCATTGCATAAAAAAAATAAAATCATTACAGTTTTATCACCCGTGCCCAAAGTTGCCCTTCTTCTGTTAAATACATTGTCCTCCATTCTAGGATGTATTGCTTCTCTTTGCAGCTTTATCAAATACATGTTGCAGTTGCGGCATTGATAAATGGAGTGCACTTATAGTATGAAGGTAAGATGCAACGTGACCAGGGGTTAAATTCTATTCTATGCACTAACAAATTTGGCCAAGAGCGAATAGTTATATAAAGGGAAGGGAGAAACATTTGCTGCAGGAAAGAATCAGGATAGGTTGACAAGGAGCAGGAAAGGTTGCCAGGAGAAAAAAATGCAGGATTTAGAAGTGCAAATGTACACATACTAAGACACATTATTGGTTTTAGTGGGATCACATGGTTTGCTTTGTAACTGTTGTCAACAAGCGTGTGGATTTTGTTCATTATTATTTTTTCTTCTTCTTATTTTTTTTTTTTTGAAGGGGCAATCTAAGGCATTTGTTAGATCCATTTGACTATAGAATATGTCAAGGTATTCAGAAATACGCATAACCATATTTATTTTCTTCTATTTATATCCCATCTTTCTTCCATCAAGGAACCCATGGCAGCATACATGTGGTTCCCAGGTGGTCTCCCATCCAAACACTGGCCAGACCCAAACCTGCTTAGCTTTAACAAACATGATGGTCTCATATGCCTTCAGATCATAGCCTAGGATTTATATATCAAATGCACCCGAGCTGTAGCCAGAATACTCCATAGCGAGTTTCCTGGAAACAGTGGTGCTTTTAGGGTTCCTGTGTTTCCTAAGAGCTCATAAGAAGTAGTGGTCATGAACTCCACCCACCCACTCATGAACCATTAATATAGGAATGGGGAACCTGTCAGACTCCAAAACTCATCCAACCCAGTCAACCTGGCCAATGGTTAGGGGTGATGGGGCCACAGCTTCTCCATTCTTACCCTAGTAAATTATTGGAGATGGTTATGCGTGTCTAAGAGTTCCAGCCTATGGAACCTTTACCCAGAGTGGATCTTCTTGCCCACCCCCAATACAACAATCTGACTTTTCTTGGAAAACATTATTTCACTATGATTTAATGTTTATTCCCTCGCTTATGCCTGAAATGTGGGATTTAAACATTTTTAATGAATAAATAAATGGTTGTTAAAACATATCCTGCCCAAAGCAATATACACAGACGGAAGCCTACTGCATTAACCTTATGAACTTAAGTTTTGGCTGAACTGTACCTAGGTTCTAGGATCAGGCAGTAGTCTCCTTATCAGCAAGACAGCAGAACTGAGTCCCATTGTAGAGGAAGGATCCTGGGAGTTTTCAGTGACACATTTGAACCAACTCGCAGCACATTTTGAAGGTGAAGTCACTTGACTTCGGAGTGACTTTAGCTCCACGGTTGTTGCAGCTCCAGTTGATGCATCTAGTGTCACAGTCTGTGATGTGTTGTGTGATCCGTTTCAGTTTGTGTATCCTGAGAATGAGGACAAGGTACCATATTTTTCGCCCTATAGGACACACCGTCCCATAAGGCGCACCTAGTTTTTTGGGAGGAAATAAAGGGGGGGAAATTATTTTTTCCCCAGGCGCGGGGCTGGGGTGGGGGAAGCCCGAGCTTTCCCCGACCCCAGCCCCCAGAACAGGCAACTCTCCGCAAGCCGTGGGAGCCCGGCGCTGGGCTCCTGTGCCTTGCGGAGAGCTGCGCGAAGTCTGGGCGTGCTGAGCTCAGTGCGCCCAGCCTTTGGCATGCAGGCAACTCTCTGCAAGCCGTGGGAGCCCGCGCTTGCGGAGATCTGCACGAAGCCTGGTGCGCACCGACCCCTCTCGCTTTCCAGGCTTCAGCAAAAGCCTGCATTCGCCCCATAGGACGCACACACATTTCCCCTTCATTTTTGGAGGGGAAAAAGTGCATCCTATAGGGCGAAAAATACGGTACTTGTGCCTATACACCCGATGATGTGCCCTCCTGATTCATATCCTTTTGGGTTATTAAGCCTAGCAGAGGGGTCTTGACTGGTCAGATGCAGAGGCTTCATTTCATAAGGGGTTGGTCTCTGTCGCTCAATTCACATATAACACTAAGCTATACTGTACTAAAGAAGATTTATTTAAAACATGGTTTAACATTATGTGTGAAGCAGAACTATGGTCTGCAGTAGCTATCATGAGGGACATAGCATAAGTCTGTCTGGAGTTACTAAACACACACAACAAATGTTGAGTTATGTATATATTTATACATTTGTAGCCTTGCATCATTAGCATTTATGAGGGTTTTTGAAGGTGGTTTGAAAGGATAGTGCTTAACTGAAATATGCAACTTATGAGACTTAAATTTTTGCTGTTCAGCTATCAGTTTAGACTTGTAACTTGGGAGCATCACTTATTGCCGAACCTTGACAAGGCCTCAGAGGTTTTTGTTTGAACCTGTTAAAATATGACATAATGAATCAAATGCTTCCTTGAGCCTGGAATGCTGCAAATTCATAATATTCGTTTCTTAACAGTATGTTCAGAAAGAAGGAAAGTGCACAAGCCTTTCATATCATCTCTTCTTGTCCTTGACACAGTGAGGAAAATGTCTGATAACCCATCAGAATCCTAATCATACAAAATGAATAATGCCAGTTTTCAAGGAAGAAAGGAAGCATAAAATTCCTAAGTCCCATAAGCATTATTTATCAATGTAGTTCAATGACCAGAAGCACTGAATGAAAATATTGGTTTGTTGGTAGAAAAAAGGGACAGGCAATGGTCTCTGAATGTACTCAGTATCCTCTGAGATGTCTAGAGGGGCAAGGTTCCCAGAGAAATGCCTTCCCCAACATGGTGCTCTCTTCAGGTGTTTTGGACTACAACTCCCATTATTGGTCCTGCTGGCCAGGGCTGAAGTGAGCTGCAGTTCATAATTGCCTAGAGGGCACTAGGTTGGAGAAGACTGATTCTTCCACATCTCACACCAAGCCAGATAGCGCCTTAGAGCACCACCTTTGTACTTTTCCCTTAAAGAAAGTAGTGCAGGCTTTGGGGAGTTTAAAGAGGCTGTGGTAATTACCACTGGTTCTAACTTGCAGAGCCCTTTTGTTTTTCTGGGAGATTGCAAAAAATTCCCCAAGGTTTCTAAATAGGGCGTAAACCAATGACAAGCCACCACCCACCCTTATGGAGGCTCCAAGATATGCACAGGCAAGCCTCAAATTTGTACACACCTTGACTGCCTCTATTAGTATTCCACTTTATCCATGGGCACAGAGATGCACTTCCAGAGGTTAGCAAGGGCAAGAACCACACATTTTATGGTGACCTGGACCTTGTGAGTTGCCAGACCTTTCTTTAAAAGACAGTGTCATGTTGTTCTGTACAAAAAAGGGAGTAAATTCTGAGAGACAAAGTGGGTCTGAAAACTCTCCCCTGTTCCAACCTTTCTAACAGCTCTGAGCCTGTTGAGCTGTAGTGCGAGGACGCAAAAACCCTTTGCCCACTTTCATTTTCTGCCTTTGCTGCTGAGGCATTAGTTTTCAGCACTTTCCGAACTTGTTCCTTCCTCATCTCCCAGGCCTCCCCCTTTCTTTCAATTCAATCTCAAACTGCAACGATCATTAAAAACAATGAGTATGTCTGGCGCAAGTAAACGTGCCCAGACTGTCAACTATTCATTAAGTACCTGGCACTGGATCCATAATATGGGATTCTGACACAGGAATAAAAGCTTTAGTGCTCATTGAAAAGAACAAGCTTTTCATGCATAGGCGTTCAAAGATGCACCTTTGTCTGAGGGTGGTGGTGGGGGGGAGTGTTTTGAAGTGGTATTGATAGTCTCATAATTTGTATTAGCTAATTCTTCCTATTTAGGAGCCCACCTATTTGAAACCACAGATTAATTAACTCAACTTTAAGCTAATATGGTAATGATTTGTAGTGAGTGGCAGAAATTCCTCTGTAATTATGCATGAATTGATGTGTGATTTCCTAATGAGCTTAACTGAAGAAATCATCCTTTTGTGATAAATGCTTTATTTCTTAAAATGCTAGTAACACGTTTCTAATAAATTTAATCAAGATGCTCTCACTTGTGTAACATTTGCAGTTATTAGCATGCAAGCTTCTATATTGCCTTTTTGCCTTAGCTGATTGCAGGATACAAAAAGTGTAGTATTTCTAGACAAGGCCATAATAACTCTTTATGTTATTTTCCCTCCAAACCATGAATTATTTCATTTTGCACTTCATTCAGTTCTGGGAAGATTTCATGCCTCATCAGATGCTGGTGCTACTGCTGTTTATATATTAAATTATGCACTGTTGAGCCAGGTTTTTCATTACCTTTCAGCATGTAACCTTGTCCACTTTGAACATCAAGTGTGTTGGACCATATCTTGTGTCACCTTTAAATAATGCTTCCATCCCTCTCATGAATGATTTCTTCAACTGCCCCAACACTCCTGACAACAAGCCCCAAACTGAAGAAGCCCCCACCCTTCCTAAACGTAAACCTCATTAGCAGAAACATCTATTGTACCAACATTCTGAACAATGTGGAAAGGACAGCCATTCCTGTGGATTGCAGTTTCTGACCAGAGTATGAGAATAAAAGTATGAGAAGTGGATTTGAATAACTCCATAAAGCAATGCCATATAGGCATTTTTACATATTGCACAGCAAGTCTGGTAATAATTTTAAAGCAGATACAGCAGTTCTTAAATAATGTGGCAGCGAGAGATAGGAAGGTGTCCTTTCTGGAATGCACAAGCCCACCCTGATTCCTTCCAGTTTTAGCCAGATCATACCCTCCCCAACACTTTATCCTGTTACCCGGGAGACTCATAAAACTTAAGGACACACACACACACACACACACACACACCGAGTCCTCCTGAGGGCCAGTGTGGTGTAGTGGTTAAGAGCGGTAGACTCGTAATCTGTTGAACCGGGTTCGCATCTCTGCTCCTCCACATGCAGCTGCTGGGTGACCTTGGGCCAGTCACACTTCTCTGAAGTCTCTCAGCCTCACTTGCCTCACAGAGTGTTTGTTGTGGGGGAGGAAGGGAAAGGAGAATGTTAGCTGCTTTGAGACTCCTTAAAGGGAGTGAAAGGCAGGATATCAAATCCAAACTCTTCTTCTTCTGTAATTTTACTTGCCTGAGACAGTAGACCTGTTCACAAATTACACTGAACTAAGGTAAAAAACGGACTCTACACATGTATGTTTGTGTGAAAGAGTACACACTATTTTGTACACAGATATACAGTCTGTACACTCATTAAATGTTACATGTGAATAACTGTACAAGTGTATGCTTGTTCAGTGCAATGTGTGAACACCCTTAGTAAGTCCACCAACAGGACATAGGAACATAACAGGAGCTCTGCTAGATCAGGCCAATGGCCCATCTAGTCCAGAATCCTGCTCTCACAGTGACTAACCAGATGCCTGTGAGCAGGACCTGAGCAGAAGAACACTCTCCCCTCCTATAAGGTGAAAAAGGATCAGGGGAAGAATGCTGGAATATGAAGTTGAAGAGAAAATACAAGCCAAAGAGAATCAAAAGCAGAGAAAGAAAGGTATATGACAGTGTCAAATCACACACACACAGGATAAATTCTGCATGCTTAAACATCGCTCTCTGGAACCGTGAATTATTTTCATTTTCTGAAACTCAGTCTTGCTGTCTAAAAATCTCCTGGGAGTTTTTATAAATAGTCCATCTTGTAGTAAGACTAATTTAGACACAGCAGACAGAATAAATGGGGAAGCAACCTCTCAACATTCAGTTGCAACATGGATGTCTTGCCCCTCTTTCAGGCAATCTTTTTGGAATGAATGTCTTCAAACAACACTCAGCTGCAATGAGGAAATCAGCACTAGCCAACTCCAAGCAAACTGGAGTGCGGTGGGTGGAGGGACACTAAATACTCCTAAACCTCACACAAAAGGCAACTATAATGACTGAGACTGGTTTTTAGCAATCTAGCAGGTAGCCAACTAAGCAGATGCTGATTTCATCCACAGACTGTGCTGATGTATGTTTCAGTGGTTGGGGATCATTGCATTTCTTCTTGTCTTTGTGCCAAGCGGACTGCACACTAATTGTCCTTTTAAGCTACAGTATGAGGAGGAACGGGTACACCAGCTGTTTCCAATCTTTCTTCTCCCTTGCCTCCTTTTTAGACTAAAAAATATCCTCCCAATGTGGTTTACAGACAATGTATCAAACTACAAAATTCTATATATCAGACTTTCTGTAGAAAGCCCGGCTAGCAAAATGATGAAGGCTATTTCAACTCTTTCACTCCCAGGAGAGCAACAAAGACAAGCCAGCAGAGGTGATGGTAAACAACCTGCAAAGCATAAAACTTATCACTTGTAAACTTGCCTTAATTGATGGGAACTCTGGCCACACAATAGGAACATGCTAACCAGGAACTATAGTTTTATGCAACCTACCGGTTACCGAATACTTGCAGTTTGTCATATGATGAACAGGTTCATATGATTTGCCTTGTGAATCCAGTGAAACAGAGCACAGATGGAGGCAAGTTATGTTTCTTAATGCTAATTGAGTATGAATACAAATAATCTCTCTCTCTCTCTCTCTCTCTCTCTCTCTCTCTCTCTCTCTCTCTTTCTTTCAGACACAGTGACTTTCTCACTATGTCTTTGTTTCCGATACCAGAATAATATATTAAAGGTTTGCAAAATAATTATTCCAAGCACTGTTGTAACCAGGAACATTGGTTCTTAAGGGCTCGGGGTACAGGCACATAACATAAATTTGCACATGCTACTTTATACATAAAGATGCATCTGAAAAAGATAGCGCTTGCAGAGCCTAACCAGCGCTGTGCATTGCAAGTGTGCTCAGCCACTCTATAAGCAAATTTAAAACTTTTCAATATTTTAAAGAAAGACATGGCCAAGAGATCCAGGCCTCAAGCACTCCATGTCACTTTCTAGCAATGCTCCTTGCTGCAACCCATATCAAATACTAATTGTTATACTTTTTACTACTTTTGTGGCCTTTAAGGCTCTTGGGAAACTGTAGCAGCAACAGTTTTCATTTAGGAAACAGGGTCCTAGGAAGCTGCCTTATATCTTTCCAATTTGCCCACCTGGCTCTGTATTTGTTGGCACTGATTGGCAGCCACTCTGCAGGTTTCTAGACAAGTTTCTTTCCCCATGCTACCTGTAGATGTTGTGGGCTGAACAGAGGACTTTTAAAATGCAAAGCATGTTCTCTGCACTGAGATATAGCACTGTCAATATAGGCAGCCAGAAAAAGCTTGCGCCTAAAGCAGGTGCAATTGCTTTCCAAATGAAGAGAGGTTGCAATTGAGACTTTGAGAGCAACCCATTTTAACATATCACCCAGGATACCAAATGTGTAACAGCTCAGCCCGGTTCACCGGACTCACACCACTGGACCACATAAGATCCCATTCTAACACAAGGCCATGACCTAGAGCAGGTATGGGGAACTAGTCACCCCCCAGACAATGCTGGACTACAAGTCCTATTATCCCTGATCATTGGCCATGCTGGCTGGGGCTGGTGGAAGTTGGAGTCTAGCAAACATCTGAAAGGCCACAGGTTCCTCATCACTGATCTAGAGAGCACCAGGGACTCTCATGTACATTGTTGGGCTTCTAACCTCCACCTTCCTCCATGATGCATCACAAACACAGTTTGGATTTCAAAAGTTCCTTTGTTAAGTGGCAAGTGATGCCATTGTATGGTTGGAAATTATTGCCCTACAAGTACAAATCATCACCATCTGGAAAAAGTTTAGAGAATACAATTGCTGCCCTTCCAGATGAATCAGGGTTCAGAGGGTTGCTAAAAGTCAGTATATAAGGTTAGTCCTAGATAAGAATGTTTTTCTTCCATCAACATGTGAGATCCATTTTGTGGCTTCTAGCTAGCTTGAAAAACATTTTGTTTATTTCTATAAATAGAGGCCATATTGTTGTTATTGTTGTTTTTTTAAAAAAAAAACCCCTCAAAGTTTTGGAGCTACAGAATTGTTGAACAAATGAGTGTTTCTCTATTAAAATTGTACTAAGAACATTTCTGGGTCTTCCACAGAAGTGTTTATAACTACATGAAAGAACTGGGCAGCGCAAACTGCAGCTTGCTTCTGGCAAAAATCTCAACGGTAAGTACCTTCAACAATAAACATTTCCTATTAAAAAAACTCTCCATCTTGACATTTTGTAATTACAGTTTCTTAGCAACAGGACTTTATTCCAGAAGAACTCTTGCTGTGTAAAGAGGCTGTATTGAGAATACTTTACTAATCCTTAATTCCCTGTATATATTTGAAGACTTAACTCTGCATGGGGCTGCCCTTGGTGACTGTTCAAAAGCTTCAGGTGGTGCAAAATGTGGTGCCCCCCACCTGACAAAGGTGTGTCCTGGAGAACACATTAAACCAGTGCTCCAGCCTATGTAGTGGCTCCCTATTATCTTCTGGCTAAATCCAAGGGCCTGGTTTTGACATATAAAAGCCTATAACAGCTTGGGTCCACTATGGCAAGAGAGTGCTTTGTTTTTCTGAGTTCCATTATGATTGTCAAGATCAGCAAAGAGCACCACTTGATGATGCCATATGTACACTAAGTATATACCATGAGGTAACCAAAGCAAATGCCTTGGTTCAGAATTATTTAGTTCTACAGAGAGGCCTATAATTTGGACAAAAAAATGGGCTTCCAGGTGGAAAAATCAAAATTGGAAACAGAACTGTTAGAACCTAAGACTAAGATACTATCAAGAATGTATAACTTGCTGTTAAAATGGAATACACGGGATGAAACGGTTAAATCAGCTATGATTAAATGGGCACAAGACATTGGTCATAACATTATGTTTGCTGACTGGGAATGGTTGTGGACCACCGGTATGAAATTTACGGCATGTAATGCCCTAAGAGAGAATATTATGAAAATGATTTATAGGTGGTACATGACCCCAGTCAAGCTTGCAAAAATTTATCACGTGCCTGATAATAAATGTTGGAAATGTAAAGAAACTGAGGGTACATTCTTTCACCTTTGGTGGACGTGCCCAAAGATTAAGGCTTTCTGGGAAATGATCTATAATGAACTGAAAAAGGTATTTAAATATACCTTTCTTAAGAAACCAGAGGCCTTTCTCCTGGGCATGGTCAGCCAATTGGTGCCAAAGAAAGACAGAACATTTTTTATGTATGCAACAACAGCAGCAAGAATACTTATCGCAAAGCATTGGAAGACACAAGATCTACCCACCTTGGAAGAATGGCAGATGCAAGTAATAGACTATATGGAGATGGCAGAAATGACTGGCAGAATCCGAGACCTGGGAGAAGAGTCGGTGGAAGAGGATTGGAAGAAGTTTAAAGACTACTTGCAGAAATATTGCAAAATTTATGAATGTTAAAATGATGTTGGATTTAAAAATAATATGGCATTAGTGACAAAGCTAGAAGGAATATGCAAAAATGAATTTAAAAAAGGGTGAAAGACTAGGGTTATATTATGTCAAATTTAAACAATATGGTATAAGTGTACAAGTCATAAGGAATAGGTAAGAACGAATTAAAAAGAGAAGAAAGATCGGAGACATAATAGGTGAACTATATAATTGACAAGGAGAGTTGAAAGAGGGTAAGGATTTGCTGAATCTGATTGGGCAAATGGGAACACAAAAAAGGGAGGTGTGAGGAAGTCAAGAAACAGGGTTAAATAAGTATAAAACTAAAAACTGGATTTTTTCTTTCTTATGTTTTTCATTATTTCTCTTGATGATTTTTTTTTCTTTTGTGTATTTCTTCTGCATTTTTGGCTATGTTTGGTGTTTTCTTTCTTTGTTGTATGTATGTATGTGTCTTTTTGTAAAACCTTAATAAATATCTTATAAAAAAAACCAGAATTATTTAGTTCTATGTATGTCTTTTGCACAAGGACCTAGCTGGCAAAAGAAATGGGGTTCTAGTATAAAAAAGAAAAGGCCTGAAGTCACATATGGAGAAGCTTGGATGATGGAAACTATGGAGAAAGGGCAGCTGACACATGCAGTTAGGTCTCAAAAACGAATATGGGAAGAGCAGACTGCTAACATCTCAGAAACCATCTCAGAAACCTTACAGGTGCCCTGTACATTGCTGTGCATGGATTGTCTCTGTCTGTATCTGACTTCTGTGGACGCATAGCTGACATACCACTCTGGAACTGTGGGGGGTTCTGGGGAAAGTTGTGGCATCCTCCATTAGGTTTGCTGTGGTTTCTAATCAACTTTTCTGCTGAGCATGTACAGGATCCTGACTAAGTTATTCAATGAATGTTTTCTCATGGCTTGCATCCAATGCAGTGCTAAGTAAGTGCAAGGACTTCTGCCTGCACAACAGGACTTCCTCACCTTTCTTCCCCCTGCATCCCACCAATCCATTCTGGGATTCCATGCAAGCCTCTGGAGCAGATTTGGGGAAAGCAGTGTGTGTGTGTGTGTGTGTGTGTGTGTGTGTGTGTGTGTGTGTGTTTGGGGGAAGGATAAGAAAAATTCTTCCACAGACAGGAGAGTTATTGAGTGCTACATTGGATACAAGCCTCTCTCTCCTTTTCCAGTACAGTGGTACCTTGGGTTAAGTACTTAATTTGTTCCGGAGGTCTGTTCTTAACCTGAAACTGTTCTTAACCTGAAGCACCACTTTAGCTAATGGGGCGTCCTGCTGCTGCTGTGCCGCCAGAGCATGATTTCTGTTCTCATCATGAAGCAAAGTTCTTAACCCGAGGTACTATTTCTGAGTTAGCGGAATCTGTAACCTGAAGCGTATGTAACCTGAAGCGTATGTAACCCAAGGTACCACTGTATACTATTGTAGCTTGCTTAAGAGTGCAAGTTCTAGTCCCCCAACCCTACACACAGCGTGGTAGTCAACTAAGTTTTACTCAGAGTAGACCTATTGAAATTAATGGGCCTAACTTAGTAATGTTCATTACTTGCAATGGGCCTGTTCTAAGTAAAACTTACATGAATACCACCCATATGTACCCCATTTTCCTGTTTCATTGTCAACAGTATTCCATATGATATATTCAACCGCGGCCATTCCTTCCTGAATTTTGAATCAGTTCACAAATAAATTCCATGAAAGGCTTTAGGGTTTAGACTCATTGCTAATTTTGAAAGGTTTCTTTTCCCATTTTTTGTTTTGCAAAGCACAGAAAACAGCCTTAGTTCCATTATCAGGTCTTGGGCTCATAATACACTGATAGTAATAATAATTAATAATTTAGCAAAAGCATCTTATGTTTTATGGATTTGGTACCAGCATTACAGCTGCCTCTGGGGTTATGAAAGTAATAAATAAAGCACATGTAAATTTCATTGCAAGTATTACCCAAATGCATACACCAAAGAGAAAAGCCTCACCCAAATATACTGTTGATATGAAGGTAAAACTAATGCATTTATTTAAAAAAGCTGTTTTGCATTTTCTTCCAGAAACATAATGATACATTTGGTATGTGTACTTCATGTCCTGACAAGATTCTTCATGTAAATTATTGCGAATGCCCTACCCAATAATATTCTGCAAGTTTGAGAATCCTGTTCTAAGCAGTTTCTTCTATGGCCCTCATTAATTAATATATTATCCAGTCACCTTCCAGCAGTGCATTAAACCATGTGAATAACATCTGTCATGCATTGTTCTTCTTTCTCATTCAGTGTTGTGGGGAAAGCAGAGTGCCTGCTAAAGGTTTTTAGTTAGTGGACAATTTGTCTTGCTATGTTAAATGTACCTGGGGGCAGTTGACTTATTGCTAGGTCTCTTCTAGCATCCTAAACAGACTGGTCACAATACAGCCAATGGACAGTTCTGAAGCAAGCTATAGCTCCCTTCAGTTGTTCTCTCATCATATGAATATAGTCACCTGAGAGGAGGGCTGTGCATGCTCATCCTGCCCCTTCTGTCACATCTTTACTCTCCCTTCCACCATCTATGTATTACAGTGCTCAAAAAAGTCTGGAGTAAGGGAGCCTGCTATAAACACATAGGTTCTCCACACATTCCAAGTTACATAAGGAGTCTACATGTGTGCAGCAAGTGCTCTGTTTCAAGCCTTCTGCTCCAATGACTGGACAGCAAGGCTGGCAAAAGTTGTGGTATTTATTCATGACAGTATGGATGCTGTAATCTTTGTTGTGATATATCTTCTTGGCCCGTCTGCTGTGGTGCCTCAAGATGGATGTATTTCTCAATGCCCTGCATGTGACAACTATAAAAGAACACCACTCTTTGATGTTACCTTAGCTTTTAGGGGGAGCTAGTGCAATGCTGGATAGAAGGATCCATGAAGCCTCAAGTTTCTGTTCTTTCCCCAATGGTACCCGTTACATTGCAGCAGCTCCCATACCACTAAGATAATGTTACAAGAAACTCTGGCGATGCATGTGCATGCAGAAGATTGCAACCTCAATTATGCATTATGACTGAAAGCAAAATAATGAATTTTGAGATCTACCCTACCAAAAAGTTCAAACCAGCCATAAAATGTGAGCAGTAAGAAAGTCCAGCAATGCACCTTGTGCCAGGTTTTGCTGATGGTGCTAAAATAAAAAAATAATGATACAGTTCAAATTAATTCAGTAATCTGTCATCCTGAGTTATCTCTGTCTGCAAGGTGCTGCAGTCCCTAACACCTAATGAGGGACAATTACTATCTGTAGTGAGTTAGCCGTTATTAGTGGCCGAACAGAGTTGGGCTGAAAAAAATCTGGAAGTGGCTAATTCACTAAAGAAAGAAAGTGTCAGACTAGATGAGATGGTGGATGCCCATGGTTGAATCTCTTGTTTTTAAATTTTGTGACAGGTCTGTGGATCCTAATGAGATGGTGGTGCTGAGAGGGTTGAACAAACCAGTCCCTCACCATGTTGAGTTTTTTGTGCTCTTCAGGAAAGCATACATGCACAATTTACTGTGAACATGAAAGTTTTCTCTACTGGAACAAAGAGGAGTGTTTGTGTGGTGTGGTGTGGGTGGGTGGGTGTTCAGTGAGTAAACAGTATGGGGGGGAATATTAGCCTCATCTCCCTGACCCACTACTGTGGTTCAAATCCAATCCCACCTGCTCCATGACTACTGGCTTCTGTTTGTTAAATTTGCCATTATATTAGTCAAGTCTTAATTGCCCACTTTCTTTCACACCAGCAGTGTGAAAACTGTTTCAATCCAAGGACTGCAAAACTATGTTTACCATAATAGGGTAAGAAAGATAAAAGGGGTGAGGTGAGGGAGGATAATGTACACAAACCTGAGTTCCTGAGTGATACAAAGCATGATACAAATAAATAATATTATTCAGAAGCAGGCTCCTTGCTTTAACTACATTTCATAGTTCTGATATTAATAACAACATGAAAATAAAATAAAAAGTTTCAAAACGCTGGTGAATAACCACAAACAAAAAACACCACAACTATGTGCCTTTTCAAAACTTTGCTGTCTAAACTACCGACTCTCAGCTTGGCCTACCTCACGGGGTTGTCATGGCAATAAAAGGGGAAAGGAGAAGGCAACTTATGCAGCCTTGATCATGGTGGGGAGTGGAGTCAGGATATAAATACACAACAACACACAACCAATATGCACACAACTCTTAGCAAAACCCATACACATAACATTTTGCCAATCTTGATAAACAAAAAACCCCCATTCTGTTAAAAATAAGTTAGAGGAATTCTAACTTGCTGCAGCTGTAAGGTGTTTGCCGATTCATTTTGTATTTTACATTTGTGTTTATGGTTACTGTAGCTTAATAAATAAGAAGCATCCCAGTAGTGGTTGGGTGGGGAAGATTGTAATAGCACATATTTTTTTTCCGGTAGAAAAGAAGTTGCTTTTGAGTAAAACATAGGGGAGCCAGCCAACTGGTTTTTTTTATTATTATTATTCTGTAAAGGCAGCATACCTGGGGAGTGAATGGAATAATGTAGACAGGGAGCAAAGTGCTTAAATAAACAAACCTCAGTATCCTCCTCCACTCAGTGCCAGGCCTGCAGCAACAAGCCTCTCCTGCTTTTTCTGCTGCTCTGGGAGGACCTCTTCCTGACTCCCAGGTAGGAGGGATCAGCATTTCTTCCTCTACTTGCTTAGCAACAGTGACTAAGTCCTTAGCAATGCTGCCGCCTGCTGAGAGCTGAAGCCTCAGGGCTGCCTCTGTGTTTTGCTTTCTAACTCTCTTCAGAAATATCCTATTGACTTGCTTTTTTATAATGAAAGCTAAGTGTCGGGGGCCCTGCTGGTTTAGGGCCTGGTACCTGCTGTCAGCAGCCCTAAAGGCTAATGAGGTCTTGGAGAGAGGGCATGGCATGGGGATTTATTTATTTTTTTAGACTGTAAGCATGCAGACACAAATTGTCCTGTTTTTGTTGTATGTAAGTCACTCTGGGAACCCTTTTGGGTGGACTACTACTACTGGTTCTGGAGGCCAGATAAAGAACCCATATATGGCCCCAAAGACTTGAAGTTCCCCACCTCTCATATGCACAATTCAGCCTGTACTGCCAATGCATCACAATTTGGGAGAGTATTTTTTCTAAACCCTTTTCCTGGACTGTAGGGAGACACAATTGTTGGATTGTTGGGCCTTATGGATTCACTTATGTAGTACCACCTTTTCTGCATCCGACTATAGCCATATAAGTTTTGTTGACTATGCTTCACCCCACTACACAATACATTTGTTAGTCTTGAAGGATTCTCGGTTGCTTTTGTAGTCCAGAATGAAGACAAATTTTCATTTAGTCACAGTGCTGTATTATTCATCTAGCAGTCAAGTTTAATCTCAGAATTCAGAAGTTCCAGGCGGATTAAGGGCCCTTTAGATGGAGCAATATCAAATTTTTTGAGAAAGGAGACAATAATCCACAGTTCCGGGGTATTACAATGACACAAAGAATCATAAAAGTAATTGAGATTTTCCAAACAGCATTATGCCAGTTAAGATAAGCAAAGGAAGCTTAGGGGGGGGGGGCAGATTTAATTCTGCTATTCACCTTTACAATATGACAGTATTACGCACCAGGGCCCTCACAGCTACACATTAGATTAAACTGCAACAATGGAAGTAATGGCCTGCATTGGAGCATGTAGCTAAACAGAGATCCAAATTCTGGCTGGGACTATAACCAGAGAGGGGATATATTATATTATATTATATTATATTATATTATATTATATTATATTATATTATATTATATTATATTATATTATATTATATTATATTATATTATATTATATTATATTATATTATATTATATTATATATTATTAAATATTTCTTTATTGAATTTATATACCGCCCTATATACGGAGGTTACAGGGTGGTTCACATAAAAAGATTACAGTATATAAAATTAAAATAAAAGCAATAACCCCATAATACCACTCACCCCCCAAAAAGAGTCACATTTTAAAAGGGTATATTGATCAAGTCAACCAAAGGCCTGGTTAAAAAGGAACATTTTTGCCTGGTGCCTAAAGGTGTATAATGAAGGCGCCAGGCGAACATCCTTTGTGGTACAGAAATACTTTGCATGCAGAAGGTCCCAGGTTCAAACTTGGGCGTTTCAGTGAAAAGCATGAGATGGAAAAGAGCACAACATAAATTGGTGTTTCCAGCAACTGATATTCAAAAGCATTGGTGCTTCAAACTGTGGACGTAGAGCTTAGCCACTGATAGCCTTTTCCTTTGTAGAATCCAAATGCTAATCTCTTCAGTGAAATTCATACGAGATGACTTTTTAAAAAACAATCAAGCAGTGTAGAAATTTTATGCTAATAAAATGATAATAAATAAAAAAATATTAAAAAGAATTAATAGTTGTTGACTTTGCACTAGCTTGATCGCCCATACTTACTTTCTTTCTTTCTTTCTTTCTTTCTTTCTTTCTTTCTTTCTTTCTTTCTTTCTTGTTTGTTTAATATACATAATAATATAATAGTTATTGGGTGGTGGCAGAACATCTCTCTCATGAGCATATTATCTTCACAAGCACCTTTTTCAAGCTACAAACAAGAACCATCTTCAAACTAGAGCTTGTCCTTGGCATTTGATCATTGATACATATTTTTGACTTATTCCTGCATTTGCACACATCGTTTCAACTTCATGCGATTATAAGAATTTCAAAATCAATTCAAAGACTATACAGGGAATAACTTCTCAGCGTTCTGCTGAACTTGAAAGAATACCAACTATGGGAACATTTTTTTTCTGGGTTGCATAAAGTCCCCAGAGACTTTCTTATTAATATTATAGAGGAATGCAGTCTTTTAAAAAAAACAGCCAGGAGTAAAGTTTCAAAATAAAAAGAAACTTATCTGCTGCCGAATTCTTCTGGGTATGACGTAGGTTGTTGCAGACTTTGAAATGCCAGAGGCTTTAGGGTTCTGAAATATAAAATATTCATGGTGTATAATTTTGCATAATTTGTTTAGCTACCTAAGCATAATTTAGTAATTTTGTACATGAATCCATTACAAAAATAAAACAACAATTCCACTCCCCAAAGCTAATTCATGCATCAGATGACATATATTATGACTGCTACATGTATGTATAGAAGAGAACAGGCATGTACAATTCATGGACATCTATTATCCAATGCTGTTACAATATTACTTTGTCTTCATTCTTAATTAGGATCTTATGAGAAGTTATTGCATAAAATCTGGCATATTCTTTCTATCCTCCAATGGATTCTCTTTAGCCTCAAGTTCTGATTTCATAAATACACTAGAGCTTACTGAAAACACTTAAGGGGGAAAACATCTAGCTAGACTCTAAATTTAAGTGAAAACAAACTAAAGGACAGCAAAAAAACTGTGGGCTGGTTGGATATGTACTTTGGCAAAACTCCCACTCCCATTCACGGCTCCTTCTACCTTGTACCGTATTTTTTGCTCTACAAGACTCACTTTTTCCCTCCTAAAAAGTAAGGTGAAATGTGTGTGCGTCTTATGGAGCGAATGCAGGCTGTGCAGCTATCCCAGAAGTCAGAACAGCAAGAGGGATTGCTGCTTTCACTGCACAGCGATCCCTCTTGCTGTTCTGGCTTCTGAGATTCAGAATATTTTTTTGCTGTTTTCCTCCTCCAAAAACTAGGTGCGTCTTGTGGTCTCGTGCGTCTTATAGAGCGAAAAATACGGTAATTTCCCTCTCTTGTAGTCCCTTGCATTGACCTCTGGTGGTTTACAGAAAAGGAAAATCTAAGGCTACATTCAGATGGCACTTTATTCCATCTTTCTGACAACTCCTTACCTGCTAATTTTCATTTTTCATATGATCCTTACATAACACTTCTGGAAATGTGGAATCTAGTTGTATCCCCCAACCATTGAGGACTTTGTGCAAATTTGGGGAATCAAAATATGTCAGGAGTGTGTGCAGGAGCCAGGCCCTGTGACCAGTAGGACTTTGCAGGACTGGGGCCTTCCTAAGTTTGTTCTGAAAAGGCAAGGCGCAGCTTCACAGGTGAGGCCGATTGGTAACTCACAGCACCTGGTGGCAAGAGCTGGGAAGGGATATAAGGTCAGCATTTCCCTTTGGCTCTTTGCCACAGCAACACGTTCCCTGCCTTGCTATGTTTGATTTTGTGATTCCTTGCTTCCTGATCCTCAGACCCTTGGCTTCTTTTCTCCTGGCTCTCTGACCCTCAGACTCTTGGCTTCCTGGCTTCTGGACTCCCGTTCCTGCTCCCACCCCGCCATCTTGCCCACGGTCCTGACGTCCCCAGACGATCGCCCGTGAACTGGACCGTGACAAAATATATATATAGATACACATGGCTAGCTCCATGCAGGAGTGTGTTGGAAATGGTTATAAGCACAGCTGGAAAAGAAAAGAAAGCATCAAGGAGGTTTGCAAACCTGAGTGGAGCAGGCTGGATCCTGATCTTCCCCAGTTCTGATAAATTATCCCTGTACTTTGTAAACCTGAATTTACAGGGGGAAATAATTGAGAATGGAGTTGTCTGAGGGTAACATCATGTGGACTACATAAATTAAATGGAAATGGAAACAGCTGCAAACACACTGTAAGCTCTAGTGTGGAAAAGTCTTCTGCAGTTGGCTTAATATTGCTGATGACACACTTATATTTTCAGAAATGAAGATTAGTCTTTGCTTCTTTGTCTCAAACCCTAGGTGTAACCTAAAACGTGCATAACAACTTGCACAGAGATTTAAATTCATTGTCTATTTTTAAATAACAATATTCTGCTTAATCAACAGAAACCCTACAAGCAGCTCACATAAAACTAATAAAACTAGTCCGGTTAATTCCAAATTCATATGAGGGAAACTAAAATGTCGCAAAATTGTGTGCAAGCTTTCAGGTTCTCCAGAACTCTTCATAGGGTTAGAAATCAAACAAAGCAATGATAGGTGTTAGGGAAGGGGAAAAGGTTGGCTTGAAAGTGCCTTGGAACTTGCATTTGGTCTCAGTCTCTTAAGATGGGGTGCAGAGAAGGAAGAGATAACAGATATTCAAACATGGCTCTTAGAAGACTACATGCACCTCCTCACTACATATTGAGATTGTGTAATAGTCAAGGACAGCAAACCAGTGGTGGTGGTGGTGGGGGGTGTTTCCCCTTCCTACCCCAACTTTTCTTAATCCAGTCTGATAAAAAAGTTATGGGGAACTCAAAAGCTTCTCTGCAATTTTGAGAAAGTACCATGCACCTCATTCACCACTTTACAAACAAAATGGGGAAAGAAAACCTATTTCTATCCATTAAAAATAAAATGGAATATTCCCCCATCAACCTCAATCATCATTTCAAAATAAAAGAACTGTCTGCATACCATAGATAATTAAGTTTTAAAACAGTTTTAAGCCCAGGCTTTCCCCCCACCGGCCCCACCACTTAAGCTTTGGATAATTTGCTCATTAGAATCATAATTGCTTGTATGTATGGCAGCCAACATAAAGCCATATAATTTCTGTACTGCCTGAAAGAAGGAATTTCATATATATTTTTGTGACTATCATAAAGTAAAGACCATTCAAGAGAACCAAAGGCTTTGTGAGCATCCCTCGTCCTCCGCAAAAAGCTTGTGAATTTTAGTACCATATACAAAATTGATGATGCTTTAGACTGGATCAAAAATTTGTTTTCCTGTTAGGAATCTTCTTTGTACTGTGAAATAGTCAAGTATCAGAGCAGTAGTCCAGTATCACATGAATTTTTTTTTTTGTCTTGATTTAATAATGAAATAGGATGAAAGAGGGCTACCTCCCATAAACCCTTGCCTGGTTATTAATGTAACCCATGAGAGACACCGGGTGGCCAATACAACCTCTTCTCTTTAGATATTGGTAAAGCAAAGTTGCCAAGTAAGGAATCAATAAATCTTGGAAGTCTCCTACAGAAATTGTTCACGAAGCCCTCTGGGCACGGGGATTTGTGTGCTTTTACATTCTTAATTGCCTGCTTAATCCCTTCCAGTGCTATCCTTGCATATAAGAACTAGTGAAGTTCTTCTGTTAAAGGTTCAGTTGTAATCTCATCAAGGCTCTGTCCCACTTGGGTGTTATAGATCGATGTAACTCAGCATAGTAGACTGAAAAGGCTCAGTTTATCAACATCCTTCCTGGTTAGTTAAGTGCAATATTATTCCTCACTCTTCTATTTTTCAAGGCAGATGCCCAAATTGTTTCATTTTGATATTTTGCACATACTTTTGCTTTATATAAACCAGCACTTTAATGTTTGAATTTACCTCTAAGCCATCTAATTATTTCCTTTTAGTCTCTGATTTTTTATATAGTGTTGATGTGCCAAATAGTTTGTATTTTTCCTCCAATAAATGCAGTTCCTATCATCTTTTGTTCTGTTGTTGGCATTTTATTTTTCTAATGCACATTCAGTTACTTTATGACTTCTTTCCAAGTTTCTGCTTTTATAGCAACCCAAGCTGTCCTGTCTGCAGGGTGCAATCTCATAGTTTTGTAAAAAAAAAGTGTTGAACTCCAATTGGATTGAACTGCCAACATAGGCTGTGATGCGTATATAAGATACTGAACAATTACTGGTGAGTGAGCTGATATTCTGTGGGAAATAATATTTCCTGTTGTTACAGAATTGGCCAGTGATACAGAGGAAAATACTGAGACGCGGGTGGCACTGTGGGTTAAACCACAGAGCCTAGGACTTGCTGATCAGAAGGTCGGCGGTTCGAATCCCCGCGACGGGGTGAGCTCCAGTTGCTCGGACCCTGCTCCTGCCAACCTAGCAGTTCGAAAGCACAAAAGTGCAAGTAGATAAATAGGTACCACTCCAGTGGGAAGGTAAATGGCGTTTCCGTGCACTGCTCTGGTTCGCCAGAAGCAGCTTGGTCATGCTGGCCACATGACCTGGAAGCTGTACGCCGGCTTCCTTGGCCAATAAAGCAAGATGAGCGCCGCAACCCCAGAGTCGTCCGTGACTGGACCTAATGGTCAGGGGTCCCTTTACCTTTACAGAGGAAAATATCTCTCTCTCACTGAGAGAGATGTATTACAATGAGAAAGAAAAGTAAAATCTGATCTCCCCAACCTCTTTGGTTCTCCACTCCAAAGTGCCTGCAAATTAAATCCTGCCATATGTCTGGAATTTCCTGGACATAGTCTGTCGGAAATTACATCTGGGTAGAAAAATATATGGGAAAACCTGGGTGCAAATTAATTTCCCAATATTAAAGAGATTTGCGCCCCCCCCGAAAGCTCAACAATTTTGTGTCCAGATTTTCACTTTTACTTTTTGAAATAGGGCAACCCTAACCTGTTTTCTTCCACTTTCTCCTATTCCGAGGGCTAGGTCTGATCAAATAAAGAGCATATAGACTGCTTTTTTGTAATACACAGCAGTATGCATGATGCAGAAGGCCCTGAGGCAGCTTCCCCATGGGTGTCTCACCCACCTCGCCACCTCAGCCTCCGATTTCTGGTGAAATCTCTCTAAAATCTTACAAGATCTTGCTGGAAATTAGCACTGAGGCTGGCACTGCTTCTCCAGCGCCAGTGGAGTCAGCAGTGCAAGTGGTGTGGCAGCATTTCCTGTTTTGCCTCAAGTGGCGACACAAGATGCACCAGCCCTGTTTATAGGCTTTGGGCCTATCCAAAGACTACACCTGTGGTAGAAAGACAGAGTCCCTATGTCTGGAATGTTCTGGGCCAGATGAACTTTAAAACAATATGTTAAAGCCTCTTCGTTTGCATTTTGCATGCATACATGCAAGCTTGATGACTTCTCTTGGCTCATTCAGTTCTAATCTCTTTGATTTGCCTAAGTGATTTGCTTATTTAGAAACCAGTCATGGAGCTACTTGCCATCATCAGATGGTGTCACAGCTTCAGATATTCAAATGAGTACCACGGGCTGGTTGACTATAATCTCACTTTGCAGTGGCTGCACCAACATCAAACATGGCTTACCTGTTTGCAGTGAAGCTAACTGCACTGTGACTTCATCACTCCAATGAAATGTGGAAGTCATGAGGGAATAGTAAGGTCAGTGCATAACTACACATGACTGCAGAACACTTGGATGTAGCCATTTCATGTGAAATTATAAACAACCCCACTAGATCTTCTGAAACCAGAGGATGCTAGTTGTTCAGCAACATTCAAACAATTTATTTTAAAAGAATGTTCATTCTGCAAACAGCTTTAAATCAAAGTGACAATTTATAGTTTTGTACAAGCACATCTTTCAATCCTTATCTAAGTTGTATATTTTCAGCGGAGTTTTACATGAATGAGAACTCCAAGGTTAATTAAACTATATATACACATTATTATAGAGTATAAAGAAGAGAGAAGCTGAAACACATACATATCATTACATATGACATTGTGGAACAATGATTCAGTCACAAAGTGCAAAATCTGTAATCCTGCCCACAGGCTGCTTAAATCCTGCTGAAGCCAACCATGTGGAGGATTGCAGACAAAAATAATAGGGATTAATGGATGGAGTATGTTTTAATAGCAGCCAATTAAAAATCTGTCATGTGTGGTAAAGACCACTGACTTTGAGAATTATGTTGATGGTTTGAGATAACAGTGTAAACAGCATTGATTTTCTTTAAAAGTGGCGCTTAGTTTTCCTAGTGCCATAAGTCACTTCTTCATAGTTGTGCTGCTGTTATCACATAGCTATCACACAGAATTCAAAACGAAGTCCTTTGATCCTAAACACGCTGTCTTGATCTAGTGAGGGGGACTTTGCATGTGGAAATAGGCTACTGGCTTCAATTCCCCCTACCAAATAAAAGTGTCCTTTCTCCTGCAAAGGTCTGCATAGTTAAAGCTATAGTTTTCCCAGTAGTGATGTATGGAAGTGAGAGCTGGACCATAAAGAAGGCTGATCGCCGAAGAATTGATGCTTTTGAATTATGGTGCTGGAGGAGACTCTTGAGAGTCCCATGGACTGCAAGAAGATCAAACCTCTCCATTCTTAAGGAAATCAGCCCTGAGTGCTCACTGGAAGGACAGATCCTGAAGCTGAGGCTCCAATACTTTGGCCACCTCATGAGAAGAGAAGACTCTCTGGAAAAGACCCTGATGCTGGGAAAGATTGAGCGCACAAGGAGAAGGGGACGACAGAGGATGAGATGGTTGGATAGTGTTCTCAAAGCTACAAACATGAGTTTGACCAAACTGCAGGAGACAGTGGAAGACAGGAGTGCCTGGCGTGCCCTGGTCCATGGGGTCATGAAGAGTCAGACACGACTAAACGACTAAGCAACAAAAGCTTGCAAAAAGTAGGTTTCATATGTTGCACTGGATATGCTCCATTGGATGAGGAAAGGAAAGTCTCATTTATTCCCATGGAGTCTATTAATATAAATCTTTAGTCAGGGCAGACACTCATTCCTAATGTGGAATGACTATTTGAGTGCAAAAGTCACCAGTTTGTGCTCAGTGCACAACAATTCTTCAGATAATGACCCAATTGTTCATGTGCACAGAGCAATCTAGACTGGGTGAAGATAATCTATATATAGAACAGTGTTTCCCAACCTTGGGCCTCCAGCTGTTTTTGGACTACAACTCCCATCTTCTCTAGCTAGCAAGACCAGTGGTCAGGGATGATGGGAATTGTAGTTCAAAAACAGCTGGAGGCCCAAGGTTGGGAAACACTGATATAGAAGAATCTATACAGGGAGATAAACTGTCCCCCAGGTCTAATCATATTGCTCTTCCAGCAACTGTGCTGATGTAGGAAGGAGCTGCTGGCTTTTATGCCTCACTGGTTGCCCAGGCAGGCGTGCAACCAATGTCCTTTCAGCCAGCGACGCATATGACCCCAGAGGAGCCCACTCATTGGTCAATTTGAAATACAACATCTAGTGGGAAATTGAGTCAGCTACCCAGGTGGTCAGGTGGAATTTCCCCAATGGCCACCTGGTCATGTGCATTCCATTCTAATTGCCCGGGGATGGTGACCGAGCGAGACTCCACAACAGCTGCCCACCCAGAGGAAGGGGTAAACACCCATTTTGTGCCAAAAATAAAAAGCAAAGAGCAAAGCATACTTTAAAGGACCTCAAGAAGAAGCCTAGCCAGTCAAAAAGTCTGGTTAAAAAAGGTGACTAGTTGGTTGCCTGAGCAGTATTGTTTTTATTGTTATTAGTCTCTTTTTTTCAGGAAGGTGAACTCAAAGTGACTTACAAAAATAAACATTAGAAACAAGCCCATTCTCTGGAGTGTAATCTGTTTTAAAGTATTTTAGTATTAGAATTTTAAAATTGTTGTAACCTGCCTTGGAACCTCTGGACTGAAGGGAAGGGAAGGAAGAAGCACCAACAGAGGATGAGGTCCCATGACCATCTCTACTGAGGAGAGATGGGGTTGGGATTCTGACCCTTAGTCCAATCCAGAAGCATATAGGCAAGAAGTAAAGAGATGCTTGCACCACCCCTTGCAACTTTGTGCAGTGGCAAGTGCAGTGGCCAAGTGCAGCTTATATTAAGAGTTCAAAACAATCACACGGGTATGACCATACCTTTTTCTTCTTCTAAATTTCACTCTGTCTCTCTGACAGGGAGGGGATGGAGGGGAGAAAAGATAATAGTTATGAATGTTTGTGGTATGCCCATCATTCTTCCTAGGTTACAACAGAAATGCCAGTGTTAATCACTTTCATAAGCTTATCTGTCCCCCCACTTGCAGCTTTGAAATGCCTAGCTCTGAGTAGATGGTACCCAAATGACTCTAACACGAAAAGCTATAAATACTTACTAGAACCAGCCATCCCAGTCAGAGTAAACTAGAACGCTTTGTGGGCTACTTTTTAAAGACTGTCAAATTGCTGCAGGGAAAGAATGTTACCTCTGCCTTGACAATGAACAATAGCATATGGAGTGTCTGCATTTGCCATTTGCTTAAAAAGGCATCTGAAGAAGCTGTGTGCGGTGCTGCAGCTATTTAAAGACCTTTTGAGAACCAACCTGCTCCTGCTTCTGCGGCTTCTGCTGCTGCTGAGCAGTTGTATACCTCACGCCACCTGAAGACAAGTTAAGTGTTGATTCAGAACCTTCGCATTTTTTGTTTTATTTCTCAGTGATAGGTAGGCTGGGATTTGCTCAAGACAATGAGCGTAAGCCATAACCCTTCTTCATGGTAAACATATAATTTCCCCAGCGATCCACTGAGTAATAACAAAAAGTTATGTGTAGTACATGCACTGTTTATATCCCTTTGGGTTTAATATTGCTCACAGTAAAATTGATTTTCTGGAATCTTGCAATAAACCTCATCAAAATAAACCAAATCCACCCTGGCTTTTTATGAAGTGACTGGAATCACTGTAATTATTTAACCCTCTCCAGAAGGAAAATACACATATCACACCCCTCCTGATAAGGTGCTTATATGATTAAATCACTTCAGTTCCCGCTTAGGTTTTTAACCATCTTATAACATTCTCTTTTCATCACTGAGGCTGCTAAGTGACATTTCACTTCAGTGTGAACGATGTACTTTTTACATGAAGAATGATGACCAAACCACTTCATTTAGGACAAACTAAAATACACATTAGGCATGAGGAAAGCCCACCAGTTGCCCCAGGACCTAGTCTTGGGAACACTGGTTCCCAACTTTTATGAGGAAACTCCACCCCCAAAATTCACGGATCCCCACATGCAAAGACTCAGAAAGGCTTTTAAGACAGCCCCCCCAGCCCCTGGAGGCACAAACAGGAGCATGGAGTCCTATCTTTTAGCCCTTTGCAAAAGCAGTCTAAAACAGCTTCCCTTCTCTTCCTTTAAGCATTGATGTTTATTGAGAAGAAAACGAAAGTTTTCAAAAAGTTGCTTTTGCAAAGCATTATTTGAAGCAGCCAGCCCCTCTTCCGTAAACACCAGAGGCAGAAGGTGGGCAGTGGCAAGGGTCTTCCACTTCTGTTGCCTGCCCACTCAATTTAAAGGAGAGGGAAGGCTGCTTCAAATGTTGATTTGCAGCTCCCCATGCATGTGGAGCATGTGGACTGTCTTAAAGCATTTGGTGAAAAGTGCCCTTGGAAGCAGCATCTCTTCTTCTTTAAATATTAAAGGAGGCAGGGAGACTGCTTCCAAAGACATTTTTTGCAAAAGCTTTAAGACAGTGCCCATGCTCCAAAAGCTAGCACTGGGACTGTCTTAAAGGTGCACATTGCTCTATGAAAGGTGCTTTAGCCTAATACAGATGTGGGATGACTGTCTTAAAGCTGCAAAGGTTACTCCTTTAAGAGAGCAGGCAGTGATGGAAAGTGGCATAACTTCTTACTTCTAGACCCCTTGGGCTAATTCCATGGTGCCTAGCCCCAAGTTGGAAACCACTGCTGTAGAACGCCTGATTTTTATGTAAAACCTGGAGGGGAACTGCTCCAGACTCAGGTGAACTGGAGCATCTAAAACATGAATTGGATTTAACTTTACACAGTGGTTATTGGAGATATTAATATTGCGCAGCTTGAAGCGACTGGATGCATAAAAGCTGACTTCTTTAGGAATGAAGCATCGTACAGACCCGTTAGATTGTTCAAAACTTTACTTGTGGAACTTTCTTCAAAACAGAATAAAAACATCAAAGATACACCCAAAATATCTACACAATACATTGTGTTGTCCAGCACAGGCTCAGCATCTTCTTAGAAATAAAAGATAATTCCAAACAAACCTAGAATCAAAGATTTCTCTCATTATAGCTTCCATTTCACCTGGAGCTGTTTTCCTGAAAAGCTGCATTTGCATCCTTACCCTCACAAAGTCTGAGAACATAGACTAAAATGGAGATTTGCAACCAAATACCTTTTGTCACATGGTCAAAGGCACGCGCTCGCACACACATACTCAGTTTAAGATCAGAGAACATTCAACAGCTCAGAGTCCATTAGAATACTGTAGTGGAACTTCCCAGTGTTGAACCTTTTAGCAATACACAGGCATTCCAATTTCAGTGTGTAGAAAAATGATGACAAATTTCAATACAGCCTTTTGAAAAACAAAATCGTAAAGTGTTGAGGAAATGTGATTAATTTAAGATTGGGGGAAAAGAGAGAAATCAGAACTGACAGATCCACCCAGCCCTAGTAGATTAGCCCATTCAAAGCACATCTCTATAAAAGAGAATTCAGCAAAGAAAGAAGCTTTTCTTTAATGATAATTTTACTAATATGGCTGTGGATGATTGAGATGAGTGCTTTGAAAAGATAGACTTGACAAGCAAGAAGACGGATGTGATATACGTCTCCATTTTGCCAATCCTGAAGATCTAGCTCTCTGTTAATCTACTGCACTGACATATATTCACACAGCGCAAGCTTTCTCACTGTATTCATTGCCCAAATAATGTGTTGATTTTTACCCAGAAAGACCAGCACAGGCTGATTGTAAAATGAGATGTTACATGAGAAGTTTTTGTGACTAAGGAGGCTGGCTGCATAAAACACAATCATGTTGGAAATGAATGGGGATTATTTGACTCCTGCGTTGCTCCCCTTCATTTGAGTGTGTGTTTCTGCAAGAGATGCAGGGCAGGCCCTTTCTTTAGGAAGAGTGAGGTGGCTTCCTCAGGCACAATGTGCAGGGAGAGGGAGAAACAGTAGGATTCTGGAGGACAGAGTTGCTTACGTCATGTAACCCACCTGTTGTCTCAGGTGAAGTGGAAGCCACTGTCCCATTGCCAGTGTTCACACAGGATTAAACTGCAAGTCCACTTTGTTTTTGCAAATAGTAGTAGTAGTAGTAAATTTTATTTATACCCCACCCTCCCCAGCCAAGGCCAGGCTCAGGGTGGCTAACAACCAATAATAAAAATGAGTTGAATGAATACAACTTTAAAACAAGATTAAAATACAGCATTAAAATAGAAATAGATAGGGACTACAACGTTGCAATTCACCTGAGGCAGCAACATGTCTTTGGCTGACCCAGAGGTCTTTTACTTACACTAGAAAGTAAGCAAAAAAATAAAGGTCAATGGGATCTTCCTTTAAATGGTTCTAGTGCTAGCTGAGCTTGATGTGAGTTGTTAATTTAACACTTGGAGGGCACCGGGTTGGAGAAGGCTCATCTATTGTATCCAATGACGTGCCTGAGGAAAAATTCATGAAACATCTATTTGCATCTTATGTGCAATATGTATGAAAACAATTTTTATTTCCATGTTTACTCTCAATTAAATGAGTGGTATATATATAAAAAAATGTAACCAGGAGTAAAACCTCTGAGATTTTCTTTCTCATTTCCCAAGCTGTCCGGGGAGAAAAGGCAGCAGTAAACAACTATGCTTTGTTTTATTCCAGAATTATATGAATTATCATAATAATAATTACTAGTAGAACATCTGTTTCATTTTTTTTTACCAGGCAGACAGCAGGATTAATTTTAACACAATGTTCACATTTCTCTGTTGCTCTCTGGGCTCACAGTTTTAGAGTTTATCCATTTTAAAGGAGTTAAAAAACAAATGTATAAGAGGTTATATGGAAAGTCTATTTCCCCCCACAGAAAGTTCATGTCAAAGTTTTATTCCAAAGTGGCTGTCAAAAGTTTTGTTGGTATACTATCATGCTTTTATTTCCTAAATGTTTAGGCATGGAAATGGACCCTTTTTGCTAAACAGGTGGAAAAATTGTGGCCCATAAAATGTGACCACATCCTAATTGGCTGGAAGTCCAAATGGGATGTTGATAAATGCTGGAGATCAAGAAAGTAAAGCAAATAGTAAGAATCAATAACGTTTTTTTTTAATAAGAATAATAATTCTAGAAGAGACATTTTGGAGGTTGTTTATTTATTTATTACATTTATATTCCAGCTTTTCTCCAAGGAGCTCAAGGTAGTATACATGATTCTCCATTTCCCCATTTTATCCTCACAATAACCCTGTGAAGTAGATGAGGCTGAGGGGCAATGACTGGCCCAAGATCACATCCAGTGAGCATCATGGCTGAGTGGGGACTAGAACCCCAGTTTCCCAGTCCTTAATTCATCACTTTAACTGCTATGCCAAACTGGCTCTCACCACAAAGCCACAGAATGGCAATGCTACCAGATGCAAAAGCAGGTAGAGCTCCTGGACCTTTTAAGCAATGGTGCCATTAGGACATCCAGGACCTCACTCAGCAGAATTAACAGGAGGGCTCCCAAACACACACACACTCACCAGAAGAATATTCAGTCCAGTAACTGTATCACTGCTTTTACCAGGATAAATTTCCTGCGGGTGATTGCTGTGGGAATGTTCTGGGGTGCAGGAGAGGATATATTGACTAATTATATCCTTATCCAACTTGTGCTAACAAGTTCCCAAAATATCAGCAGAGTTTATAGACATTCCCCTTTAAGTTCGCAACGGTAACGCTTGCACAGGTTCGCTAGAACCTCTATAATAATTACTCTGGTAATTTCCCCTTTGTTCCCTCTTAAAATACAAGACACGACACAGTCTTTATAAAAGTATAAAAGAGTTTACTCACGTTCTGTTCACAATATGATCCCAGAAGGTAGGCAGGCTTAAAAAGGTTACATGCAGTTAGAATCTATCTTGTAGCAAGATATTACTGTCCTCTCTTGGCTGGGAGCCAAGAGGGCATGTTGCTCCTTCAGAAGATGAAGATGGCAGAGAGGCAAGAGGCAAGAGGGCAAGAGAGAGAGTGGCTGCCTGCCCTGTGCTTTTATCATTACCTGCACAGGTGAGGCCACACCCACCTCTGGTCACATGCGGAGGAAGTCCGTCCCCAGGAAGTTTACCTGCTTGCTGGACAGACATCCCTCCCCATGTTCTAACATGTACACTCTAGGAATGTTGTCATTGACTGCTCCTGTGTTTACATCCCACATACCCCTTCTCAGGCAATACAACATACACAAAACATAAACAACTTTATTCAACCACCCAGAGTCCCAGCTTGACACGTAGATTCTGGAAACTCTCTCTTGGTAGGGGTTTCGTCAGGATGTCAGCAGTCATCTCTTGGGTGCTGCAGTAGGATAGTTCCACAAGTCCATCCTGGATCATCTGGCGTATGTAGTGGTATTTAACCCCAATGTGTTTTGTTCTGGCCAGGAACTTCTCACTCTGCGTCAGCTTCAGGCAACTTTGATTGTCCTCTAGCAAGCTGACAGGCCCTTTTCTCACCAACCCAAAGTCCTTTATGAGTTGATCAAGCCAGGCGATCTCTCTGCAGGCTTCTGTTGCTGCAACGTATTCTGATTCTGTGGAAGATAATGCTACACAGCTCTGTTTATAACTGCCCCATGAAACAGGTCCATCACCAAACATGAAAACATGACCACTTGTTGATTTATAATCAGCATTATCCCCAGCCCAATCCGCATCAGTATACCCAACCAACTTAGGGTCTCTGACGGCTGGTAACCTTAATTTACAATTCATGGTACCCTTCAAATATCGCACCACCCTCTTTACACCTGCCCAATCATGCTCAGTGGGAGAATTCACTTTTCTGCTAAGAATCCCCACAGCATTTGCTAAGTCAGGTCTACATGTGGTAACTAAATACAAAAGTTTACCAATCGCCGACCTGTAGTCATTGTTGTCTGGCAACTGCTTCGAATCCTGCTGATTCTTCAGGAAGTCAGTAGGCATCGGTGTAGCAACTGGATGTGCGTCTTGCATCTGCATGTGCTCAATCAGCTCGTGGATCTTCTGTCTTTGGCTGAGAAGAAATGAGCCGTCCTCTTCTCTTTCCACCTGGATCCCGAGGTAGTACTGGACATCTCCTAGCTCCTTGACCTCCACCTCTTTGCTAAGGTGTTTTACTATCTGTGTATAGTCTTTCTCACTTGCTGTGGCAATAATCAGGTCATCAACAAATGCTAAGATATATGAGAATTGTCCATTATTTGACTTACTGTACAAGCACTTGTCAGCGTCGCCTTGCTTGTACCCAAGTTGCGTCAGCATTTTATGCAACTTCTGGTTCCAGGCTCTAGCAGCCTGTTTAAGTCCATAAAGTCCTTTCTGCAGTTTGCACACTAAATGTGCCTCATGTGGTTTCACAAAACCTTTGGGCTGTTTCATATAGATTTCTTCAGAAATCTGCCCGTGTAGAAAAGCGGTAGCAATGTCTATGTGTTTCACTCTCATTTTCTTGGAGGCTGCAATGCTTAAAAGCATTCTTACGCTGCTGTACCTCACGGTTGGTGCAAAAACTTCATCATAGTCTTCACCAAAACGCTGTGAAAATCCCTGTGCTACAAGTCTAGCTTTGTAGCGCTGCACTTCTCCTTCTGACCCCTTCTTAACCTTGAAAACCCATTTACTGCCAATGGCCTTCTTACCGGGAGGCAGCTCAGTGAGTGTCCAGGTCTTGTTCTGATGCAGTGCATCCATCTCCTCCTGCGCGGCCTTCCTCCAGAGACTGGCTTCTGCAGCTGGCATCTCCTGTATCTCTTCCCAAGTGGAAGGTTCCTGTGGAAACGCTGACCCTGCAAAGTAGGACAACCGCAATGGTGGGACACCTTTGTTGGTTCTGGACGAGTGCCTGACCTCTGGTTCTGCAACCGCATCAGCTTCTTCATCCTCCTCCAACGCAGGCATGTCCCCATCTGAGTCCTCATCTTCGTCTCTGGTGCCGCCAGGGTTCTGGTCCTCTGGTGCATCGCCTGTAGGGGGCGCTGTAACACTCGAAGGTAGATTAGTAATTTGTGGGGTCTCAAAAGGGAAATATACAAATTCTTGAGTCCTTTCTGACTCATCGGAAGAATCCACAACAGTGTTCTTAGTGTCTACTTTTCCATATTCATCAAAATAAACCGCATGGTATGCATTTGTCTTACCAGTTTGTAAGTCCATAATTCTGTATCCTTTGCCTCCAGAGGCGTATCCCACAAGGATACCTGCTTTTGCCCTGGAGTCAAGCTTGTGTCTGTGTTCCTTGGGCACGTGGAAGTAACACGGACTTCCAAACACACGTATGTGCGACAGATTGGGAGCTTTCCCATGCCAAAGTTCAAATGGTGTGCGCTCTGCACCTTTAGTTGGCAGTCTATTCTGCAAATACACCGACGTGTATACTCCTTCGGCCCACAGCTTCTGTGGCAAACATGCATCCTTTAGCATGCACCTTGTCATGTCCATAATGGACCTAAACTTTCTCTCAGCTATGGCATTCTGCTGTGGTGTGTAAGGAATTGTGGTTACATGTGCAATTCCTTCCTTGGCCAGGAGAGCCTGCATTTCATTTGAGCAGTACTCACCTCCATTGTCGCTCATTAGCACAGCTGGAGCTCTTTGGAATTTATTCTTGACCATGGCAATGTATTCCTGGAGCTTGTCCACTGTCTCACTTTTCTCTTTGAGGAAATACACAACACAAAATCTTGAAAAGTCATCCAGAAATATTAAAATATATCTATTCTTTCCCAGTGAGGGAACACTCATGGGTCCACATATGTCAGTGTGCACTATGTCAAGCACTTTGTTGCTTCTTTGTTCTGCACAACGTGGAAATGAAGGTTTTACAGCCTTCTCAGTAATACAGCTTATGCACTTTGCTGGAGCTTTGTTGCTCTGCTTTACCTGCAAACCTCTTACAAGATCTCTTTTCTGTAGATCCAGAATGACGTTGGTGTCTCTATGTCCAAGCCTTCTGTGCCACAGGTCCAGATCTGCTTCATCCTTCTGGCTGGAATGTGCCACTTTTGCAGACTGATTCTCTGAAACATCAAGCTCATATACACCATTGATTAGCTTTGCTTGAGCAAACACTTTGCCATTTCTAGTCACTTTACATTCTCCATTTCCAAATGTGATCTGGAAACCTTTCTTGTCCAAAGTGGACACGCTGATTAAATTGCAGCTCAGCTCTGGAACATACAAAACTCTAGAGATTGTGTTCTCAATGCATTCATTGTTTATATTGCATTTCAGACTCATGGAACCTGCACCTTTTGCTTTAACAATGTTGCCATCTGCAATCTCAATTTCAGATCCTTCTTCATCATTTATCTCATTAAAATAGTCCTTTTTATATGAAAAATGTGAGCTGGCACCTGAATCAATTATCCATTTATTACGTCTATTTTCACGATTCTGGACAGCTAAATTCCTTTCTTGCAGTAGCCATGTGCATTCACATTTCCCCTTCTTTTCCCCTTTTGGCTGAAAGGGGTGGGGTTTCTTGGCTTTAGGAGCCTTGCAATTCTTTGCAATGTGTCCTTCTTTGTTACAATTGAAACAAATCACTTTCTTAGGCATCTCTTTGGACTTTGTACATTGCCTAGATGCATAACTGCTGTCCTTGCTTCTAGCATTTCTCACTGGAGATTCAGCTCTATCTCTGCATTCTTCTTTTAAATAACCAATCAAGTCTTTAAAAGTCAGACCTTGTCTATGATCCATCAAACTTACAAATGCGCTAAAGCGTGGTCCAAGTGATGATAACAAAAATGCTATCTTTGTATCTTCATCAAAAGCTTTGGGAGTCAAATCAATTCTCTGAATAATCTCAGTGAACTTGTTGATGTGCTCTGTGAATTCCTCTTTTGAATTCATCCTCACTCTGGTTAATTTACACACCAAGTTTCTGAAGCAGTTTATGCTAGATTCTCCATACACGCGCTCAATATCTCTTAAGATTTGAGATGCATCATCTGTACTATTTATTAATGATAGCTGCTCATCACGAAGTCCACTCAAAATTATGTGTCTAGCTTCGCTGTTCATGCGTTTCCAAGCACTTATCTTGGCTAAAGCTTCCTCAGACGATCCCGTAGGTTGAGGGTTTAAAGCTTCCAAAATGTGCTTATAATCTAAACATGCTATCAAGCGCTGCTTCCAGTGTATGAAATTGTGTTCATTCAGCACAGGCATTCCTAGCTTTGCATCACTATCAAAAGCTGCTCTAGCCATCTTAAAATCCAAAAATTTGAAAATTCTTCAAAATTTCAAAATTTCTCAAAATTTTAAAATCAAAATCTCAAAAATCTCAAAATACAAAACAATTCTTCACTGCCTTGGGTCACTGTGAACTCTGAGGGAAGGGGGGGTGCTTAATCCCCACTGCACAATGGAACAAAGGACCATGTGCTTACCAGGAAGTTAACTCAGAAAAATACTACTCAACTCAAAATCACAATCCAACGCAATCCTTCAAAAATACGCAGAAATATGCAATACTGGGGCCAATAACCCTTTGTGGGAATGTTCTGGGGTGCAGGAGAGGATATATTGACTAATTATATCCTTATCCAACTTGTGCTAACAAGTTCCCAAAATATCAGCAGAGTTTATAGACATTCCCCTTTAAGTTCGCAACGGTAACGCTTGCACAGGTTCGCTAGAACCTCTATAATAATTACTCTGGTAATTTCCCCTTTGTTCCCTCTTAAAATACAAGACACGACACAGTCTTTATAAAAGTATAAAAGAGTTTACTCACGTTCTGTTCACAATATGATCCCAGAAGGTAGGCAGGCTTAAAAAGGTTACATGCAGTTAGAATCTATCTTGTAGCAAGATATTACTGTCCTCTCTTGGCTGGGAGCCAAGAGGGCATGTTGCTCCTTCAGAAGATGAAGATGGCAGAGAGGCAAGAGGCAAGAGGGCAAGAGAGAGAGTGGCTGCCTGCCCTGTGCTTTTATCATTACCTGCACAGGTGAGGCCACACCCACCTCTGGTCACATGCGGAGGAAGTCCGTCCCCAGGAAGTTTACCTGCTTGCTGGACAGACATCCCTCCCCATGTTCTAACATGTACACTCTAGGAATGTTGTCATTGACTGCTCCTGTGTTTACATCCCACAATTGCTTATCATGCCAGAGTACCAAAGAGGTAGGAAAATTGTCTCCTACAGCTTTTACAGATGCAAGGGCCTTGTCCTCTATAGGACATACAAAAAGGAAAAACTCCACACAGCACATAGCTCACTTATGGAATTTGGTTCCACAGGATGTACTAATGGCCACTAATTTGGATGCCTAGACACATTCATGGAGGATAAGGCTATCAGTGGCCGCTAGTCATCACGGCTCTGTACTTCCTTCCAGGCAAAATGCTTCTTGGGCTTCCCCCATCTGCATCTGGGTGGCCACTGTGACAACAGGATGTTGGATGCAGGATGGATCATAGCTCAGTGGCAGAGCAACTGCTTCAATCACTGGCATCTTTGTTCCGGTGAAGTGCTTTCTTGCCTGTATCGAAACAAGCTTGCCTGAATCACTTCTTGCCTTGAGCTCACATTTATATCCCCCTGCAAGCCTCACACACATGAGTTAGAACAGTCGCCATGCCAATTTTGTACTTTGCTTATGGGGAGCAATTTGGGTGACTCATATGTGCTGTGTGTGCATCAATCCAGCACAAAAGAGCAGCGTTCTCAACTAACGGCAGGAGTAGGTGTGTGATTTGGCTCCTACAGAACTAATGGAGGATAATGAATCAGGCTGAATAGCACAGGTTTCAACAAACTGGCACCAAAGTCAAGCACATAGTTTGTTCATTGACCCTGCTACCTCTCATAAAACTCCTAAAGATAGCACTACTATTTAAGTTTGTACACTTGTGTGATGTAAGGATTATCTCAGAGAAGTGTATTTTACCTGGACTTCTCTAAAAGGGGAAGAGGTAGACCAGGGGTCTTCAAACTAAGGTCCGTGGGCCGGATCTGGCCCAATAGGATCATGAATCCAGCCGGCTGGCCAGGACGAAGCCTGCTTAGTCTCCTCCCCTGTCTCGGTAAGAGGCTGGCTCTCCCTTACTCCCTCCCCGCCCAGGGAAGCCGCTTTCCAGTGAGAGAGAAGCCCTCGGCTCTCTAAGGTGCAGATGTGCTGGCAGAGCTCCTCCTGCCTGCCGGAGGAGAGCGCTGCCCGAGATTTGTTTTTAAGTATCTACCACCCTTCAGGAGGAAGTGTGATATAAATTCAGTAAGTAAATAAAATAAATAAAATACTGATGATTTTTTGCAAATTGGTGTGAAAATGTGGTGTAATGAACTTAAGACTGAAAAAAAATGAGAAACTGAAAGAAACAGAATTGGACAGAACCATTCTTTCTACTGGGTTGGAGGATAATCCCACCCACAGGATTCCGGCTCCCTAAATGCAGTCTCTTAACATATTACCTTTCAGATGATGCATTTCAGAAATAATTCAGGATGAGAAAGTAGACAGATATGTGTACTATTCAGAGATGTGTGGGATGACATAATTGAAAATGCTATTTATGGCTGAGCACAGGTGTAGTTTCAATTTTTTAAAAAGGCATTACAATTTTTTGTCAGTTTCTGCCATTTAATCAAGTGGCAAAGATTTCTGCTACCTGCCATTAAATGCCATAAAAATGTAATCCAAGAGTCATTTCCAACATTATGCTATTAATCACATACATCATTTGTTTTTGTGTATAGTATCATGTATTACAGGGACAGAGGTTCGTCAAATGTTGTTGACCACAACTTTTTTCACACCTGACATATCCATGATGGAAGGTTACATCTCTAAGCTGCAGAGGATGGCATTTCCAAGCTGCAGAGAGTAAGGGGAGGAAGCAGCTAGTTTTGCTGAGTGCTACATAGTTACCTTCACTGCTGGAAGAATCCCAAAATCCACAGTAGCTTAATACTTTTCTTAGGACCAATCAAAACATCACAAGATAGCCAGCAAACTTCCTAGCTTTCCAGAACACTTCATCAGAATGGATGTTATGCAAGGCAGAAGAAAGGATGGGGAAACAACAAAAATCTTTTAAACCAGTTTGATGTTGTAGTCCAAGTAAGGTCCTTATAGCCAAACTTAGGTCCTCGTTTACACTCGTCTCAAAATGGATATTCCATTAGTCTCTGATAAATGCTGCAGGTCTCAGTTGTACCTATGATTCTGAGACGAATAAAGCAATGGCCCACTCCCATTCTGAGAAACATGAAGTTCAACAGTGTCATTTTGGCTGGTCCTAATGTAGATGCTGTCCAACTGTGTAACTGTTCTTATAGACCAAGATGACTTCCTGTACTTTTAAATTGCAGATTGAGCCTCAATGGTGAGTGAGACAGAGGAAGAAAGAGAAAATGTGTTTCTTTCATTGTTATATCTGGCAGAGAACAAAAGCAAGCTACACAGAGTTTCTGTTAAGTATAATTGATTTATTTGACACAGGAATGGAAAATGAAGGTTTAAAATGGAAAATGGCGAAATGTGTATTGCTAACTTTGGGGTTCCTTCACAGTAGTTTTCTAAGTGGACTCTGAGCTCTTGCTGAGTTGTTAATTAACTAACTGTTGTTTTCTGTTAGCTAACACGTGAGTGTTGTAACCTTAGATCAGGTGATAAAGCATTTGGTTGCAAATCTCCATTTTGAAGGAAGTTGCCTTTGAGTCTTTTGTTTCCCAAACACCATGGGGTGAAGATGTAAAAGCTGGAAAGCAGGCTGTGGGGAGAGACAGACCTCTGCTTCTAGGTCTGTTTGGATTATTTCATATTTTCTAAGATGCGGAGCCTTTGCTGGACAGCGCAATACATTAAATGGATATTTTGGATGTATGCTTTGATGTTTCTGTTTTGTTTTGAAAAGTTTTCACTTTGAATAATATTTGTATGGGTCTGGACAATGATTTTTTTCTGAAAGGAGTCAGTTCTTATGCATCCAGTTGCTTCAAACTGTGCAATATTAATATCTGCAACAGTTTCATTGGAGACATAATAGAATTATCATAGTGGTTATCCTTGTGTCAATGAAAGCACTAACCTCTGGCAAATTTTGGAACCTACCAAAAAAGAAAAAACAATAATTTCACATTTTAAAACTCTGTGAAATATTTGTAAAGGACTCATACTGATAATGTTTGAGCACCCATCAAGATTTAAGATTCAAAGTGTTTATTGGAATCATGGGGTGTGGTATGGAGGTTGCTCAACTACTGTTTCCCAGGATTTTCCAGGATGAAAAATAGTCATCAGTCTGTGTATCTGTTTATCAATCTCTTAAGACTCTTCATTAAATGTTTGACCATATGGGTTTAAAGTACTGGAACAGCAACAGTGATATCCATTTTTACATTCCTATTTCTGCTTTCAGATAATGCAAATGCCTGGGTCTTATAATCTAGAAATTTAGGGATACAGTGGAAGAAATGGCTGGAAGGATAAAATGCCATGGAAAAGTTAAACACGGCTATTATTTCCCAATTGTTACATTGACAGACGGCAATGTTTATGCAATGTATAATTCAGAGCAAATTTGCCTAGAGGTCCAAGATAAAGATGTTTTATCCTCCCGAACAAATGTTGTGCTGCAACCTTCAAATCTAAAGTACATAGCGCAACCTGAGACTGAACAGAATCTCGCCCTCTTCCAACTGCAACCAAATCAACATGATGGTATTTACTGTTTCCAAATAAGGAACCTGGCCTTCTTTCAAGTCCTCATAGTAATCAATCGTTTAGCAGTAGGAGGGGGGAACATATTCTCCCTTTCCAAAGTCTTTAAAAATCAGCATCCACAAACTGTCTCCAAGGTCACATTGTTTGCCAGTTGTTCAGTTTACTCAACTTCTGCTTTGAACCAAATAACGTGATCTTTGTTTCATTAATATTTAAGAGTAATTTAGATTGTGCCAGATGATCTTATAGCTCGTTTAAATCAGTGTGAAGATAATATTAAGATTTCTCCTGAATAATCTACTACCATAAATGATTTGTGTCGTCTGCATATAAATGGCAAGCTGAATATGATAATTAAGTACAAAGATTATCAATAGGGAATGACAAATGTATCTGACAAGATAAATCCTCCCGGGACCTATTTATTTGGTTTCGGATGGTATATATATAAAAAAAAACAGTGCATTGTTTCGTTCAAAATATTCTACAAAAAGGCATAAATGATGTGGATCGCTGGGGGGTTGGCGGGGGTGGGGGAGATCCTACAGTGAATAAGGGGGGCAAACCCCAGGCCCTCTATTTCTGCAGTTCTCTTTGTTTTCAAGCATAGCAATTACCGTTCATGCAAGCCCCCTTATATTTCCTTATCTTGATTCATGGCTATATTTTGAAGTACGATTATACATAAAAATGTATTTAGAATACATTTTTATGGCCATTTAAACTGGTTAATATTAATTGCCAAGTAAATGTCATGCCCACAATAAAAATGCTATACCTGAGCAGCATTAATAATACGGCACCCAGTGCAATTACTTCAGAAAAATGACAGCTGGGAGGATTATTGGGAAACCCCACAACAGTCAGGTTGACAGTTGTAGATTTTCGTTGTCAAGCGGGCGGTTTCATTTGTGTTGTTTAAAATCAGCTATTTGATTTTCAAGCAGATTTTAAACTCATCACTGGTAGATCAAGGACAAGGCAAAGGATGGGTTAATGCATGGCCACAGTGCAACTTAAAGTTCTGCAGTATTTCTTTGAAGGATTCGAGTCAGGATTCTGCCAGGTTATGTGTACGAAGGATACCCAATTTGGTGCCCTCTAGATATTGTTGCACCGTCTTTTCCATCTATTCAAGGGATAACCCATCCAAAGAGGACATACAAGTGTAAAAATACTGTAGAGGCAGAAATCACACAGTAGATTTATGAATTTTACATGGGGAAGAAGCAGTGTGATTTTTTCCTTATATGTGTAGGATTGTGGGTGCATATGTCTCATTTCAATGGATGGCAAAGGTGAGGCCAGAGTCCTGATTTTACCTGTAGGGTCAGGCAGAAGGAACTAGGTGACTCTGCTGTCTGTTTTCTGAAATGAATGTTAACAAATTAATCAACTATATACAGGGTGTTTTACTCTAACCACTAACCACTGGGGGGGTGGAATATCCCACTATGTTCTCATTCAGAACTTCCTTGCCACTTGTGCTGTCAATGCTATTTCATCGTCCAAAAGAAGTAGAAAATATGCGGATGCCAAAATGAGAGGCAGAGGAAACGTAGGGTATTTTGCATGTTGTGCTGTGTACAGTGGTACCTCTACTTAAGAACGTGATGCGTTTCGGGGTGCCATTCACACCCCAAAAAGTCCGTAAGTAGAGTGCCACTACTGTGCGTGCGCGAAGCACAATAGAGCAGATTGCTTCTGCGCATGCGCATGCAGCGAACCCAGAAATAAACACTTCCGGGTTTGCCGCATTCGTAACCTGAAGAGCCACAAAGTGAAGCAAATGTAACAGGAGGTATGACTATATAGGGTTATAAACTTGGCACTTGTCTCTCAAGATAAGAGAGAGAGAACACCAAGTTGTACCACAGAAACCCCAACAGATGTGGCAGGACTACTTCTCATGAATTTGCTCATGAAAGCTATTCTGTGTCTGTTCCCAGATAATTCTTTACAGCTTTCCATCACGTTTCTCTTACAGGCTAAGGATGTGGAGCCAAAGCAGGACAAGGGGGAAATTAAAAACAATGATTGTGATACATCTGATTATTATTATTTTTAAGTCTGTATAGATGACAGTATATGAATAACTTCCTTTTTTTAAAAAAAAGTGCTTCCCTGTATTCATTTTTGTAAATACCTTCATCGCTATCATATAACCATTTCGTTCTGAGAATATTAAATATCTCTATGGCTGTGTTCTTCCACAGAATGATAAATGACTCCATTGATTTGACAGATGTTGCTCTTGTCCAGTGGCAAGAAAATTAAGGAAGGATTCCTAAGCTACATTTTTCTTCCCCAGAGGAATGCCAACGAAACCCACTAACTTGAAATACATGCATTTCCTTTTGCAGGAAAAACACATCTAGAGGAATCTTGGAACCTGCCTGCTCCGGTTTATGAATTGTGTAGCCCAACGTTTCTCAAGATAAGGCTCTCCAGATGTTTTGAACTACAAATTCCATCAGCCCCAGCCAGCACAGCCATGGTACAAAATATTTGGAGGGCATCAAGCTGAGGAAAGCTCTTGTAGGCTAATGTTCTGCTTTCCCCTTCTACAGTATATGTATTTTCCTATAGATATCCTCCACTACAAAAATGTGAATTCTGCAATGGCTCAAAAAATGGCTAAGACTGTATTATCACTGATAGCCCAGCCCAGTATTTTGCAGTGGTGATACTGTATTTTATTACCCAGTCCAGCATTCTGAAATGGCAGCAGCTTCTACACAAAGGGTTGCTGCTGTTTTTGAGCCAGAGGGCACATTTGTATTTTCAAAGTGTCATGGCTGCCAATTCCGAAATGGCTACTGTGGTGTGTGTGGTATCAAACAAAATGGCAGCCATATCTAAAAGTTTTTGAGCATTTTTAAAGGAAATTCACCAAAATCTAACTTCCAACATGGATTTTCCCAGACACTTCAGTGACACTGTTTCTCGACTGCCATATTCTGGTTATGTCCAGGAAATTCTGGACATATGGCAGCTCAAAGATTGATGACCTTCCTATTCGGTATACAGTGGTATCTCGGGTTACATACGCTTCAGGTTACAGACTCCACTAATCCAGAAATAGTACCTCGGGTTAAGAACTTTGCTTCAGGATGAGAACAGAAATTGCACGGCAGCTGCACGGCAGCAGTGGGAGGCCCCATTAGCTAAAGTGGTGCTTCAGGTTAAGAACAGTTTCAGGTTAAGAACGCACCTCTGGAACGAATTAAGTACGTAACCAGAGGTGCCACTGTAATCAGACTACTACCCATGTACTTACATTCCATAAAACCTAGTGTAATCTAGCAGTACAAACCATCAACACGGATTCCTTGAAATAAAATCCGTGTATTTGTCTGGTCTCCCCCCCCCCCCAATTCAGTTCTAGTGTTGATCATTACCTCTTCTGGTGGCACAAAGACAATTCAGTACTCAGTGGGGGCGGGAAGCTTTGTTTTGTTTGTTTTGAAACATGTTGTGTGTCAATTTAATTGGGCAAAACTGTATTACTAGTGTTATGTGAAAGGCTAAACATCTATCCCCTGCTCATTTTCACCAGAAGGAGCATGAGGTTAAATGCTATAAAGAAAAGAAGCAAAAAAGCAAGCAAACAATCCATGAGCAAGTCTGTGGCAGAGATAAAAAGCACAAAATGCAGACCAAAGCAGGAAAGCTGTTTTATATGATCAAACCACAACAATAGCACCTAGATCAGAATGACTTAATAATACAAAGACAAAGAAGTATGTAAGAGAGGACACTGGAACAGGAATTTTGACCTTGGAAGAAAAGTGGGTCTATTATGTAGATACTTGAAGTTTTCTCCTAAAACCCAGAAAAAAATATACAACTGATTGGGCAAGGAGGCAGTTTGTAGCATAGAGTCAGACCAGAGCTAGAGGCTCTAGTTAAGTATTGTCTACACAGTTTGGCAGCAGCTCTCCAGGGTTTCAAACTTGCTCTACCTGAAGATGCAGAAACTTAAACCTGTGACCTTCTGAAAGCAAAGCATGCTGCTTTTGTTATATTGTGCTGACATAAGACTTCTTAGATATTGAGGTTTACCTCTTCATTAGTTATTCTTTAAAGTACCTAAAATATGCCATATACCGAAAAGAAAACAAATGAATGCTCCTGAAGAATAATGACAAATAGAAGAAAGCTAAGCACACGCTTGTTACTGAATAAAATATTCAAGAGGATATATTTTGTGCCTATGTTCCCTCTTTATCATGTAACCATGGCTTGTTTTCATTTCAAGTTGCCTACAACAGGTGCCAGACTCCGAACAACATAAATGTATTTTGTACCTTCTAACAGCTGAGACTAGAGGAAGAATTGAAATCTTAAGGAGATATTACACAACGGGACGGTCTCGGGTGGCTATGAGCAGTTCCAGAATTTAAAACATCTCCTTGCCCTGAAGTTAAATTGGGCCATGGCTGATACTCATTTTGTAACTTAATATCACAGGACTTTGAGAGACAGACAGAAAAAGGTGACATTTGGAACCTGTAGAATTTGCAACACAAGCAGGATTTGGTTTGCTTTTTTTAAAAGCCAACTACAGATTTTGCCATGCAGTTGATATTCAAATGCAAAAATTAACTTTGGTAGTTGTATGAGAATGTGATTGGGTACCATCAGAACAACTGTCCTAGCTGTTTAACAAAGCTTTCCTATGCAAGACTACTGAAAAATATGTCCCACTGAGTTCAGTGCGGCTTGCTCTCAATATAATCTTGGAGCCTAAATGTATAGCTGAGTCAGGACTAACAAGTGATGGTGGTGAATTTCTGTTTTGGTAAGTGAGGTGTAGGCATAGAGAATGCTAAAATTTAAAGACAGGCTGCAACCTTCTTTTCACTTATCTGGAACTCAGCACCACTGAACTCAATGGTAAACGTACTTCTAAGGAGATGTGAACATATTTGAATGGATAAGTTGCTTTTATTTTTATTGCCTTTAAAGCATGGAACATAAATACTGCCTCTCTTAAATCCATTGACATCTCCTGTCAGGATCATCAAGTCCAACCCCCTGCAATGTTATGTATTTTTGTGCTTATATTGTACGTCACCTTGTGATTCTCAGGTGAAGGGTGGTATACACATTTTAAGAACAACAACATAGCGCTAAGGAAATTGTTCCATCTGTACGAGCATTTCTGCTTGCCCAGTAGAATGATCTCCCCTCTCTTTCCTCCACAGGCTGTTCTGGGGGCAGGGGGTTCTCCAGACCCTCCTGAGAGACCAAGGGAGGTTCAGGGTAGAGGAGTTATTGTACTGGCTTCTACCAGCATAAAGGGGTAGTTTAATTCACACCTACATCTTTAGCAATTTATTCCTCAAATTCTTTCCAGGCATCTCTTTTTGTCTGCTTGCATTTCATCTGCCAAAAATTCTGTTCCTTTTCGTTCTCTTCATTTGAACAAGACTTTTATTTTCCTCTCACTTCTAATAGTTTCTTTGACTGTGCTTGTTAATAACACAGACATCCTCTTGGCTCTTGTGGTACTTTTCTTGACCTGCGGTATATATTCTAGCTGAGCTTCTTATATTCTGGTTTTAGACAACTCCTTAACATTTCAGAGAAATTTGACCTCTTGACTTCTCCTTTCAATTTCCTTTTAACCAATCTCCTTGTTTTGATTCCTCAAATGTGACTTCTTTTTCCTTGCAATTGTCCATTTATTTAGATATGCATATATTGAACCATCTCATCCTCTGTCATCCCCTTCTCCTTGTGCCCTCCATCTTTCCCAGCATCAGGGTTTTTTCCAGGGAGTCTTCTCTTCTCATGAGGTGGCCAAAGTATTGGAGTCTCAGCTTTAGGATCTGTCCTTCTAGTGAGCACTCAGGGCTGATTTCCTTAAGAATGGATAGGTTTGTCTTCTTGCAGTCCATGGGACTCTCTCTTGCAGTCCATGGTCATGAAGAGTCGGACACGACTGAACGACTAAACAACAACAAAATATTGAATTTGATAAGACTATGGTCACTGGTCCCAGTTGGTTCAACAACAGTTACATCTTGTACCAGGTCCTGGGCACTACTTTAGTTTACTTAAACTAACCACCCTTTTGGGAAGTTGATCTCACTATAATGTATATAATATATCAAACCATCTCATTTTAATGTGGAAGATTGTGATCAGATTATCTGTGTGCCTGCTCAGTCTCCTGTCCAGATACTAACTACTGATAGGCAACTTTAACGCTCCTGCTCTCCTTTCCTATGGATTTTTATCTCTGGGCCACAGACAATTGGACAAAAAATTGACAGTCCACAAAATGGTGGTATCATATGTAAAGTAGACTATCCATAGGTAAGTGGATATAGGATTGCAGCCTAAGTGACATATAGCAGAATCTGACTTTTAGATCATGCTTCTGTGATTGAAACCCTAGAAGAACAATCCTATAAGAATATAAGAAGAGCCTTCTGGATTAGGCCAATGGCCCATCTAGTCCAGTATCCTGTTCTCACAGTGGCCAACCAGATGCCTGTGGGAAACCTGCAATCAGGATCCAAGCATAAGAATGCTGTCTGCTCCTGTGGTTTCGAGCAAGAGGTATTCAGAAGCATTACTGCCTCTGGACATGGAGGCAAAGCATAGCCATCATGGTTCACAGCCACTGATAGCCCTTTCCCCTTTGAATTTGTCTAATTCTCTTTTAAAGCTATCCATGTGAATGGTCATTCCTGCCTCTTGTGGAAGTGAATTCCATAGTTCATAAATTGGAGGATCAGGTCCTTAATGGGATTAAATGAGTTCTGGGTCTGTTTTTTAAGAATCGGAAGCAAGTCTGAGTTGGGTCTTGGAAGACACGGTGGTACTTGGTGAGTTTCAGGGTGATCAATTGTAACGCAAAGTCGTGATTTCTCTGGTCACCTAAGATTTTACACCCACTAACTTGTGAACCTGAACAGAATTAAAAAATGGATATAGCTTGTTCAATATAATAGTGCTGAGCAGTTTACCATAAGGCACTAATGGAGCTGGTATACCCAGAATTTTATTCACCCCCCGATTCATAATTACTTTTGTAGCCCAAAATGAATGCAATCCAGAAACTTGGATTATGGTCCCACTTTCAAGTGAACTCCGTAAGGATGATAGCATAGGAACCTTCACTTGAGGTCAAGAAATATCACCTGCGTCATTATTTTATAGTTTAAATCTATAGAATTAATTATGCCCTGTATTATATATGCTCTACGTCCACGTTAAAGGTCTTTTCCAGATTTATTTACTTCATGACATTCAAAGGCAGCAAATGTCATCATATTAGTAAAACCAGTGCAAATCTTTTACAGAGAAATGCTCTCAATTTGAATCCTACTTGCTGCCATCTTTTCCTTTAGCAATTTCCCAAGACTTGAGGAATAGTTTTTATTTATTTATTTTTAAAAGGAACAACAGGGTGCTTACTGCATTGGTTGTGGTGCAATTACAGAGTCCAAAAACCCCACTCTTTCGTATATGCAGCTATAAGGTGATGCATTGTAATGCATGACATAATTATAACAAACAGGATGTTTGTAGCATCGGATGTAGTGAAATTTCAGAACATTATTAGAGCTGTGGAAAAAAAATGTATGCAGCTGCATAGCCATGCATAGTTATGTATGACACTTGATTCCTTCCACCTGAAGGCTACATTGCAATCTAGGCAGGAAACCAAGCAACCTTTAATGTTAAATATAATAGATAGCTTTCACAGAAATTAAGCTGCAAGGAATTTGATGAATGTGATGGGCGATATATAAATAAAATGCAACACATTCATCACATTCCTGTTCTAAGAATAAAAGGATCAGTAGCAGTTTCCATTATAAATACTATTTTGAAGGGGATTATGATTAATCTGTTTTAATTCATTCCACACAGATTCAGGAGTGTTTATATTTACAGAGGTTTAATGGATGGTATTACATGTTTCCAGCATCCCCTGGTTGTGGTGATTGTGCCAGGAGCTCTTGACTTTTTGTAAATCTTCCTCCTATCTTTTCTCTCGCCTCACTGATTTGTGAGAAGTGAGAGGAACCTATCTGTAAATAACATTAAAAACCCATACAAGGAATCTGTTTATGTTTACAGTGCATTTGTAATATTTAAGGCCCAATCTTTAATATACAAAGCAGTATCATACCACTTTAAAGAGCCATGGCTTCTCCCAGAAAGCCCGTGAAAGTCTGATTTGTTAAGTTCTGAGAGTTCTTAGGAAACCTCTATTCCTCCACCCCCAGCTACAGTTCTGAGAGTGGTTTAACAATCTGTCCCTCTTTCCAGGAAACTCTGGGAATTGTAGCTCTGTGAGGGAAATAGGGTTCTCCTCCTAACAACTTTCAGCACCATGAACAAGCTACAGTTCCTAAGATTCTTTGGGAGAAGGCATGGCTATCGAAAGCAGTGTGATCATGCTTTAAATGTTCAGTGCAGAAAGAGCCCTAATTTTCCATCTTATGCAGCACTTTCTATGCTCAGTCTTCATTCGGTTGTTTTGGGATTTTCTCTCCCAACCACCTGCTTGGGATTCCCTTAAGCTTGCTAATAGTTGTCTCTAGTGCATGAATTGTGTCATTTGGACTACATAAGGATAGACCAAATATACAAGCCTTTTTTTTTTTTTTTTAGAGAAAGACACACACACACACACACCAAATAATCTAAGCAGAGGAAGAGACAGATTGCATTAACATGCATGTCTACAGGTCAGTTGCCGCTTTTATTTCAAAATATGCCACAATCCTTTCATTAGGACCAATCAAAATGCCACAAAATAGTGAAAAAAGCTTTTGAGTCTAGCAAAATCAGGCTGAATGTTAAGCAAAGGATGGACATGGGGAAAGAGAGTGAAAAACCTAAAAAGTTATTTTTTAAAATCCCTTTCTGTCTAAACTCTCACTTTCACCATCCTGCAAGAGATGTCTACATATTCAGCTTTCTTAAAGAATCTGTTTGCCAGCTGACACAGAGTTCTGCAAAAGAAACTTGTTTTTGACATTGGTTCCCACATGTGCTTCCTCAAGAAACCTTTCAGTGGATGCATACATGTGGAAATTATTGCAGCGGACCAGATCTTCCTTGGGGATTTGTTTTTAAAAAGGAGGGTTCTGTGGGCTGAATACCAAATGATCTTAGCATCATTGGAGCAAAATCTGCATGCAAGCCCTCTTTTGGATACAAATGCAATATTGAAAGAGATTGTGCTGGTTCTGTTACTTTTTAAAAAAGTGCAAGTTCATTCCAACTTATCCAGCTTATCTGAGTCAGTAAAGCACGAGACTCTTAAATGACCTTTGTGGTCCTTTCCAACTCTACAATTCTATGATCTTATTAAAGTTGGAGACATCCACACTGGTCTCTTTCCATACTTTCCACCTGCCTCCTTGAAACCCGCATACTATTTGGTAAGGCAAATTAACTGTGCACTCTTCCCTTAAGAACAACCCAACCTTCCCCATTCTTTTTCTTCCCTTGGAGCTAAGAGGGAGCCCTATATAACCTTACTCATATGCTAATCAACACCAGTGGAATGTCAAAATCCAATAATCAAGGTTCAACCAACAGCACTAGATGAGTGGGAAGTAGAGGAGGTAGAATGACAGAAACTATTTGGCACATTTTACATCCCAAAGCTATGCAGCCTTAATCAGAAGTAAATTCTATTGAACTTAGTAGGGCTCATGTCCAAGGAAGTGTGCATTCCCCCCCCATAAAATTTATACACAAGGCTTATCTGATGTCCTCTGTGCTGTTCTTTCACCAACAAGAAAAAAGCTTTTCAAACATCTGTTTATGTCATTTTTACTTTATCCTGTTGCTATGCTGCTTTATCTATTCTGTTGACATTGTGCATGTGTGTATAATTTTATTCAACTGCCCTGAGAACACTGCTGAAGGGTGGAGCAGAAATGGACTAAATCAACACAGTCAAAGATTGGGATTTCTTCAAAACATCACTCCCTATGAAGGAAAAGGAAGGACAATAGCTTGATGTCCTTTGCATACAAAAGACCCCATATTTAATATCTGTCATCTTCAGGTACAGCAGAGTGAGACTTCCACCTGAAATACTAGTGAGTCACCAATAGTCAGAGTTGACAACACTGAACTGACTGACTCAAAATAAGGCAATTTCTCATGTTCCTAAATTTCTCCCATTTTCCCAGCACTAACAATTCCCATTCCCCCACCCATCCCCAACAGGCAAGAAGTGTGGCTGGGAAGAAATTGGTTCTTCCTTCCTTCCTCCCCCAACTCTCAGCCTTTAATGGGTATTCTGTGGCATCTTGTAGCAGGAAGTTCTCTTACAATGATCCAATGCGATCATTGCACATGAACGCACTCCCACGACAGAAGCCTTCTCCCCTCCCCTCCCTTATGATGAAGAAGAGCTTTGCTGGGAGAGCGCTCTAGCCCCAGAGCTTTCAAACTTTCCTGCAATTCTTTTTCTTTCTTCTTCTTCTTCTTCTTAAGAAATTGCCCTCTCTCCACACAAAGAATTCTTTTTACGGGTTTTTGTTTTTCATGTGGTTGGCATACCACTCCTACCTTCCGAATTCCCAGCAGCAGCTCAAACACATAATTTTCTAAAGTATAAGTTTTTTTTAAATAAAATAAAATTAAAGGTTATATTTCAGCTGCATGAGTGAACAAACTTACCTGGCAGTTTAAAAGATGCCATTGTGCACTGAGTCATTTTAAAAAATCAATCTTATAAAATACACTCTTGAAATGCAACTTCATCTTATACACAGCCTCCTATTCCACCACTTGGACCTGCAGGCTTGTGGACCAGCAAACTCACTTGTGTCAAGTCATCTCCAGCCTGAAGTCTCTGGGAGAGGTATAGCTCTAGAGCAGGGGTGGGGAAGTTGTTGCCCTCCAGAGGTTTCTGGACTACAACTCCCATCATCCCTGGCTATAAGTCATGCTGGCTGGGTCTAATGGGGGTTGTAGCTTCTCCAGTCCTACCATTAGGTAGAATGAAGCAGTCTGTAACTGACAGTAAAATATACAACTAAAAACCAACAAATTGTAAAATGTAGTTTATTAATAAGGTGACTACGTCAACAATATAATCAATGTATGAGCTCCATTTGGATTTTATGCCTCAAGTACACACAAAAAAAGAGGAGACTAGGATCCCAATCTAACTACTAGCGATTTCAATATAATTGAGCAGTGCTGTGCAACTCAATGATATTCTGGGGAAGCCACAAGATTCAGCTCAACAGACACACCATACCCAGAAGAGAGAGGAGGGCAATGTGTATTCTTGTCATTTGGGGCCAGTTCAGTTTTATGCAATTAGAACAGACATAGCAGCTGCCAGAAGTTGTAAAATAAAAGTTCCAGAGTTTGACACTGCTGTTATCCACTTTGATCAGCCTTTACAGTCTTAACGGTTGAATGAAATGTCACCACCACTCTCCTCAAATTTGCTGCCCCGTTAACATTAGAAAAGTCCTAGTAAATCAGTCGAAAGGTCTATCTAGTCCATTATCTTGTTCTCGAAGGGGCCAACCAGATGCTTGTGGGAAGCCTACAACCAGTATCATTCTCTTGGTGTTTGCCAACAATTGTTATTCTGCCTGTGATCCTGGAAGTCAGATGCAGCCATTGTGATGAGTAACCTTTGATAGTCTTCCCTCCATGAATTATAGCCCTATTGGTGACCATCATCACATCTTTTGGCAGTGAATGTCAGAGTATAACTATGTGCTGTGTGAATCATTTTATTTAAAAGCTATATATTTTATATGTACCTGGCACCATCTACAATGTGTTTTAGGCATCAGCTTAAAATGCCCCCCCCCGCAAGCAAGTCTTCTCTTGAATATTACCCATATTGTATTTCTGTGAACATGCTGTGTTTTATTATGCATTCTGTATTGATTTGTTTTACTTTTCATTGGTTTTGAATTGTGTATTCTGTGTACTGCATAGGCATATTTATATGATTCTGTGGTATGAAAATATTGTCCTTCATTAGGGGATGAGGTGTAGAGAAGTCTGTCCCAAATTGCCCACAATTCAGTCAGTCCCTGGTTCTATAAGAGAGAAACCTTTCTCTCCATTCATTTAATATGCACACCATGCCTTTTAAAAATTAAAGTTCTCCAATATTTACCCATTTGTCTTCCCTCCCTCTGAACTACAAAATTCCAAACCTTTCCTTGCAGCGATGTTTCTCCAGCCCTCTAGTAAGTTTGCTTGCCCTTTTCTATACCTTTTCCAGATCTTCAGTATACTTTTTGAATCTGGCAAACAGAACTGCACATAGTACACCAAGTGTGGTCACACCATAGAATGGTGTAAAGGCATCATAACTGTTATTTTTATCCAGCCCTTTCTGATGTTCCTAGCATGCAATCTGCCTTTTCGCACAGCTGCTGCACACTGTGGCTGACATTTTTATTCAGCTTTCCCCTATGACCTCAGGGTCTCTTTCCTGGCTGTCACCTCCATCTCAGACACCATGGGGCATCACATTTTCAGGGGAAACTCTTCAATTTGTGGGAGGATGGACTTACTGCTTGTGACAATGCAACAGGGCTTTCTCCCTCCCCCTCTTTTTTAAACAATAACTATGACACCCTTTTGTATGCAATTTTGTCTTATACATTTTTGCAAGCAATTTTCCCAAATAGAAAGCATCTTTGTATGTTATTTTTCTTTGATAGATGCATTTTTATGTACACTTTACCCTAGTATGTGCATTTTGTACACACGCCTTGGCTTGCAAAATTTGGAGAAGTGTGACTTTCAAGGATAGCTGCTCTTCAGTTTGCATATTGTTTTGGGAAGTGAAAATTAGGAAGTGAATTTGGGACATTTGGGAAGTGAAAATTTCAATGAGGATGGGACCAAATTTTGCCCTCATCCCTAGCTGCCATGCCCTCATTGGCAACCCCTTAAGCCCTTTGAAAACATTGAGTGGTCCTCCTAAATTCCTGTTTGGGAAGCCTTTTCTTGCCATAACGTTTCTCCACCCACCTAGCTGAAATTTCTCCTCAGAGAATGTTAATCAATGTTTCCAGATTTTAAATTCCAGAAATATCTCCCCTGCCCCATTTATACAGATGGTTCCTCTCTGACAGCAGGCCTACTAACAGGAGGAGAGCAGAAGGTAGCAGCTGTCTTGGACCATTTTTATTTGTACTGCCTTTTGCCAGCATACCGTTATATATAGCTATTATCAGTCTCACCTTTTCAAAGTGTTTGCCAATGGTTTGGGGAGCAGCAGAGCTGCCCAGGATCTGGTGTATTGGAGGGGGGAATGATAAATACACATTTTACATAGGCCATATACTCAGGCACCATACAACAAGAGCCTGAATAAAGGATTATATGTCTAAACCCGCCTCACTGTCTGCAGCCGCAAACCAGACAATTAAATACAGCCCGAGATGTAATTAAAACTACTTACAGTATATGGGGGGAATTTGTCAGCATGAAGATAATGGACTCAAAGAGCACTGTTTATCTGAGAATAAAAAAGGATGTGCTCTGCATCCATCTATCCCCAAAGGATGTATCCTCCGAGGCTAATAAAATAAAGTGCTGTGCTCATTCAGAAGTCTGCTAGCAGAGAGAGTATGGCAACAACCTAATTGTCAAATCAGGGGCAGCTCCTGCTGAGAAATCAAAACCAGGTTTGGACATTGTCCAGGGTTGAAATGTTGCCTCTCTTTTGTTACTGTTGTTGTTGTTTTCTCAGTTTTGTTGCACCACATGTGTGCTGTGTTTGAGGCATGTTGACACACACTGCTTTGGCTCATTTAGCATTGCCAAATCAATTGCTCCAAATCCAGTTGGAAAAGACTTGAAAGGGAAACTGCAGGGCATGTGATTTGGTTAGCTCTCAAGCATCGCTGGAGTTTGGCTGACCTAGTATGGCTTCATCCTGCTGGAGTGTGGCTGAGCCAGCCTGCCATCATCCTACTGGGCTTCTTCAATTATACATTTCCTCACTGAACACCAGGGAGATTTTCCAGCCTTTGATTGTACTAGCCAGATTTCCCAGTGGCAATCTGAAACACGTTGATATAACTTCTTTTTAAAAATAATTTATATTTATGATTGTGGAGATATCTTGAAGAAACAAAACTGACATAATAATGGCAAGCTTTTCTAACAAAATCTACAAAATGTGTGATATGGCGTGTCTGTGTGTTGTGTGTGTGTGTGTGTGTGTGTGTGTGTGTGTTAAAGCAAAACACTTTTAGTGAATCTACTAAAACGGAAAATTAATGATCTCAAAATACAAATTTTGCTGACTTGCAATACTCAGTTGAGTAGTTCCCTTGCCCCAACATAGTTGTTCCATTAGTAATTAGAAGTCAAGATACTTTGTGAGGATGTGTGCCAATTTCACTCCTGCATAGTTTGCATTAACTGGAGTCTGCATTTAGGATACATAGCTGTGGTTGGTGCATCACCAGAAGTTGATTATGCAGGAATGAAACTATACTAGTTGCTGAAACTGACCTGAATTTTTCAGACAGGAATGCATTCTGCAACACATGCACCATAGTTTGTCTCCTAAGAAGTCAATTGGCTTTGGACTGTGTTACAAACTATCCATTTTAGCTGGAGTCAAGAGGGGTGAGGATTTTACTGGGTAAGTGAGGAAAGTCAAAGCCTACTGTTTCCTTTAGCTTTTGGTCAGAGTAGTATTCCATTACCACCCATGCTACAGGTCTCAAGTGGCACTGCAGTGATTCAATTTTAGAGCTCTAAAGTTTAATTACTATTTTAAAAAAACATTCAACAATTCATATATGCACATCACAAAACATTTCTGAGCATGCATGAAGTGAGCCAGCTTCATGTCATGGTTTGGACTTTGAAGGAAGCAAGTCTGCTGTTTGATTTTAGGTAGGGATTCAAACCATTGCATCCAGTCCTTCTGCCAATCCAGCAATGCTTGAGAGCTAACCAAAGCTTGTAATTGCCCCAATCATGTACATATGGTGATGGGTGTGAGGATCCCATTTAAACAAGCAATAGGGACCATATGTGTGAGGAGGACTGAAAAACTCCCCCTTCTGTAGCTTGGACTACATGCATCCCCTTTCCCCAAGCACTTTTCTCTAAGCCACAAGTCTATCTTTATGAGCATTGGTCACATATTACTTGATTTCTGGACCAGCTCCAGAATGCGAATTCTGAGACAGCAACAGAAGACTGAACTCAAAGCGAGCGCTTAAATTAATGCCTCTTCCTCCTCACTTGCAATGTAAACTTTTCATGAATGGGCAAAGTAGTCCATTTCCCCCAAGAGTTTTACAACACTTGTTATATCACAAATTAGAAAGCCTGGCCTTTGCAATGGGACTTTGGAGGTTATGCTATTAAGAGTTTCCACCCATCGTGGGCAGGTTGGAAGAAGAGGATTTGATCCCATCTGTAGACTAGTTTGCATAGGTATTGGGGAATTCTTAAGGCTGATTGAACAAGTGGTGAACTAGGGTTTACTTACTGTGGTGACAGACAACTGATCCACACACCTTGAAGCACTTTGCTGGCTCATTAAGCTGGGTTTGGGTGTGTTATTATTGTTCTGATGGGATCTGGAACTTCAAGAGGGAAAGTATCATGGGCAATATAAGTCCTAATATAGATTTTAGAATATACATGCAGTTCATCACAAGCTCTACCCACAGTTTGTACTTTGATGTTCTGCATTTGATTGACATTCCAGACTCACATTTGACCGATGGGGGTGACTGATAATATCAGATATAAATAAGCAATTGCCCCTTCCTTCTATTCACAGCATTAGATAGACAAGGGGGAAATCAAGAAAAAGATAAAACTTTAAAATGTCATTAGTAAAAATGTAGCAGTAAAGTTGAGCAAGCTGCTCGCTCTCCTCCCAGCCATTAACTCAGCTTAGAGCTCTGCCTATCAACCATGGGAGGCCACGGAAACTGGAAAAAGATGGGAGTATTTAAACTAAAACCTATGCAGTTAATATTTTGTGGGAGGAAAATAAAATAAATCGTATATGTTTAAACCATAATCATTTGCAGACCTTAAAATGTGACGCCCAATTAATGAATAGTATATGGAATAAGTTATGGAAGCCTCTATTCCTTTCGCTATCTCATGCCACAGTGCAGAGTTAAAGCTCTAGTGCTTGCCACCAAGGGCAGAAATTGCTCAACGTTGCATTTCTTTGCTTTTTAGCATTTAAATTGCCATAACTTCCTGCTGTAAAACCTTGCAAGTAACAGATTTTTTGCTGCTATGTTTAATATATATTGCACATAGCAAGATGGGTCATTACAGAAGAGAACCATGTCCAGAATCATACAGATAATCTACATATAAAGGGGGGAGACACACACACACACAGGCGAAGAAACCTTGAATCAAAAGTGATCACTGATCATTTAATTTTCCAACAAGGGATACAGTTAAATAATGTGACAAGAAATATTGCGGTACAACTCTCCTAGACCTGTATCACTTCAGAATTCAGGTGCATGGCTGTGTAAACTTTACTAGCTTAAAATGCAGTTAGATCATTCTTTTTTCTCAATTTTGATTTGAGTGAAAACACAGTATTTCATAAGAGAGAACAGAACAGTAGATATGGGTTGCTGCAAACATGTGTTCACTGCATTTCAAACTGGCAGCAGAGGCGGTTTTAGGGTAGCATGACCGGTTCGGCTGCACTGGGAGCCATGGTGTAGGGAGTGCCACAACAATGCTGTAGAACTGAGTGTGAGATGTGAGGGGGCACCAAATTTTGAGAGCCTCAAGTCTGCCACTCTTGGCAGTCAGAGTGCACTGAATGTAGAATAAATGGGAGCGTGTAAGGTAAAGATAAAGATAAAGGATCCCTGAATGGTGAAGTCCAGTCAAAGGCGACGATAGGGTTGCGGCACTCAACTTGCTTTCAGGCCAAGGAAGCCAGTGTTTGTCCATGAACAGCTTTCCGGGTCAGCATGACTAAACTGCTTCTGGCACAACGGAACATCGTGACGTAAGCCAGAGTGCATGGAAACGCCGTTTACCTTCCCACCACAGCGGTACCTATTTATTTACTTGCACTGGTGTGCTTTCGAACTGCTAGGCTGGCAGGAGCTGGGACAGAGCAATGGGCTGTGTACACAGCCTGTATCTGTTTGTATATAGAAAGTTGTATAACTGAATGTCAACTGAACCACATCAGAAACCAGCATATCAGGGAGAAGGATTCCAACCTAACTTTCTCCTTGCAGAGTTGCTTGTCTTTGTGCAGAGAGCTTTTGTTTGGGTACTTCTCATGTAAAAGAAGCAACTAAACAAACAGATGCTTCTCCACTTGTGTTCTGAACTAGTATCAGTACAATACTCTCTCCCCACTTTTCCAATAATTCTGAATTCTGCCAATTCTAGCAGTTGAACATCCAGTCCTTAGCCTCAGAGCATGTTTTCATTGCTGGCAGCTCAAGCCTTAAACAAGTGGAATGGAAATAACTGGGTGTCTTTGAGCATGTGCAGAATGCCTTTCAACACTAAGTAATCGCTGTCATTCCCCCAACACCTAACATAATGATCACGTAGTCACTTCTTGAAACCAGAAGGTATGGTGATAAAATCACCATTATAATAACTGTGTAGATGACTCTTGGAGGATATGTGTCAGCTGCATGAAAGTGGAGCGTGTACAGGTTTATCTGCATGACTTTAGGTGAGGGACGTTTAATAGCCACTAATCAAGGAAATCTAAAGTCAGGAAGAATTAGAGGAGCTCTTTTTCTTTCCCTGACTTCCTTCTCTGTGTTGGCTTTTCTAAGGCCACCTTCCTTTATCTTTATCTAAGTTCTAATAAAAATAGACAGTTTTACATTATGGAAATCATCTTGTACTTCATGAGCAGTCAATGTTTTTACATATTCATATTAGACTAGAAGGCAAATATGAGAATATGAATGATATCATATTAATAAATGTATCTGGGTTTACAAAAAATCCTCTCTGCTTAGTATTAAAGTTTTTGTGGTTTTTAAAAGTTACTTCAGGAAGACAGCATGCATGAACATTTATTATTAATTATCATTACGGCATTTGCAGCCTACCCTTCTTTCAAGGATTTTAAGGGGGTGTTCTTGGGATGATCCACTATTCTACTCAGGACCTTCTACCCGGTAGTGGTGGAATGCCCTCCCATCAGATGTCAAGGAAATAAACAACTACCTGACTTTTAGAAGACATCTGTGGGCAACCCTGTTTTGGGAAGTTCTTAATGTTTGATGTTTTATTGTGTTTATAATATTCTGTTGGGAGTCACCCAGAGTGGCTGGGGAAACCCAGTCAGATGGGTGGGGTATTATCATTATTATTATCAACCCTGTGTGCTAAGGTCATAAAAACATAAGAAGAGCCCTACAGGTGTCTCCCCACTTCACAAGGGGGTTATGTTCCCAGGTACTGTGTGTATACATGAGAAATTACACACACTATCAAAAAAGCCTGTAAACACTCTCTAAACCAGGCATGGCCAAACTTGGCCCTCCAGATGTTTTGGGACTACAATTCCCATCATCCCTCATCACTGGTACTGTTAGCTATGGATGATGGGAGTTGTAGTCCTAAAACATCTGGAGGGCCAAGTTTGGCCATGCCTGCTTTTGTTAACCCTTGAAAACCGTTTTTTTTTAAAAAAACCAGCAGCATTTACCGCACTGTCCAAACTCCATCACAATTGCTTTCCCCAAACCTCCTTTCTCAAGCTCCAACTCTCCACAGGCGTTCCAGGTTGGTGCAAAGGCTCCTGGGATTGCAGTTGCAAAGGATCCTGGGGATTGCCAGCTGTTTCCCCATTCTTTCCGTGCCATTTTTGCAGGTCATATTGATTTATTTAATTATATCCTGGCAACATTTATATACACGGTCGGACGAAAGTCGAATGCGTGCAAGTGAGGAGACACCTGTACTGGATGAGGCCAAAGGCCTATCTAGTCCAGCCTCCTGTTCTCACAGGGAACAGCCAGAGATGCCTGTGGGAATCTCTAAAACAGGACTTGAGTCCAACAGCACTCTTTTCACATGTACCTATCATGGTAGGCTAAGGTTTCATGGCTATGTGAAAATTTGAACCTGCTCTCCCTGGACTCATTACACTGCCTCAGATGTAAACCTAAAATCATCTTTCTGTGTATTCTGTTTATATATCAGAAAAAAAGAGAACTCAACAGGACAGGAGGCATGCAAATAAAGCTGTGTAAACATCTCCCTTTGTCAGCAATTGCCTCCAATGCTTTCTTTGACCTCTACCCATAATATTATTGTGTCACACATTTTTGAGAACTGTGGGATCTGTTATTGCTGACACAAAGAAGTCTGATCTGAGTAAGCAGGGTTATTTCCCCACCCCTTAGATTTAAAAAGAACTTTAGGAGTTAAGTTTTAAAACGATGAGTCTTCCTGCCCTCTCTTGGGAGATGGATGCTGCAGAACCAAATTGGAAAGCCCACCAAGAGTCCTGCCACTGAATTCTGGCTTATTTATTACAAAATAATATGTATTTGTCAAGGGAGACATCTATTCAGCTTCTCTAAGCCATTATCATTTACAAAAGGAGGTGGGAGGATCTTCCCCAACACATCAATAAATTATTTTATGGCAGCTCGTGTGAGAACTACAAAAACATGAGCTTCTTTTATATTCATATCATAATGGCAAACAGATCCCCAAGCATAGCTGAGTGCCCTGCTCCTTTCTATCCCTAGAAGTCTGAGTGTCTGACTATATTGGTGTTGACTGAAGATATTTCTGTAGCTTCGTGTAATGGAATTGTGATACATTCATGTTCTGCAAAAACAGTTTTGGATTAATGAATTTTAATGCCGGGTTGGAGGTGCATAAATTATGTAAATCCTCCATAATTTCAATGGTCAGCTTGCTATGGCAGTACACTCATCATATTTCTGACACATGCGCTTATTTTCTTCATGGCTGGGCACCAGGGGTTGTTCAGAAGCCAGATTAGCAAGGTGCTAATTAGCCAGAATTTGTGCCATTCATTATTATTTATTCTCTCATTATGGCATTTCCTATTAGCACAGCCCTAATTGGCTAGCCATTGTGCCAGTCACAAAACCAGTGTGTGAGGTCCAAGCCACAGAGAACTTGTCTGACAGAGAAAATGTCCATGTGAACATGTTGCCTTTCACCTCCAATCTCCTCAGCTGTGGGGAGCTGCCAAGCTCACAGTGGTCATTTCCATAGCACCATGGCAGGGGAGAAGCACTGTCCTAGCCTTGGCGAGCGCCACTACATTGCAGAGATTATAGAACCAGCAAGGCCCTAGTTGTTAAGGTCTTTGGCCAAGAGGCCCATGAATTTTCCAGCCAGATGACCTGCCCCAAGAGCACATGTTCAAGATGCCAGGGTGTGGCCCAGTGGCTTCAACTCCCAACAGCCACATTCCCCCATCTTCAGATCAGTAGGAAAAATGCAGAGGAAAAGCATTACAAAATAAGATGCTCAATAAACCTGTTATCTGATTGTTATGTAGGTGCTTGAGAAACAAAGCAGAACAAATTAGATCTCTGTTGAGAGCCAGCGGAAAGGTAGGGTTGTTGGTGAGTAAGCAGAGCTCACACCGCTGCACCCATTCCTGCTTCTAAGGAGTGTAGGCAGCCTAGAAGAAAAGGGCTGCGGGAGGCCTCTTCCTCATATATTTAGTCTAAACACTGCAGCAAGCAGTTGTGATGCCAATTTCTTCTGGAAGGGAAAGACCTTTTCATTTAAGGAAGTTCTTCTGTCCCAGGGGACAAGGATGGGGATCCTTTTAGCTGGCATTTCTGTTTTATCTCATTTCTAATGGTTATACCCAGCTCCATAGGCTTTAGGGGTTAAGACTACTTTAAAAAAAAATCAAAGAGTAAAATAAAATGAACAAATAAACAAGGTTGGTCAAGAGAGGACATAGAATGAGAGAACCTGTCATGGTGCTGTTTAGTTCCACCACTGTTGTTGTACAATGTAATGGTCTGGGGCAGAAGCAGGGACATGTCAAGTAGCGATTCTGCTGTACTGTTGAAAGAGTTCAGCAAAATTCCAAAGACAATGAGAAATGCTACAAATGTTCTAGGGCTCATTAGCACTGGGAAGCCCACGCCCATGCTGCCTGCTCTACTCACCCACAGTCATGATGCTCTCACAGCTGCCTTTTCTTTGCCATTTGAGGTTTGGAGAGGCATCTGGGATGACTAGCTGCTCCACTGAGAAAACAGCAGTACAATATGATGGGGAGGAGGCTGAGCTTTTCTCTCCCACTGTCACGCTTTCTTCTGCCAACTTGAAAGGACTACTGTGAATGGTTTTCTGAACCTTCACAACTACAAATACATTGCCCTTTTACCCCACCCCCTTTTCAGTAGCATTTCTTAGCTAGGAAAGAAGGACTATCTGTCAAGAACAGGGATGGTAAGATCTGTCAAATTTGCCTCTCTCAGTTTCTCACTCTCCCACAGTCTTAAATCTGGTTCTCCACATTTCTGCAGGAGTTTGCAAAATTTCTTCTCTCATGAAAATTCTCCAGCATTTTTGTGTTGATTTCTCCCAATAAACACATTTCTGTATACAGCTTTAGCAAATGCTATACGTTTTTGGAATGCAGTCCAAACCAGATCATTATGAAATTAAGTGACATCACTTCCAGTGCTACTGGGAGTCCTTGCAGGCCAGCACTGCATTACTTTCCTGAGATCACAGCTAGCGTTAATTTGGAAGGGATCTGCACCCAGCCATTGGGGGGGGGGGAGTGAGGAAGCTCCTACTTACTAGTGGGCTTTTACAAGTCCTCTGTTGTTATCAGAATGTTATAGTAAGAACAGCCCCTCTCAGTGCCTCAGGACCTGGCTGCAGCCCAGTCCAGATGACACTACACAGCCAGGGAAATGAAGCCTCTGGATCAAACTGAGAATCTGTCTCCATATCTACTCCGAAAGTAACACCTCCTTCCACCTTGTAAGCTTAAGCATGTCATTTTCTTGAAATGGCAAATCCTAGTTTCTATTCCCCTCTCACTATTGTCATTATCTGACACCCTCTTCCCATATCCAAATGTCCTCTTGAGGCAGAGATGCACTGGCAATATCAAACTAGAGGAAGGAAATAACTTGATAGCCTGAAAATCCCTCAGAAATTTCACTGATATCTGCATTAGCTTACCTAAATCTTCACAGTGCATTAAGTCACAAGCTGCTGCTTTATAAGCCATGATCCAGGATTTCTGTGTTCACCTCTAAGACTATTGCATTGTTTGTATACTGATTCTCTCTCTCTCTCTCTCTCTCTCTCTCTCTGTGTGTGTGTGTGTGTGTGTGTGTGTCTGTGCATGCATAACTATAGATTTATAGAAATAATTGACAGTCTTCCCGGTAGTTTACGATTAATAATTCTTCTACCACAGCAGCAATGCAGCAGTAATTGCTGCCATTTAATTTAATCTATCATTAATGCCATGAGGCAGCTGGGGATTCCATGTGAACCAATGAGCATTAATGTAGTATTTATTTATTTATTCACTAGCAGTAACATTTTTTCCTCCCTCTCTCACTCTGTGGAGACAAGGATGGAAAATGGAGTAAAATTATGTGGAGGTTGGGGTTTCTGGAAGTCAAATTTGCAGCAAGAGAAGGTCAGCCCTTATTTGTCCCTGCTACTGTAATAGACACACAAATGTGCATTCTGTTGGCGTACACAGAGCTGGTTCACACACTGGCATTTTAATGATGTTCATGTGCATAGTTTGAGCACCTGAAATCCTGTTGGAAGCTACCTTGCAGCAACTAACCACAAAATCCTATAATGTCTTCTTAGAAGTAAACCTGACTGAATTCAACAGGGCCTACTTCCAGGGAAGTGAGTATAGGATTGTAGACTAAATGGGAAGCAAGTATCAAGTACCAGCCACTCCCAGAATTTCCCTCTGCCTGCAGGGGGGAAAGCAGGTGCTAGAACTACTTGTGAGTAGGGATGAGGAAGAAATTCAATTCATTTCATATGTATAGTTGAACTTATGTAATTTGTACTTTGTGAAACAATAAGCAAACAGAAACAAAGCCATCTTTTCAAATTTACTTTTCTCTGAATTTTGCAGTGCAGTTTTCCACCCGAGCAATGCACATACAGTTGTACCTCGGCTCCCAAACGCCTTGGAAGTCAAACGTTCTGGCTCCTGAATGATCGAAAACCAGAAGTGAGTGTTCTGGATTCCGAATGTTCTTTTGGAAGCCGAACGTACGCCAGGGCTTCCGCAGCTTCCGATTGGCTGCAGAAGCTTCCATTTGACTTCCGAGGTTCGACTGTATTGGGGTAAATCGTGCACATAAATGCATATAATAATGAAAATGGCAAACAAAAGTCATTATATGAGGGGAAATCGTTTTGCAAAAATGTGTACATTAAGCAAAATTTCATAGAAATAAATTTGTGTAAATATGCTGCCGAATTTTCACGAATTTTTAAAGGGGTTTTTTAAATCACAAACTGTTGTGAAAATGTGAAGAGAGCATTCTGCACTGTAGCATTTTGTTGCAGGTCCCATTTGTACTGCTTGGAATCAAAATCAGAAAATTATGTTCTCTAGCTATCCCCATCCTAAGCTGTAAAATTATAAAACTCAAACTTTGTAGATAATACTTGGTGCTGGAATAACATATTTAAATGTACTATAGCAGAACTACTTAAGCACAACCCAAAGCAAATACACACATGGATATACACATTCATTTTTTTGTACATGTTTAGGAAACGTTATGCTCAAATCCAGGGTTCATTCATCTGGGTTGGCAAGGAAACAAGTCCCATTGTTCTGTCAAGCCAATTCATGTACTCATACATACAAGTGCTTCAAGCTGAAAGAAGACAAAGATTTAATCTCTCCTTGCCTGCAGTCATGAATATTGCCCGTTGTATTTCAGACTGGATGATGCAATATCATGTATACTCTTAGCAATTCCAGGAATACCAGGAAATGTACGGTAATGGGTGACATTACAGAGGTACAAAATAGAGGTTATGTAAGCGTTAATTTTGTATTGAGCTAAATAACAAGGCCGGTATGTGTAGGTGTTATCTTTAAGTGCAGCACATTTTTTGCAGGTTAAATAGCATATGTAGGTGTTCTATGTAGGTGTTCTTGCCGGAAACACTGAACTCCATCATTTTTCATTCTTTTGCAGATATAAAATTTAGATCATTAGTGCTGATAGTATAACAGCCATAATTGACAATACAACATTATGTTCTCTTTAAATGTATGGGTCCCTCCTCACACTATTTCAACAGCTTGAAAATCTGAGATGTATGATTCGTAACCCTGACAATGTGAGTTTGTTATTTCCTTTTACCACCTCTCTTCACCATCTATATCTCGAGCTCATTCATCCACTATTGCTCATGCAATTGATCAATCTTATCTTACTTTTTCTTTCTTTAGCGATAGTACAATGCAGTATCTGTCAAAAAGCCACATGAGCATGTGACAAAGACATAAAACAGATAACGTACACATGCTTTGACAATATTTTCCTGTGTGTGGCCAATACTGAGGGTTAAATAGGGTCCCTCCAATACTATGACACTATGCAAGGGTCTAGAGATGAATGATAAACCAACAAGAAAGGGGCTTCCTTGTTTGTGCTCAAAATCTGAAGCAAGAATTCCCTTGATGCAGTTATCCTTGATCTGTTGTCCCTGGGGCTGCTGAATTTAATGCATTGCCAGATGGTAAATTCCACATAGAGGTATGTTGTAGCAAACAAATTCCAACGAAACAAAATCTTGCAATCACAAAAGGGGTTATTCATTCTGCAGCTCTAGACATTCCGGAGTACTGTAAGAGAAGAACTGCTCTCTACAATACTTTGGGAGCTTCAAACATGTGAGGAATTGATAAGATACTTCAGGCAGAACACTACGACCTCAGAATTCTCTCTTAATGCCTGCAATCAAAGACAAAAGTGCAGTTCTGTGTAGCAATGTGCAAACTCTTCCATCTACATTTCTGTTTATTTTTTTCAATCTTTCCCAGCTCTTCAAGAAACCAAAACCAAAAAGGCAACAAGCCCTCAGGTTCTGGGGGGCTGCTTTGCAAAAAGAGAGAGAATGAATTGTTGTTGTTGTTTAGTCGTTTAGTTGTGTCCGACTCTTCGTGACCCCATGGACCAGAGCACGCCAGGCACTCCTGTCTTCCACTGCCTCTCGCAGTTTGGTCAAACTCATTCTGGTAGCTTCGAGAATACTGTCCAACCATCTCGTCCTCTGTCGTTCCCTTCTCCTTGTGCCCTCCATCTTTCCCAACATCAGGGTCTTTTCCAGGGAGTCTTCTCTTCTCATGAGGTGGCCTAAGTATTGGAGCCTCAGCTCACGATCTGTCCTTCCAGTGAGCACTCAGGGCTGATTTCCTTAAGAATGGGAGAATGAATTAGGCAGTTCCTATTTCCCCAACCACTGCATCAATCTTTAGATACCTCCCTGCTGCCTGTTCCCTTCTTGCCAACTTATTGGGTGGTGTGCAGGGCAGCAACAGCAAAAACAGCAAGGTCTCTCCATCTGTCTCTGTCCTCCCACTTTGTCTAGTAGAGGCTTCTTTCACCCTATCTTTTCTCCTTTCCTGTTTCTGGCACTCTGAATGGTGCAAAAGCAACATCCCAGGATGTTGGGATTTTGCCAGGGCTCCCAAATACAGAGTGTTACCAAAGGGGAGGATAACAGACAGTAAGGACTCCCATAAAAAATATATACGCACACATGTAATCACAACTGGAAAAGACCCTGATGTTGGGAAAGATGGAGGGCACAAGGAGAAGGGGACGACAGAGGATGAGATGGTTGCATAGTGTTCTCGAAGCTACCAGCATGAGTTTGACCAAACTGCGGGAGGCAGTGGAAGACAGGAGTGCCTGGCGTGCTCTGGTCCATGGGGTCACTAAGAGTCAGACACGACTAAACAACAACAACAACAATCACAACTATTTGATACATCCTACATTCTTTGTTTCATTGTATACATAACTTTGGGTACGTTACGGAGAAAATGCCAGCTAACTTTAATAATTAAACTTTTTTAGTTTTGACTGTGCCATATTTCACCGGTGAGGTCCTGCAACTCTACTATAGTTGTTTGTTACTTCTCTGGGGCTTTGTCATTGGATAGGCTTCTTTAGTGATTATGTATTTTTATTGCAATGCGATAGTTTTATGCGTATGCCAGCATGCCATTCTCAGTGGTTCAAGGGGAGAGATGACAAGGGAAGAAGCATATTATGTTATAAGTTTTGAAAAGCCTTTTGAGAGGAGCTGCTTACTTTCCCCTACATAATAAAGCTGATCTGAGCGAACTAATTTCTTCTAGGTAAATAGCAACTGGAACATCAATTTCCTGTCAACAGCAGCAGCTTCAACAGTTTCAGACCTTCATTCAAATGTGTGAATGCTTTGCCTAAATTGCACATTTTTCATTTAGCGCACCTTGAAGGAGTTTTCTGTCATTCACTCATAAGCTCAGCAAAGGATATTTGGCTGTACACTGGATGACCCTAGGAAGGATCTGCAAAGTAGCTAACTGGAGACATTAGAACATACCTAAGTTTGGCACTTGTAGGGGATCTATTTTTGATAATAAAACACCCAGCAACTTTATTTGGGTGGGCTACTAAACTTGGACGAAAAACCATATGTTAAGCTTCTCCAATTTTTATAATTCCCACACAGCTCCAAGCATCTTTCTCAATATGAAAAGTTACATCTAAAAACAATTTGGAGAAAATTTAAATTAGAAAGCCTCAGGAAATGCTCTAAAGTTAAGGTGTGGAAACTACAAACATTTTATTCCTTGTAGAACGGGCATAATTTCCCCTACCCACTGTCATGAACTAGCAGGACGATGGGGTAGATCCCAGAGAGGGGTGTAGTGGGGACTGGGACACACCGGGGAAAGCAGAGGATGGGGAAGGAAGTACTCAACCAGAGTGATGGAGGTCAGTGTACAGGAACCAGAGCAGCAAGCAGGGCACATCAGCAGAGCCAGAGGGGCCCCAGCTCCACGAACACAGTGGGCTCTGAGGCATAGGGAGCAGCAGGAGTGGTGCTCTAGGAGGCTGAGGCAGGCAAGGGCCCACAGCCCCGCTCCCTAGTTCCCCAGGTGGGGCTCGCTAGCTCTAAGAGGAGAGATGTGATTCCTCAGCTGGAGAAGGCCTGCAACAGCATGCAATACGCAAAAGGGAAGCAGAGCTGAGGTGCTGTGTCTGCTCAAGTGCCCATATTGATAGACATTGCCTTGCACGCTACTGGACATATACGGGACTGTGCTTTGGGTTTGACTCTGGACTGGATTCTGACTGCTAGACTTCAGACTTGGCTACTTGGATTGATCGTCGATTGTGTTTCCTGATCTTTGGACTTTGCTTGTGTGGCTTGACCCCCAGACTTTGGGCTTGATGTGCAATGTAAGCTACCATCTCTAATCTTCACTACAGTTCTCTGTCAAGGGATCAGGTAAATTATTTCCCTTCACTCATCAAAAAGTATTAATTTTTTTGTTTTTCTTGCTACCTTTTTATTTGCTTTTTTCCTACTTTGTTTTTTGCTTAGTGTACATTTTCTCTCTTGTTTAAAATAGACTGCAGAGCAAACACACAAAAAATCACAGAAACTTGTATTCCAGGTCACACATTGAAACTCGTAGTTTACAGGCCTCCAGAGACTGCTTTTGCCAGACAGAGCCTAGTAATGGCTTTGATATGCCTATCATGCATTCACATTATTTCTAAACACATACACATAATCTTTTCTAAACTGATTCCGCCCCCACTCAAAAAGAAGTAGTCACTAGTGTCCAAGTCACTTAGGATATGCAGGAGGGTGTTCCTAACTTACCACTAATGATCTCACCTAGGGAAAGGAAATTCAAGTGGAGAATAGTTTGACAGGTAGGGCTTCTTTTTAATGAAATTTTTAGTATTCAGCCTTGTGCACTTGACAATGAAATTGCTCATCCTTTATTTATTCTACAAAACAATGAGAAGAGAAGCATGAGGGTAGTAGAGTCTTGGGATTAATTATTAGGTTCTTTATCAACAGTACATCAATGGAACCAATCAACTTGAACAGTGCAAAGTATTTCTGCCAAGAAACTGGTCTGAATAGCATGGCATTGATAGGCTTTGATTCACTAGCAGTAAACATTCCAAACTGACAGAAGCCAAACTGAGAATCCTTAAACTGGAATTCTTAATTCTATTTTTAAATATGTGGGATATAGATTGATCAGTACCGGCGACTTCCGGGTTAGCGCCTCCGGCAATGGCGGAGCTCCTCCGATCGGGAGGAACCGGCTCTGTGAAAAACAGGGTCTGACCGCCACGGCGACGGCGGAGACCCTTAGAAATCACAGACGGAAGAAGTCTGTGAACCTGGGATTCGGCTGGCACCTTCTGCGCCCCCCTACTCGTGGGGAGACCCGGTATCGGGAATCCGGAGTGACGTGGGGTGAGAGGCGTGGTGCTTTGAATCGACCGCTTATTTCACGGAGCGAAGCCACATTGCTGCTGTCGGAGAGTGCTGACTTTTTTCCTGTGGACAATTGGATTTTAAACAACAACCCGTGAGTAGAACGGGAAATTGAGCTTTTAAATAATTTAATTTGGCACCGAATGGGGAAGGTTCAAACAGGAAGTCCACCTTCCCATTCTGTAAATAGACTGAAGCAAAGTAGTTGTTAACTAAGGTTTTGGAAAGTCTTACGTAAAGGATTAAAACTCCACTGATTGAAACTATTAATTTTGACCAAGTGAACTTGCAGGAGAAGGTGAAAAATTAAAAATTGAAGCATCACGTCTCTGAACCTGGGAATGGTTTGCAAAATGTCCATCGACGGTAAACAGGACAAATTTGACAGCTAGCTTTAAAAGAAAGACATTGTTTCTATTGTCCACTTCTGCACTTAAAAAGAAGAAAAGGTAACTGGAAACTGTTACTAATTTACTTTTGGAATTGTGCTGGAAAGGATTGATACAAATGGAGACTGTCTTCCTCTAGAGGGAGTTTTGGGACATTGTTACAAGAGTGCAGCTGGGAAATTGGTCTTAAGATAAAGACTGTGAGAAACTAGTTCTGACCTTGAACATCTTAAGAATGTCGGCAAAGGAAGAAGTAGCGTCTGTACTGAATAGGACAATCTATCTGTTGGGAAAGCTGCATAAACAGATAGATGTCATGGCTACTAATATTGATATTTTGGGAACAAAAGTGGGCATCAGCATAGAAGTCGACAAGAACCCGGCACAAGAATCTTCCTTAACTGAACAAATTGATGAATTAGAGAAGGAGAAAGTTGCTGTTGTTGAGTATAAAGCAAAACAAGGGGGAGCCTTAACCCTAAAGAGGCAAATGGAGGATTACAACTTGAGGCCTTATATGACTGTAATTAGGAGAAGCCAGTTTTTGAAGATGGGTGCCTGGCCTGATCTGGAAAAGGAAAGGTGGAGAGATCCCCTTATGCAGGGATCAAATGACTTTTGGAATATGAATTTGAGCCAGGAGGAGATTGGAGCTTTTGGGGCCTTTGGACTTGGAAGAATTGTGAAACAAGACTCGGAATACTTTATGGGCCCTAGCTTTAACTATGGAAATCTGGCAGACCTGTCAAGAAGGAATATAAGCATCGTTGGGTTGGAGCTCCCCCGAGACCTGCTTTTTTAGCACCAAAGATTATCAAGAAGATCGGCAGAAGGGAAGTGAAGAAGAGTTAAGAGCCTCGGATATAAGATCTCCAGGTTGATGGACGCTGGGAGGTTGATGGAACTGACGGCAGGGGCCGAGACCGGGGAGGGGAGACGGTGGAAGAAAATTGGGAATTTAAAGTGTATATATGGAGATTTTAAAAAAAATTAATGAGAGATGGAAAAATCGTGGAATGAAATTTGTATGACCCTAGGGAGATTAAGTTCAAATATATTCGTTTTAATGAGAAATAAGATTAAACAAAGTAAAAATGGATGATTAATTGGTGAAAGAAGAGAATGTTAAATTACAGTATATTAAGATAAATTATTAGGATAAAAACAAAGATGAAGGATTTGCTGAAATATCTAATTGAACCAGAATACAAAGAGGGGAGGTGTGAGGAGGTCAAGGAAATAAGCTAAAGAAAGAAAGTTATGTAAAGGTTTGATTTGTTCTTTTTTTTGATTGTATGCATTTTTTTTCTTTTTTGTTTGTTTTCCTTTTTTATCTTTTTTCTTTGATGTGACTTGTTTTTATGTATTGTTTTGCTTTCTTTTTTGGTTTATTTGGGTGTTTTTCTGTTGTTATTTTTTTATTACTCATGTAACCTTAAAAATTTTAATAAAAATTTATTTTTTTAAAAAAAAGATCAGTACCTATTAGGCATGATAGCTAAGTAGAACCTCCCATCTTCAGAGGCAGTATCACACTGTTCAACAGTTGCTCAGGGGAAACTATGTGGGATAGTTGTTTTGTTCAAGACCTGCTTGTGGATTTCCTGGAGGCATGTGCTTCGCCACAGTGGAAAACAGGATGTTAGACTAGAAGGCCTCATCCAGGAAGGTTTCCCTCATGTTCTTATGCTGTTAATTAGCAGCCAAAAAATAGGCATGTTTGTGGAAAGTCAGTGAGCCAAAGCATCCGGGATCACAGAGAAAACAAAAAACTGAAGCAGAGAAAACTGGTTATACTTAAAATATTAAGGACTGTTCTTTCCTGAAGAAGAAAAAACCCTCCGCCACTACAACTTGTGGGGCTGCAAGTGGTTGTTGAGGCTGGCAGTGTGGAAGGCAGGGATGTCAACAGTATGTGGACCCAGAACCAATGACCCCCCTCCTCCTCCTGGGTCCTTTCCACAAGGGCAACACTGGGAGTAAGGAGATGCAAAAAATTCATTCAGCTTCTCTGCAATCTCCTTATCCTCATTTTGCACATCACTGACTCCCTTGTCATCCAAGGGTCCAACAGCCTCCTTTGATCGTCTCCTGCTACTAAGGCATTTCAGTAGATTTTTGTTGGTGGTCTTAATGTTTTTAGCAATGCACCCCTCAATTTTGTTATTGTCCACGTGCATTTTTTTATTTGGTCAAATTCTGTGTTCCTTTTTCTTCTCATTTGGTCAAAACTTCAATTTTGGGGGGGAAGGAAAAACCTTCTTGCCTCTAATAGAGGCTTTGACTATTTAAACTGCCCAGGGAGCTCTTTTTAGAGCAGAATTAATTTATAAATAAAATGTTTAAAAACCTTCAGTATTCCTGCCATAGTTGTTGGCAAGTAGTAAATGAATCAATACAAGCAAGGGGGAAGAAAGTAGAGCAGAAAAAGCTTTGAACACAAGATGCTACATCCCCCCTCCCCTTGCCTGCCCACTGTTGCTATTGATACAAGATAGGTGTTGAGGATATCCAAGCAAGTTATTCCACTTGGGAGGGACAAAGGTCAAGCAGTTTAAGTGTAAAAGATCAATGAAGTGTTTTATAAGAATGCATAGGGGGTTAGAAAACGAGCCTGAAGTTTAACAGCCCTGGTGTCAAAGAAATCCCTGATGCTAAGATATTACACTTCAGACATATATGTTCATGTCACAACAACTCTTATTCCCAGTGGAAAGTAGCTTCAGCTGACTGTAAAATCAGTAAAGTATCACCCTCTTGGTGCTAATCGGCACACAAAATGAATGACCGCAGATACAAGCCAGTTAGGAGAAATGAAAATGCCTTGGTTCAAGTGGCAAAATATTCCATAACAGAATTTCATAGAATTGTAGAGTTAGCAGTGAAGCCGGAGGTCTCCTAGTCCAACCCCCTGCAATGCAGGAATCTCATCTAAAGCATCCATGACAGATTGCCATCCAGCTTCTGCTTAAAAAGGAAGGAGAGTCCATAATTTCCTGAAGGAGTCCATTCTACTGTTGAGCAGCTCTTACTGTCAGAAATTTCTTCCTGATACTTACTCAGAACCTCCTTTATTGTAACTTTAATCCATAGATTCGAGTCTTACCCTCTGGAGCAAGAGAAAACAAGCTTGCTCCATCTTTGAAGTGACAGCCCTTTAGATATTTCAAGATGGCTATCACATCTCTTCTCAGTCTCCTCTTTTCCAGGCTAAACATACCCAGCTCCATCAACCATTCCTCATAAGGCTTGGTTTCCAGGCCCTTGATCATCTTGGTTGCTCTCCTCTGCATACCCTCATGCTTGTCAATATCCTCCTTAAATTGTACTGCGCAGAACTTGACATATTATGCCAGATGTTGGCTGACCAAGGGAAAATAGAGTAGTACTATGACTTCCCTTGATCTCGATAATAGACCTCTGTTGATGCAGCCTAGATTAGCATTCAATTTTCCAGGTCACTAAAACCAGCTAAGGTAAGCTGCAATTCTAAGCAAAGCGTTCTATGTGGCCACAAGTCACTGAAATCACTAAAGATTTATATGTGTATAACAGTGTGCAGTGTTGCTACTATAAAATTCATTATTTCATTAATAATTCCAGATCCAATGCAAGATTTAGTTGCTGTGAAATAAAGTACATAAAGCAGAGCTGTGACAGTTACTAACCTTAATTTACTACACTTATGAGTATTGTACTGAGTGTGCTCACTAAGACAAGCCAGCAGCTCATGTGACTGTCCACTGTGTTCCGTAACATTATCAGTGGACACTGGAGGGCCACAACAAACGCGACACTGTTAATTTTTAGGAACTGGCAGCTTGCATTTTATGAGTCTCACAGGGGATCAGAAATGGCAGCAGCTTTCTGTGGATGGAGAATGGAAGAGAAAACAGCAGAGGTACCAAGGATAGGGCAGGAAGAAGGAAAAAAGCAGCCAAATGGATGGTTCTCGAGATAGGATGGACAGAGGCAGGATCTGATGTGAACAACTCTCAAGTGTTTATGATTCCAGGAGGAAGCTGGACCGGACTTACTTAACTCTGGGCTCATCCACACTTTTGCTTGGTCCATATTTTGATTGTATTGTGTACCGACTAATTCCCCTGGATCTGAGAGCTTTAGTTGTTGTTCTATGGCTGTGCCTTGCAAAAATCTTATCTTAACTCACTGAATTGAAGCTTGCTTTAGCAAAATCTCTCATTGGATTTTCCATGCATCTGATAAGATCGGATTCAGCAGATAAGATCGGATTTTCAAGGGCACAGTTGCAGAACAAGGGGGGGAAAGCAAAAAAAAGCTATTTAATTCATACACAATACAATCAAAATACAGGTCAAGCAGAAGTAATAATAATGTATTAGTTATACCCTGCCCATCTGACTGGGTTTCCCCAGCCACTCTGGGCGACTCCCAACAGAATATTAAAAACACAATAAAACATCAAACATTAAACTTCCCTAAACAGGGTTGCCTTCAAATGTCTTCTAAAAGTCAGATAGTTGTTTATTTCTTTGACATCTGATGGGAGGCGTTCCACAGGGCGGGCACCACTACCAAGAAGGTGTGGATGGCCCTCTTTGAAATTCACACATGATCATACAAACCAATGGCTGCTTTGATTTCTTTCCATCCACTTCTGAAGACTTTCCCAAAACTGCTTCCAGTGGTACTATCCCTGTATCAATCTGGCTTCTGCTCCAACTATTCAGCTGAGACTGTTCTAACTTATTTCTTGGTTAATTCTCATAGCCGTTACTCAAGTCTTCTTTTTTTAAAATCCTCCTTCAGCTTTTCATACAGTTGGTTACTCTGTTATTCTCACCTCCTTGAACTCTTTGCATTTTCATGGCCAAGTGCTTTAATAGTTGTATCCTCTCCAATCACTTCTAAGTGATAATGTCAGGGGCTCAGGAGCAGATAAGTTTGCAGGGATCGGTGTGGTTTTGCCACTTGCATCAACACAGGTAACTAGACCAAGATGTTAATTCTGGCCTGATGCTTCCATCCTATCTTTAAAAGAGAGATCTGGAAAATATTCCTTGTGCTGGAAACAATTTTTTGATCATGGGGCACATAAAGGAGGCCATGCTAAAGCCCACAGGATGTATACAAGCCCAAAATTGAATTCAGAACAGTGATTGCAGTGACACATACCCCCCCCCAATATCTTGCATCAATACATACCCACCTTATGCACATATAAATACAAATGTTTATATAATGTGTAGATATCTAAATGCACATGTACAAAATGTGTAAATGTCTAAATGCACATATACAACGAGCACACATAATGTATTATCCCGGCATCTTTGAGTCACTTTACATAATTTTTATGAATTTCCTTTGGGCCTGCATATAGAGACACATGTAAGTTATTCTAATTAATATTAAATAAAAATATTCAACTAGGTTTTAGTTGCAGTGAGTACTTGTTTTTTTCCTCTCGTTGCATATTCCATTTGGTTTCTCTTGCTGATGTCTGTGTTTGCATCAGCTCCTTCTGTTCAGCAGGCAGAAAGAGAGAACATTTTGCTTTGAAGCTGGTGTGAACACTATTCCATAAATCATTCAGTGGAGGCTATAGCAAAGCTGCTCTATCATCCCACGGCCCATGCTAGAACTCGACTTTGGAATCCATTGCCAAAAATGTGAACAGTACAATATGTCTCCTTAGCTAAGATAAGCAAGGGGTTGGTGAAGCTTACAGTGAAATATCCTATAACCTAATCTGATCTACACTATAATAAACCCTACTTAACATTCACAAGGTTCCATTTTAAACACAGTTAATAAATTGAAATCACAGATTTATCTCTCTAGAGAGCCTAAAAATATTTTCCTCCATTGTACTGCAAATGGAAAATAATCCTCCAGTGTCCAGGCACATTCCACTGGAGATTTTCTCTGCTTTAAATCAAAGCAGCAAAAACAAGAGTTTTATTGTAGCTGCCCACAAGGGAAGCATCATTTCCAATATCACAATTCTTTGCAGCTGCTCACACCCTACGGATATAGCCTGGTCATAATGCAGTAACAAAACAATCCCACCAATTCTTGCTCCCCTCCCCCCGAAAATATGATCTATGGATCTTTAAACCCCACACTTTATGTTCTCAGAGAGTGAAGATTAGACATTCACAACAACCCTATTAACATATTTTATGAATCAGAACAGCACCTTTCCAGTGACATTTATTTCCACTCTATGCCCCGAAATGTGCACAACGGTGTGAAATCACATGGGATCGTGGCAATCAAAATGGCTGCTGTTCTCTCACAATAAAAAAAACCAAGAAGATGGTGTCCAGGAAGATTTCGCCCTGGATTTTGGCTTCAAAGTGTTGGAGGGTTTGGATATGTGAATGTGGAAAGGGATATAGGATGCAGATTAAGTGTGGTCCTCTCCTGTCCATCCCTATACCACTCAGTATTTCACCCCATTTAAGCTATTCTGCCATGGGCATATTCCAGTGGATTTTTATTTTTTTTTAATGGCAGTAGCATATATAGCATTCAGATGATTTAGTTGTACTCCTATAGCCCTTCAGCCAGCAGATCTTCAGTATAGCATCACACCCAAAGAGGTCTCAAGGTAGCTGTACACATATCTGATAGCATACCTCAAATATGAATCAAACTACCTTTCAAAAAGTTCAGTTATGTCTTGTTAAAGATTTACAGGTAGTCTCTGCAAGTGAGATTCCCCACTACCACCCGTACATCTAAAATATGAATGTTGACAATAACTAAGAAGCATTCATAAAACATGCCCTTGGAGTGATTACATTGTCACAAGTTGGGAGGAGCAGGCGATGAAGAGTGGATTCAAACCCTGTTTCCAAGTCTCAGTCAAGTATTATTTGTTTAAATCCCTTAGAAATCATAATGATATATATATATATATAGAGAGAGAGAGAACAGGATTTGGAATGTGGTCAGCATAACTGCTGGACCCACCAGACCTTTACTTACATCCTGAAGCATTTTATCTCATTATATGGTCCGATTTTCATTCCTCACAAAGTTCCTTGCATCTTATGAAAACACCCCATTGGTGTTTTTAAATAGATGTTCAAGCCCATATTCTTTTATTTATTTCAATTATTTATATGCTGCATTTCAGGATACAAATCCTTCAAAGGAGGCTTACAAATAACATTAAATTGCTTTTTAAAAAAGAGAGGAAGAGGACACAACAAACAAGTAATACATAAGTGTTATCAAGATGTTTCTCTCAGGACAGTTACTGGTATAAAACGTTGGGGGAGGTGGAATCATTCTGTGGAGGTAGGAGTGAGGTGCTCTTCACATGCACCCTTCTCTCTACTGGAATTCTTTCTATGGGGCAGCAGGTGGCAGATGAGCTCATGGAGCCAGGGAGAAGGGGGAATCCAGCTAGCGCAGGCACTAAGGTTTGGGGTTTTGTATTATTATTAGTTACTATTGCAGCCCATCCTTCCTTAAAGGAACCAAGTTTGACATTCATGGCATTTCTCCGTCTTGGCAATATAACACCCCCATGTTGATTAGATCAAGAGAATGACTAATCTTAGGTCACCCAAAAGACTTAGGCTGAGATTTTCACACAGCTCCACCAGTCAACCACCACCACTTTATCTACTAAATCCAATTGGCTTCCTCATATCGCTAGAGTGTTCCTAGACAAATATATTTCTAACTAAGTTTCTCTTATGGTCTCCTTGGCCAGACTGAAAACCTGCCTCATTCACCATTTCACTGCCCTTTCACCCAATCTGAGGAGAGTCTTTTAATGGTCCTTTAGTGGTGTAGTGCTTAGAGTGTTGGACTAGGACCTGGGAGAGCAGGGTTCAAATCTGGTCTCTCAGCCAGGGTCTATGGCTCCTAGCGGCCGAGCCCTTTGCGCCCATTTTTGGGGTGGGGGTCCGGGCCCCCAGTGTACAAAAAGCACAGAGGCAAAGTGCAGAGCCAAGCACAGAATGGCTCCAGTGACTGGTTCCTTCTCCTCCTCCTGCTGCTGTGGCAGGGAAGGGGGCCAAAACCATCATCTGTTTGTGGCAGTGCCAGTAGGAGGTACAGGAGGACCTGCCAGCCAACGGAACTGTGCAGCTGCCGCTTTCGGCTCTGACCCCATGGCTCCTGATGTCACACACGCATTGGGACTGTGATGTCACACATGTTGTGTTGGGCCCCCCAATCACCCCCACAAGCTGGCGCCTCTGTTCTACCAAACAAGGTGGTTGTTGTGAGGATAAAATGAGGAGGTAAAGAACCAATTCTGCCACTTTGAGCTGCTTGTTGGACAGGTGGGATCTCTCTCTCTCTCTCTCTCTCTCTCTCTCTCTCTCTCTCAAGTTTACAAGGAAGGCTAATGCCACCAGGATGTTGAGCTTATTGTTTTCACATTACTGGTTCCAGTGCTCTGAGCCACTGGTTTAACATTGGTCCTCAGGGAGCTGAATCACCTAGCTGAGTTCCAGTTTGTTTATATAGAAGAGCTCATTCAATATAAAAAGCAATGTGATCTTCAATTATATTTTCCTTCCCATAATGTTTGGGAGAGGTATTACAAGTACAGTATGTAATGCAGATCAGATTCAGAAGGAGGCAATGTGTTGCCAACGCCCCATGGTAAATTCACTATTAGTAATGGCATCTGGAATAAACTCAGGATGAACTGAAGTACCTTTGCATTGCCAGCATTCTCTCTCCTGTGGGTTAAAGGATATGGCTTATGGTAAATTATTTAAGTAGCTTTAATAATTCTAGAGCATTGTTGTTATGTTAATAAATTATTCAACAGATTTAAATGCTTTGGAACTTTTAAAAATATCTGATATCCATTTAGGAAAGGAAAGGAAAAATAAGCAGATCACTGCAAGCTAGACAGAATTAATTTCACTGCGAAGGCTTGTGACAAATATACTGAAATGTCTTGGTGAAATGGTTACAATACAGCTTCCCAAAATGCCTGCATTTTCTCTGTGTAAAATATGAATTTTCAAAGGATTCACAGTACACCAATAAACAAGATAAAGGGGTCTGTTAGTATCAATGAAACTCTGTGCAGTATTATTAGTACTGAATATGGCATATTGATAGAACTAACTTGCTTGAAATATTAACAGTGAAAGAATCCCTGGGTTCACCTTAGACATAAATGTAGCATTCAACGCTGCTAAGTAAATATAGAGCCAGCTCAGCAGAAATACTCCAGAACTGGGCATTTTCAGTGATCACATTTACACACACATTCATGGACGACCGTCCATGCATAGACGTTCCTCAAAGAGATGATGACTAATGTTATGCAATTATCATACCTACAGGCACTAAAAGTAAAGCAGTGGTGTATAAACTGTGATTACTGTCTAGAGATAAAGATAGATTTCCTTTTAAATTACATGTTTTGCTTTTAGATTCTGCACACAGTAATTGTCAGGGATGTTAGGGTCATGATTCAGTGCTGTGCAAGCAAAATCAGTAGGAAAGGAAAGATGTTGAGGAGTAGTAGCACATAAGAACATCGGAAGAAGCCTGCTAGATGAGGCCAAAAGTCCATCTAGTTCAGTATTCTGTTCTCACAGTGGCCAACCGTATTTCAGTGGGAATCCCTAAAGCAGGACGTGAGTGCAATAATACTCATATCAACCACAGTTGAGCCAGGATCCAGAGAGATCAGAGGACATCAGAAACGGACTCAACTGAATGCAAAACTCAGAACTGATTACAGGCATCCCCCACAGGCGGGAGAGAGCTGGAGAGTCCTCATGGCTTGTGAGGAGACCCTTCCCAGAGTCCAAAGAGGATGTCAATGAGGGGAAAGAAGCCCCAAAGAGACTGGAGGCACAGCGGGGCTTTGATTAGGCTGCTCATTCTCCCTGCTCAGCCACTTTCCTATGTGTACTCCAGCCTCCAGGAGGCTCCAGAGCTTCAATTCTAGTTGTGGATATTTTTGGATAGAGTATTTTTGATATGGATTGGAGAGAGAAAGCGATAGAGAGGCATTTAAAGGGTTTTTAGAGGTTGCTCTCCAACAACACGATTTTTGCTTATGCTCATGCAGGCCTGGAACATAACAGGAGCCGTGCCTGTACAGTACACAGGAAACTATATTAAACCAGGCACCAGGAGGTGATGGGAACGTTGGATACATACAGTAAGAGGCATTCAGGAATAAGGAGATAAAGTACCGTATTTTTCGCACCATAGGGCGCACCTGACCATAGGGCGCACCCAGTTTTTAGGGGGGGGAATCAAGAAAAAAAATCTTTTCCCCCCCCCAGCCCCAAAGAGCAGCGTACAGGCTGCGCACAACCTCTCCCTGCCGGAGGGGTTGCGTGCGGCTATGGCACAAGCCAAGGCTATGGCACAAGCCTCCTGCCGGGAGAGGCTGCGTGGAGCTAAAGAAGCCATAGCCCTGTGCAGTCTCTCCATGCCGGAGGGATTGTGCACGGCTATGTCACAAGCCAAGGCAGCGAGCAGGATGGATCCCGCTCGCTGTTTTGGCTTCCTCTTTAGCCCCGTGCAATCTCTCCCTGCCGGGAGAGGCTGCGTGGGGCTAAAGAAGCCATAGCCCTGTTCAGCCTCTCCCTGCTGGAGGGGTTGCACACGTCTATGGCACAAGCCTGCATTTGCTCCATAGGACGCACACACATTTCCCCTCAATTTTTGGAGGGGGAAAACTGCGTCCAATAGAGCGAAAAATACGGTAATATAAGACAGAGGAACAGTGGGCCTAGAGGAGATAGATATGATGAAATTACCCAGATATGAACCATTTTTGGTTTGTGGCGTTGTCTTGCTTCAGGTACTATTCAATACAAGGCTGTTGTCAAGAGGCAAACAGCTGCAGTTATTTAGCTGGTTTCCGTAATGCTGTGAACCAGTTGTGGGGCAGGCAAAGTGATTGTAGAGAGCTCTAGAGAGGCAACAAGTAACAGGAGGCCATAGATCAGGCATAGGCAAACTCGGCCCTCCAGATGTTTTGGGACTACAACTCCCATAATCCCTGACCACTGGTCCTGTTAGCTAGGGATGATGGGAGTTGTAGTCCCAAAACATCTGGAGGGCCGAGTTTACCTATGCCTGCCATAGATGCAAGAAGGGTACATATTACACATTGTGCCCACTGTATGCGTATTTCTCTGGCTAAGCAGGGAATTCAGACACTTGGAAAAGGCTCAGGAGATCATGGCAGGTGGACCTGAGGGAAGGCTGCCTCCCTCAGGTCAGGTCCCCATGCCCTGTCCCCCCTGCAACTGCTGCAGATTGGGTCATTTGGGTGGACAGGTTTTGGTGGGAACCTGTGAGCTGCTAAGGGGGATGGGGAGACAGGCAAAGATGGTGTGGTACACCCAAGGGGAGAGGAGGGGCCACGTTAGGCCACAACCACTGCTTTCCAAGAAGGGCAGTAAATTACCATTGTTTTATGCTGCCTAGAAACATATGTCAAGGCAACTCAAATAATAAATAATTTGCCTTTGTCCCTTATAACACAAAATTAAGTTCTACAATGCATTATTGGTGGGGAGAGAAAAATCTCTTGACAGCCACTCCTACTGCTTATAAAGTGCAGAACCAGCTGCTGCTTAATGATATAAATGGTCCATCCCAGAAACATCAGCTACTCCTTCCATAATATAAACCAAGTATATCACACCATTCTTACGTACCTCTCAGGCCTCCCCTGTTCTGCCCTTCCCTTAGCTCATCTTTCAACCGCTTCTTCATCCTCTCAGTGCCTCAGCCAAGGGATTTGCCCACGTTCCTAACCAACATATGGTGGGGATGGCGGGTAGCAGTTTTCCCATGCTTTCCCCTGTTCCATCTGCCTCGGTGGATGCCACCATTTGTATGAGGGAACTAAATAATGGAAGCAGCTGCAAGATCTAATACAGACATCAGAGGGCTTTAGCAGTGGCTGAGAGACGTCTCTCTCTCTCTCTCTCTCTCTCTCTCTCTCTCTCTCTCTCTCTCTCTCTTCCTGCCCTCTTATTCCTCATGCTCATATGTAGATTCCTTCATCCTCTGCACAAGACAAATAGTGAAAACATTCCCAGTTTTCATAGTTATAAAGCAGGGCATGTATTTACACTCATTTGCTTTCAAAAGCTTACGCAGCTCATGTTTATGCTGTTGTGTGACAAATAGCGTTCTGTAGCAAACCCCCCCGAAAAGTTCTATAACAAGACTTGACAGGAACTGTGCAGCTCCTTGTGACACAGACATTGAAACCACAATTACGACAATGGTGGCACCCATCTCTAATTATGCAAATCAGCAGTGCAGTGCTGCCACAGTAGTTTGTTTAGAGAGGATGGTCAATAATAGAATTATGACCCCTGCTCAGCTATTCAATGTGACACAACAAAATGCTTACAGCAAAACACCATTATGTATCTGGCCCTTGAGATTCTTCCCAGGCCTACTCCCACCCTGCCCAGGCCACCACCTGCTTGCTGGTTGTCCTCCACACCTTCCTCAAGTGTTTTTGCTTGGATGGAATATGTACTTGAACTGTAAGAACCTCAATTACATTTGTGTGTACATAAAATTTGACTTTTAAAGGCTCCTATATAGACTACCGCACTATATAGACTATGTCACATCTCTTGCTTTGGCCACTTTTGCCTCTGGCCTGCACAGGACTGGCCCACCCATGAAGCAAGGTGAGATGAACACATCAGGCAGTAGGGTCCACCCAGGACAGTGGATCCAGATGTAGATCTTTCTTTTCTCCCTTGTTCCCAATCTAGATCTTCCCTGACCCTTTCTTTCCTGGTGGAGAAGAGGGCAGCACCATTTTGCGGTCTATCTCAGGTGCCAAAATATATTGGGCCTGCCGTGCCTTGCACTCCACTGGCAGGTAGGCCCCGTAAAGTAGTGCACGAGACTGATGGAGACTTCCCTTTTCACTTAATGTGTACTTACGTTGAAATACTTTTTTAAAAAAGGAGAGAGAAATTTGTAAACCATAATTTTTGGAAAAGCCATCTCTGCTGGTCAGCAATCTCTTTTCTTACATATATTTTGGGTTAATAACCCCAAATGGTCCTGGTGATAGCTAACCGTGAGGAGATAGTTTAGCTATTTCTCAGCATGTGTAGGAATAAAATATTCATCAGAGCTTGTGGAAGCAGATACATGCACACAAATCCCAGGTAAGAGGAAGGAGCAGGTGTTTATGTAGAAAGACAGAGGCAGACAGAATATATGAGTTGGGTAAAGCCTCCTTGAGGGCTTTTCTCTAAGACTGATGTGGGGCAGCAAATCTGCTGCCCAATAGGAGTGCCAGCTAAGCACCACCACTTATGATCTGATTGTATATTTGTAAACCAAGCAAATATTGGAGAAACACCAGTGATATTTCAGTCAATGCAAACCAAACCTTACATGTTGCATTTGGAATGCCTCACCTCTCAGGGAGGTAAGAAGCAATAGACCATAAGCCTCATATATGTAGCTCCACACATTGAACAATCTGTGTGCAGCAGCTCACAATCTGGGTCAGTCACTGCCACACAGTTTGCCTACAAGCCACTGCAAGGTATACAAGTTAGAGGTGTGCAAGAAAAAAGGTTGAATGGCATGTGGTACGCCATTGCACATGAATGGCTTGCTGTTTGGTGCCGCAGAGAATGCAGCTTCAAGTGACCTCCATCGGGGAGCCATGGCATATGATGCAGGATCTCGACTCAATTCATCACCTTTCAAGAGCCTCTTGTCTGCAGGGCAGACTCTGTTGGCCAGTCATACACTCTGTAAGCCTGTGACCCACCAGTCATAAGTGCAGATGCAGCAGTGAGCAGTGCTGAAATATTACTTGAAGGATGAAGAAGTTACCTAAATTGTAAAATTATGTTCATTAATTCATGACCCTCTAAAATGCTCTATGACTTCAGCTGGATTATTCATGAGTGTGCAGAGATTGAGGTCAATATTTGCTAGTTATGCCACTGCTTCTTGCACTGTGATCTATTGCAGGGTACCTTTTACTTTTTAAAAGACGTGATTAACTGATTTTTCCTGATATAGCCATGTGAAATTGGAAGTGAGTAAAAAATGTTGTTTCAGATAGAATGAAGAGAGAGAAATTAAACCGGGCAATAAATTATAAATTGTGCCTCGTTTTAAGGACAATAACTATGAAATAAGACTCAGAGACCTGAAATTGTGCACAGATTATGCTGCAATACCTACACTATAAGTGGGATTAACACCATATGAAGTGTGCATTTTTTAAATGTATTAAACTAATTTAGCAATGTTTGCAAAGTAAGTTATTGGTGCAAAAAACAAAATAAAATTCAATCTCCAGCAGTTCCAGCTGTAGAAAGTATTCTTATGCTGAGTTCTCAGACTTATGCTGAGAACTGATATAGTAAATAAATCCTACCTACTATTCCCAGCTGGGATAGTACAGTCGGTAGAGCTGGAGACTCTTAATCTCAGGATCGTAGGTTTGAGCCCCATGTTGGGTGAAAGATTACTTCATTGCAGGGGGTTGGACTAGATGACCCTCGTGGTCCCTTCCAGCTCTGAAATTCTATGATTCTCTTGCCTTAAATAGGCAGCTATGGAATGAATATTAATTCTCACCGCTGGTAGTCAAGCCCCTGACCTACGCTAGTATGGCTTTATCATGACCTGGGAAACAAAAATGCATTAGTTTGTTTTTAACCAGCCCATTAAGTAATCTAACCTGGAAAATGAAACTGATTGATTTGCAAAATGATTAAAAAAACACACCAGTCAGATCCTGGAAATGCCGCTGGGCAATGAAACAATTGCTAAACTAATAAAATGTGAGTTCAAACAAACAAGAAGGAGCCTGCTGCCTGGAGCATGTCAGTTATTAAGCTTTGTGTCTTCGAACTTCAGTCCCCCTGCATCGCTAAATAGTGACATCCTGCTAGCACTACTAACTCCCCTTATGCGCAATCCCGAAAAGGGGGAAAATAACTCTGTAGCATTTCCAATAGTTACAATTCAGTTACAGAGACACTCCAAATAGTTTTATGATCATAAGGTCCATATATCACAAGGCTTTATATCAAGTCAGGCAGTTGGTCCATCTAGCTTGTGTATCTAATGGCAATGTAAACTTCATGTCCTGTGCCTTAATCAGTATGCCATTAATTTTGTGATATAGTAAGTTCTTTGAACGGGCCATTAGTTAGCAGGGACTAATTTATATGAAAACGGCTATTTCAGGAAAATGCTGCTCAAGCTGGTATAGATCACAGTGACAGATGGCAGGGTTCTTCAGTGAAGAAACTTCCTCAGGGTTTGGTGGCATGACCACAGAAGTGAGCAATGTAGTGAGTTGCCTTTTGAAGGCTCTGTGGTGGAAATCATCTATCTAGCCCTTCCTGCATGAACATGCACGCAAAACTGCCTAGCTCTTTGGGAGTTAATGTGTTAGGAGAGCCATCTGGTTCCTAGAGGTGTTTGGAGAGTAGAATCTGCTAGAAACATTCTAAAACGGTTGTCTGTGTTGGAGTGTGTGAAATGCCATAGTGTAGCAGTCATACCCCGACCCACGCCACTTCCCATGGATTTCAACTCTCTGACAATTCCCACTTAAAATTAAAAAGCAATCACTGTCTCCCTGATGATAGTTGTTGTCACTTGCCACCATCGCCACAGATAGGACACTGCCATTTCCAGGAATGTTTCATTTTCACATCTAAATCCCACTCCTACTCCCGACTAAGCTTAGCAGTCATGGAATAAGAGGAGAGGTCCTCTTGTGGATTGGTAACCGGTTGAGAAATAAGAAGCAGGAATAAAAGGGCAGCTCTCCCAATGTAGGAATGAAGCAAGTGGAATGAATCATCCTCTGAGGATGATTATTGTTGTTGTTGTTGTTTAGTCGTTTAGTCGTGTCTGACTCTTCGTGACCCCATGGACCAGAGCACACCAGGATGATTATTAGGACTTGTAATTTTTAACTCATTAACAAATAAGCTAGAGTTAGGAGTGAGCAGTAATGGAGCTAGGTTTGTGGACCATAACAAATTGTTCAGGGTAGTTAAAACAAAAAGGGATTATGAAGAGCTCCAGCCAGGGCCAGCCCAGCCATGAAGCAGAGTGAAGCAGTCCTCCTCAGGCAGTGGAATCTCATGAGGTGGTGCTTCTACAGGTACGCTGCATGCCCCTGCTGCCTCCTGGGCTGTGTGGTTGCGGCAGCTGCTTCTGGAGAGATCTTGCTTGATTTCAACTATCACAAGCTCTTCCTAGAACCCACAACAGCAGTGCAACCCATGTAAGCGAAGCTTCGACGGGGTGGGGTGTATGTGTCTGTGTGCCACATGGCCAGCACCTTTCTGCTTTGCCTCAGGCGGCGAAATGGGACAGGGTGCCCCTGGCTTCAGCTGGGACCACAGCAGAGGGCAAGGTCTTGAAATTTCTGGGTTGGAGCTAGACACGTCAAAGCATAGCTGTCAACTGTTTCCTTCTTTTAAGGGAAATTCCCTTATTCCGAATAGGATTCCTCACAAAAAAAGGGAAAGGTTGACAGCTATGCGTCAAAGCAGCATTTCAGTTCAATGCGTTGTAAACTCATACAGAGAAATCAGTAGGGAAAGATGGGACTCCACAGCACCATCTCGTGTCACAGTGTTATATCGTGTATACAACACATATAAAATCTTTACGAATCTGGCTGAGTCCCTGTCCTCTCCCCATCTGGGTCCCAATTTAGTTCAACACCCATGCAATTAGTAATTGCTAGTCATACAACTGGTGTCTTGTCTAGATATCCACATATCTGCAACAAATGGCTTCTAATAATGCCAACACATAAATATAGAAGGCTGGAAAGTTTGGTGTGAGAATATTGATGGAACCAAACTTTTTAAAAAGAGACATACAGAGAGAGAGAGACTCAGCTAAAGAACACCTACAAAAGGAATAGCAAATGATTCACTGACCTCCTCTCTGTCTGAGGTTATTTTCCTTTATGTCTGAAGGATAGGCATATGTGCTGGGGCATCATGACAAAACTCAGTGGGTTCGAGAATGGGATGTCTCAAGGCCATCTTTTGGAAACCTTACTGCAGTATCTGAAGTCTAATATTTGCCTATTAGAAAGAAATTTCCAGGCCCTACTGCCTGCTGATAATCTGAAGACATTACTTCAGAAGACAGTGTGAAAGTTTGGTGTGGAAGGATTTTATTAATGGAAAATGAGAAATTTAGGTACCACATCTGAAAGAAGCCCATGCATATGGGTAAAGCAAGCTGTGCAAATAGAGAATACTAAATACTTTAGAACTGAATAAGGCCATGTGATCGATGGAGTGTCACGACCGATATATTTCCTTGGCTTATGCCCTACTATTTATTCGTTAAGTACTTTGTTAAGCACATTGACAGTTGAGACTAGTTGATATTATCCCAGTTTTAAATATAGGAAACTGAGGCACAGTAGACATTTGCACAATATTATCCCAATTTTACATATGGAAAACTGAGGCAGATATAGAAATTTGACTAAGGCACAAGATTGGGAATGAGTAAAAAATGAGAAATCATTTAACACTTGTAAGATGATTTACATGAGAAATGTATGGCCTTGGTTTCGACGAATGGCATAAAAAAGCCCCCAAACAGCTAGCACCTACCTAGGAATTAGAGGTCACATTCTAGCAAAGAAGGTCCTTCAAGGATTTGGTGCTGCTAATCAAATCTGGTTATTTAGTCATTCATTTATTTAAGGAATCCATTCAGTGCTATTCTCTTGCACAACCTCAGGTTTATTACTAAAAAGCTTTAAAATCATTTTATGCAGACAAGAATATACAGCAAAATCAAAGTGAAGCAGAACAACAGTCACGTTAAGACAATTATGTGGGATAACATTTCTTCAGCTTTTGCATTAACTGGATTAAATGTGGCTGTCCTTCCTCGCTCTCTCTTTTAAGCTGCCTTACAATTTTAGACCACTTTTGCGTAACTTTCTGAGACTTGCCTCTAAATGCCTGAAGCTAGTTAACATTACTGTCCCCAAACCATTTCTCTGTATTATAAAATGCAAGATAAACTGCAGACTTTAGTGGGGAACGAATTTTCCATTTACCCTAATTTTGGCATGGGCCTAGCTAGCTAGACCAGTTTGGAGTGGGAGGTAATGACCTGGATTGCCCAGGCCCAGCATGATGACGGAATTTCAAAAAATAATTACTTTTTCCTTCCCTTTCCATTTTTTTTTTAACACTGTACCGAATCATCTCACTTTCCAGGGGGGAGTCAAGTGGTGACTATACATATTTGGCAGCTCTTTCTATTCATGATATGCAGTTGAACATATCCACAAAGGATATATAAAGGTACAAGATGGGAACCATTAAAGAGAAAGCACCATATAACACTGAGCTGGAACCTGTAAAAAAGAGAAAAGAGGATTCAGTCGGAAGAAATGGTTCACTGACTGAAAATTCAAAGCTGACAAAAATATACAATCTTTGAGACAAATGTATAGTAGGGAGGGAGGAATCTAAAGAAAAGAGAGGTGGGCAAACAGAGCCTCTAATAAAAGGAAATGAATCCAGTACCTTGGTAGGACTGGGTTTTTTCCCCACGGCATGTTAGGCTCATTGCCGGTGGTAATAACTTTCACTGAAGATCAGCCTTCAATTCACTGACTCACACAAATAAGAACAGTAGTGACTTGGCACTACAAGGCCATAAATTCAAAATAGAAGAAAAGAGCATTCACAAGAGGTCAGTTTAGAATATGTTTTCAGATGATGCAAAGGCATATTCTAATTAAAAGACTGCAGGAGGGGAGCGGGGACGCTGAGGGTCCATGTTTTGAACATTTAACCTGGAGGGTGTTAAGCAATGATTGAGAATTAAAAAGTTATTAACAAATATGTAAAAAAAAAAAATCTGCCGCAAAGAAAAGCTCCCTCCTTGAAAAAGGAAAACAGAAACAGAAAAGCATAGCAGCTGCAGAAACAGAACCATTTCCCTTGGCTGAACTACAGCGTAACATAATTGCCCCCTTAGTCTGAAAGACAGGTGACCTTTTTCAGGGCCATTTTGATTGGCCACGTTTTAGAGACTATATAATACTAACCAGATATAAACACCTGGAATACCAATGAATCATTTAGAACTTAAGTCTTGAAGAAGAAGAAGAAGAAGAAGAAGAAGAAGAAGAAGAAGAAGAAGAAGAAGAAGATAGTGATAAACCTGAGGACAACAAATCGTGTCCTCCCTAAAAGAGGGCACGTGTTGTGGTGAGACCTGGAGACTGACCTCCTGTGTTGTGGGTGGGTTGGATTGGTTTGCCACAACACCTGATTGGTAGGTCCCTCGATGCTGGGTTCAATCTGACCAATGGGGCGCAGTCCAAATGGATCAAGGGACCTATTTATACCCATGCACGTGACCCAGAGCTTCCTCTTTCAGCTCGTGCATTCGGTACACCCTCCCACCTCTACCTAATTTTAGGGATTTGTGCAATTGACCTTGCTATGCCGTTGTGTGTTGTCTGTCGTTGGGACAGGGGCAGGGTAGGAATTTCCCCACTTGATTGGCTGCTGCCATTTGGGTTTCGCTTGCTGCGTAGTAAATCGTCACAACTTGTAAGGTTGCAGATAGGCACTGGTTCAGGTGATAGGGATGGGGATGGGGGAGCAGTCTCGCCATCCCTAAGTGAAGGGTATTCCGTTAAAGGAATCCAGGGACTCAACTGGTTTGGTCAACCCCTGAGAGGGGGTTGTGCCCGTACCTGAGTCCAGGGGGGCTTCTGGGTGGTGAACAGAGTCTGTTCCCGGCTTTTCACCTTCCCAGGTGATCACCCTTGACTGACCTATGCTGGTGCCCTTGGTCAGCGCTGCATACAAGAGTGCAGTGAGCTTGTTGAACCAGAGCCTATGCAACCACTCACTTTCTGTAATCAATAAAGTTGTGACCTAAATTCTGCCAAAAACCAAAACTAAAATTTGAGTCATGTGTGAATTTATTTAGGGGGGAGGTTTCTGGGTCTGAACATGCAAATAAGGAAATCTATGAAAATCCACTCTTGCCAGTTCAAATAAAGCTGCTGTCTTGAATGGGACTTGTAATAGCTTAACGGTGTGCTTCATTAATTTATTTTATGGTCCTTGGAAGTGGGTTGAAGGAGTGGGTTCTGTTTATCTCTCCTACACCATGATAAACTTGGCTGTATTTCGCCATAATTTCATCACTCTCCGGAAATATAGAAAGCAGTCATCTTCCGTGAATCTGCATTTAGCCCTGTTATTGGCAAGTGTCTAAAACATGTAGAAACAGCATTGAAAAGATATGAAGGCAGACTGACTCATACACTGTGATTAAAAGGCAGACTGCAGCTTACTCTGCATTTTCTGAAAAGTGGCAGACAGTAGTGATTGTCCAGCCAGCTGCATTCATTTGGTGTGCATGAGAAATCATGAGAGTCTCATAATTTCTCAAAACTTGATTTTGGCAAGGCAGCAAACAACAGTTTGCTGGAGATGCCTGTGCTAGCTCTGTGAGTAGCTTATGATGAACAACAACAACAACAACAGAGCTATCTTTGCTCATCATGTGCACTCTCATTTTATTTTGTCCACCTATAGAGTCTGGTCAAATGGCTTTTCCAACTCTGTCCCAAAGTTATGACCCAATGGAGCCTTGCCCACATCACAGTGCCTATTGAATCAAACTCCTGTTTATGCCCAAGTTATTCATGCATTGTGAGTTGTGTGTGTTTTAATATCCTGGCTACCCATATGCAAAAAATTGAGGAGGTATTTGATAGTCCTGCTTTGTCAGCTTTGTACATGCCGACTGAAATCAAGAAAATAATTAGATTTCAGATTCTGGTTTAATTGCAGTGGTATGAAACTGCTTTGGACATCATTGCTGGAGAGAATTCTATCCCCATGCCTTATTTCATAAACTAGGGTGTTCCTATTGACTTGAAATATGAGTATTCATTGCTATTTGTTTCCTGGGGTAACAGAATCCAATATGGTGCAGAAGTCTGCAGTATGTGTGTGGGAGGCAGTGCAAATCAGATGTCTTCAACTACGTCAGCAGAAACATTTTCCACCAAGGCAAATTTAGCACTGGATATAACCTATGGTATCTATGTCACTGAATTTACAAAAAGGAAGGAAAGAGCAATGATTGTCTGTCCATTTACAATAAAATACATACAAATGTTTTCCAAAGGGGGGGGGTGTATGCTGCCACCTAATATATTATAAATTCCCAGAACTCTGCATAGATGCCTTTGCCGTGGACATCAGGATAGAAAGACATAAGTACAGAGCAGACATAACCAATGAGAAAGTTAGAGGTCTCTGAAAGGTCATGTACTTCGTGAAAAAAATTGTTTCAAACTTTAAAAAAAAAAAATGCAACCGAGTAAAATCAAAGATAGCATATATTCTGGCCAGTTAAATGTCAACATTCAATAAGGCTAGCTGAGAAGTAGCTCAAAGACCTGCTCACTAAAGACCAAATAAACAAAACAAAGTATTTTTAAAATTTCATTGGAAGCATGAAGCTTGTCAGAAAATTGGTGGGGCCATTAAACATCCAAGATGTAAAAGGAGTCTTCAAGGACAAAGGTATTGCAGGGAAACTAAATGAATTCTTTTCATGGTTCTTCATTCCGGAGACTTTTGGGAATTTATCCTCATGTAAGCTTTCCTTTTAAAGTGATAAATCTGAATAATTGCTTGAAGTTGAAATGCCGGTTGAAAACGTTTTAAAGAAAATTGATAGATTAAACAGTGATAACTCATTCAGAATTACTGTGGGTAAATGTAAAAGAATGGTAATCTGTCCTGAATATGGTACCAACCAGCATAGCTTCACTTCTTACTGTAGAGGGAAATCTTCAATGTGGGATTAACAAGAGAAGAGAAGTGGTCTGTCATTTAAAGGAGTTCAGGCAGAGAACCTGGTATGCTAATTGTAAGTAAGACACATAATAATGAAGACTATTGTTCAGTAGAGGGCCTCCGCATATCATCAAACCAACATGATGCCCTACAGATGTTGTTGGACAAACTCCCATTGGTTCCAGTCAATGGTGAGAAAAAGTGGAATGACTGACGTCTAGCAATGTCTGGCCAGCGCCATGTTGGCTACCCCCAATTTCAACCAATGTTCACAGTAGAACTACAACATTAATCCAAACTCTAGAAACGACAAAAAGTATACATGCCCATTCTAATAGGGAACCTTGCCTGCTGCTTTTTCACTGGCACTATGTAATGAAGGACAAAAAAAGAATAGCACGGTACGACAGTGTTGCACATGACAGCAGGACATTTTTTTCAGTGGGAACTCCCCAGAACTCAGTTCCTGTACCTCTCAGGTGGATGCCATTGCCAATCTAAGAGAAGGAGGGCATGTTCATGGTGAGTTCCGGAACCCCTTTTTCTAGAAAAATAGCACTGTGTGATAGTACAGTGGTACCTCGGGTTACAAACACCTCGGCTTACAAACACTTCGGGTTACAAACACCTCGGGTTACAAACACAGACTCCACTAACCCAGATGTAGTACCTCGGGTTAAGAACTTTACCTCAGGATAAGAAGAGAAAGCGTGCGATGGCAGTGTGGCGGCAGTGGGAGGCCCTATTAGCTAAAGTGGTACCTCATATTAAGAATGGTTTTAGGTTAAGAACGGACCTCCGGAACGAATTAAGTTCGTAACCAGAGGTACCACTGTATTACTTTCCCCAGCTCAAGCTTGCTACTGCTACATTTGATGGGCTGGGCTGGGCACACTGATATATTAACAGGAAAGCAGTCTTTCAGAATTTCTTCTGGGTACTATGCTTCACATCCCAACTCATCTCTAAATCTACTGTTGGCAAACAAAGGAAAAATTAAGCTTCTAACTTTCCCTAAGCATAAATGCTCTTTCTTGGTTGCCTAGAGTGTATCCACAGTATACATTTAAACTGGGTTGAAACAGGTTAATTATTACAAAATCTTTCAAAGCCCCTCAGGTATCGACACTTTGCAGGCCTGCAGAGGATTCTTGTTACAGATCCCTAGTCCTTCACAAAATTACAATTGTCAGAGTACCTTAGTTGAAAATCACATTAGGCTTCAAATAGGCTTAACGGTCCTATGCTCGTGAACAAAGCACTTTACTAATAAGATAGTAGGGTCAACCCTGTGGGATCAATGCCAAATTGTTGCAGTTTGGGGTGTTCCTGGTTAGGGTTCCAGCTAGCCATGCCTCCCCTCCCCTCACAATTCTCCATTCCATTCCCTCTTTCACTCCAGGTTTTCCATTCCTCACCCCAACATACACTCCGATTCTGGATCAGTCAACATTGGGTTGTTTGGGGCAAGTTTGCCATTTTAGTCCCCGCCTCCCATATATTGTTTCTACTTCTACAAATTATGCCGTTTCCCGGGCCATACTTGTTTATAAGTAGCCACATTTGGGCTAGACAGCTGTCATAACTCAACATTTGAGTTTGCTATATATCAGGGGTATCTAGTGCTTTTTATTCGTTTATTTTCCCAAGCAGTCTGCCATCAGTTGCCACTGGGAGGACTGCTGCTGCTGCTGCTGCTGCTGTTGCCACTGGTGAGTTTCACTTCACCTCCAGCTTTGCACATATTAATTCCTCCTCACTCAACTGATGGGGGGTTTCATGTAAGAACTTTTATCTCCTACACAGTCCTTTAAAATAATAATAATACTGAACCGCTAACATCTCCTTATCTTAATTACATACTCTACTGTGTTGTTAAATGAGAGTTTTCACCCTGTATTACCTAATATCTTCTGTGTTGTCTGTTGAATCTGACTAAGGCATTTGCGTTCCACATAATTTAATGGGCTTATTAATGGAGTTTTATACAACCTTTGTGGCAGGGCCTCTCAATGCCAGGAATGCAGCAGAGTTTCTTATTGGACGGAGAGGGAATGGCAATCTGGGTTTCTATCTATCTATTTATTTATAAAAGTGTTTGTGTACCACCATCTTATAAAATAGCAGGGCAGTGTCTGTTTGTAATAAAACACAAAACACCATTTAAAAACAGTACAAATCATTAAAATAACTGGCTTATCAAGGTTTTCATCAACTGTGAAGATAAAAAAAAGTCTTCTAATGATGCCTGAAAGTCAAAAGCCTGTCAGCTCTATGATTCTATAACTTTTTGCAGGCAGTGTTCTACATTGTGGTGATACATGGCAATACTTGCTGCATGACTTCAAGAAAACAGCTCTGAGAATGCTCAGCTCCTGAGTCTTCCAGATCAGTTAACCTCATAGGTCCTGGATGGATTGACATAATGACAAGAGAAGGGGGTGGGAAAGCTGTACAGTTGGAGCAAATTAAGCCCAGGTAAAATAAAAAATTGGAGGCTGATGAGTGGCACCTCCTGGCTACAGCAATGCTTTTGGACTGAGATTGGCTGAGAGCTGGTTGGCCAGAGAATGGGAGATTGACAGAAAATATATCCAGGACTCTCTCTACATGTTTATTATAGAAGGACCTGTGGAACAGAAAAGAACAGGGCTTTGAAATGGGGGGGGGGGGCTTAAAAATAAATTGCTGGGCGTTTCACTTAGTAGGGCTCAGCCTTAATAGATCAGCCTCTGCTCATGTGGTCACATTGGGGAATAAACTGAAGCAGAATAAATCCACCATGGATGCATTATTATGTTGCAGAGCACACCTGGAATAAATTACCTCTCCTGGGGGCAGGGGCTTTTAGTGTTTCATTCCACCTCCCTTCATTGGGGTCTGAGTAACGCAAAATCCATTTCCATGAAATCTTCAAATTAAAACACACATCTGCCACCCACCACAAAATATGTGGAAGTGGCATTGCACTTATGAGAGTGGTAAGAAGCAAAGGTTGTCCAGAGGATAACACCAAAAGGAGAGAGAAGTTCTGTGCTCTTCACTTCCCTTTTGCCATGCAAGGAGGCAGGGGATCCACTGAACCATCTTCCCACCTTGCAGCATACAATTATCTACAAAGAGGGGGGAAAACACTTAGTATTTGGCCAGGAGCAACAGAGCCAAGGAGGTATTTTTATTCATACTAAATGTGTCTATTTCACTATTTGTGTGCGATTAAGGTGAGATTCTCAGCTGCTTGATGCATGGTTTTAAAAAACAAGAAAAGATTTCTCTTTCTCTTTTTCTTTTTGGCAATGGAGGGTGTCTTTGATGTAGGACTCTGCTGTACTTTCCAAAGGAGTAAGAATGTCAGTGGGAGGATTTACAGCTGTTTGAAGTATTCCTCCACCCCTGTGATTGATTTTAATGGAAACAAGTGAAATAATATCCTGTACACATGCAAGGGCTGTTCTGAATTGCTGGCCTCTGTACGGAAGGAAGGTGCTTTTATTAAAGTAAAAATAGGTTGCGATGATATCTGTTTCGGAGGGTCTGCTGAATTTAAAACTTGCTAAGGGAAAGAAGCAAAATTTGCTTGTTCAGAAAAAAGAAGAAAAAAGACAAAAGGGGCCACTCTAAAGTAGATGATGCCTCTGTTTTGGTTTCCGGTCATGCATGAGATTATTGCCTTTTTGTTGTTCTGGAACAACTCTTCATTGAGTGGAATGGTGATTTCTGGGGACCTTGTGCTGGTTAAGTATTTCTGCAGGAATATAGCAGTGGTTTTAATGTGCAGTGTTCCATTTTAATAGCCAATTGAAATTACTATTAAGCTGCAGCACTGCACATTTAGTTTCTATGGCCCAAGTAAATAAGACTGGCGAATGTGTGTAGTCTCCAAAAAAGCACTATTCATCTTAATGGAGAGGTGCTGCCTGCAACAAAGGGAGGAAGAAGAAAAACCCTTAATAAAAACGGAAAATGGGGAGGAGAAAGTCAGCAAACTAGCGAGACTGTGCCCTGTTTGCAAGAGAAAATTCTATTTGCTCTGCATTGCTAGCTGCTGAAACCTCTTCACATTGGCCTTAGCCTACTATTTTATTGTGTTTTCTATTGAGGAAAATGGTAGTCTATAGCTGCAAGGTTTCAGTGCTCAAGTTACACTCTAGTTGGAGCACAGAAGGTAATAAAATGTGATACTTGTCTTAGCTGATATTTCTGGAATACTAATGTGTCTGTGTGTCTCCAAGACCAGTATCTATGGGGTTCTGTTTTGGTTTCGTTGCCTGCACAACGATACCACATCCTAGAGCAGAGGTGATACTTCCTCTCCAGTCAAGGCAAAGACCTGGCTTCTAATATTATACAAAAGTCAAGTCTCTGGTTAGCTATTCGCAGACATCAAGCAGATATTTGTAATTCTAGCCAGCTGCTAATAGTTTAAAGGAATGAAGATGTGAGAGGTGTAGCTAAAAACCTGGACTCTGATATTACAAGAAGACAGTTCTGGACGCCATTAATGTGCAACACAGTTTCCTACTGAGTAGAATCGATATGGTCCAACTGAGTCCTGTAAAAGTTGCTTTCAACCATTTTACAGCAGATCTTATTTTCTGTATGCACACACATGAATGGAGAAAACTAGTAAGTCTTTTTTTTTTTTAACCACAAGAGCAGGGGCATTTTTGAATGTTAAAAGCAGCTTCACATATATTATCTCAGTAATCCTTACAGCAGTGCTGTAAAATAGATAGGTTTGTTATTCACAAACTGAGGACAAGAGTGATTTCCAGCTAATGATTCTGTGGTTGAATGTAAGATTCGAATGCAGGACTTGAAAGCAAACAGTCCACACACTGACAGTGGAATCCGATGGGCTTATTCTCAGGTAAGTGTAGATGGGGTTGCAGCCTTAGTCACTATAACTAAGCAGTGTTTTGATTATTTGGAGTTGGTGCAGATGTTACCACAGCTAGTTTAGCTGCATAAATAATTATTCACACAAGTCAGGGGTGGTGAATCGGGCCTGGGGCAGAATGTGACTCTCCAAGGCTCTCTCTGAACCTTGGAACTTCAGGCCATGCCTCCTCGCAAAGGTACACTCCTCATCACCTCTGTTCCACACACTCCCCAAGTCATAGGTGTCAACTCCTAGGGGTTCAGCTCTTTTGCCAATAATTTTTTGGAGAGCCAGCCCCCATAATGTTCAGGAGGTGAAGGAGGCCGAGCGCGTCACAGCTTCAGTGACTGGTGGCAGATCCATCTGTTACTGCCATGGAGGGGAAGGAGGGGAAAGCCGCTCCCAGCCAGTAGCAGCAGCAGGAGGAACAGGAACTGAGCACGGCACAGCTTCAGTTGCTGCTGGCGCCTGGCGGCAGCAGGAGGAAGCCAGGAGTGTCATTGGCCCCATGAATCTTAGGTTCAAGTTGGCGCCTCTGCCCCAAATGCTTTTGTTTGCCTGGATGGAACCCTGGTATTGCTTCTTGTTTGCCTGGATAGAGGATAAACTTAGGGGTGCAGCCCTGCTGTGACAAAGTGGGAGGCTGTTCAGAGGTGGAGAGGTGCCTGGTGGTGTCTCTGAGCAAAGAGAAGAGGGGAGACTTATCCGCAAAGATGAGTGCCTAACTACAGGTCAGGAATTCCCACAAGGACAGGGATTCTCGCAAGGAGCTGAACTTTCTCTGCCTCTGCTTAAAAGCCTGGCAGATAGGTGGGGAAACTTGCTGGAACAACTTTCAGTCTAAATATACTTTCTACCAATTTGGATTCCTGAACCTTGGCCTTTGCTCTAAGACCGGCCATGAAGTTGATACTCCTTGCCTTGTAAGATCACTTGGATTAGATTCTACCACTTCATCATCACTGGATTTGTACTGTTAGACTGCTGTAATAAAAGTTTACTGCTTTACTTACACATAAACACCTCTGCAGTGTGGCCTTGGGCAAGAGCCAGTACAGTATCTGGAGTCCCAGATGGAACTACACTTGCTTTTAGGTCAACATCTGCTCTGTGTTTCCACACCAATCGGGACAGGGTGGTCTGACATTTGAGAGCAACAGAGCCTTTCTGGTTGTGGCACCTAAACGATGGAGCATGAGGGACAGGTCTGACCGCATCAGTGCTGGTCTTCATTGGCAGGTAATGAAGATGTGGCTCTTTCAGCTGACATTGGGGTTGTAAATTAATTGACACAGGATTTTTTTGCTCCATTATGGTTTCATCATTGTTTTTAATTGGGTTGTTAATTGGCTTTGATAGCCTTTTTAGCTAAGAAACAAGGGTATTTCAAGTAGAAATAAACAAACAGAAAAAAACTCTGTCATGTGGTTAATCTCTAATTACATGATGTGAAAGCACTTTCTGAACAAATACTTATGCAAAAATGATGAAGTTGTCTCAGGGTTGCTCTACCATGACAGAAATAAAAGTGAGAATTGGGTCTAAGACAATGTTCTTAAAATGAGATGGCCTTGGCTGTGTCTCAAAGAAGTGAACTAATTAGCAGAGAGCAGTGGAATGAGGGTTAAAGAAATGTTACAGATCTGCCTTGTTCCTACGAGTGCACATTAAAATAGCAGATGGTGGGCATTTTGAAACAGGGTCAATTGCTTCTATTGCAAGGTTCCATTTTTAAAGTGCCTATTTTTATTATATGGTGTTGTTCATTCTTACTAATTAAATACGGTATTTATATATATATTTAAAGACATTAAATGGCTGTCTAGAAATTAATTCGCATTCTGAAATTAGGCAAACATGAGACAATGTGACCTCTGTCTTTATTATTATTATCTAGCAACTTCCCGGGAATAATTTACTTTTTGCTTCTGGCTTCTTCTTGCAATTGGGCTTCATATTGATTCTGCTGTACATGACCATTGATATTCAACATAACAGATTCAAAATGTGGGTGTGATCAATAGGTACTTGGAAGTTCTTGCTCCTCTGTGGTATATGGGAAAGAGTGAAACAGGGCAAATGATTGCTTTTCTTTTGAGCTTTAAAAACAAAAATGTTTTGAATGAGTTTCAAAAAATAGTGCAGAAAGAATCCCCTTTTTAAAAAAATAAAAAAGGCACAACTCTCTCCTTAGCTAGCTCCTCTGGGAGAACTCTTGTGACAGTTTGTCAGGTGTGAGTATCCTGTATGCATATTAAAAGTGCCTGACTCATCCTACTAAGCAGAACTGCCAGGCGATAGTATTTAAAACACAGGGATATGATAAACAAGCTGCAGACTCTGCAAGAGGCTCAGAGAAAAAGAAGGGGGCAGAGGTTCTTGCAAAGTGTGTCCTCCCTAAAAGAGGGCACGTGTTGCGGTGAGACCTGGAGACTGACCTCCTGGTTGTGGGTGGGTATACTGGATAGCCACAACCCCTGACTGGTAGGTCCCTCGTTGCTGGGTTTAATCTGGTCAATGGCGAGCTGTCTAAACAGACCGAGGGACCTATATATACCTATGCACGTGACCCAGAGATGCCTCTTTCGGCTCGTGCATCAGAACAGTTAAGCATGGAAGGCAACTCTTCCTGGACTCAAAATTTTTTGGTCGCAGCTGTTGCAACAATGTGTGTGGTGAGGTAGCCAGTGCCCAGCTGCCACTGAGAGGGCTAGGAAGCGGGTCCAGAGAGCTGCGTCCAGGAAGGTTTTGGCCTCGGGCAGGACAGTGATCTGTCACCTGGGCATTACCGTATTTTTCGCACCATAGGACGCACCGGACAATAGGACGCACCTTGTTTTAGAGGGGGGAGAACAAGAAAAAAAATTCTCCCCCTCTCTGCCCAGCGCCCCTTCAGCGAAGCGGCAGGAGGCGCTGCACAGAGAGGGGGAGAACTTTCCCCCTCTTGTTTTCCCGCTCTGAAATAAGGTGCTGTTTAAGGTGCGTTCAGGCGGCTACCTTGGAAGCTTGGAGAGCGAGAGGGGTCGGTGTGCACTGACCCCTCTCGCTCTCCAGGCTTCAGGTTCCTTTCGACCTGCTCTTTGGGGATGGCGGGGGGAAGCCCACCACCAGCCCCAAAGAGCAGGTCAGGGAGCAGCGGAAAGGCTCCTGCCATTGCCGTGCGTCACCTCTCCAGCCGGGAGAGGGTCGCGGGGCTATGGCGTCTTCGCTCCATAGGACGCACACACATTTCCCCTTCATTTTTGAAGGGGAAAAAGTGCGTCCTATAGAGCAAAAAATACGGTACCTTCCGTGGTGCATCCCTTGATGGGGGTCATCTGTCTGTGATTGGAAATGATTTGTGGCTGACAGCAGTGTCAGCTTGGTTAAGGGATTGGTTACAGGTGTGAGTGGTTGGCAGCGAGTGCGGGTGCTCATGTGGCGGATAGGCACTGGTTCAGGTGATAGGGATGGGAGAACGGCCTCGCCATCCCTATGCGAAGAGTATTCCGTTAAAGGAATCCAGGGACTCAACTTGGTTTAGTCAACCCCCCGAGAGGGGGTTGTGCCCGTGCCTGAGTCCAGGGGGGCTTCTGGGGAGTGGACATAGTCTGTTCCTGGGCTTTCCACCTACCTCAGGTGTTCATCCTTGGCTGACCTATGATAGAGCTCTGGGTCAGCGCTACCTGCAAGGGTGCAGGGAGCTAGTTGAACCAGAGCCTTGCAACCACTCACTTTTTGTAATAATAAAGTTGTGGCCTAAATTCTGCTAAAAACCAAAACTAAAATTTGAGTCAAATGTGTGTTTATTTAGGGGGGAGGTCTCTGGGTCTGAACACGCAAAGAGCCCCAGTCCCAAGACCTTCCAAATCAGGTGATGGTTTCTTGGATTATTTATCTATTCGACCAGGAGTGATGGCATGGTGGGGCTATGGCACTCGCCTGATCGCTTGACAGCTAAGTCACTGCCGCTTACAAGGACTGAGAGGAGGGAGAAGACTGTGGGGAGTGTAGTGCAAAATAAATTGTAGGATGTGGGTTGGGTGTGTCAACTGAACTAGCAGGATACTCCAAGGACCAGGAGAGAAAGGTCAGGCTCTGTAGGACAGAAATGCCACAGCAACCACAGTCTTTGAGTAGGGCTCAACTTCACTTCCCAAGTGTCCCCAGCCACAAGACACTAAAATGACCAGGACCTCTGAATAGTGGGTGGATGAATGCATTGATTTTGATTCCTCTCAGTTTCTCAGTCTTTTCCACATTTACGCATCATTCTCCAGAAGGATTTGTTTGCAATTTAGTGTGCCTTTCTCCTAATGTATGCAACCAAGCTGATGCCAAACGTAACGCTCTGCTTTCCTTTGGACCACATCAGTGAGGCTGAGAAGGAGGGTCTTGTCATCTGGGCAGTCCAGGACCTCCATACACACTGCCCAGGCTTGCACCTCAGAGAGGTCACTTCAGTGCTGCTAATGCAGCAGTTTGACTTCACACTTCATTCTCTCTCGAGACAGATGGATGCCAACCATGCCAACCTAATATACATATGTTTGCAAGCAGCTTTCTCTGCTATAAAGTCTTGTGTATGTTTTCACTAACATGCATGTTTTTTAATGCACACTTTTATCTAGAAAATGCATTTTTGTACACATCATTTGGTTGGAGAGCTGCATAGAAGAATTCAGAGAAGTGTGGTTTTTGAAGGATAGCTGCATTTCTGTTCACATATTGTTTAGGAATGTACAGACATCTCTCATTAAAATGTGACCAGACCTGAATTTCTCTCCCATCCCTACCTGTGAGGAGTTATTGCTTAACCATGCTATTCTTCTGCCTCTTCCACTGAAGAGAGAGCAGCGCTTGAGAGGCTAAGTAAAACTATTCCTTACCTCCTACCCTCCATCTTAAGGATACAGCAAAGCATGCAAGAAGACAGGAAGGAATTTAACTTCACCTTACCTCAGAAAAATTCTGTCCTTATCCTCCAAAGGTACAGCCAAACATTTCAATATTACCACTAACAGTGGTGTTATCAGTAGCAGTAGCAGCTGTAGTACATCTCACTGCATTTTTTTTTTTTACCTTACTGCTTTAATTGTATCTAAGGTGTAAATGTTTACAGCAAAATCGATATCATCCATACTGCTCTAATCTGGTGACCATAAATTTTTAGATATGGTTTGTAAACCTGTCTGAAATTTATATCCCTCTGTTTGGGTTTATTCCATATCCTTAGCTGGTGTGGATGTATGAGAAATATCCTGTTAGCTCTGTTGCCAGCATGTTAGGACACTCTGGCACAGGAAAAAAATAGATCCTCATTCTTCCTCAAAGGCCAAATATAGGGCATTTTGTTTATTACAGAAATGCTACAGAGCCATATGCATAATGGTAGAAAAGATAAATTGGATGATGTTTTCATTCTGCTGCTCATGAAAATCTTTTTCTGACTGCAGAGTATTTTTCCAGTGTTTTGTTGCGCTGGCTTAAATTATAGTCATTGAGGTTTCTAGTACTGCCCTTGGAATGTGTTTCCTTCATTTAACCAATCTGTTGGCTGTAGAATATTTCCAAACATTAAATTCTGAACTCATATTTTTCAGTCTGATGCTACTCTTCAAGTAATTCAACATAATCAAGAGTACAGATGTAGTCTCTTATGGCTATTGCTACAGACACTTGAAGAGTGAACGTCAGGTCTGTATTAAACGTTTGAACTGCTGCATCTCTGCAGCACCAGCCGAAAGCTACATTTTGTGACATTTGGCTGAAGTCAGTGGGAAGCTACTATAGACATGTTTGAATTGTTCCCAGTTTAGGGATATATTGACTAGCTCATTTTGTTAATTGTTGTTTAAATCTTTTTAGTAAACATGTCTGTTTTTAATAATAAAACTCATTTTCCTTAATATAGCCCACTGGTGTCTCTAAAAGTCAACAAAAACCCTTAGACAACTTTCCCTCTGCATTACAGATGGAAATGAATATTCACAGATGAACGTCATTTTCAATTAATTCATTCATTTACATTTGATGATTGGACAAAGTAAACAAGTATGGAAAGTAAAGTTCAATTTGGCTCTAATTATAATGGTGACAGTTTCCTATTAACTTAAGAGGAGATTGTTAGACCTTGTTTGTATATTGACAGAACTACTTTGCTGTGAGGATATGATTTATTTTATCTTAAATTCCTTCGCTGCAAACACTGTCATAGTTTAGATTCTATACATACAGACCAAATGCCCTTTCTTTTAGTAGCAAAGGAATGAGATATATGTGCATGTAGTAAGGCTATGTTTCAGCTATGGGCTAAAATGAGTATAGTTAACATTTGTGTCAAAACAGGAGGGAGTTTAGACTTTTAATTTTTACAGGGAAATGTCACTGCAAGATGAAAAACTCCTGCTGATTCTGCCATGGTTGCTTCTTCCTATAAATGAAGAAATAATAGGTGACACTTATTTCACAAAAGTTGGTGACAGAGAACAAATTCAAACGAATGAGTAAGCAAATGAATTGCAGATATTTCCTACCTCCTGGTGACACTTCCTTGTAAAAAGAGATAGTTTGAAGGTAGAGAGCAACACCAACCTGGCAGAGTTAAACAAATCATGGCTAAACAAAGATGTCAATATATAAAGGCAATGCCTGGTTGAATTAAAAACCTGGGATAGCAAAGCTCATGGATATGCCAGCCTGACTTTCTTGGCACCATTGCTAATGAGGTGGTTGTGGGGTCGGCCTTTGTGCCAAGTGAGTCTGTTATTCTACCAACACTATTTCCCTTTTCGTATCTGCTGGGACACAGGACTGCTCTCTTCCTTGGGAACAAACCCCTCCAGTTCTGAAGTGAATGTTATTCGTCTCGCATTACTGCCATGTGCAGAAGGCAGAGGTTTTTCACCTCTAATAGTTGTGTAGAAGAATCCCAACTATTAAAGGTGCCTGCAGGTGCACTGTCATCTTGCATCTGGCTTAAAGTCTCTGGAAACCACAGATGGAAATTATAAAAATAACTAATGGCATTCAGCAATACATCTTTTTTTAGCTAGTGACAAAGTGGAGGCTACGTTGCATTGTGGCATATTCCATTATGGCTGCGTACAGAGTCACTGGGCTTGCCTCCTCTTCCAGGACGCTTCCATCCTTGATTCGGCCTCATTTCGGAGAGAATAAAGTTTCCCCACTTGACAAGGTATCCAGGCAACAAGCAAATCAGGCAAAGTGTATGTTCAGCATCAGTATGACCTAACAAATCCCAAGCTCCCCAAACCACTCAGAAAAATAATAATTGTAATAACAACCAATTTAAAAAGTTAAAGGGACTCCTGACTGTTAGGTCCAGTCGCAGACGACTTTGGGGTTGCGGCGCTCATCTCGCTTTACTGGCTGAGGGAGCCGGCATACAGCTTCTGGGTCATGTGGCCAGCATGACTAAGCCGCTTCCGGAAACGCCGTTTACCTTCCCACCAGAGCAGTACCTATTTATCTACTTGTACTTTGACGTGCTTTTGAACTTCTAGTTGGCAGGAGCCGGGACCGAACAACAGGAGTTCACCCCGTCGCAGGGATTTGAACCGCCAACCTTCTGACTGGCAAGCCCAAGAGGCTCGGTGGTTTAGACCACAGCGCCACCCGCGTCCCTAATAAATAACCAGTTTAGATGGTGTTAAAAAGAGGATTAGACAACTTTGCGCAGGATGAAGCTATCAGTGGCAGCTACTGCAACAATTAATATTATTTATCTTTATTAGTCACTTTTGTTCAGAATAAAGAACTCCAACCAACTTACAAAAACCATTTAAGTGTACAAACAAGAATGAAATGCCCTAAAATACATATGCAATGGATGTGTTCTACCTCCATAGCTGGAGACAGTATGCTTCTGAATACCATTTGCTGGGTACCACAGGAGAGTGCTGTTGTTCTCATATCTTGCTTGTGGGCTTCTCTGGTTGGCCACTGTGAAAACAGGATGCTGCAATAGATGGACCACTGGCCTGATTCAGCAGGCTCTTCTTCCATTTGCAGTTATACGAAGGGTGCAACCCTATCCTTAGCTGGGGGTTGAACACCACATTGAACCAGAGCTCCCCCCCCCCCCCGAGGGTACTCAATGGTACAGAGTGGTACCGACACCTTTTTTATTCTAAAAGAAAAGCACTGCATTAAACATAGTAGTACTTCTAAGTAAGTATGCATAGGCTTGTGCTGTAAGGTTACCTTTAATGAAAGAAGCAAATAATAATGATTTTTGAATATGTCCATGCTGTGTATGATTTTAGTGATACTTGGTTAGACATCTATAAATATATTCTACCCTTGGAATATTATGTAAATACTTATTATTATTATTATTATTATTATTATTATTATTATTATTTCTTGCATTTTTATACTGCCCCTCATCCGAGGATCACAGGACGGTTTACAATATATACATCTATGTCTATACACATGCAATTTTTAAACTAGATTCATTTTAATGATTGATCTCTTTTTGAGATTACCCCGATGAAGCATGTTTATGTTAAAATATTCTGAGATCTGACATTTCCTGAGAATGACCCTCCAGATCAGCTCCTTGAAAAACCATGCAGTTTTTTTGTTTTTGTTTTGGGAGGCCTATAAAAGTTTGTGTGTGTGTGCTAATCCTATTCCCAAGATTGCTTTTTGACAATCATTTCTGCTTTTCTTTCCATCCGTTTATTTTTCCTGGGCCATTTTGTAACATGCTTCTTCAAAAAAGGGATTTGCCACCAGCTGCATGATGACAAGCTCCTATGGATACACATTTTTTCTATATATATAAAGAAAACCTCCCACTTCCTTGGCATTTTAGCAGTGAACAATGACTAGCTCTCAGAAGGCAGGAAACTGTTACATAGCTGGATGAAATCCTCTTGTCCTTGAATAGGAAAATATAGCAATACAAATATGATGTGTTTAGTACATAGTCAAAGCTACTTTCATTCTCTCACTCTTTGACATGATCTAACCCAAAACCTTCTGCTTCAATAAATAAAGTAAGAGAATGTTGTGGCTTTTGCTGCAGCACACTAGCACAGCTACTCTCAAAGAAATGTTACTTTTTTGAAATCCCAGAGCCTTTAATTTCATTGTTATAAAGTTTCCGGCTCCTTCATCTTATGGCTCATCAACATTTCCGCTTGTCCTGTGCCTAAAGAGCGTGCCTCTGAGTGGTTTTCCCTTTGTCCAGCTCCTTTCCCAGTGAAAACCAACTCTTTAGCTCTAAACTGGAGCATACAGCAACCCCTGGAAAACCCAATTGCAGTTTGATCCGATTGAACGCTAAGTAGCAGTTTTACCCAGGGGAAAGCAGCGGGGCAAGAGAAAATGTGGATAAGCCCTTAACACTGGAATGTGGGATGTGTCATTAATTGATTAATTATAAAGGTTTATTGATGGTTAGCATTGATTTGTTTGTGGGGCAAAAAAGACCAAAATAAAAATTAGGGCTCTGAGGTAGAGAACATATGGCCCTCCATATGTTCTTGGACTCCCAGTTCCCTTCAGCTCTAGCCAGCATGACTAATATGCTGAGAGTTGTGGTCCAAAACATTATGGGGGGGATGAGTCTTGTATCCCTGCTTTAAACCACATATTTAGCACAGAAACCACTGTACAACTACCTATATCAGGAGAGAGACAGAGGTGTGATCCTGATTATTTTCCTTGATCTCTCAACAGCTGCAATACCATCGTTGATTATATTCCTCTGAGGTGATTGTTTGAACTGGACACACTATTCTGTGGTGGTTCAGCTCCAGTCTGGATAGTGTAGGAAGTGGTGTTTTGGGGGGAGAAACCCTGAGTCCCCACAGGCCATCATCCCCCATGCAATTTAACATCTCATTGTGTAGAATCACCCAGTGGTTGAGTGTGTTGTGTCATCTATATACTGATGAGTTGCAACTGGGTTTCTCCTTTTCATCTTCAGCAGGTATGGCGATGGATGTGCTCAACCAGGGCTTGCTTGAAGTAATGGATTGGGCATTTCATGGAATTTGAAAAGTTTTTAAATTTGATTTTTTCACACATGTATCTGTGTATCCACAGATACATTTGAAGCACATTTAAAATACCGGTATGTGGTTTTCCCCCAAAGACTTGGGAAATGTAGTTTGTTGAGTGTGCCAGGACTTGTAACTCTGTGGGATAAACTACAGTTCCCATGATTTCTTTTTTCTTTCCTTTGGGGGGTGGGGAGTCCTGTGCTTTAAATGCATGGTATAGATATGACCTATCTCACCTAAAGAAACATTATGTATTAGGCAACTAACAAATAAACAAACAAATAAACAAACATAAAGTCACTGTAACATATAAATGCCAACTTTATCTTAGTTTTATCAAACTTTAAATTTTGCCTGTTTCTTCTAGTTTGTGTCCAAAAGCATCAGATTGTTACATGTCAAGGAAAAATTACTATAGCTTTACCAAGAAAAATGCAAGCTTGATTTGAAATCTCTTCTCCAAAAGCATGATAATCATCTTCCTGAAAATAGGATTGCATCCATGGATTTGCTGTTCAAAACCTCTTATATTCTCTGTTGTGCAGAGTCCTCACTTGTTATGAAACCGCAAATGCACCTGATGTGCAGATCCTTTTATAGCCCAAACAGAACCATCCATGTGCAATAGGAATGCATCAGCAGGCTTGAAGGAACCCTGAGGTTTGTGGAAGACAGTCATTTATTTATGGTTCATAGACTTCAAATAGTAGAACAACATCATATAAATAGAATTTGATTACACAAAATGTGTAAAAATTACAGCAGTAGATAAAATTGAATTAAATCTTGAATTAAGCTGAATAGTTTTATTTAAGTATTGCAACCACAGAGCAATGCTAATATATTATTGTTATTATTTCGCAATTTGATTTGTTATTAAAATATTAGTCAAGTAAAATGGTCAGCAGACATTCTGAAGAATGACCTGGAGGAAGATGCATAAAGGAATACTGTATTATTATTATTTTTTAAAAAAAATCTAACCTCCTGCAGAATACTAAGTTTAAAAAAAAATATGTGAGACCTTCTTCACCTCATCTCTGTTGCAGGGGCTACATATATTATTTACTGGGACCCTCATATCTGCCTTCTGAGAGCTTAGATAGTAAGACATTAATATGTGCTCCTGACAAAGCTTTTATATACTGTGGAGCATATAGCCAGCATAAGAAAGGCATCCCATTCTTAGAGTCTGTTAAATTCTGAACAAGACAGACCCAATGACCAGAGGAACATAGCTCCCAGTCTCTTATGAATCTCTGAAGAATTTGGAGCAAATGATTCAGCAGAGGAAACACAGCCCAGAATAACTAAGGAGATAGTACAAGAATACTTGGCTAGTTTAGATGTATTCAAGTCTCCAGGGCCAGATGAACTGCACCCAAGAGTATTAAAAGAACTGGCAGATGTGATCTCAGAACCACTGGCAGTCATCTTTGAGAATTCCTGGAGAACAGGCGAAGTCCCGGCAGACTGGAGGAGGGCAAATGTTGTCCCTATTTTCAAAAAGGGGAAAAGAGAGGACCCAAATAATTACTGCCCAGTCAGTCTGACATCAATACCAGGGAAGATTCTGGAGCAGATCATTAAGCAAACAGTCTGTGAGCACCTAGAAAGGAATACTGTGATCACCAATAGTCAGCATGGATTTCTGAAGAATAAGTCATGTCAGACTAACCTGATCTCGTTTGACAGAATTACAAGCCTGGTAGATGAAGGGAATGCAGTGGATGTAGCCTACCTTGATTTCAGCAAGGCATTTGACAGGGTGCCCCATGATATTATTGTAAAGAAGCTGGTAAAATGCGGTCTTGACTATGCTACCACTCAGTGGATTTGTAACTGACTGACTGACCGAACCCAAAGGGTGCTCTTCAATGGTTCCTCTTCATCCTGGAGAAGAGTGACTAGTGGGGTGCCACAGGGTTCTGTCTTGGGCCCGGTCTTACTCAACATCTTTATCAACGACTTGGATGATGGACTCAAGGGCATCCTGATCAAATTTGCAGATGACACCAAACTGGGAGGGGTGGCTAACACCCCAGAGGACAGGATCACACTTCAAAACGACCTTGACAGATTAGAGAACTGGGCCAAAACAAACAAGATGAATTTCAACAGGGAGAAATGTAAAGTATTGCACTTGGGCAAAAAAAATGAGAGGCACAAATACAAGATGGGTGACACCTGGCTTGAGAGCAGTACATGTGAAAAGGATCTAGGAGTCTTGGTTGACCACAAACTTGTCATGAGCCAACAGTGTGACGCGGCAGCTAAAAAAGCCAATGCAATTCTGGGCTGCATCAATAGGAGTATAGCATCTAGATCAAGGGAAGTGATAGTGCCACTGTATTCTGCTCTGGTCAGACCTCACCTGGAGTACTGTGTCCAGTTCTGGGCACCACAGTTCAAGAAGGACACTGACAAACTGGAATGTGTCCAGAGGAGGGCAACCAAAATGGTCAAAGGACTGGAAACGATGCCTTATGAGGAACGGCTAAGGGAGCTGGGCATGTTTAGCCTGGAGAAGAGGAGGTTAAGGGGTGATATGATAGCCATGTTCAAATATATAAAAGGATGTCACATAGAGGAGGGAGAAAGGTTGTTTTCTTCTGCTCCAGAGAAGCGGACACAGAGCAATGGTTCCAAACTACAAGAAAGAAGATTCCACCTAAACATTAGGAAGAACTTCCTGACAGTAAGAGCTGTTCAACAGTGGAATTTGCTGCCAAGGAGTGTGGTGGAGTCTCCTTCTTTGGAGGTCTTTAAGCAGAGGCTTGACAACCATATGTCAGGAATGCTCTGATGGTGTTTCCTGCTTGGCAGGGGGTTGGACTCGATGGCCCTTGTGGTCTCTTCCAACTCTATGATTCTATGATTCTATGATTCTATGAATCAATAAAGAAATGTCTGTGGTAGTAAATCTGGCCAGTAAAAAAGGTAGAGGGACCCCTGACCATTAGGTCCAGTTGTGGCCGACTCTGGGGTTGCGGCGCTCATCTCGCTTTATTGGCCGAGGGAGCTTCCGGGTCATGTGGCCAGCATGACTAAGCCGCTTCTGGCGAACCAGAGCAGTGTGCGGAAACGCCGTTTAGCTTCCCGCCAGTGTGGTACCTATTTATCTACTTGCACTTTGACGTGCTTTCGAACTGCTAGGTTGGCAGGAGCAGGGACCGAGCAACGGGAGCTCACCCCGTTGTGGAGATTCGAACCGGCAGCCTTCTGATCAGCAAGTCCTAGGCTCTGTGGTTTAACCCACAGCGCCACCTCTGGCTGGTACCCATTCATAAATAACAAATAAGGAGGACACAGCCCACCCAGGAAGATTTCTTTCACCCTTTTTCTCTTCCAGGTATATTCATAACTGCCCATCATCACTTGTACTATGAAGGCCAGTCACAAAGTCAAAAGTGAGTAGAGTCTGTCCAAGCCAGATTACTTAAGGAGTCAAGACCAGCTTCCAAACTGAGAGCAGCACTAGCACCACATCAAGGCATGCCAAATATAGATCTGAGAAAGAAGGACTGAACTTCTAAAGAGACTTTAAGGCCTGGAAACCATATAGGAGTTCCAAAGAGAATATGAGATACAATGTTGGCTCTGAAAACCGAGGGGAGGGATTTCTTGCCCTTTGCAAATAAAAAATACTATTGCTGCAGTACTTTGGCTTTAGCATTTCCCAATTTCACTAGGACTCCAGTTATCTGAGTCATGATACCAAACAACCAAATATGTATATGGATTAACTTGATTGAGTCTATAGTCAGGCAAGACCCAAGAACATCTAACCTTCTTCTTATAAAATGTTGTAGCCAAATTTCTAGCAAACAATGGTTAGAGATTCAAATCCAGCCGGTGAATGCTTAAGACCCAGATGTGTCTGTGAGATCAGAACTGCATCTTCTGCGTACATCTTTCATTCAAAGTAAGCAGGTGAGCAGATCTGGGAGCACAGAGAGGGCAAGTCGAGTAGAGTCCCACTTGTGGCTTGTGTTCCACACACAAGCAAAATTCTATACCCAGTTGCATCTGTTGCTATCCTATTAAACTCTCTTTGTCTGGCAACCTTGTTGGCAATCTCTGGAAAGAAGCAGCTACTGAAAGGACATGGGGGGCAAACCACATTCTTGCTCTCTAAGTGATCCTGCTAAATCAGAACTGAAAAAGGAAGCTTGCAAGAAGTTTAAATTGTCAGAGTCAAATGCAACACAGATTTTGCAATCTTTAGTGGTGTCAAAATTGATTTGCTTTAAGTTTTTATTATAAAAATAATTCATGTTGATTTCCTGCCCCCTCAAGCCTGTTTTGAATGTGTTAGCTATTTGGATACTGTTAGGAGGGTACTGTCTTTCTGACTGCATTTGGCTATTTTTCCTGACAACAAATATTTCTGTAGTTATTGCTGTAAACAATTAAATTAGCAAAAATATTTCAGTTTTATATGTTGTACAGTGGTACCTCGGGTTAAGAACTTAATTCGTTCTGGGGGTCCGTTCTTAACCTGAAACTGTTCTTAACCTGAAGCACCACTTTAGCTAATGGGGCCTCCTGCTGCTGCCACACCGCTGGAGCACGATTTCTGTTCTCATCCTGAAGCAAAGTTCTTAACCCGAGGTCCTATTTCTGGGTTAGCGGAGTCTGTAACCTGAAGCGTCTGTAACCCGAGGTACCTCTGTATTCATGTTCATTACATGTTCATTCAAGCTACAAAATGCTGGGAAACTAAAGCTCTTAAGGTTATGCCTTAAAGGTTATGCCCTTTAGAGATGTGCCATTTAGGCAAAATTGATGTGGTAAGGTATTATGCCCTGTGGTTAGTTCAAGCTTCACCAATACTTTGGAGCTGGATGACTGTGTAGAGTGGTAAAACACATTTGCCTGGTCATTGCAAAGGATACTTGAAGTCTACACAACTTGAAGCTACACTAAATAAAATGTCAGTGAACAGCTGTATCCTGTAACTGAATGGGTTCAAATTTCTCCTCTTTTAAAAGAAGTGATTATTTGACCTATTGATAACATTGCTGTAGTTATCAAAAGGTAATCACAAAACAGCTCTTAAATCTTTCACCTTCCAGAATTTTCATGGGCTGCAATTTTCATTAGCCTGAGGCAGCATGACAACAGTCAGGGATGATGGGAGTTGTGGTCCATCAATATCTGGAAGCCACTACATTGGCAGCTCCTGCTTTTATGCCTTGCTGTTAATAATGTGCTGCCACCACTAACAGGGAAGGTAAAATGCGATCTGGTATGGAATCTTTGAAAGTTACAGGATAGGGTTTTCTTAGAGGGTCTGAAGTCATGAGGATGCTATTCTTCCTAGCGGAGTCCTCCTACCTGTTAGTTTTGTCTAACTAGATTTTCAGTGGACCTTTTGAATTGGCACATTTTTAAAGGCCTTCTGATTGTCTGCGTCACTTAGCATGCAGTGCGGAAACATCCCACACTCTGTTAATAGAAGCATGGGAGTAGACCAAACTGCACAATGATTCTTGAAGAGCCTGACAATAGCTACACAATGAAATTATGCTTTTGTGTTGCCTTATGCATTCATCCCATTTGTCTTAATTGCATGTTTTCAGCATGTTAATTATCAATGCACTATACTGTACAGTTGGTCTCTGGTGAAACAGGGATTTGACTATGAAACTATTGTCTTGTAGACAATTTGAAGTAGATGAGATTTTTCTTTTGGCAATAAATAAATTGAAATTCCAGTATTTTACACATTTTACAAATATCATTTTGCAACCCAATAAAATATTTAATAAAAAATATTTTTTTAAAAAATAATCATTTTGTAAAAACAATACATTATTGTGCAGCTTCAGGGACTGTCACTTGAATTCTACCATTGATTTTTCAGCAGGTAGATGACTGAAACCAGGGAGTTTTTTCCCCCGCTGTCAGTGAAGCAGTAAGATCCAAAATAAGAGCAGTAGAAGTCATTCAGATATTGGGTTCTTATCAGATTTCTGTGAACGGGGATATCACTGGGGAATTGATATTCCCTTGCCCCCTTTTCAGGAAAGCCTTGCAGACTTCAGTGTTGATAGCACACAATATTCATGTGGTGTGTCCTCATGGGAGTTAAGATGGCCTAATAGGGTGATGGTTAAATGAGATGGCTCATCCTTATTTCTCTCCCCCATCTAGCCTAGGTGTGCATAGAGTTATGTCTGTGTGCATTCTGTGAGTCAGACAGAGTTAGGGCTTAGTATGCAAGGATGTGAGTTGTTTGTCTGGAGAGCTGGTGTGGGAGCAGTGGCTTCTAACTGTCTGCTGGTGTATTCAGACAGTTCCTCTACTTATGCTCAACCTGCATATTTGTAAATAAACCCAAATACAAAATGCCAAGAAGTCTCTGTGCCTTCATTCCAACAGGACCTAAGTCCAGGCAAGTGTGCTTCTCTGAACTTCTTACTGCTCAGAGAAGTGTACTTAGCATAGCCGTACATTTGTAGAGCTGCTTGGTTTTTCTTTTTAAAAATGGTATTCAAAATTCCCTCACATATTCTTCTCTATATAATCCTCTGGGGGAGGGGCGCATCCTGTTAGAATTGTCTCCAAAAGGCTCAGCAGAAGAGAAACTTAAATGAAGGAGTAACTGTGCTCACACACTCCTTAGGAATTATAACACATCATTACAGCAAAATGAGCAGCAAAGCTGGCGAAGTCAATCAGTAGGATACCCTTAGGTAACGTAGCAGCTCCCATTGATTTTTACCTCTTGTGCAGAAGCTGTGAGGTGCTGAGAGCCCACTTCAGATTAAAGCAGCTACGAGCTGGATATGCTTTTGCTTCTACCAGATCTGGCTCAGCATCTCTCAGGATCCACAGCCCTCTTGTATAAATGGGATGGAAAGTGTTTAGAGAAAAGATAAGCATGGAGGAGAATGAAGCCTGAATATTTATATCTTCCTAATTAAGCAAGTGCTTGAGGAGAAGCAGATGTACATGTTTTCGACATTTGTAGCCAGTTAAATCTGTGCTGCTGCTAATCAGAACCCGACTGGTTTCAACCCTGAAGATATGTGATGCAAAAGATAGCATTGAATAATTCAACAAACAGTAGTCCTGAACTCACGTTTTGTTTCATAAGGAAACACCTCAGGCAAAAAGTTTCAGTCTATCAGGCCTTGGTTATTCTTTTCACGCCTCTGCTCCTAAGTGTAGTGTAAGCGTGAAAGACTGTATTACTGTATAATTTTGCTGGGATCCAGCTTCAAGGTGCCTGTTTTTGCTTCACTTCCATACAAACAGACACACCCAAATCGGAATCCTTTTCATTTCCCGACAATAGACAATTTTGCTCTAATTATTCCCAAAGTGTGAAATTTCAAAGAATAGTGCTCAAGTGATTTCTGATGTTTCTCTTATCTACACATGAATAAAATAGCAATGCATTTTCCCATAATGAACTTTGAGATAAACAACTGAAAAAAGTAATTTGTTTTTTTTGACAATGCTGAACCTTTGAATAGAGAAAATCACAGAGTCGAACACAAGAGTGCAGTCCTGTGTGGTAAGTGGTCTCCATAGCAACCAATAGATTTTATGCTAAGTCTGGCCTTTAAAAACATTTCACGTTTACCACTGAGAAAAAGATGGCCTTGATTTAAAAATGATACAAGTATCTCGAATGAGCATGCTCCCCTGTTTTCTGCCGCAAATAAAATTAACAGCCATCTCTTTAGTGTGAAAGCATCTCAGTGCTCGTGTCTGTGTCACCACTGATGCCCATGTGCGGCCAGTTTTAAAACAATAAATTGGCTTTTTTTCTTCTTTTGCTGATGACTGCATGATATTAAGTGTGCTTTTGAAATGAAAATGAAAACATTGCATTCTGAGCAAAAATAATCAGCTCTAATCTTACTCTGTGGGCAACTATAAAAAAATATAATTTGCTTATTGATTTACTTACTTTGCAAGATTTATATACTGCTTGATTGTAAGAAAATTTCAAAGCAGTTTACAAAAAAAAACAGTACAGTAAAATTATCTGTTTAAAAAGTTTAAAACAACTATTTAAAGTTTTCAAAAAAATTATTAAAATCATCAATAAGCTGTGGTGGTCTTGTACTAAGGTTAAAGCTTACTGGGAAATGATATATAATGAATTAAAAAGGATGTTCAAAATAACTTTTATTTTTGGAATAAATAAGCTTTTCTTTTTGGAAGGGACAGAACTACCTAAATTGTATAGAAATTTATTTATGTATGCTACTACAGCAGCAAGAATGTTACTTGCCCCAAAATGGACAGAAGGAGAAGTCCCAGTAAAGGAAGAATGGATACAAAAACTTATGGCAGAAATGGCAAAACTTACCGGAAGAATAAGAAATCAAGATAACAAACATTTTATAAAAGAAAGGAAATGGCATATTGAATATTTACAGATAAACTGTAAACAGATAAAAAACATCAGTAAGATTATTGTAACAACCTGCAGTTTTATAATACTATATATTTACAGTAGATTATACGAGCAAGTTAAATGAATTTGGATATGTAGAAGATATGAAAATATAAATTTAAGGAACTACAGAAAGAGGGAGAAGGAAGTCAAATTTTGAAATGTTAAATGGATGGTAAAATTAATGAAATGTATATATTTTAAAAGTATAAATAAAAAACTAAAAATAAAAAATCAACAATAAGCTAAAAAAACAGATTAAAACACATGTTTTAAGACATGTGTCTTAAAGACATATAGGCAGGGAGTTCCAAAGTGTGGTTGCTCCCACACTGAAAGATGGATGTCTTACAAATGCAGAATGAGTATTATGTATCAGTTGTAACAGCACCAGTTCCACAGATCAAAGTGGTCAAGTGGGCATATGCGACGTGAGGCGATCTCGCAAGTAAACTGGTCCCATCTTACCACCGTTCCATTCCTCAAGGCTTATAGTAACTGGCAATAATAGACGCAGCAATAGTAACTATAGCTACAGAGCCTGTGACTGCCTAAGCATCCCAATTCACTTTCTCTCCACATCCAAATAACAGAGTGCCAAGAAAACGAAATGTCTTTTTAATAAGGGAGTCCATCTTGAAAATTAATTGATATATAATTACTGATAGTGCATGTAACAGCTAACCGCAGTGATAATAATGATTAGCACTTAAGTAGGAAGTAAAAGGGTTTGATCAGCACTACAGTAGGATAGAAAATCTGTGACTTAACCAAGCTTGATTTGCTATTTAAAACACAGCTTTCTTTGATCTTTGATCAGTTGTCTCTTGGGGGAAGTTTTCTCTTAGGTCGTTTTATTTTGGACAGCTCAAATCTGTACGCTGAAGATTCTGAAACTGAAGGATCCACTATCAAGAGATTTGTGAATGTAAGGGCCGCATCCACACCATGCATTTAAAGCACTCTTATACCAGTTTAACAGCAGAGAATTGTGGGAACCCAAGTTCATTAAGGGTTATGGAAACTATAGCTCTGTGAGATCAGCACCCTAAACAAACTACAGTTCCCAGAATTCTCCATTGTTAAGGTAGCATAAGAGTGCTTCAAATGTTTGGTGTGGATGTGAACATAATGTTGTTTTACTGCTATTGTTATGAAGGCAGCTGACCAACACCAAAGGAGACCTAGCACACAATCGTGTATATTTATTCTAACTTCTACAATTTAAGCAAAAGCAGCTTTGGGAGGCTGCCAGTTAAGGTGGAGAGAAGGCTAGAAGCAGAGGTATTTAACTGTTTTCTCCTTGCTGTTGTACTTCTCAATTACCTCCCCATAGCTGATTTTCATCCCGTGGGAAAATCACATCCAGTTCTTCCTCCTGTCAGAGTCTCTTCTTGTGCATGCAGGGTACATGAGGGGAAAGTCCAGCCTAAAACCATTCCCTCATGCGCTGGCCTTTTAAATGCAGAGCATGCTTGATGTGCATCTGCCCAGTGTGGTGTAGTGGTTAAGAGCAGTGGACTCGTAATCTGCTCCCCCACATGCAGCTGTTGGGTGACCTTGGGCCAGTCACACTTCTCTGAAGTCTCTCAGCCCCACTCACTTCACAGAGTGTTTGTTGTGGGGGAGGAAGGGAAAGGAGATTGTTAGCCGCTTTGAGACTCCTTAGGGTAATGTTTAAGTGGGATATCAAATCCAAACTCCTCCTCCTCCTCCTCCTCCTCCTCCTCCTCCTCCTCCTCCTCCTCCTCCTCTTCTTCTTCTTCTTCTTCTTCTTCTTCTTCTTCTTCTTCTTCTTCTTCCCACCACAATAACCACCACCTTCTGAAGTGTTGCAGTCCAGAGAGACTGGGATATATGCATTTTTTAGATAAACAAAGGTTGGGTCTAATTACATAGAAGGAACATAGGAAGCTTTCTTATGGCCATTGACCCATCTAACTCTGTACTGTTGACACTGGCTGACAGCACCAGCTCTTCCAGGCAAAGTCTTCCCAGCCCTACCTGGAGATGCCAGGAATTGAACCTGGTATGTGCTATGGCCCTTCTCATATTATGCAGTGGGAAAGTTAAACTGAACATAGCAATCCTGTTAAAAATATGGAAGCATTTAGGTTAATTTTATCCATACTAACAAATTATATTCACCCATCTCTTAGTATAGACAGTTTCAGGATTAGTTTTTAATGCTAAAAACAGAGGATGGAGAGAGATGTCATAGAAAGCATAGTGTAGTGGTTAGAATTTTAGACTAGGGCCCAAGATACCTGCATTCTATTTCCTATTCAACCATGAAGCTTATGGGATTAATCTTGGACCTACCATTACATCTTTGCCTAACCTACCTGCCAGGCAAGTGAGGTGGGACCACTCTCAGTGCAGCTAGTGCACTCTCTGGTGCATGACTGGACCAGAACTGGTGGGGTGGTTGGGACATCAGCGGATGCTCTCCTGCTTCCACTGCAGCTGTGTAAATGGTAGCCTGTTGAAATGGAAAAGGAGCACAGCAGAATTTCAGTCAAAAAAGATGCTAGAGGTATGTTCCTAAATGCTAGCTGATACATTTGGCGAGGGATATGGGTTTGGAAAGCCTGGCTGCTACTTTTGCCCTGCACAGCTGCTGATGTACAATAGAGACCCAATAGAATGCTTCCTCCTTCCCATGTTTAGTACTTCCCTTCCAGTGGCATTCTCAGTTCTTTGTTTCTCCTTGTCCATGCAGATCAGGAGTGGAAAAACTACGGTCATCCAGATGATGTTGGACTTCAACTCCCATCTGCTCCAGCCAGGATGATCAGGGATGATCCACAAGTCCACAAGTCCCCCATACCTGATGTAGATTGGCAGTGCCTCCACAGCTAATGAATTGTTTGTAGGACACATCATAATAGGCAATAGCTATAGTACTTCCTGCCCTTGTTCTTCCTCAGCTTTGACTGAAGGAAAGAATGCTAATGCAGCAATATGAGTGTCTTCTGCTATGCCAAACCTCATGCAAGAATTGGGTCACTACCCAAAGGTACACATTGTTCCATATTATCTGCACCTGACAGCTCTACCTGGACTTATTAGTCATGAACTTACTTATTCAACATGAAGTCTTGGGGCAGATTCACACCTTACAAGTGCTGCCCGGTAACAAACTATAGGTCCCTGGATTTTTTGGTGGGGAGTCGGGTGCTTGAAATATGCACTGAGTGTGCTTTAAATGTTTGGTGTGGTTCTGCACACAGATTCTTCCCCCCTCCATTCATTCCAAATTAACGTGAGAAAATAAAACTTTCCCAAGTATAATAATGAAACTGCCACCAGTAGACAATAAAAACTACTAGCCCCAAACAGAACTTTCATAAACTATTTTTACATGACCAAACACTTTGGATCATGTGACCCTGTGCTATAAAAACAGTGTCATCATAAAAACAGTCAAGTCAGATTCAATATACCGGTACATAAATTCCGTGTTAAGTGTTGCTCTTCAAAGGCAAGCAAATAGCTCTCTTTGCCCAGTGGTGTGAAAGTTGATTGTTTCACACTGTGAATCATAAATCCTTCAGCCTTAAGAGTCTGTTAACTTTTACTTATAAACTGTTTTAATGTAGAAATGTCAGGAACCTGTGAAAATAATATGTAGTGACAGGTTTAGGATTAAAACATTCTCTGGCAGTTAGGATGCTGAGTTAGACTGTAAGCTAAGTACAAAGAGCAAAGCCATGATACAACAGGAGCTTCAGAAGGTTCCTAAAACCCGACACCCAGCATGGCAGCTGAATGCTAGTAATTCATCTTAATTATTTGTCAGCAAAGCTGCCTTAATAGGATGTGTCTTTCATTTTGATTAAAATGACCCACACAAATGCAGTCTTCATACAAAGCTGTCAGCCAGAAGTAGAAGGTTGAGCCTCCTGGCACTACCAATTTTATGTCAAGAAACCAAGAAATGAGTTTCTAAATATGCATATCTAACTAGTCATTCTTGCTTTGCTTAGTTTGGTGGATTTCTGCCCTGTGACATTAGAAGAGTTTTGCTGTCTCTTCAGTGACTGAAAACTCACATGACAAACTGAGGCTTATTTGACATCCATCTGATTTCCACTAGTATCCCTTTCTGCAGCATCGCTGCCTGGCATTGTCAGTGTACACTCAGAGGTTCCATAGAGTTTGACGCTATATAAGTGCATTTAAGATTCAACATTTTTATTTAGCAATGCTTATGTTTCTGTGTATCTCCTGTCCCCGCTGCATGGATTCTTTTTTTTTGGGGGGGGGTGTTGCTGCCACGTTTTGTGTTAAGTCAGTCCCCCATTCAAGAACAGAGTGTGTCCTCTTATTAACAGTGCCACCTCATTGACAGTTTATTTTTGTGAGAGGGCTTTGGTCAGTGCTGGGTGTGATCTCAACTTTCTAAAAACAGTGGACTACAAAGTGTCACTCCTCACACCAAACCTATAAACTGCTGATCTTTGCCATTGCTTCCTCACTCCTTCTTCTCCTGCTTCAGCCATTTCTCCTTCTCCTTTTCCTTCTTCTTCAAAGCACTGTGTCCTTGTGCAATCACATGGGCAAATCCAAGTCAGTTCAGAATTATATAGTAAAGAGGACAGTGCAACTTGTCAATAGCCAAGCAGCTTTGGTTACTGTGAAATGTCACTAAGGGCTAATAAAACCAGTGTGGAGTGATAGCAATGCTTCTTACATTAGTCACTTTGCTGATTCCAGCCTATTAGAGGTGTTGTCCTCATTCTGAATAGGTTTTGTTTGTTTTCAGTGACAGTGTCAGATCTGATAGTCACATTCATTATCTTAATTTTTGCAGACAGAAAAGTAGACCACTGCTGAATTCCAGCTGTTGAGGCAGTTCCTCAGCTGTAACTCTCCTCTAAATGTGGAGTCTTCCATGTCAGCCATTGTGCAGCTGATGGGTCCCTTTGTTTTCCACCCAGATTTTCAGTTCAGAAGCCTAATAACTCTCCTTGGATTCCCTTCTTCTGTCACAAAAGGCCTTCTATGACAGAAGCCTTTCTTTATATTTCAAATAGCCCTTTCCTCAGCTAACACTTCCTTACTTCCTCCTTAAATTCCTCCCTGGGGCATTTTTACTCTCTTTTCTGAGTCCTCTGGTTTCCATGACAACCTGATGCATTTCTCCCTATAACTTTTAGATGGCCACTATTTATACAGGGTATACTGGGCCCTACTTAGAATCTGTGGTTAGCAGTGTCCTGTTAGTCTTACAACCTACCTAGATGAAGCAGAAATACATTTATGAGGTAAAACCTCAAGATCATATTGTAGCTGGAACAGATATACTGTATGAACTAAGCCTGTGCTGGTCAGGGCCCCTGTAGATTTTCACAGTTGCAGCTGAAGCAATTTCAGCAGCTTCTCATGTTACAGCGCTGCCAGGGTTGAGAATATGTACCTGCAAAAATCGCTCTTCTAATAATATAGAAGCACAGGAACTGTAGTGTTGACAGGATGGACTTACGTTCTCTGAGCAGAACCTTTAGTTGCGATGTGTCAGTTTTCCTCCCCATGAATTTTCCAGAATTTAGTGAGACCGCTCAAAACACTCTTGTCAGTAACCGAGGCTCTGTTTGGTTCTCTGTCCTTCACTCTTTCTTCCTGATTGGTGTTTTCAAACATCTTTACACCCTGTTGATTTGAGATCATGATTTGACTTAAAGAATAACAATTCTGACAGCTACTCAGTGGTAGAATTGTATCTGCTCTTTGCCTATTTTATTATTCAGAATAACAGTAGTGTTTTTATTCTGGTAGACTAAAATGTTCACTGATTTTCTTTTAACTGCCCGCCCTCCCATTTCTACTCAGAGCTTTTTATTGCTTGTATGCTGTTGCTTCACTGCCATTTCATGGCTGTTTTTTGTTTTGTTTTTTATCTTGGAGGGATCCCCGTCTGTGATGAAACATAATGAAGTCATGAAGCTATGTAGACAATGTCACTGAGGGCAAGAAAAGTCCATTCAGAGTGAATGCAATGTTATAAAATAAGCATTGACCTCATTCTGAATGAACTTTGTTTACTGCCACCCATCATGTCATCAGGTGGCACTATAATTCTGAAGGCAAATATTTTCATTTCCTTTTATCCTGACATTCAAAAAAACTACCAGTGGATGAGTATTTTCACGAAGTGTCCACCTTGTAGTTCAAAATATTGTTTCTCCTGTTTCCTGAGACAAGTTCTGCCATGGTGCATGTATCAGTGTTACTTAACAATATCATTCCTGTTCCAAGAAATCAAAATTGCCAATTATTGTGTCTTCAGGCAGCACGGATAGTGTAATGCAGAGACCACAAATTGACCACTGTGTAATTCTTCCAGCTAGTGCTTAATATCTGGAGAGAGAGACATTAATTGCTGCAGTTTTTCTGCCAGATATACCTACAGTTAATCAGAGATGTGGCTGTCCTGTGAGAGTGCTTCCTTTGGCGGTTATATCTTATGTTTTCTTCCTCTTGACTCCATGTATTGTGACTTTACCTTATTCTTCCAATCTGGGGCCTGCAGTCTTAAAATTATTTACAACTGTTGCATTAGTGGCTTAACTACCCCCCCCCCCCCCGGTAATAATTATAGATGTGAGAAACAGTTGCACATTAGTGTTCCTTTGTACCATCTGGTAAGTTATTTCTAGGTCTACTGAAAACACAATATATTTTCCATTTATAACCTTTTAAAAAATTCTGGAAAAGAATCTGTTCAGACTTCTTAAAATAGAATATATTTCTTAAGCACTGACAGCCACTTGGCCTGATTTTAAACTTTAGACCCCACCTTTTCCAATTTTTTGAAGTGGGCTATAGTTTAAATAACTGTAAGCGTGCTATGAGCACTTCCAAAGCACAGCATAAGTTTAAAGGCCTCATTGGTTCCAAGATAGGCAGTGTCCTATGGCCCTTCAGAAAAACATCACAACTGCAGGAATGACCTCCCACTCTCCTTCGTTTCCAAGCTCAAGAGAAGGGTTGGGGCTTCCCCATGTTGCACTGTATTTTAAATGCATTCCAAGCGCCCCAAGGGTGACAGGAGTGGGGGTGACTCCTCCTGCCAGCTCCAAAATCAAGAAGACAAAGGGACACTATCCCATGGTGAACAAACTTGTACACTGCCTCACAGAATTTATATACGTATACAAGTATAGGGTTGTATTCAAGCAAGTTCTACTTTGAGTAGACCCATTGAAACTAATGAACCTAAGTTGATCATGTCAATTGACTTTATTGTGTCTAATCTGAATAATACTAGCATTGTTCGTAGATCTTACCGATGCTTGAGAGGGTGGGGATATTAGAGGAAAAGCATGTGCAGAAATAGTAGCATAGAAGTGTAAATGCCATAGATGAGGTAGATTGTGTTGGGTCTTTTGACCACTGCTCGTGGCAGGATGGAAAAGCTCCCTGGTATTCTTAAAGATACAGCTAGACAGGAAGGGAGAGAGAGAGAGAGAAAGAGAGAGAGAGATTAAATAAAGTGAAACATGGTTACCCTCAAGTATTGAATGACAGAATTCAAAAGAGGGAAATTTTCGTGTGAAGTAGAAAAAGACAGGCAATAGATTGGCACACGGGAAGTTTTCAAACACACTGTTCTTCAGCTTTGACCACTTTCGTTAAATTGATGATACAGGTAAAGTGACGAATGGGATAGGACTAAAAAGTACCAATTTTTGCAGCACATTCAACTATTTCTCATCCTGTGCAACTTTTGAGGTTCTCTGTACTATAAAACCAACTTCAGTCAATAGAGGAAGTTTCAGGGCTATTGTCAGCCCATTATAATTCAGAGCATATTCTTCTTCTGCATACCCAAGAAGCTTCAATATTCTTTTATTCCCTTGTTTTCAGTATTCTCCTTCCTCAAGCATCAAAGAGAATCCTGATAGTGAATATTGTTTTTTAGATTACAATGCTGAGTATTTGATAGCAAATTTCTTTGGAATGCATTTTGGAGCCTCAAGTTTGTTTAGATGGTTATTGAAATAAATATTGCACTGAGCTTGAGTGGCAATATAAGAAAAAATATTCCAGGCAACTTTTCTATGCACGTGAAAAGCAGCAAATTTAGCTTCTTGTGTTTCAGTATTCCTTTTGCCAGCTGTTGTTGGCAAGATTGAGATCCATGTATGAAACTAAATCTCCCCGCCCCCTCCAAGGACAATAACAACGAAGTCAGAAATGTTTCAGTGAACCTCAGATTTTGATGTGCTTACTGTTTATGAAATTTGTCATTTTGGTGTTGTTCATATCTGAGAGGTTGAAGGTAGAAGCTCTGTTTCCTCAGCAGTTTATATACATGTTGAAAAGCTAAGTTCCTCAAAGATTCCCCCATGGTGCTGCAGAGCAGAAACACTACTTGTGTAACAGCCTGTTTTCATTTACAGCAGCAGAAAATTCAACATTCTTCATTGAACTTCCATCTATCTATTTTACAATTAGGTAGAAAAAGATAAAAGAATTCCAGAATATTGAATTAGCAATGCTGAATAATGATTGCTGTGTTAATGCATTATCACATCTCTCCTGATGAGTTTTTATCCTTAACATTAAAGTACCCAAGGACATAGCATAAGTGAAGTAGTGTGTGGGGTGTTGCTCATACACTTGTCACAGACTAGGTTCATCACTGAGCTCATGCACAAGGTTCGTTACAGAGGGAAATGCCTGGGGTGTCACTTGGGACATGGACAGGTACCATCCAAGAATCATTCCTGTTAAAACAAGAGTCACTTGAATGTTCACAGATATGCCAAAGAACCGCATGGGTAGGGAATGTGCATTGCCTGAGTCAAATTTGTCTTTCTTCTGTGCAAAGAAAGCTGTTTTGCAGCTTCTCATGCAGGACAAACCTATGCATATTTACTTGGAAATACAGCCCAATGATTTACACGGCACATAGTCTCCAGTAATAAGTGCACAAGCTGCAGCAGTGATGGGGAACTTGTGGTTCTCCAGATGTTCCTAGACTTCAACCAACATCAACCTCAGTCAACATGAGATGGGTAGGAGTGGTAGTCCAGCAAGATTGGGGAGGGATGGTGGTACAGACTACAGGCTTGTTTTTCTTACAACTGATTATGTCCTTTCTAACCATGGAATGGCAAGGAGTGGCAAAGGGCACCAAAACTATCCTCTGCTGTTTCCCAGCCTTTGTGCTGGTTTCTGAGTTTCCCAATTTATTGCCTATAAATTTCTAAACCAAATTTGCAGCCATGACAACTAGAACTTGAAAGCTGAAATTCCCTGGATGCTTAATACCACAACCAGTATCCTGTGATTATTATTATTATTATTTTGCACTGTGTAAGAAAAGACAGAATAAGCAAGAAAGGCAAAATCAGTATAGTTACAGAGAAGCAGAAGAGTCCTATCATCTCACAAGATGTCTGGCTGCAGAACTAAGTACATTTACTTGGAAATAAATTCCATTTAAATAAGTAGAGCTTACTTTGAATTAAATTATTTCTGCCTTTTACAAATAACACAGATTTATTCATTTTATCTAGCCAAACAGTGTGGGCCTAGACTCATTTTTTTGTGAAGCACTGAAAGGAAGAATTATAATTCCTGAGATTTACCAAAAGGTGCCTAAAGCAGCTTACTTTTTCTCTTTTGACTAGAGAAAACAGTTTTTTAAGAAAGAGAAGAAGCACTAATAGATTCCCATTTATTTCATTTTAGTGGGGTGTTTCTTCTTTTTTTGCCTTCATTCTTATTCTGTTGTATCTTTATCAAGGGATAAGGAATGGTTTTCAAAGAAGGAGGTGGATTTTCAAGGCAACACAATAAGAGAAGAATGGGAAGCGCTCAGTGGGGCCCCTCTCATTTTGTACAGCTTTGGACATTTAAAAAAGGCTGCCTGAACAGCCTGTGCTATGTGTTCATTGTTATAAATCACATGCAGACATTCAAGACACTAAATCAATACTGTTTCTAAATTCTGAAAGAGAAGCCTGCAGTCAGCGAGGAGGGAGAAATGTGCCTGCTGTCCACACTGCCTGTCCTAAATAGGCCTCCTAGTGATGAGGATCACCCTCCTTTGCACAGACATTCATAGAGCAGGGAAGTGGAGGGGGAGATTCCACAAGTTATTGACACCCGCTTTCCTGACAGTACACAGCAGAAGCAAAAGATTCACCTTCCAGTAATGATTGATTTGAAGATTATGCTTGGAGCCGTCTAATTGGCATTTCTCTAGCAACCACGTTCTTGCTTTCCAGGAAAGACACTGAAATAGGGGAGAATAGAAAATCCCAAGAGCCGGTGACTTGGATCTTAAGATAGCTAAACTTAAGGAAGCAAAGGAATGAAAAAACCCCTCCCCTTCCTTCTCCTACAGTCAGTTGCAGGCCCCCCAAAAGCCTTTTCATGGCATTGAGGGCCTTTCCTGAACTATGTGGGATAGAGCAGGAGACAGGCTGCCAAAGGAGGATAATATGGAAAACTTACCTTTTGTTAACTTTTGCATTTTCCTTCTTAAAATGTAAAATAAAAATAAACATGTCCTGCCTGTTTTTCAGAAGAAATACATGGTGAGTTGCAATTTTTTTTTTTTTAAAAAGGAATAATACAATAATGGACAGTTCAACCAAATCACAAACAAAATATTAGCATTTTAAAAACCTCAAAATATCCAAAAGAGGAAATGTTCGGCTGAAGGCCTTTTAAAATGGTCAAGTCTTAAAGACAGCGTAGACTGAGGGCCTGATGCAGATCACTAGCCAAGGTATGTGCTATTAAAGACAGGACCCTAGCCCTGGTCACCACCACGTGCCTCAGGATATTGAAGAAGCAGAATCCAAGGTGATAAGTGGAGCATGAAGAAGGGGGGTTCCTATAGAAAAAGGGATTCCTTAAGATATCCAGTTCCTAGGCTGCTTTGGAACCTTGAATTGACCCAAGAAACAAACTGGCAGTCTGTGGACATCACACAAAACTGGTATGATTGGCTCAAAGCAGTAACATTCATCAGCATCTTAGCTGTGGCATTTTGCATTAGCTGCAGTTTCTAGATCTTCAAAGGCAGCCCTGCATAGAGTGCACATAGGATTCAAGTTAATATTCCTTCCAATTTTGGGTGGAGTAGGATGGACGAGTTATTGACATGAGACCAGTTATTGATCTAATATAGCTCAGCATAGCAAGAAGCCCCATTAACAAGTATGGTCATTTGTGCTAAATTGTGGGTGAACATATCAGACGACACATCGATTCTTCAAACAGCTCTTGTTTATTCACAGGCCAGAACAGAACTGAACTGAAGGGTTCAGCCAGCCTGCTTATAGAGAGCTCCACTAGAACGCAACAGTAACCATTTTCTGTAACTATCCAATCACTGAACGTCACTTTCGATCCCTTATTTGCATATGTGGACCTGAGCTATCTACAGTATCCCCCTGCTGGCCCAGGGTGAGAATTTCAGTACATAACAATTTGGATACATCATGTGCTATGGCTGGTGGTCATTGGATGGTAGGAGCTTATCTAGCTGACCTCAGCTCCAAATAAGCATTGTGTGAAGTGCTTTTTGCAAGCAACCATAGAGGCCAAACTAAGTGTGCAAGAGAAATTCAGAATATTCCCATGGGGCATAGCTGAAAGAAGAAACAAGGGAAGCATGTTGGGTGGGAGGGACAAGCCCGCCTCATTTCTTAAGTGTTTAGAAACTGCTGATGAAAAGTTTTTCTCCTAACTTCCAGTCTTAAGATGCTCAACCTTCACAATCTACTGAGACATAAAAGTATTGAGATAAAAACATTTGTATTTAGATATACTTAACCTCACCACAAAAATGAATAGTATTTTAATGTGTGCCATGGTTATAAGATGTTCAAGGTGAGTTGTGACTCATGGGACATTATGTGCTGGCTTTTAAAAAACTTTTTTTGTACATCAGTAACTGATATTGCTGCTATTTTTTTCCTAACTGCTTAACTGGAACAAGTACATAAATGAAGCAAAGCTATAAAGGCTGGAGGATGAAAGAGATAAAACTGGGCATTAATGTACTCACATAAAAAAGCGGGGGAGACCCAGACAAAAATGGTATATCCAATAAGTGTGTTAACTTGCTCTAAAATGTTCAACTTGGATTACTTTATGGCTTCGATCAGAAACCTATTTACCCGTAAGCGTTCCTAGTAAAGTAAACAAGGCCATTTTGCTATAAGTAAATGATGGCTAGTGGTATGATATGGTCATGGTCCACAAAGCAGCTAAACTAAAATGTTTGACAAGTGCTGTAGCAAACATACTGTTTCACGCCACCTCAATCTCTGAGCAGGACGAGATTCCAGTGGTTCCAGGCGATTACCCAGGGTTCTTGTTTCCTTTGGAATGAGATACAACAGAGACTATGGTGTCTTTAAGATATATGGTTTATTTACACACATATACAACCTGAGTCTATGACGGAAGCGTCCACAGCATTATACCCCAAAAAGGTCTTTCTTCTTCCATAGCTGCAGCCTATGGATTCAGGAAGAAATCAAACATCACTCTTACTCTCTGCCTTCCCAGCCTACCGCTTCTAGCTTCTAGCTCACACCACTGAACTCTCAGCTCTGGTCTTTGTCTTTCTTACTACCAGCAGATTGAAGAAGGGGGTCATTTGCTGTCTGGCACAGTCACCACCAGTGTGGTGTAGTGGTTAAGAGCAGTGGACTCGTAATCTGGTGAACCAGGTTCACGTCCCCGCTCCTCCACATGCAGCTGCTGGGTGACGTTGGGTTAGTCACACTTCTCTGAAGTCTCTCAGCCTCACTCACCTCACAGAGTGTTTATTGTGGGGGAGGAAGGGAAAGGAGATTGTTAGCCACTTTGAGACTCCTTAGGGTAGTGATAAAGCGGGATATCAAATCCAAACGATTCTTCTTAATGGCCCTAGGCTATCACCTCACCAGGAAGCTAGCCTTGCTATTCCAGGAATTTGAATCCTTTCTTATATTTTAATGGGGTCTTGGCATACAGCCTGCCCCCCCCCAACCTGCCAAACTCATAACAATACAGTGGGGCACTGGGATAGCACCCACCCACCTACAACACCTCTGACCTCTTCATACTTGCCCTATAATCTACAAGTGTGTAAAAATTGCACTTTATTGGGTCTGCATGTGTAGGACTATACACACACCAATGCAGCCAATGTAAGAACAGATTTGATCTGAGTGAATATGGGAAATTACAGGCCTGTCAGTCTAGCTTTTGTCTCAGATACATTGATAGATAGCAGTATTCAAGTTGAAATTGTAAAAACAAAACAAAAACAAAAACAAAAAACTTCCAAGAAGAAGCCTTGCTAATGACAAATCAGCAAGATTGTGCAAAGGAAAGTCCTGCCTTGCCAAACCTTTTAGAATTTGTTGAGAATGACTGTCAACAAACAAGTTAATGGGGCAAACTGGTAGTTAATATATACTTTACTGTAGTTCCTAAAGGCTTGTTAACAAAGTGCTTGATCAGAGTCTTCTTGGTAACTTAACAAACTATCTAATAGTTTAAAGGGGCAGAGTATAAGAATATCTGCTAAGTGGACAGCTGCTGAGACTGCTGCTTTGTAATATTCTTAAATGATAATCCACAGTCAGATGGGAGTCATGGAGTATGCAGATTAGCAGATGGCATCAAATTAATCAGGATGGTGAAAACTGACGCTGCCTGCGAGGAGCTCCAAAATGATCTCTCCTACCTGGATGAATGTGGAATGCAATGGCAAATGAGATTCCATTGGAATGAATTTAAAGTGATGGACCATTGGGATAAAATCTCCCCTCTTTCGCTCTTTCCATCTCTCTCTCTCTCTCTCTCTCTCTCTCTCTCTCTGTGTGTGTGTGTGTGTGTGTGTGAGAGAGAGAGAGAGAGAGAGAGAGAGAAAGAGAGAGAGAGAGAGAGAGAGATCTGAATTGGCTTTGACTACCCAGAAAAGACATTTTGAGGTCAAGGTGGACAGCTCACTGAAATGAGCAGCAGCAATACAAAATGTGACACTGTTTCAGGAATTATTAGGCAACCAGTTGAAAACAAAATTGCCAGTATTATAATGCCTTCATAAATATATATGGTACAGCCACATCTGGAATACTGTGTACACCTACTGTTGCCGGGTCTCAAAAATAGTCTCTTAGCATTGGAAAATAGATAGAAAATTGCATCTAAAGATATGAGGAAAAGCTAAAGCAATTGGGGCTTTGTGCAGGAAAATGATAAGGGCGTCTGCATAGTAGAAACAAAATAAAAAAAATCCTTCCAGTAGCACCTTAAAGACCAACTGAGTTAGTTATAGGTATGAGCTTTCGTGTGCATGCACACTTCTTCAGATACACGTATCTGTGTATCTGAAGAAGTGTGCATGCACACGAAAGCTCATACCTATAACTAACTCAGTTGGTCTTTAAGGTGCTACTGGAAGGATTTTTTTTATTTTGTTTTGACCATGGCAGACCAACACGGCTACCTATCTGCATAGTAGAAGTTTATGAAGTTATGAATGGTACAAAGAGACTGGATGGCAATAGATTTTTCTCCATGTCATCATAATAGAACGTAAGGTCACCCAAGGAAAATTATTCAAATTAGAGAGACCATCTACTTGTGAATCCTGCAAGACCTGATCCCTATTCTTTGACTCATTTCTACCTAGCGTGGCAGGGTAGGACTCTGAGTCCAGCTACAAAGATCCTTTCTGCTGCTCAAAGAGTCTAAAGTTTGTCATGATGTGGTCTTCTTTGTGGGATGCTGCTGGGGCAACATATAGTTTTGGAGTGGTGTAATTTGTTCTGTTCTTTAGAGCACTTTTTTGTATTTTGATTGTTAGTTCTTATAGTACATTATTAGTGGATTTTTGATATTTGTAGGCGCCTATGTATATCAGATGTTCTTATTAGCCAAATAAGACTTTTATGACTATTTAAATTTTTCCTCTTGTAACTCTCCATGCAATGGCTTGAATTTGTTGCGTAAAGTCTTCTAATGTTGGGAGATGCTTTGAGAAGAATTGACTATGGAAAACTGATATATAAATAAATGATGGTGGTGATTCAGAATAGATAAAAGAAAGTACTATTCCATACAACAGAGAGCTAATTTATGGAATTCATAGCCACAGGATGTTGGGACGAGCTTAGAGCACTTTTCAGAAGATCCATTAATACCCTTCTTAAAGCCTTTACCATTGATAGTCTTTCTACTCCTTTGATCACATATAAAAATATTAGACACATTCGTGGAGTGTAGGTCTATTAGCAGCTATGAGTCATGATATTTAAATGGAAGCACCATGGACAGTGGGAGTAGATTCTTTCTACCAGATGCTCACAAGGAAGGTATACAATGAGAAGCTATCTTCACAGACTGCTAGGAGGGTTCCCGGCAGTCTTTGACTGGCTCTTGTTGCAAACAGGATGCTGGGCAAGATGTAAATTCTGGCGGTTCCCTCATTACGAGAAGCAAAGCTACAGGGAACCAGGCAGAGGGCCTTCTCGGTAGTGGCACCCGTCTTGTGGAACGCCCTCCCATCAGATGTCAAAGCGATAAATAACTACCTGACATTCAGAAGACATCTTAAGGCAGCCCTGTTCAGGGAAGTTTTTAATCTGTGATATTTTAGTGTATTTCTGGTTTTTATGGAAGCCGCCCAGAGTGGCTGGGGAAACCCAGCCAGATGGGCGGGGTACAAATAATAAATTATTATTATTATTATTATTATTATTATTATTATTATGTGTCCTTCTTTAGAAAGGATATCCCTTTTTTGGAAGAGCCCTCTAGCCCAACTTAAAAATAAACACAAATCAGATCAAAGACCTATCTAGCACAACATTTTGTTTTCACAGTGGCCAACCAGATGCCTATGGGAAGGCCACACTCTTGCTGCTGTTCCCAGTAACTGATATTCAGAGGTATGCTGCCCTATCTTCCATTAATTTGCTAATCTGCTTTGAAATACATCAGTGATGTGGCCATCGTTACAGTCTGTAATATGGAATTAGGGCTGCCATACGTCTGGATTTCCCCAGACATTACTGGGATTTCAAAGGTGGAATTGACATCCGGGGGGAATTTCCAAAAGGTGACGCTCAACAATTTTGGGGTCTTCCTAAAAAAAAAAGCTTGGGATGTCCTGGTTTTTACTATTTGAAATATGGCAACCCTATATGGAATTCTATCATGACAAAGGAAATACAATTTCCTTTTGTATTGTCTTGCATTTCTCATTATTCAGTCTCATGAGATGATCCCAGGTTCTTGTATTATGGAAGAGGAAGAAATATATTTTTCTATCCACCTTCTCCACAGCATGCATAATGCTATGCACCTCTGTCACGTCTCCTCTTACTTGCATTTTCTCTGAATGAAAATGTCCTAAACCTTGTATCCTTTCCTCAAAAGGGAGCTGCTCCATCCCCTTGATCACTGGCTTTTCCAGCATCTTTTCCCTCTCTCCGGTTTCCTTTTTGAGATGAAATGACCAGAACTGAGGACAGTATTCCAAGTGTGATTGCACCATAGATCTGTATAAAGGTATTACAATATTGGCAGTTTTGTTTTTTGATCCCTTTCCTAAAGAAAGGAATTTTACTTATTTCACAACCACTACACATTTTCACTGATAAAGACAGGACAGCAAGAGCCTTGAAGCTGCTCATCAACAATTTGAACTTCCACCTAGTCACAGTCTTCCTCACTAGGGTGAGATGCAATGTAGTTCTATTGAAATCATAGCAATTATATCTAATTTTGTGCCTATACATGTAAAGGAGCATATGTAACTCTGGGTCCTCTTTGTCTCATTTTCGGGTGCTATATAAGTGCTATCCTAACTCTGATCTAATAGGATTCTTGTTGCATATGTTCTTATATTCTTGCAATGTAGAAAATATATGGACGAGGCTGGAAACAGGGCAGCCTGGCCCATGGCCCATATGCATTTATAATATTCCATATGTCAAACATGTTTATACGTACTCTGTATGAGATTTAAAACTTTCACAGCTCAATACTTACTGACTTACAAATAAGTTCTTTTCAATATGATCCAGCTGCCAAGAAAATATTTTTAGGCTCCTAGTGTTAGCCTGCATGGGAATTATATCTTAAGTGCTTAAGTGCATATTCCTTCATGAAATGTGTTCATTTTTAATTCGATGAAACACAAGTGTTATTCCCTGAACAACTGGTCCGATTTATTTCTTTTTCAAATTTGTATTACATTTTAAATATTGTAGCAGCAAAAGAACCTACAGAGCATATCACCAGGCCACAAACTTCCTCCTTGACTTCCAGTGAAATCAACACATTGGAAGTTGGGCTGCAGTCAAACATTTGAAAGCTAGCTGTGAAATTTTCTGGTCACTTTTAGCCCATTGGAAAGTACTTCTATTTTATGTTTTCTGATTAATCTGAACAGCCTTTGAATGCTTTTCACTCAACTGTAAAATACTATTAAAAGTCTTTCTGCTCCATTTGTAGCATATCGTTGCAGTGACGCCACCCCAATCTCTGAGCAGTGCGAGATTCCAGGGGTTCCAGGTGTTTACCCAGGGTTTGTGTTTCCTTTGGGAATGAGGCACAGCGGAATCTGTGGTGTCTTTATGATATATGGCTTATTTACACATATATACCACCTGAGCCCACAGTGGAGGGGTTCACAGCATCAACACCCCAAAAGGGTATTGTTTCTCCCATAGCTGCAGTCTTGGATTCAAACAGAAATCAAACATGGGTCTCAAACATTGCTTTAAGACACACTCTCTCTTTCCAGTTTGCTGCTATACTTCTAGGTCACATTCTGCAGTCTTATCTGCAGAATTTAGAATTTTTAGAAGAATGTCCAAACTCAGTCTGACTGTTTAAGTTGAATGAGTAGATGCCATTCAAAGTAGGGGAGTTAGCAGGGCTTCAGCTTCATGAAAATTGGATGCCAATCCACCATAATAGAGATGGACCATGGAGAGGCAAGGGCTAAGGCCAAAATAGCTGGGATCCAAGGCAACAGAACTTGTCAAACTGGTGAGGCTTAAGGTTGAAGTAGTTTGGATTTAATAGAACCTAGTAGTTAAGAGTGTTGGGCTTCAACTAAGGAGACCTGTCTAATCCTTCATAGGCCACAAATCTCCTAAGTGGCTGTGGGCCAGTTGCTGTCTCTCAGTCTAACCCTTCCTCACAGGACTGTTGTGGGTATCGTGCACATTACCCTGAGCATTGCCAAACAAAAACTAAGTGTAACATGTAGTTTTCCCCTGAAATCATAGAGCAAATGTTTTGGATATAACAGTACCACTTAGGTGCCAACTGTGAATAATCCCACCAGAAATACCATGAGAATACAGTATTGTGGGGAACAGGCCTGGAGGCACCGGAACCAAGTAATGAATTCATCCGGAAACAGCATTTGTCAGTCACAAAATAGCCCTGGTCATTGTCTAGAGCTTAGGCAGCTTATGGCAAGTCTATAAGACGCACTGTACCAATTCCTTCCCCTTAGGCAAAAAATGCCTCTTGCCCCTGATGGATGATTATACACTGTGCTGTCTGTTTAAAAGGAAGCATTGTTCCGCTTCGAGAAACCCAAATAGTTTTAATGAGCATACACATGAAAAGGTACTGTGTTTCGTAGCATAGTTCTAACTGAAACCCATTGAGCCCTTTCCTCAGACACACATGCCTCTGTTGTTTAAGTATTGGCATGCTGGAGTCCAACAAATTTTCATTTTTGTCGCCTGGAGTTACATATGTCCCATTCCAAATGCTTCCTTGGAATGCATCCCAAACTGATTTCTCTACTGTTTATTTTCTTTCTCCGCTACTTTGCAAGCCCACCCACTCCCCTTCCCTCTCCAAGAGATCTTTCCACTTGGAATTTCACATTGGTGATTTTCAGGTCCAATTAAGGCCCAAGAGACAGCCTTCCTATTTGCCCCACCACCAATCACTGCTGCTGAGAGGCATAAATTTTGGGAAAGGGAAAAGACTGGGGGCAGCTAGGAATGGGCTGAACTTATTTACAAGTCTAGTCATGTTTCTAAAGGATTTTGACTGAAATCAGAAAAGGCTTATTATTTCTGAAATGCATTTTGTTATTCCAAAACTTGGCAACAACACTATTATAAATGCAGACTTGGAAAGACTCTGTGAGGCAAAATTTGCCCACTCCAGAAACAGATTCAAATAGTGCCCATGAAAGTCCAGTTTAGCAGTTGAGTATCAAATATGTACAGTGGTACCTCAGGTTACATACGCTTCAGGTTACATATGCTTCAGGTTACATACGCTTCAGGTTACAGACTCCACTAACCCAGAAATAGTGATTCAGGTTAAGAACTTTGCTTCAGGATGAGAACAGAAATTGGGCTCCAGCGGCGCGGCAGCAGCAGGAGGCCCCATTAGCTAAAGTGGTGCTTCAGGTTAAGAACAGTTTCAGGTTAAGTACGGACCTCCGGAACGAATTAAGTACTTAACCTGAGGTACCACTGTACTACAGTAGATACCAGAGTACTATATGTACTTTAATACCGCACAAATTCTTGTGTGTCCACTCTTTCACCACCGAAACAACACTACTGGCGCAAAAGAGTGAAGTGGCTGGACCCTCCCGCCCTCTCACAAACAAACAAAAAACCAAGAAGGGAATAAAAATTAAACATAAAAGCAACCCAGTGATTCAGCATAATTACACTGAGGAATAATGAATGGGTGAGCCCGTCAGTTTTGGTTTCTCTCATTTTCTCAGCTCTGCTGTCCACATTTTCACATCAGTTTGTCTTTTCTAAAAAATATATTTAAAATCCTCAAAATTCATTAGCATTTTAGTGTGAATTTCTCATAATACACACATTATTATTGCAGTTTCCCTTAATATAACATTTTGCATATTATGCTTACTAATATGTACATTTTAATGCACACTTGAACCTAGTACATGCATGTTTGTACACACTACTTGGCCAGAGAACTGCATTATAAAATTCAGAAACGTGTGAATTTTGAATAATGACTATGTTTTGGTTTGCATATTCCTTTGAAAGTGAGGATTTGGTAGGTGAACCTTTAGTTGTGAAACAAATCAAATTTCTCCTCTATCCCTTCCATGATCAGGACTGATAATGATTATTGTGGGGAAATGTTGTTGTAGTGAGGAAACAAAAACCCAGGGGGGCGGATGGAGAATAGTGGCTGAACTCTGCAAGGCCCCATTTGTCTATAATATCAGTTTAGCTGGATGCTGGTCTATTAAGTGGAATAACATAATACCTTTCAGTTCAAAATTCAGCAACAAACAGGTTCATTTCTGTGGGTTGCTTCAAAATGTCAAATATATATAAATATAAAACCTGAAGAAAAACATTTTTTTTCAAAAATCTTAAAGTTCACTTGCTTCCCTCCTCACAGAATTATTAAAAGGTTAAAATGCCCAACTGATGTGTGAAACCTTTCCTGACTCAGAATGACATTTAAATGAATTGTCCTTACTACTTTTATCCGAAACAAAACAATGTGGTTTGGCAGGTCCTTTACAAATGTTGGCTCATCTGATTTACAATATACTATCTCATTCTGATTATTTGGATAGAGGGCATTTTAAATCGTTTACATGCACGACACGAGTAATATAACAGCAACACCTATCTGGAGACACCTTTTAAGTCACAGTAATGGTGTGATATGGTAGTTTTACAAAGCATTATTTGACGGCTCACTTTAAATTCAAAGCCATTCTAAGTCAAGAATTGTATGCTGAATCAAACCCGATGTCCTTCGAATGTTTCCTCAGTTGGAAAACTGCAATGTATTGTGAACATCTAAGAAGCTCATGAGCATGAAAATAGATATTAGATAGGGATGAGAAGATGTGAAACAAGGAAATTCTAATGCCTGAGGCGGACTCCTTTCTGGGAAACTTACAGCCTGCTAAAATGTTCGACTGTAGTTTGGAAAACACTCATTCATATGAAAAGGTCTCATCTCTATGGTGTAGCTAAAAGAACAGGGGAACAAGCTGTACCACAAATGTTTGTTTGTATCTATGGAGAGAAAGAAATTGCATGCCCTTGCCATGAAGTAGAATTGTATAAATTCCATATTTGAAAATAGCAAGAGCAAGACAGTAGAATACCCTCAATGGAGAAGGGAATTTGTGGTGCCTTGAACCTGGCTAGTTTTACCAAGGCCTGATAGTTAGTGGTTTGTGCTAACATGGAAGTAGGCTTTTTAACTGGTAGCGCCAGTGTCATGGAATGCCCTCCCTGAAATATGAGAAGCCCCATCTGTATTGGCATTCCACCGGCTCTTGAAGACACACTTGTAGAGGCAAGCATTTTCCTGAACTTGAACTTTTTGATCTGTTTTCATTGTTTGTTTTAACCATTTAAAATTGTTGTGCTTTTTAACAAGCCTATTTTATAGGATATTTTAGATATTGGTGTTTTATTATGTATGAATTTTACAATTGATTTTATGTTTGTAAACCACTTAGAATACATTATGACATTTAAGTGGTATATAAATCAAATGATCATGATAGTAATACAATCTAGTTTGCCCAGACATGTGCATGTTATTCAAATGCCTATTTAAATGTCTGCAGTTTTTTTCACTCACAATTTGGAGAAAACAAAATATGAAACAGGAAGCTTATGAACGTGCCTCCCAACATCATTTTCTTAAAACTGTGGGAGGTGGATCCAATTTGAACGGAGCTTTGGTAGTGAAGAAAGCAGGGGTCTAACCTCCCTTTGAGCTGCAGCTCTGATTTTGATAGCCCCCCTCTGCATTTGCTGACAAGAGAATAGAGGAATAAGAACTATTTGTAGGGCAGTAAAAACGAAGAAATCCAATAGGTGATCCTTGAAGATATCCATGTTTTCTGGGGAATGAATGGTTGCCAGCCTCAAAAGTTCAAAATGACAACCGCTGCTATTCTCAGTAATAATAATAATAGTGATTATTATTATTTATTATTTATACCCCGCCTGTCAGGGAACTGCCATCGGAGCCAGAGGGAGAGGGAGGGCTCCAGAGGGATTACGGAGAGCGTCCCAGGAGGGAGAGAAGCAGCCCATCTTTTGGGGAGGGAAATCAGCGTAGCACCAGTGGAGAAGGGGGGCAGATGGGGGAATCGGCGAGGTGGCTCCATGACTCCTCGCCGGAGACCAGCGGGGAGAGCACGGGTCCTCCGCTGCCCACACCCTCCCTGCGCAGAAGGCTTCCGCACAGGGAGAGTAGGCTGAGACTAGGCGTCAAAGAGCTTCTTTCCTGAAGAAGTTCAAGAAACGCCCACTGACGGATTCTGCCACGGGTGAGTGGCTGTCCGGACAGAATAGGGTTCACCCAGGTAACTCAGCCAGGTGTGGCGATGACTTACGCATGAGCAACCCCTAGAACCATTACACCGCCCATCTGGCTGGGCCTCCCCAGCCACTCTGGACGGCTTCCAACAAAATATTAAAATACAGTAATGCATCAAACATTAAAAGCTTTCCTAAACAGGGCTGCCTTCAGATGTCTTCTAAAAGTCTGGTAGTTGTTCTCTTTGACTTTTGGTGGGAGGATGTTCCACAGGGCAGGTGCTACTACCAAGAAGGCCCTCTGCCTGGTTCCCTGTAACTTGGCTTCTAGCAGTGAGGGAACCGCCAGAAGGCCTTTGGTGCTGGACCTCAGTGTCCGGGTAGAACGATGGGGGTGGAGACGCTCCTTCAGATATACTGGACTGAGGCCGTTTAGGGCTTTAAAGGTCAGCACCAACACTTTGAATCATGCTTGGAAATGTACTGAATCTACAAAAGTAAATATATCAATGGTGGTTTAAAAAACAACAACCCTGTAACAATATAAGACACTCTAAATGACATTTTGCTAACCATGCAGGTGTTGGCTTCAAGAATCTGCAAAAACCATGAGAAAAATAATCAGTGAAAACAGCAAGGATTTCTATCCATGCAAAATGCATATCACATTAATTTGGGTCTTGGCTGATTCTGAGACAGCTTCTATTTTTCAGTGAAACTATAATCAGCATAATTAAAAGCTATGCATCAGACCGTGATCATCCTCAAAGACAGCATGGACTACTGCAGCCACGACAGAGCCATATCCTGTCTTTTGCTTAATCTAATCAGTGACTACTCTCAGAATATTGGCAGTTTGTTAGGATGGGTACCTAAGTCAATCTGTTCCTCACCTGAATAAATATTCTCATATTGTTAGACTTTCAACATATGCCATTCGCTTTTCCTGTGGTTGCTTAAGACAGCACATTTCCTTGTAATGCTGTCTTGCTTCTCATGCTTTTTTCCCCACCATCACCCTCCACCCCAGTATTTTCACATTAGGTCAGTGTACTGAATGCTGATGAGATCATAGCTAGTCTCCAACCTTGACTTTATGTGCTGAATATCTGCCTTTTTTATTTTCTAGTTTCAGGGAAATTGCCTTGGGGCAAATCACGTATATCAGTGTGCACAAAGAGTTCAATAGTTTAACTGGGAAGTCTGGTGTCCAAAATTCTAAACATTGGTGCTGGCATGTCTGTATTCAAAACAAAAGAAAACTAGGAGGGCTGGATTGGATGCTGTTTCTCCCTGATCTGGCCATTATGCACAGAAGGGAATGAGATTGTTGCTGACCTCTCTATTCATCCCAAATACTTGTACCACTTCCAGTATTCTCAGGCAACCACTTCAAATGCAATCTACCTATGCGTGTGAAATCCAGCACATCTTAGCTCAGAGCACTCAGGGTACTTCAAGGTAGGGCCTTAATATGCCAACAGGTTGATGATGATAGATAGATAGATAGATAGATAGATAGATAGATAGATGATAGATAGATAGATAGATAGATAGATAGATAGATAGATAGATGATAGATAGATGATGATAGATGATAGAGATAGATAGATAGATAGATAGATAGATAGATAGATAGATAGATAGATAGATATGATAGATAGATAGATAGATAGATAGATAGATAGATAGATAGATAGAGAGATAGATAGATATAGATATGATTTCACTGGAAAGGTTTGATGTGGATTAAATGGGGTTCGGTGAGAAATACAGGGTGGCATTTTGAAGTCAACAATGCTATATGGATACGGCAAGAAACATGACTCCATAAGGAGCATCAATCTCACAATAAATACCAGTCCAGAAGCATTTGCATTATCAGCATTATCAGATCAAATACCTGATTTTCTCATATTTAGAAGGTGAGTTGCAATTGAACTGCATTATCTTTTAGACTGAGGTGGCTAACCCCTGGCCCAAGAGCCTCAGTGAGTCCATCAAAACCCCACCAGTAGCAAAAGAAAAAGAAAAAGCCGAGGTGGGGGAAAGTTATAGAAGACACAGCACCTTTCCACCCAACCCAGCACCATGATGAAGAAGCAAATTGTCTCTTCACGGGTCATCAGACTGATCTACATGGAGGTAGCCATGTCCACCACCAGCATGCAGTAATTAATGAATGCAACTACGGATGTGGAAGCAATTTGATTTAGTCTGCCATTATAAGCAAACCTACCTAACTCACACTTTCCAAAACAATATGTGAACTGAAATGTTTGTGTGGTAAAGAGAGCATAAAGTGCATATATTTGTGAAAACAACATGCAAACCTGCATGACACAACGGGAAAATGCTTTGCAAAAAAAAAAAAAAGGTGTGCATTAGACAAAATTGCATAGAAGCACTGCACAATAGGAGCAAACCACATTTAAATGCTGGTGAATTTTTATGAGTCCTTTAAAAATTAGACTTGAATCTAATGTGGGAATGTGGAGAAATTGACACATCGGATGATCACTAAATGCAGCCCTCTGGTCCCAAAAAAGGCACCCATGGTTTAGAGATATACATTTATTTTGTACTGATTGTGTTGTACAGGTTGTCAGCCTGTACTTTGGGCTTCTGTTCAGAGGGGAAAGTAGGGTACAAATCTTAAATGAAAAGAAAGGAAATGACCACACAAATGATGGGCCTGTGCAGCTAGGCTGCATCCATTCGATGCCCTTTTCTATGTGTTGTGGGACGAGGGATTATTGGTTGGTTTTTCTTCTTATTTTTATGATATATTTTGTTTTCTTTATGTTGTAATTTTACATTGTGAACTGCTCTGAGATCTACTAATATAGCGCAGTACACAAATGTAGTAAATAATAGAAATAATAAAATTCAAGGAAGAATCAGTGGACTGGATGCAGTCTTTACCATAGTTAAATAATACAGTACCCACTGAAATGAATAGGGTTTAGGTTAGTCCCATTTGTTGCAGTGGGTCTGCTCTAGGTATTGCTAAGTCTCCCTTCCATCTCTATTTAAGATTTTCCTGATTTAGTGTATTTTACCAACACAGCTATTCAGCCTGTATGCTGCTGTCGTGAAGCCAGTCTGCCACACACTTAAGGTCCTGTAGATTTGTTTTCTACCACCTTGAAAGTCAAAAAGGCATTCTGTCACTGGTTTCAGTGACAAGATCAGCTCCTTACGCTGATCAGAGAGAATCCAAGGAATCCCCCTCCTGACCCTCAGCAATCCTCCTCATCTTTGCATTCATGAGTTAAGCTCATTCTTTCCATGCCAGACATATCTGCAAATCAAGCAAAGCTGATAAACATTGCCTCCGGATTCCCCCCCCCCCCCCCGGGCACAAAATAAAAAACTACACTCTCTGAATGTGAGTTGGAAAGATAACTAACAGGAAAATAAAGCCTGATTGCTAAGGCACCTTAGATCTGGCAGGATGTGCATAAGATTAAAAGAGAAATTAGCTGACAAGTATCTGCTCCACTCCATGCACAATCAAACATCAAACAGATCTGAAAAGTTATTAGAGCTATGCTTTGTGGAAAGAGTGTATAATATGCCACTTTAAAACATGCTTTCATTACTCAGTAGCTCATTTTGTGGCCTTGTGTCATTATCATATTCTCTCAGAATCCATATGCCAAACATCGGGAAGAACAGGAAAGAGGGCTGATTGGGGACATTAGTGTTTGGGTTGTCTTCAAGAAGTTGCCCAAAATGGTTGCTGCAACTCCACAACTGCTCCCTGCAGTGGGAGGCACTTTGGCCCATTGTTCCATTCCATTCTCCCTCCCACCTGATTTTCCAGGTTCCCCTCAACAGTCAGGATGCCATGACACCTGATTGCACTTATCCCTTCTAATTGGCTGTTTTGACGTTCTTCATCCAAGCAGAGTCCCCTTCCGCCCCCCAGCCAAGTTAGTTTCATACGTCTGCAAACCTTTTGCATTCCCCATACCTGCTGATGCCTTCCTCTTGTGCCTGGATGATGGGGCAATTACATTGTACTCTTCAGAGCCCATGTCTTCTTCATACAGTGATGAGGGTGGCCAGAAGTTATTTATCCTGCACAACACAAACCCTTTTCTGAGTGGTCAGGCTCTCTGATAAAGTTGAGCCAGCTTGCTGTACGGGCTTTCCAGTTATTATGCAAAACACTAAATCTGCCAACTTATATTTGGAGTATAAAACTGAAGGAGAAAGATATAACATCAAATTGGGGGCAATTGCTTTATTAAAATTTGGCGGAGACCTGGTGTGGCAAGGTGGGAGGCGCAGATGCAATTGCCTCATGGGTCACTATTTGGCCATCCCTGATTGCTATCATACTGCACATTTTGTAAAAAGTTCCCCATGTCTTTGTGGTATGCCACAAAGAAAGCAGTCTAGGCATACAATCGTTTCGATCCAAGTATAACACATGGCAAAACAAAACATTCCAGAATATGGATAATTGCATAGTTTGACCATATCAACTATCCATTCTAAAGCTGTTAATAAGCCCTAATGAACAAAAATCTTAATGACCTTACATTTCATCAAAAGACTTGGAAACATCTAAAAGGTCAAGTAGAAACATTTCCTCTTCGTTTTATTAGATTAAGGGCAAGCAAAGGAAATAGTAATCAAATTACAAGATGATTACAAAAACTGTAACTAGAGAAATCATGAATACCAAGTGGCATTTGTTACAAGGAGCCTTGATATAGTCTCTTTACGAAGACAAATAAACATAAAACAAGATTAGGTGACTAGTAACCCAGGGAAGTAATTTGCATCTGCTGAAATTGCTCTTTCACTTTACTATATATTTAGCTGTACTGTTCATTTATAAACTGATGAAATGTTATCCAAATAAAAGAATGTTGCTTCCACCAAAGCAGTGTTCTGGATAAATACCCAAGGATACTATAGCCCAGAATCATATCATGTGTCCTGTTTGCTACATTATGTAGACAAAATTGCAGGTCTTGGAATTTCAGCTGGTTAAAAGATGTCTTAAGAATTTTCCCATGCCTTCTTCCAACTTAGGGAGTAGCCCTTGGAGCTATTATATCAAGCCATCAGGCTAGTCACTCATCGCTGGAGCACCATTGTCCTCTGCAGCCCCCACATCGACTCCCTTCCACTCCCGTTATCTGCATACATTGTGTCTGAGAAAAATCTATCAAACTGGATGAACTGTCTTCCCTGCTATTTATGTATCCAGAGGAAATTAAAAAGCGTTGCTCGCTGCAATATATTCAAGATGGTCTGTATTGAAATAGGAAGGTTAAATACCATAAACTTTTGTAGTAATGACTGAAGCTCCTAATTTCAGTCACATAGGTCATATGACCATTATAACTCTGTGCCAGATTGCTGGCAACCAAAATGAGAATACCCCAGATTCAGGAGGAGCTTGTGCGGAGAGCACAGTTTCTATGAGTGGGTGCTTATCCAGGCAAGGCTAGTGAAATTCAGTGATGCAGCTTGGTAATTTTAGACCAGGAGTGGGGAACCTCAGGATCAATACCTGAATGCAGCCCTCCTGACCTTTCTGTGTGGCTCTTGAAATTCTTCCCAGGCCACAGCTGGCTTTAGCCTGGCTTCAATAAGAACATAAGAAGAGCCTGTTGGGTCAAGCCAATGACTCGCCTAGTCCAGCATCCTGTTCTCACAGTGGCTGACCAGATGCCTGTAAGAAGCCTGAAAGCTGGACCTGAGCATATTGCCCACCTGCGATTCTAGAGGCATACACAGTGATGGCAGAACATAGCCATTGTGGGGCACTGCTCCATGGCCAGCCTCCCAGCATCAGTATTGGTGCCATTGATCGGGATGGAATGGAGATGGGTCAGTGGCAAGGTTGGGAATCTGCAGGTTCACTGACAGGAGTGTTGAATTGCATTCCTTGGTAGCAGCACAGTCCCAATCACACTGCAACCCTGCCCAAGCTCTGCACCATCTTGGTAAGCAAGAGTGAGGAGGCTTTCAGGAAGGTGGTGGTATTGCTCTGCTCCATCACGCCAGCTGCTGCTGCTGCTGGGCAGGTGACTTCTCTTGCACAGGCTATGCTATATAGAGCATGAGAAAACATATTTATTTATAGAACTGTACCTGAATTCAAGATGTCAAAAATGTAGGCTGAGCATGCAGAACAGGGTCAAGAGGTAGCAATATCTTAGTGCAGCAGTTCTGCAGAGGCAATAGTTGGAAAACATTTCCCAAAGATAACAAGTCTGGTTCTCTTGACAAAACACTTATAAACAGACAGGTTGTGTGATGGGCTGCCTAAAGTTTAGGAATTCCAGATGCATTCATTTCATTTATTAAGTGCTTCCCATGAAACATCCTGAAGCAATTAACGATAAAAACATTGACAATGAAACACATAAAAATTTCAAATCCAATGCAGCTACAATCTGCATTTAAAATGTTTGTTGGAGAATGAGACATTTTCAAATCTACTAAGGCTGCAGTCTGACAACACTTTTTTCCCATTTCCCCCAACATTTCCTTGTCTAAGAATGGCCGCTTATTTGCTTTGTCGGTGAGCAGCAGTTGCAGCCCTACGCGATGCCTCCTCTACCAGCTTGGGTGCACCACGCCACATTGCTGTGCACATCCTCCTCCACTGCCGCGGAGGCTCACAGGTTCCTGCCAAACCCGGTTTCAAATTGGGTCAATCCTTGGTGACCTTGGGAGGGTGTGGCTTGGCAAATGGACCTGAGTTAGGTAGGCTTCACTCAGGTCCGCCCGCCAACTATATATCCCAGCCAACGCTGTGCTCTTCATCCAGTCGGCTGGGAGCCCACCCTTTCCCTCTCTACATTAATTTCTTGCTGCTTTAACCATTTTCCTTTTCATATAGGAGGGCTTTGCTTTGGTCTTATGATGGCTGCTGAATTCGGAGCTGGGAAGGCGTTATGTACTAAGCTTGCATCCTAGAACAATAGGCAAGTAGTATCCTAGAATGCAACAACTGATTGGCTTGCAGGAAAAGACCAATCAGGCTCCAGGAGGGAAGCAGAATCAGCCAATCAGATGGGACTCATTGTGTAAATAATGTATATAAAAGCCTGAGGTTTGGGGGGCAATTCAATCACTGTTTTACAAGCTGCAATAAAGAGCATGAAATCATTACAGGACTCCGAATATATTTCAGAAGGAATTTTCGCCTTCCCCTTAACACTAGTCACAACTTGGCGGTTTAGGCTTTGGTCGGAATCCTTTAGTCTTTCATCCAAAGGGTGTGGTGAAGTGGTGACACACCTACCCCTCTGTTCTCTGCGGCAGCAATAACAGGGTATCCCATTAGAGGGAAGTCTCTGTCCAAGGAGCCAGTTGCATAGGGCCAGTAGGCCATAGAACTTCCCTCCGCATTTCAGCAGTGGTGAGCTTCATGCTCCGGCACCGGGGGGGCGGGGTGGAGAGCAGGTGGTGGCAATTGGTATGAATACTCCTGTAAAGTTTTCATACCAATCAACCACTGTTTTGTGACTGTAAGACCATTGTCCTTGGGGCAAGGCAAGGTTGCAAGCAAATGTTCATTGGCAAACAATATTATAATGTGTGTGCACGATATGGACTCCAAGTTGTTGACATACCATTCCTGTCTCATTAAGACAATGTAGTTAAAAGCACACTGGTTTATGGCTTTAAAAGGGGGGGGGTGTCCTTAGCAAAACAGTCTAAGAACACTGTCTCCAATCAGGAATGTGATTAATTAAGAATACCAGCTTTGTTTATCAGGAGAATCTCTTATCATATCTTAATTCTAATAGAGTTCAGGCTGCAAAATGGATCTAAGAAATTAATTATCCTTTATGCATCAGGAGGCAATGAAGAGCTAATAAGAATCTCTCTACTGTTCAACTTGTTAAATCCAAGTTGTTCGTCCATATCATTTCAATTTGAACAGCTCTTCAAAGGTTATCTCTGGGTCTTTCCCCTTGTGTTTATCCATAACTTTCCAATATATCTTCAAAGGCTGAAGTACCACAAAGCCGCCAGATTTGGTTTTTATTTATTTATTTTGTTCTGCTATTATAAACAGCTGGTCAATAAATAATTCAACTGGAACTATAAAACAAATTCTCAAATGTTAAAAAACAAAAAACAAAAATCCACCCAAACTTCTTTTCTTGCTTCTTTCTTTGATGGAGAATCCAACTGCCAAACCAATTTTTTAATTAAATGATGTTCTATTTCTAGAAGTGGTCATTGTAGATTTTATCTGCTGTGATATTACTTCTATTAGTTTTAATTATTTTTAGTCATCTCAGAGACTTCATAGCAGGGGTGAAACCTGTGGCCATCTGGATGTTATGGACTTAAACTCTCAGCAACCCTGACGACTGCCTGTCCTATCTAGGACTGATGGAGATGGAATTCAACAGCTCCTGGAGGGCCACTAATTCCCTATCCCTGCTTTATGGAAAGGCTCATCTTAAGTTCAAACAACCAGAATCCTTTGGGAAAAGTTCAAAGCATGATAATATTTCAGAAACTGAATGATAGTATCTGGTCAGCTCTGGTATTCACAGAATGGGAAATCTCTCTTAAGGGAAATCACAAAAAAACCCAGAAACAAAGGGTTCCTAGGCCTACTTTCACAAATATTTATGTCAAAAAACATTTTGATCAACAAACAGCAATCTCTTTTCCAATTGTTGAATGTCTAAGTTTTCATTACCTTCAATGATTTTTTAATCTGAGCTAAGGCTATTATCTTCCCAATACACGTGATAAACTAAACCTAAAGCTAAAGAGATTGAGTGTTAGCTTTGTTGACAATCCCTTAATCATTTTTTCCATGAGTTGGAATGAAGATGAATGTGCATGTCTATGCGGTGGAGTAGGGGGGAGGGAGGTTAGTATTTATTGCCTTGTCTCAGCACATATATTATAAGTTTTTCTGAACCTTTATCCCTTCTCCCCTTCATAACTTCCATTTATGAGGTTATTCACCTTAGTATTCACAACAGTGCAAAGAAGGTGGCTTATCCATCTTTTCCCTTTCTAATTAATCCCACTGTTCACTCTACACAACTAAGTTTTTCTTACAACAAGCTGTGTGCTGAAATGCAACATGGCCCTGTCACAGGTATGCATTATTAAGAAAGCTCTGTTATTGTGTGAAAGCAACCAGCACCAATGGAGGTGACCTTACTAACTACCTTGGAAGTGAGTGAGTGAGTGATAAGTAAGTAAATAGCTAGCTGATAAGTGCTAGAAAATGGAAGAAGTGGTGGTTAAATCTATATTAATAAGTTATGTCATGATTGTTTGATTTGTAAATAATAAGGGGGGGGGAGAGGGAGAGACTAAGGACTGCACACCTGCTTTCTTTGCTCATCAACCCCACCAACCACTAATCCTGCCTACTCATCAACCACCACCCACCCCACTTGTCAAAGTCACCCACCCCTATTTACACTTCACCACGGCCACCTCTCATTGCTCCTCTTACTCCTCACCAAAGTGACCCCTTCATCTTACTCCCCCCCCCCAGCTCCCTGCTCCCCACCTGCCTGCCTGCCTCTATCTCTGTTGTCCAGGGCAACCCAAAGTGACTCACAACCAATCAAACAATAAATACCACATTAAAATGAAAAGGAAAGAGAAATACATCAAAAATATCCCACCCACTTCTAAAAGGTCAATAGACAGCTGAAAGCCGAAAGGAAATATTTTGCCTGCTGCACCTAAAGATGGTGCCTGGTGAGGGTGCCTGGGAAGAGCATTCCACAAACAGTGAACTGCTGCAGAAAAAGACATTTCTTGTGTTTCCACCCTCTGGACCTCTCGTGGAGGAGGCACACAAAGTTAGGCTTCAGATGATGAGTGCAGGGTCTGGGTTGGTTCCTACTGGGAGATGCAATCCTACAGGTACGGTGGTCCTGAGCCATTGAAGGTTGTGCTTAAGAGGTTACCTTGAGAGTGCAAAAATATAGAATCAGAGGTGTATGTAGCTTTGACTCAACATTTTGGAGTGAAACAGCAACTGGGTTACATAATGTGATGGGGAAATGTATTCTGTTAAGTGAGCCTGTGGAACTGATGTTTCCCCATAACCTGCTGGAGATTTGTGGGATTGTACAACCAACCATGGTCTGAGTAAAGGGGACTGTACCTTGAAGGACTGTTTGGCTACACTTGATCTAGATGCAAGTTCATACCGAGTTTTCCCCTTCCCGTCTTTTCTGAGCAGCATTTAAAATGAAGCAATAATGGGCATTATAGTAGTCATTTATCTGTCAAATAAAGAGCAAGTATAGTAGTTATGATCCTCAGGCAAGGCTGATGGTGCAATTCGTTCTTATCTGACTTCTAAAGAATTGCCATCAAAATCTTTACTGGTATTATAAAACTGAATTTTTGAAAAGAAGTTAGGATTTCTTTTAAAGATCTCAAAAGACAAAGCTGCCATTTCTCAAGTGCAAGCCTGTTTTTTCTTTTTCTTTTAGAGTTGCCTAAAGAAACCAACTTGTTATTGACCCAAAGCATGGACTGCTAGAAGCCATAAGCAAAGGGCTAACCATTTGTCCACATAGCTCCTGTCTCTAGATACAGACTAGCATGCATGAACTATTTATTGAAGGACTAGCGTAAATCCCAGTAGAGTTTTGGAGGAACCATATGTCTAGGGTAAGTGGTTTGCTGATTGCATCTGAACCACAGGAAGCACATCTAACCAGTAAGGCATGTGTTCCTATAAAGTATTCAAGAGATTAGCACTTCAGGCTAGGAGTACATGACAAAACGCCTACTCGGAACAATGTGAGAAGAACTGTGCACACATTAGAAAAATGGTGTGGTAGCAGCTTCCCTGAGGCAGCTTTCCACACTGGTCTAGTAAGATAGTAATGGAGAAACCACATGGGATGGATAGAATCACATTGTAAGAGTTAACTAAACCTTAGCTATCATAGCCGTTATTGGACAGATTCAATCCAATCATCAAAGAAAAATGGTTCTGTTTGTGTCTGGAGCTCTTCAACATCCAAGAAGTAATGTATAAAATAATACATATTATGTCATATTTACGTTAATTTTACATTAATTCTATACTGTATGTATGATTGCAGAGTTGCATACAAGGGCACAGGTCTATATAACAAAAAGTGCTGAAAGGTGTGCACAGCTTTAACAAAAAATATATTAATGATGAAAATATATTTACAATAAAGTGGAAAAATATAATTACAATTGCGAAGTGTACATTTCAGCAAGGCTGGCAGCACTGTCCTAAATATTTCTGCTAATGCATTCTTGGGGTTGGTTTAATGTAATTTGCTGGTACAGGTTTTTGTGCCCTCCTAATACATACCCTACCCAAATATAAGTGCTGGTGGTTGGGCAGGGCAGGCAGGGCAGAGGGAGAGAAAAAGAGAAAAAGAACTAATACATTCTCTTGTAGGATTTGTCACCTGCCTGTGAATCAGCAAAGAAATATTCATGGCGTAAGATAGGCTCTTCCTCACTCCATCCCCTCCGAGGCATCACCTGAATTCTGAAGAGGGAGCACTAAACAAATTTAGAACCTTAAATTAAAACCATGCTCAGTAAACTCTAGGAGCAGCCAGACATTAATTTTGTCTTGGAGGAGGGGGAAAACAGTTCTCACTTGAAATACAAGACATTTCATTATTAGAAGCTGTCTGCAACCCTTGTGCCACTTGGCTTAACTATCATTTAATTAATTTAACATTACGAGGAAATACCCAACCTAGAGGACAGTCAAAGAACATGAAGTTGTAATGAAAATAAATAGAAATAGGTTTTATTTACTTCCATCCCTCCCTACCCACTGACCCACCCACCCAAGAAATTTGTCAAATACAGCTTATTTTAGTCAATACATCTGCACTAATTAAGAACATCTGGAAGAAAGAGGAAAGGCCTCTCCTGCTGTAGTGCCACTTGGTAGATGTGTCTCTGCTTCCAGGGCACAGAAGGAGTGAAGGAAAGATTATTTTAAATTATTTTATTGATTTCAAAGATTGGTATGAGGTACCTCAAAGCAATCTAGAGCCTGTACATAACCAGAATGTAATTCAAAACAGGACGATTCTTCAGAATATGGGATATGTCCATTTGTAATCACAACTTTATGAAGAACAACTTTTCTTCTGTCCTACATGTATAAATGAAACATAAAATGGACTCTACTTCTCATCTAGGTTCGTAGCTACATAAAAAGACTTATCTTCCAATTATGTTGAAAACCACTACAGTGGTACCTCGGGTTAAGTACTTAATTTGTTCCGGAGGTCCGTTCTTAACCTGAAACTGTTCTTAACCTGAAGCACCACTTTAGCTAATGGGGCCTCCTGCTGCTGCTGCGCCGCTGGAGCCCAATTTCTGTTCTTATCCTGAAGCAAAGTTCTTAACCTGAAGCATTATTTCTGGGTTAGCGGAGTGTGTAACCTGAAATGTATGTAACCTGAAGCGTATGTAACCCGAGGTACCACTGTATCTTGAAGCTACAACAATAGGAATTTGAATTTGAACTATGTCAGCGGTGTTGTGCCCCATTTTAGAAGCTATCTTGAACCCCAACTTTATTTAACAGTAGCTGGGATTATATTTGTTTCTGCATGAAAACTGTTGGGTGCACACAAGCAACATGTATTTGCACGATCAGCCATTATGTCAGAGAGCATAGTTTACTGCTGCACCTGAAGTAAACAACAAAGGTGATAAAATATCCCTGCCTTTATAAAGACCTGAGGAATGAGATTATCACCCCTCTTTTATTGTCTATTCTGGGTCGCCCACAGTGTCTTTCCTCCTGGCAGATCAAGAGGAACAGATGACAGCAAAGGTTGCAAGGTTTCTAGCTGGGGCAACCAGAATAAGGTCCACTATTTGACTCCTGTGTTTTATATAATCAACTTTTTATTTTGTTTTGTGTATATTGCAATGTTCTTTTGTTGCTATGGCCGATGGCTGACGCAAATAAAGTTTCATTCATTCATTCATATCCCTGCCATGTGTTCCTTTACAAAAGTAGAATAGATCTGAATCTGTCCCATCTAGGCTACACACACTCCCCTGGGAGCAAATCCTGGTGAAGTCAGTGGATCTTACTTATGAGTAGACAGGTACTAGATTGCACTGTTAATGAGATTAATGAAATTGGATTAGCAACTAAAATCTTGATCCAATTCATGCCATACCTATTTTACTTAAAACCTGACAGATGATCACATTCTAAATTTCTGAAAGCTTTTTCCACATAAAGGAATAATAGCTCAAATGCCTTTTTAAAAAACTTTCTTTTTATGTGAATTATGACCAAGAGGTTTTGTATGTACAGTGATAATTTATGATTTCCAATAAAGCTTGCATGATCTTCTGGAAATATATTCATCATTAATTACATTCAGCTATGCCCTGTTTCAGAATATCAATTATTTTTGCATCTTCCCAAGTGTTTTTTTTTTGGGGGGGTGGATATGCTTTTGCATTGTTTATTCAGTGCAGTTAAGCAGAGATGTGATAATACATTTAAGAAGACTTTTTAAAAATTGAGCAGAACACCCACAGGCTTACTCCCCCCCCCCAAATGCTACAATGATTTAGCAATTCTTCTGTTGTGATTGGATCTGGCAAATTTTCAGTGTCCTCTGTAGCTAGAGGTGGGCATTCAAATTAATTTTCTCTCAGAAATATTTATTTCCTTCTTTGTGTAGATTCTCCGAAGTATAGTTATACATACTTAGAGGCTGTAACACAGTAAGTATCTTATTTCCCTCCTTCAGCCCATATTATTGTGTGTGTGTTTTAGCAATGATACTAAAAGCCTACCTAGTTTATTGTCTCTCTCAAATGTTCATTGTTTTAAGACAAATGTAGGTAATTTGGAGTCCCATCAGCCCCAACTAGCATAGTCAATGGTTAGGAATGATGGGCACTGTAGTCCAAAAACTTCTGAAGAGTATCCCATTGGATACTCCTGTTTCAAAAAAATGTAAACTCTCCCCATCTGTTTCCTTCTGAGTACAATTAATTAAGTCCAATTATTTCCTTACAGCCTTAAATGTTTTATATATATTTTCACTGAGCATGCTTCTTCATGCTCTAGCTCCAGCTGGTAAATTTGTGTAGGGAGATCATTTATATTCCACCAACAGTAGCAGCCATTCTGACTCTTTTTTATTTTGGTCTAACATGATTCTATTTGAAACATAATGTCTCCTTTATGAGGCCTCCCATATCGTAACATTGTCTGTGTTGGGGGAATAATTAATTTGAAAATATTAGTGTGTTTTAATATGTAAAATGTGCACAACTTCTTAGTTTCATAAAAATACATTGTCCCTAACTCTAGCAGGTTTCTCCCTGCCAAGTGGTCATTCCAGCTTTTCTTCACCAAATGTGTTAAACATAGTGAGGTTTAAAAAAAGGTTTCTTATTGGCTATAGTAAGGAGAGCGTTTAACATGAGATCTGGTTGAGTTCTGGTTCATGTTGCTACAGTAAAAAAATAATATTTAAAGGCAGAGAAGGAGCAAAGCAGCTCTAAGCTCCTCTCGGCAGCAGGAGGCCCCATTGGCTAAAGTGGTGCTTCAGGTTAAGAACAGTTTCAGGTTAAGAACGGACCTCCAGAACGAATTAAGTACTTAACCCGAGATACCACTGTATCAGCTATTCCATCCATAGGCGCCGACTCCATGGGGCCTGAGGGGGCCCGAGCCCCCTCAAAAATTCGTTTGGGGGGCTCCGCCCCACCAATAATTTAAGAAAATTATTAGTTATATTATGCTTTGTAAAATCACAAAATTATGTTGGTATTTTTTATTTTCCTTGTTTGACGATAGTTACCTTTTAAAATACATTCAGTAATGAGTTAAAACAAAGCCACTCCCGATCTAGAGAGGGGGTGGGGTTGCGGGCTCTCGACCTATCAACAATCTCGCGGGGCTGGCGTCAGCCCCGCGAGAAGCGGGGATTCCCCCTAGCTCATTAATATTCACCGCCCACGGCGGCAGCCAATCGGCTGCCGCAAAGGGCGGGCCCTCACAGGTTCACTTAAGGTCGGGGCAGCCCGGGGCTCGCCCCTTTCGTTCCCCCAGCAGCAGCGGTTTGGAGGTCTTGGGGGCCCCCCCCCCAATATTTTTTATAAGTCGGTATGGGCCCCCGCCCCCCCAATATTTTTTATAAGTCGGCGCCCCTGATTCCATCAGTGGGAGAAAGCCATGTACCACATTAGCCACTGCCACAGAGAAAATCTCTTTGTCCTTCATCTCTGTCTAGGATGAAAGGGATGGGGGGCATCTAATCATTCAGTGAAAGGTGGGCTGTTTAAGGGGGCAATTTAAATGCAGGAGAGGCTGAGATAGTGCAGATAGGGACTGAGCAGGAATGCAGTCTATTCTGTATTGTGGGTTTTCGAGGCGGTATTTATTTAGACTTTTCACAGGCACCATAAGTGGTATAAGTGGGCACAAGCACCCACAGATGTCATGTTGGTTATTCCTGCCATAGTAGACGTGCACCCATAAGACATTTTTACACACAAAGCAATAATTCCACTCCCTAACCCATGTAACTACAAAATCTACATTGGCTAGAATGCTGCTTCAAATTATGCATGCCTCCTTTCCATGTTTGAACCTCTGCTATCAATAATCACAATAGCACTGGAGAGGCTAAACAGTAATTTAAACTTCATGTCTGAAAACACCCATTCGTGCAGAATTTCCCTTCATGCTGCTTTAAAAACCCAAAATATGATGACTTAGAGCTCTGTGTGGGGAGTATAAACATATTCCACTCTCCAAAAGAATATGTGAAAAATATGTTTTCCTATTGACCTCAAAAAATGAAACACCTTAAAAGCCCTGCTGTGATATTAAAACACACACACACACTGAGGCAACTAAAATGCCTTCTCAATAAGTGAAACAGGTTTCCAGTTCACCTGTATGCTGCCATTGGTATGTATTACACACTTCCACAAAATTTTAGTCTTGCAGGTAAATAGGTTGGGTAGAGCTGGAAGCAGAGCAATGCAGAAATTTTAAAATATAAATGCTTTCAGGTGATTTGAAGTCAGGTCACTAATTGCATTTATTCTGTAGACAATAGAAGTGTGGAATGGAAGCTGAGAATGCAAGGAGAGGAATCAAAGTATATTTAACAGAGTGCCTGGAGAATTGACAGAGCAAAGGGAAGTCAGCATTTATACTAGGTGTGTGCAATGACTACAACATTCCTCCAGTATCTGTAGCATTTGGGAGCAGTCCAATCTGTTTCAGATCTATATTGTGTTGCTACAGTTCAATTTGTTATTCAGGTCTGAATCTGATCTGTTAAATCCAGAGCTCCATTCTGCCCCATTAACTTTCTGCATAAGTAGCTGAAATTTTCAGACAAAGGAGGCCTTCCAGAGTGGATTAAGCCCCTCAGTTTTTCTTGCAAAGACTTGCGCTGTGTGTGTGTGTGTGTGTGTGTGTGTGTGTGTGTGTGTAAATGAAGTCTCAAACTTTTTTTGCCAGAATTGGCTGCAAATTGCAGGCATGGGCACTTCTGAGGGGACGAGGCCTGGCATATTTCAGAAAAATGGGTGCAGAGGTTCTTCCAGAAGGACAGTCTTTACTGCTTAGGTAGGTTTGCCATATTTCAAAAAGTAAAAACCAGGACACCCCAAAAGTTGTTTACCTTTTTAAAGGAAAATGCAAAAAAGAAAAAGAAAAAGTGAAAAGGAGACAAAGAGGATCCGGAGTTATACATGCTCCTTTACATGTATAGTCACCCCATAGTCTAATTCTATTCATTACACTCTACTGTCATGGCCTGAACTTGGAGAATGATGATCCACATAGAATCATGGAATTGTAGAGTTGGAAGGGACCCTGAGGATGTGCCAGTCCAACCCCCTGCCATGCAGGAATATGCAGCCGCCCCATAAGGGGATTGAACCTGCCACCTTGGTGTTATCAGCACCGTGCTGTCACCAACTGAGCTATCCAGAAGCTGATAAGTATGAAGAACAACTCTATTTACTTCAACGTCCCTCGCCCAAGTCACTTTGACTGGAGTGGCCTCAGAAAATGTGAGTAAAAGCCTGACTTGTCTGTCAAAATGAAAGGCGCTCACACCCACGCTCCCATCTACTCTACCTCTCAGAAAATAAAATGTGGGGGAATGACGTGTGTTTAACTTTTTGGAGGGGAAACAAGGCCAGAGTGCCTCAGAAGCATAGGGGGATATGTGATCCACCTAGGCATGCCTTAATAGTATGATTTGAGGTAGGGATGTGAAATCATTACTTGAATCATTCATTTCACCTCCTTATTCAGAGTTCAAACAGAGCTGATGCGCACCCCTAATATGTACTTCATTCAACCTTGCTCTTCCCAGTAGAAAACCTCTGAAATGCATCCAGTGCCTGCCACCACAGATTTAAGTGTGTCAGGGAGCCACATGGGTATATGTGGTTGTGGACAGTGGACAGTGTCTGCGCTGCTTCAAGAACTGGCAAGTATTCACTGGTGTGATGTAAAATCCATTGGCTTTTGTTGAAGGCATGTTTTGATCCTAATAGAAGTATGCTTCACTCAATGAACAAAACTCTCCCCCTCCTGATTCCAGCACAAAGTGTCCCATTAACTAAAAAGTACATTTTAAATGTAGAAAGGGAAGTAAAAGACTTTAAATTTTGCTTCGTTCAATGAAGGGAATGGTTTCTTTTATCCCTTTGATGAATATGCCTTGCAGGGGATGGCTGCCAGCAGATATCTGAGAAATTCTAGCCTGTTTGTTGGTTTACTGTCAGGGATTTTATTTTATTTTTCATTTTCACTGTGCCCTTGTATCTCCAAATAATAACTATGCATCTTTGCTGTTGATGAAATGTACATCCTGTCTTCCCAGGAGATCACAGTTATATAACTGCATTTTGCTCTCAATGATGTTTTACTACAGGATGTGTGTAGATGTCAGGGCAAATTGTGATCCAACCCTGCAATGGAAAAAGCAAGCGTGAATTGACTAACAATGGACCAAGTAAAGCTGTAGGCACCCTTTACAGAATGGAAGATTCTCCTCATGAAGAATTTTTTGCACAGTGCTTCTTCCACACTCGGAACAACCACACTTTGATCACAAAACAAGCTGTTCAGTTTGGCGTGTGTTTTTCCCACCCAAAGCTCACACCATTTCCACAGGTGTGGCTAGGAATGGGGGAGAAACTCATTCACTGTGCAGTTTACTTCGAAGCTACAAAATTCATACTTCATTAACCACCATGCAAACCAAACCAGAACACTCATTTGAAATCTGAAGTTCTTCTAATTTTGTGATCTAATTTTTAGGTTATCGGTTAAAAAAAAAAAAGATTTCTACTGAGGAGAAATTGGATATAAACTAGGCAAAATTGTGTGTATATTAAGAGGAACACACATGAAAATGCTACAAATTCTCATGTGAACTCCCCCCCCCCTAAATCAGACATGTATGCAGAAATTGGGCAAACTTAAGATGGGGGCAGGGGGAGGGAGAAACTGTGAAAAGCTATAACTGGCAAGATGCATTCATCACTAAGTGTAGATGCCCATTTTGCAGTTGTTTTGTGAGATTTAAGTGAGTTATGGACTCTACCAATCGCTCTAGGCATCTTCTTTCCTTGGTCTCTCTTGCTTCTCTAGAAAGCAACTCTAACCATTTCCAAATAGGAAAAGGGATAGCCTTATATCAGTTTCTTTTCTATCTCCCCTCCCCCCCCCAATTGCACTGAACAGAAAATCATGATCAGGAGTTTAGCAAGTAGAGAGGGAAGTTTTTAATCCTTTCACCCCCAGGCCCATTGAAAATCACCACCTCAACATTTGGAGTTGGAGAAGTTGGGACTGTCCACTTGGCTACAGATTGTTATCTGAATCCCAGAAGTCTAGAAGAATTGCTATTTCAGTTACAGCTTACACCAGTAGAGCAATGACTGGATGCTACTAAATCATCCATCCCTGGAAGCATTACTTTGCATATTGGGGACCCATTCTGTACCATTATGACATCACATTTTCAACTACATTAGAGTAGGAAATCATAAATGACATATACAGTATTGCAAAAGATGAGTGGCAGCCTGGATATCAGCACAGAAAACATTACCAAGCTATATAGAAGTTCAATCAATAGTATGAAATTGAAGAAAAATATGCAGGACCTAACAAAAGCAAAAAGTATGATCTAAAATATGACACACACACCCCAAAAAAGGCCAAGTACAAATATTCCATTTTTTCCCAAAAAATAATAATAATGATAAATGCAAAATGAAAGATGAAGAAGAAAATAGAAACTCAAAGCAGAATTAGCAAGAGGTGAAGGGAAAGTGATCTTCATGTGGAGAAGGTTGGGACAGCTCCAGACCTTGTGAGGAAGACCTATAAATGCTAATCCTTGAGACACTATACCCAAAGTATAACTGTGAACATCATGTGGTTGCAACCTGAGACAATAAATCAGACCTAACAGAGAGGGAATTGTTTTATAGACCAGCTGTCTCACCATGACTTCAAAAGATGAGAGTAATGAGCCGGCATATGAAATGCTTGTGAGAGCACCCATAAACTATGATGAGTGGTTTATGCCTTGATCCCTGAATTCTCTTCCCTAAAGGCCAGCTCACATGACCTTTCAGTCTATGGAGTGAATGCAAGTACTTGCAAATCAACTTGGAAGTGGAAGAGACATGGTAAAAGTGCAAAGGCATTATCTAGGAAGTCCTCAGTTCAAATTTTACCATAGCTATGAACTCCTTAGGTGATTCTATCTCTAAACCTCAGGCCCAAACTTAAGAACAGGGATTTTAAGTTTGACTTACCTTAAAAGATTATTGTAAGGTAGGGTTGCCATATTTCAAAAAGTAAAAAACTAGGACACCCCAAGCAGAGTTTTTTCCTTATTTATTATATCTATATCATCTAGATCTACAGTATATATGGCTTCTTTTCTGAGCTGGCAGGAGTCAATCATCCAACTACAGCTATTAGGGCTAGGGGCTGAGTGTAGTAAGAGTACCCAGTCTAGATCAACCATATTCCTAAGAGGCTCCAGGAGTCTTCCCTCAATATCTTGGTGTTGTAGTTGGGGCAAAGACCACTGTGACACTTGGCTGGCTGTTAGGTCCTCCTGGATTGCATTCAATGTAGTGCTACAGCTAAGCTGAAGATTTTCCTCCTGCTGTGCATCCCCTAAATCTGCATAGGGCAGTGATGGCCAAACTTGGCCCTTTAGCTGTTTCTGGACTACAACTCCCATCATCCCTAGCTAACAGGATAGAATTGTAGTCCCAAAACATCTGGAGGACTAAGTTTGGCCATCACTAGCATAGGGGAAGAAGAGATGTCCAACTGTATGTGCAATTGTTTTGTTGAATACCACCTCCTGGCTTGTCTCTATTGGGGACTAGCTCAGTGTCCCTTATTGGCCCTAACTCTCTGCCTGGGTCTTCACATTGTCAGCTACCATTGTTGGAATCACTAGGGTCATAGTTCATTTTGGGGTAAATATAGAAGAAATCACAGATTGGAGTGAGCCATTTCCTTTCCTGTTGAAGTGCTATTTTCTTGAAATGTAGAATTTATATAATTGGCATTAATTTATTCATTGGATTTATGTTTTATTCCTACCTAATTAATATATTCCATATGATGGTAGCAGAAACTCCACTCACATGATGAAGTGAATTATGTTTCCTTGACCACATCATACTTTGTTTATACTTTCATGAGTGATGCTTACTTTAGCAATGCCCACATTCCGGGGATTAAAGGAATTAAATGAGATTCTCTTCTGATTAGCCATGTCTTGCAGAGTGGCCACTTACATATCATCAAAAAAGAGGAACATCAGAGGGCACAAAATTGCAGAACATTTGCATATACTATTTTTAATCTATAGAAATAATTACTCAAATCATTTTGCGTGGAAAACAAAGAAAGGGTCACTGGCTGAACTGTACTGAGCGCCTGCCGTTTGACATTGTTCTTCAGAGGAATTTTAAAAGTAAGTAAATACTTGGGAAATGTTCTTTATCTTCTTGAATATATCTGAGAGTGGCCTTTAGACCCCAGATCTCTCGTCTCCTCTCCAGATATGAAACGGCAGCCCTGGTTGGTTTGGGCTTCAGCTCTGCAGTCTGAATAGGAAGTGCAAGAGAAAAGCACCCCATACATATTGATCAATGCCAGGGTCCTCTGGGAAAATAATAGCCAATTAAAACTCTGGGTCACTGGACCTAGAATTCATCTACTGAAATTGATTTGTAGACTTAGCCCAGTTCATCTAGTGGTGACAACAGCAGAGCATGGAATCTTTGAGGAGGTTTGCCTCTTATTAGGATGGAGGTAAACATACGTTGGAGTATTGTCTCCATTATACCCTGCTTTTGAGTTAAGCAGATTTGAATAGCCAGTGCCGTAGAGAGAGTTCTGATATGCTTAGTCCTGAGGTTCATTAAAGTCAAACAGCGTGTATTTATTGCAGGGGTAGTTTAATTCCATTCCTGTCTGTTGCCTTGTGTTACAGGAATTGCCTTATCTTCTGCGCAAAGGAAGCATTTCACTGCTGTGACTCAGCAAGATTCCAAGAGCAAATAAATTTTGTGATGACTTCAAGCCAGCGAAAAGTGTGTTTGCAAGATGTAAGGGGGAAACAAGGAAGTGATAGAACATATCACTCCATTCCCTCAGTGTATAAATGCATCTGCATCCCTGAAAAAGATGCTGTAGCCACAGCATGATCGAAATTTCAAAGTGTTGATCTAGTGAATAAACACTTATCCATCTATGATAGCTGCCTATGTGGTGTTACTCTCATTTCTATTAAAGGCAGTAAATGTGTGTTATAATTTACACACTATTATCCAACAAGTAAATTACTGTCCTCAAGGAGGCTCCTGGGTAATGGATCAGAGGATCTGTGTAGTAACAAAATTTAATCTGTTTAATACCAAACTGTAGAAACAAATTGGAATAGGCATACCTTGAAAAGATACACTACTTTGCACCTCCTAAACATTTATACCAAGGGCTGTTTAGATTATGTTTGAGCACAAAAAATAAAAAGGAATGTGTTTGCAACAAGATGAAACCTAGCCAAGCCAGCTTCCTTTCTTTTGCTGCAGAGGTCAAGCTAGACATTAACATCAGAGAGCCATGACCAGCTCTCCCTTGGTTTATTTAAAACTTAAAACAACCAGGGAAAGAGGAATCAAACTGGTGTTGATGTGTTGGGGGAGACAGAGTTAACTCTTCTGTCCCACACCATTTTTTTGATCTAAATTGCCCTCCTCTCAAAACTGTTGTTTACCTCAGATTGAAAATTTGCCTGCTTTGTGATAACTAGCATATCAAATGTTTTTAACAAATATTCTTTTTAGTATAACAGAACAATTGTCTTAAAAATCTTCACTTCTGAATCACCCAGTCTTCCTTTCATCTGGAAATCTTAAATTTTGATTCACTCTTCTGGAAAATGACCAAATGGAGGGAAAGGATGCAGACCTCTTTATCTATATGAAAGCAAATGATGTTAACTCAACTACTAAATACTGAATTGTAAAAAGTGTAGATTTGTAGAGTACAGTGGTACTCTTCAGGTTACATACACTTCAGGTTACAGACTCCGCTAACCCAGAAATAGTGCTTCAGGTTAAGAACTTTGCTTCAGGATGAGAACGGAAATCGTGCTCTGGCAGCGTGGCAGCAGCAGGAGGCCCCATTAGCTAAAGTGGTGCTTCAGGTTAAGAATAGTTTCAGGTTAAGTACGGACCTCCGGAACAAATTAAGTACTTAACCTGAGGTACCACTGTAAAAGTGAAATTCCCCCATACAGTCAGACCACATTTGTGTTGAATGGCACCTTTAAAATAAGATATACTCTTATCCTAGCCAAACAGGTTCAATGATTTGCAAATTACTATTGTATTCCAGACCCCATCTAATTAATTGAAACTTAAAGTCATCACATCCTTTTAAAGGATGCCAGTTTTCTGGCATTAAAACATCTGTCATCTTGTCATGGTTAGGAACATTTTTTTTCCTAATGGTCAACTTGTCATAGTTAATTAGTTTTTAGACATATGAGCAGTCATAAACCAATGTGACTTTGAAAACCCTGTTTCTAAATAACTATAACATCAAACACTACAGGAGGAAAGAAGACTTGTGATTGAGTCTTTTGTAGAGTCCTGATGTTTTATGGTAGTGATAGCCAGCTACTCAAACATGGCTCCAATAGAGCGAATAGGTCATTCTGTTTGGGATCAGGAATGGTCTTGTTTTCCTTGTGCTTTTTACATCCTTGCTATGGAGCACCACCAATTATCTCAACCCAAAACAGGAGTTTGTTTGTACCTTGAATCATCCCATACTATTTCCTGCACATAATGTGATTTGTCTTGTTCTTTTTCAAGGTTTGATTGAGCCTGTGTGCACACCATACATTTGAAACACATAGCTTCCTGCAAAGAATCCTGGGAAGCTCTCAACGAGCTACAACTCCTAGCGCCCTTAACAAACTACAGAGTGGTATCCAGTGAAGTTTTATTCATATTAGATCCATTGAAATTAATGGACCTAACTTAGTCGTGTTCTTTCATTTCAGTGGGTCTATGCTGAGTAAAAAAGTAGCTGTCTACCACACAGTTTTCAAGATTCTTTTGGGGAAGTCATATGCTTTAAATTTATTATGTGTACACAGCATGACTGGTGGTGGTCCAGAAGATATTTCCTCCCCAGTTCAGATTGGCTAGAAGAGATTCTGGAAGGTTTTGTTTGTATTGGTTGTTGCTGCTTTGTTCACTTGCTGAGTCACTTTGGAACTCACAATCTATAGCAGTCCCTGGTGCAGCATCTTTTTGCCTGTGAGTCACTGAGTTGCTTAGATGATAGAATAAGTGAATATATGCTGGGTCGGTAGTGTTCAATCAGCGTCCTTTTGGCTTGTGCTCTGCCCAGCACAACAGCTCTATGTCTTGCCTTCATTGCCTACCACATCCCTGTTCCAAAAAGGATGGCAAGAACCCCTCGCACTATGATCCAGCTCAGAAGAAAGAGATTTTAAGCTGGGTGGTTGGGCAAACCATTCCATTCCACAACAAAGAGGACTGTCAATAATACTCAGGAGCAAGATTCCAACCAGGGCAGCTAACTCAGCAATGCATCTGCTGCTTGGGAGGCCTCCAGCCTCCCTCTTGAAACAGAGTAGGCTGACCCATCTGCTGAACCAGTTGATCTGCCAGATGAGGAGAGCTCCAGCTGAAGCAGAAGACTGGAGCCCTCCTGGACAGCAGATCGGCTTGAGATTGAATGTCTATTCACGCACCACCATTGCAGGGACAGTGAGTTCATCTTTTAAAGGGAGACTAACGAGTCTTCACACATTCAAAATTGGTACACTGAACACATGTGAAAAGAGCAGGATCACAATGAAAGGCCCTTGACAAAACGTACATACTTTTATCTGAAGATAGGAAGTGTCCTTACAGGAGTACCGTTTTCACAGTTCCCCAGTTTATGTACTGAGCCCACAGGTGCACACACAGTTTGTACACATGAAGGGTCATTTCTTACCTTCAACTAAACGCATGTAGGTTGTGGGCAGGACTTTCAATCACAATTCAGTTCCCATACATACACATTCAATGTCCCTACCTACATTAAAAGGGGTGTATGGGGTGTTAGGGGAGATGTAGTATATCTGGTGGGGGGGACATGTCATGCTCTTTCTGGGGTAGTTTGTCCACCTTTGGTCCCCACCCAGCACTCAGCAATCACCTGTGGCTCCTTGAAGCTGTCAGCATGAGATAGCAGCCACACCCTGGGAAACAGCTTTGACTGGCTGCTAATTGAGGTGAGGGTAGTCTCAAACCCTTAGTGCATTAGGGACTTCCCCTACATGTGAAGACAGGCTCCAGTGGATTGAGTAGACAAGTAGGTCCAACAATCAAGAAGCTTTCTGTACATGCTGTAGAGCAGGCTTCCTCAACCTCGGCCCTCCAGATGTTTTTGGCCTACAACTCCCATGATCCCTAGCTAGCAGAGCCAGTAGTCAGGGATGATGGGAATTGTCTCAAAACATCTGGAGGGCCAAGATTGAGGAAGCCTGATGTAGCGGGAAGTTAGGGGCAGATGGGGTTTGTCAACCTGAGAAGGTAGCCCATCTAGGGGAAGGAAAACTCTGATCCTAAACCCCTGCTCCCTTGCTGGATATCTTTGGCAGGAAAAAAGGCTAAGGAGTAAATCCTACACAATTTCAGAGTGGAGTCCTTAAGACAGTTGAATGGCACCTTGTACGCCTCCTTCCAGCAATTACTGCAGCCAAACTGGTGCCAAATATATTGCTCTGCTTTCCTTCAGACCACATCAGCGAGGCTGAGAGGAGGGGCTTACCGTCTGGGACCCCCATACACACTGCCCAGGCTTGCACTTCAGTACTGCTAATGCAGCGATTTGACTTCACCCCCCAGAGGCACACTCCATTGTCTCTCAAGACAGATGGATGCCAACAACATTGGAAGTGTGGTGAGTTTTTCTTTTTCTCTCCAAGCCTGGAAAGGAGTCACTGATGCAAAAATATTTTTAATGGTGCCCTTCCACTTTCCATCCCACATTACCATTCACTAGTGCCTCACTGCACACTCAAATGCGTTCTAAGCCACTTGTGAAAATAACCCTTGGGTCAGATTTCCTATTCATTCCACGAATTTTTCATCCATATGATGAACGAACAGAAAATTGAGTGATTCCCCCCCCCTTCCTGCTGGTCTTCCTCAGGCAGCATTTAATTCATACAAAAGTCCCCAAAGATGGAGTTGTTAAATCTTTTAGAGGACAAAATGGGATATTTCCCTATAACCATGATTCAATTTTGTATGGAGCTGCAGTCGCATTAACAGCATTTCCCAGTCCTGCCTTGCAGCAAACTCTCACTTCCAAATCAGACATTCTGCATGTAGCCCGGCTGCTATAGATGAGAGATCACCAACAGAATTGCATCCTCAAAACAAGTTTTATGAATCAAATGCTGACTTCTGCTATAGCTTCACATACACTTAACCACAGATTACATTAAATATTTGGATTCTAGAACAGGTTGCCAAATGCTGGGATAACATAACAAAATGAGGAGCATTAATAAAATGGAAGCACAGTGCTGAGAAATGCATATGCAATGGGACATCTGAAATTGAAATCTAATGGATGTATCCTCATCTGGTGTAAGTCGCTTTAGTTCGTTTTACTTCTGTTAACTTTTGCTGACAGCATCCAAGCATTTGACCTGCCTTTTCCATGTTTTCCCCACCTTGTTCACTCACTCACTCACTCACCTGGTGATGCATTTATTATTAGTTAGACACCATCCTTCAGTATTCTCCTCTCAACGTAGCTATCAGTTAATAAAAGCAATGTAAGACATCAAAAATATACTGGAACGGCAGAAGAGGTAAGGGCATCTTAGTGGTAGGAAAAATTAGTTAGGTTGTCGATATGCCCTACTTTACGGAAGGCAGTCTATTTGAAAGAGTTCTCAGTCTGAAGCACTGTCCAGTCCAAGTTGAGATTTAAAGATAAAGAACTATAAGAAGGAAGGGTGGAATGAGCTTTGAAGTTGCCCATCGAAAGTTAGATTCTGTCAGCAGACTGAGCAGGCACTACAGGCCAGAGGTTTTCTCACTGTGGTGAGATGTACTTAAATTGCAGTAATTATAACTACTGGACTACAGATGATAAAACTTGTAGTCCAACAATATCTTGAAAGCCACAGTTTTCCCACACCTTTGCACAGGTAATTGTTGAAATATCTCTTTTGCCCTTCTCACCTGCACGGTACATCTAAATAACTTAGTTGAAGGGGTGCAGATTTGTATCCAACTGCACTGGATTTTTAAAGTTTGTCAGCCAAACAAGCTTCTACTCACAATCTGTCTCGATCCCAGTTTTAAAACTGGAAGGGGAAAGGAAAAGATTAATCTCATCATCTGGTTCCACAGTACATGTTAAAGAGAGTTTTTTTATTAATCTTTTCCCTTTTGTCTCATTTTTTTACAGTAATGCCCAGGTTTCTAAAGAAGCTTTTCATGGGGGTTACATAACTGGTACCATTCTAGTCTGCCACAGTAGAACCCTATTCAGCTTTCTTTCTGCCCTGATTTCAATAGACTCAATGAGAATTTTCTCCAGGGGGGAAATGAGTGACTTTTGAATAAGATCCACACCTTCCCTCGCCACCCCCTCTTCCGACTCCTTCCTTGTCAGTGGGTTACTGGATGTTGCTATTGCAAGGATTTTGCTGTATTATCCAAGCCCTGCTGAAGTAAATGTGATACTTTCAATTTGCATTGATGCAAGATGAATGAAGGCCCTAAAGTACTAGGTTCTTATAAAACTCATGGCTGTATGTTCTTTTCAAACAGTCTTCTGATCCATTCTTTCTATATTTGTGATGCATTTGTGATGCACTTAAGATGACTTTCACCGTAACTCCCTTTATTCCAGCTGCCATTGTTTCCTCCTAGTTGAAGAACAAAGAGTTGTCTATCAAACTAATGTACTTTGCTCACACAGCAGGCATTAAAAACTTCCTTTTTCACAGATATATATGCATTGTGGGCTAGTCACAAGTACTGCATTCCACTGGTAGCAGGGGTGGTACAGGCCTCCCCCTCTTCTTCTGGTTAACAAGCATACCTGCCAACTCTCAGCTTTTGAATGCTTTTATTTCCATTTCAAGGCATAAAATTTCATTGATGTGGCTTCCAGAAGATGTTTCTAAACATATTTCTGCCCTCAGCTTCCCCTGTACTTGCATCACATCAATTCAGTAAGCAATGGCACAGTATGCATCTTTAACCTAAAAGTTGTGGTGGGGTATAAGCTTTGTGTCAGAGGAGGGGCACCAGGGGGAAGAGAGAGATTGAGAGAAAGAAAGAGGGGCGCCTTGGTAGCATGGGATGAAAACCCTAGAAAAAGTTGCTGAAAGGATGTGGCAGTTTGGTCCATTTCAATTTCAGGGCTCATCATCTTTTGTCTCCTGAATCACGGGGCAGGAGTGGGAAATTGAGGTCATTGTAGATAACTCGATGAAGATGTTGACCCATGTAGTGGTTGTGAAAAGGCAAAATCCATGCTTGGGATCATTAGGAAAGGCATTGAAAATAAAACTGCCAATATCATGTCATTATACAAATCTATAGTGTGGATGTATTTGAGGTACTGCATACAGTTCTGGTTGCCTCACCTCACAAAGGATATTGCTGAGTTGTCAAAGGTTCCCAAAGGGCCACCCAAATGATCAAGGGTGGCCCTCACCCCGCTGCCCCACAATAAAGAAAGGTTGCTGCATTTGAGACTTTTTGTGGCAACTTGATAGAACTTTATGGAATTCTGCATGGCATGGAGGAAGTGGATAGAGCAAAACTAGAAGCACGTTGTTCATGGTTCAGCCTTTCCATTCTCAGCTGTAGCCTGTTTACCACCTCACTGTCCGCACCTTAACTCTTGGCACAGTTTATTCATTCAGAGCTAAGCTCTTCTCCCAGGTACAACAGGTGAGATGCTGCTGCCAGTTCCTGGGTCCTAGTGTTGTACCTCTCCCTCTCTTCTGCCAATTAGTCTTCCATGGCTCATCCTTGAATAGCTTCCCTATGGGGAAAGGATGTAGTTCAGTAGTAGAACATCTGCTACTCATGCAGAAGGTCCCAGATTCAATCCCAGCATCTCCAGCTAAGTCTAGGAGGGACAGTTGTGTGGTGGTGGGTTCTTCTGCCTACACATTATAGGGGGCCCCTTCAACAACCTTATGGTGGGGAGCTCTAGCTCCCTCTGTCCCCACTTTTGTGGAGTCGCTGCTATCATGGGCTATCTAGCCAATCACTGAGGGGGGTCACAATAATTCATTTTCACTTGTATTGTTGGCAACACTGACCTGCTTAGCCAGCTTTGTGCTAACCTTCTTTTTCATCATTTGCAGGAAAAAATCATATAATCAGTGCGCATTCAGCAAGTGGTATATGTCTGAGTGATGGATCCATGTGTGCAAATTTATCACAGTACATGACAGGGATAAATCACCCATGGAAATGGTACATCAAAACCACTCTGTAAGTGCAATTTTAAAAACAAGGTATTCAATAGTTAAACAAATGGGGGAGGGGTGGCAAAGATTATATGCACCCAGAGCACCATTTGGTCTGGAACTGGCCTTGCACATCATCATTACCTATTAGTTTCTCACTACAAAAAAGTCTCTGACTTACCAAAAATGTAGTACAGTCATACCTTGGAATGGAATCCATTTGACTTCCAAAACTTTTGGAAACCAAAGGACAGCTTCTGAATGGCTGCAAGAAGCTCCTGCAGCCATTCGGAAGCCACAGAAGCCCCGTCGGAAGTTTGGCTTCCAAAAATAGTTCACAAACCAGAACAGTCACTTCCAGGTTTGCAGCGTTCGGGAACCAAAACATTCGAGAACTAAGCTGTTCGAAAACCAAGGTACAACTGTATTACATATAAAGGGAAGAACTGTGTTGGTAATCACTGGCAATGATACAAGAACTATCTAAGTTCAAAGATGAAGCTGGTTTTGATGACCTAGAGAGCCCCATCCAACATTATTATTATTATTATTAATAATAATAATAATAATAATAATAATAATAATACCCTGCCTATCTGGCTGGGTTTCCCCAGCCACTCTGGGCGGCTTTCAACAAAAGACTAAAAATACATTAAAACATCAGTCTGTACCAAAAAAACTTCCCTAAACAGGGCTGCCTTGAGATATCTTCTGAACATCAGATAGTTGTTTATTTCTTTGACAGCTGATGGGAGGGCGTTCCACAAGGCGGGTGCCACTACAGAGAAGGCCCTCTGCATGGTTCCTTGTAACTTCGCTTCTCACAGTGAGGGAACTGCCAGAAGGCCCTTGGTGCTGGACCTCAGTGTCAGGGTAGAACGATGGAGGTGGAGACACTCCTTCAGGTATACTGGGCAGAGCCATTTAGGGCTTTAAAGGTCAGCACAAACACTTTGAATTCTGCTTGGAAACATACTGGGAGCCAATGTAGGTCTTTCAAGACTGGTGTTATGTGGTCTCAGTGGCCACTCCCGGTCACCAGTCTAGTACAACACAACACAAGACAACACAATATATAATAGATGCCTGAGACTCCCTTGCACCCAAGTTCCATGCAGTGCTTAGAAGAGTAATGGAACACTCCAGATCTCATTATCCTAGCAGCATACATTTGAGTGTTGGGAAAATAAGAAGCCTCAGAAACAAAAGTTCTACCTTGATGGAATATGCATTTCATGCAAAAAAAAAAAAAAAGCAGCAATCATCATTTATTATTAATTAAAGTTCGTAAGCGCTCCAAGTAATAAATTGAAGAGGTCCCTGTGCAAGTGGGTTATGAACTGTTATTGTGAAATACACATTTCATTATTTTTATTTGTTTCATTATGTGAACAACCTTGTGTTGTAAGCTGTATGTAAATGCAAATAAATAGGGAGTCTTCTATTTCAGAAAGGATCTGGCACACTTTCCTATATATTTGCTGCTCTATAATTACTCAGGCTGAACTTGAGAAATGCCTGGTTCTCCAGCCTGTGCTGCTCACACTGTCCTTTGTGTTTCAAGCACAGTAGATCTGGTAACTGCTTCTAGAAGTGATTCCCTCCACTAGTCATTAACAAGGTCTTCTATTAAGTGTGACTATTCAAGTCAGCAAGAAGCCAGCTGTCTGTCAAGTAATTCTTGTTCAATAAGATGTGAATGCTTTCTGCAAATCCCACTATCCTGATCAAATTTGAAGAGGTTAAAAATGAGACGTAAAGAAAACAGTACTCTGTAAAAGCATCAAATCATCGTACAGACCCTGACCTTCTGTGGTATTTTTTTGTGGTGAATGACGTTCTAAACTAGGAATGCCTTCAACCTATTTCCTTTTCTCATTTTTGTTCCAGTTTTGCGCTACCATTCTCTTCTAGCGCTATTCAGAACCTCTGATTTTTCATGCTTTGCCTAATCCAATTTCCCTTTAAATCACATTAAGCCCTTAAGTATGTCTTACAGAGATCGACAGGGAAGAATGGTCACCTTGCTAATAATACAGCAGAATGGGTCTCTCCCATCAGGAAACATGAACTGGTTGCCATCCCAAAGTACAACTTTTCCCCCATTTTTTTATATAGCAAGCAGATAGTTGCCTTAACTATTTTTCTGAAGTAACTTGCTGGAAAACATTGCACATTGCTTGTGTTATCTTGTCATTTGTTTAGAGACCACATAGAGAGCAAAAACAGGGATAGGATGAAGTATTTGTGGCAGTAGTGAGTGACATCAGAGTAGGACTTGGGGGGCAGAAGTACCATATTTTCCCATTTATAAGACGACCTTTTTCTGATTATTATTTTTTAGATAAATTGAGGGTCATCTTATACACGGGTTAATATGCTAAGTAAGCAAGGGCTGGTGCTGTGGTGGTTAGCAGGGAAATGTCAGAGAGGAGGCTGCTTACCCTCTCTTCCCAGCTTAGGAGGAGTATTAGGTGAGTGCCAGTATGTGGTGTATTACGGCACCAGTTCCGTCAGCCAGAGCGGGGGATTGTCAAAAAGCTGCCCAACAGCTCAGCGAACTTACAAAAGAAGTGCAACAATATGGGGTAATGTTATACACGGAAAAATAGGGTAAATGGCACCACTCAGCAAAATGAACAGGGGGCAGGAGAGGTGTTAAGATCGAAACCATTGCTCTTTCCCCCTCCACACACATGCACACCTTGTTTGTCTTTGAATGCCCAGAGCTGCAGGCCTTTGGGCATCTGTGAACATCCCTCCTCCCCACCTCCACTATACAAAATGGCTCACCAGCACCATTTGGTACAGAATAATTTGTCTTTGTGATACAGCAGCATCACCCTGGCAACATAAATATAACTTAATAAAATCATGTTTGTACTCATGCGAGGGGAGATACTGGCCACACGAAATACTGACAAACACTAGGCAGTTCCAAAACAAATCTGATACCAATTTTATCTCAATTTTGCCATGGTAGTGTTGTTCTCACTCTAGGCTCCATTTTGCCTAAGTAGTTCTTGGCAGTAGTATTGTGCCAGCTGGAATGTTTATGGGAAATGATGTGAGAGCAGCAATTCACTTCATACAGACCATTGAGCATCATGGTCATCAAATGCCCACAAGTCAATTATTTCCTTGACCAGCTCTGAATTTCAACCTGTATTATAATTTTTTTAAAAAATCAGGTAAATACGAGTGATGTTTATACAGGGCATCTTTGACATGGAGCTTTGCAAGGGCATATACTAAGCTATAATTAATATTTTAGAGAAAACTCTCCTTCTGGGAGGGGGGGAGAAAAAAGCTGTTAAGCTTTTTTCTTATGTGGTGCACAACTTGAAATATTTCCTTTGCATTTGAAGCATATGACATTTTCTGAGCAGAGAATACCTTATATTATCTTGTACATAGAAAACGTGACATGTCTCCCAGATGAATATTCATAACTTTCGTAAGTGTGTGCATTGCAGATGTGCCAGGATCATCTTCAAAATGTTTTGTGCAGCGTTTTCCAGAGATGTTTGCTTCCTTGCTGTTAAATTTATTGGGGTGGGGACACAAACATTTTGTGAAACTGACTTTTTGGTTTAAGCAACAGCACAACCATTTTCTTTCAGCTAGGCTTTGGGACATACTCCTACTATGAATGTAGAGATCTGGTCAGTAGAGGAATGGACTTCTGTATGTACCACACTGTGGACTCATCTACACCTGTTGTTTCACAACGTTAAGGGATTGTTAAGGAATGGTTATAACATGCATAAGGGCAAACTGTGTTCTGCTCTAACGCTATTAAAGTGTTATTACCTTGTCTGTTATATCACTTCACTTTAATCATTTTATAGTGCTTTACCTTTTTTCTGCATTCAAACGTTGACCACCATCCAATGGTATTCAAGGGGCAGTGTTAAGTTACTCCTCCTGCCTTTTGCTTCCTCTGTTCTAGCCGTTAGTTCTCACTTTCAGTTTCTCTTTTATAGTCTCTCTCTGTGTGTGCTGTGTGTCTGACTTCTATGGGAGCTGTGTGTGTGTCTGTAATTTTTTATGCAAACTAAGGACTCTGAGGGAGAGAGAGAGGGATGGAGGAAGAATTTAGCTGTGACACTAGAGGGTGGGACACAGCAAGAGAGTGACAAGCAGCTAGGAGAGAAAAAAAACGCTATAGGAAATCATATGGCCAGGTCTAACCTAAAATTGACAAAAGAAAACAAGGGGGAAATCATTTTATTCCACAAGTCAGCCCTGTGACTTTTAAAAACGATTCATTTCCGATCGTTCTTAAAATATTCTACCTGTAGATCCAGCCTGTATCTGCTCCCCACTTTAGTCCATACATGTTTGCTTTGGATGTTGGAAGAGGGCTATTGTGCTTCAACAACCTTAAGAAATATAAGTTGAGAGGTAGAAGGCTGCCCCTGAGCCAAAACATGACATGACCATGAACAAAATGCAGCCTACATAAAAATATGAGGAATTGGCCCTAAATACTGCCTTTGAAAGTGCTGCAATTCTGCCAATGTGCTTAGAGAAAGCTGCTTGTCATCCATCCTTATAAACCTGTATATTCTACATGTGAATCAGTGAACTGTACATTTTCTTAAACTACCCTTTCCTCTGCACTTCCCAGATTGTGCAGCTTGTTCAATTTCTCGAGATAGATGTTAGCCTTGTTTCTGAATAACTCACTGGTGTAGGCTAACCTGCCATTAATTTTTCAGGGTCTCTGAAAAACTAATTTTCCTGGTGATATTTTTCCCCTCCCAGGCAAGAAAGTTCAGAGTATAAATGTGTCCCCTGCATTTCCGTGGTCAAGTAATGAATATGTTTCTCACAGCCCAATTCGTCGTAATGCTACTTTTATACCATTCAAGATTATAAATACCTCTCTTTTGGACCACAAATCATTACATGCAGGGCGGGGGGGGGGGCATTTGGCAGAGTATATTGGGATAGACAGATGACTTATCTTTTAAATCACTTTCATTGTATGGCACTTAGCCTGGAAATCTTAAAAAGAGGAGAGTAGAACGTAATTAGTGATGCTACTGTTTTACACTCAAAAAGCAGAGTCATTATCTTTTTCATTATCTAATGTGAAAACTCCAGTGCTCTCATTAATGATGGCTTGAGAGAAACCACCACATTTAACTTTGTTCAACAGTATGGATTTCCAAATACAAGAATAAAACCAACATTATTTGTTAAGATTGCAATCTGATAGATTCTTATGTGAGAGTAAGCCCCACTGAACTCAACTGTACTTTCTTCAGAGTGCACATGTATAGGGCAACAATGTTGAACTCATCTTCAAGACCAACCAGTACATGAGAGATGAAGAACTTGTGACCCCCAAAATGTTGCTGGACTTCAAGTCCCGTCAGCCCTAGCCAGCATGGCCAATGGTGAGGGATGGTGAGATCTGGAATCCAACAACATCTGGAGGTCCACAGGCTCCCCACCCCTGTAGAGTATTAAAACTAAATCAAATGCTACTGATGTCCTGAAGAGTTGGGTTGCCAATTTTCTTTCTGGAAGGGCTCCTGTGTCTTTATTGGGACCAAAGTACACTTTATGTTAACATGCCACTCTCCCCCCCCCCCAAAAAAAAGAAGAAGCAGTTGAGCAATATGAATCACGATCCTGGTCCAGCCTGCCCCCTCCCCCACATGTTTCTTCTCAAATAACATACGCACCTGATATTTGTCCCAACGATACTGTTTGCAGGAACTCCAGTAATACTAGAATGCATAGGGTTGATAACAATAACATTGTCTATTCACTCATTTCAAAGCATCTGACAAAGGGATTCCTCCAGACTGGTTCATTTAGCTTTCATCCTGGTTTGCTTGCACAAAGATTACATGGAGGTTATACTGTAACATGGAGGTTATACTATACTGTTTACTGAGCATTTGTTCAGATTTGTTTGCAGAGATATTATACAACAATGAGCATTCATCTTGATTTGCTTGCACATAGGTCATACGTCTTTCCATCCATCTATTGTTTAATCCCACTCATTTTAGTGTATTTCCCTATAGGTCTCTTAACTACAAAAGGTCCAGGTTATTTATTTTTTTTAACAAAAGAGTGGATTTGTTGCGGCAAAATGCTTTAATGCACTGTATTTGCAAAGACCCTATTTTTTTGTATGCAGCTGAATTCTTCCCATAAAGTACTGACAGTCTCAAGCTGACCAATGATGGTATTTCAAAACTAAACTAAACTAAAACTAAAGCGTATAAGGAAACCATGCTTAATGGGGTGCAATTTCCCCATTTGTGTGTGTTTATTTGTTTTTGTTTTCTAAAGCCAAAATTAGCCTGTGCAGGCTGCAATATGAGGTGGAAAGAAGGTAGTTGGATTGTGCACCCTTTCCACTATGGCTGCTCAGACATGCGCATTTCCTCCAGCTTCCATCAAGCACCACCACCATCAAAGTGAAAGTCAATATTCTCTCTCCATTTAATCAAAATCTGTATTTTTCATAGAAAACCTATACAGTACTTTTAAAAAGGAGGCATGAAGAAATCCTGTTCCCAACAAATTGTTCTCATTATTTAAGCCCGCATGTGGAATATCATAGTCAATCAACACGCTATTTCCCTAACAAAGGATATGGCTGGTGTAAGGGGAATCTGCTAATTCCCCTTACCAGACTGTATTAAGGATGTGTCAATAATGTCTGTGCAGGAAATGCTCAGCCTGATAAGAGTCATCATCCTGTTTGCCTCTCTGAATCAGGCACCTTCCTGTGAATGTGACTTAATTTCTACACCTGTGTAAAGCCCAGGCGAAGTGATGCTTCTGTATAAATCTGTGTCATCTCTAGGACTGTGATGGGTTGGGTTCCTCAATGGTCATTGGTCTTTTGTCAAATAAACCTGCATCAGTTCTCCTACTGTGCATTTCCTGTGGTGGTGGAACTTTTTCACTTCACTGGTAAGCATTCACAGCAACATTTACTCGACAAAGCATGCAAAACAACAACAACAACTCAACCCAACCCAAAACCCTCCACAAGGAACTCACCAAGTCATCTATCTAGTGCAAACATATCCTAAATCGGAGCCAAATTTTTTCCTGAGTCATTGTGTCTTTATGCCTTCTTCAAAGTATATCAGGGGAACAGCTCCTGGTCTCATAAATATGCAGATATAATTAATAGACACAACATTTGAAATGCATAGTATGATTATTTGGAGGCAGAGGAGATGCATTCCTGGAAGTCAGACAGGTTTTCCCTGGGATATCATCTGTCAAAAGCAAACAATATGTATCTTTCACGTTTATACAGAGTGACAGTGAGCAGACTGAGGGTGTAGCCCTGTGAAGTGTTTCCTGTTCTCACCTCATGTGGAAACAGGTGTTCCTGACCTCATAATGCTGAAGTGAAAGAAATAATTTAGGATTTGAAGATACGACTCATGATGCCGTCCAAATAGTGACATGTTTTATTTTTAAGAAGGCAAATTAGTTAACAAGGTTTATTTAACAGCCATATGTAAACTTAATCATTGGCTTCCATATCCTGTCGGCAAGGCTACACAACAGGCTACAAACAGCAGCAGTATTTGCCTGATCCTGTCATACGCAATCAGGACACCACTTTCTGGAAGGCCTTGTCACCATGGGCAGCCGGTGATGGAGGGCAAAAGGGAATCGTGCCTTCAGAGGGAATCCGTGGGCCCCCTTGACAATATATGTGGCTCACACAAGGAGAAAATAGTATGAGGACTCTTGTACATATGTTTGCTCATTTTTGAATGGGGTTGATGGTGTGCGCAAGTACAAATATATATTTAAAATCTAAGCATCAAGCAGGGAGCAATCATATTCACCAGAAGCAGGGCCAGTCCTAGCATTAGGCAGAGTGGGGAGATTGTTTCAGGCATTGGATACTGGGAAGATGTGGCAGCAGCCCCCTCCATCTCCAGCCATTTGACTCCAGCCTCCCCACCACCGCCACTTCCTGTCCTCCTAAGCCAACCTTCCAGCAATGGTGACATTTGTGTGTTTGCTGAGCTGACCTAGTTGAATTCTCCCAACATTTCACACTTGGTCCTTATTGACCAAGCAGTCCAAGAGGATCTCTTCTACTCCTTTCTACTTTCTCCTCTAACAACAAACTTCCAGGGGGAGGGATAACCCTGGGAACACTGGATACTGAGGCTACTACTACTACTACTACACACACACCACACATATATACACACCATACAATTGAAACAATTCCTTCAAAGAATCCTGGGAACTGTAGTTGACCTCCTCACAGAGCAACAGTTCACAGCACCTTAACAAGCTACAGTTCCCAGGATTCTTTGGGGTGTGCTTTTCAATTGCATGGTGTGTGTATGCAGCCTAAGTCTAAGGCTTCTCTCTTATCGCATCCGCAGCATGTTTTTGCATGGATGGGAAAGGCAGGGCCTGCTTTCCCTTTTCTAGATCTGCCTCACTAGATCAGGGCAAATAGTGTTAGACTGCAATGCTCTTAAGAAAGCTACCGTATTTTTTGCTCTATAAGGCGCACCAGACCACAAGACGCACCTAGTTTTTGGAGAAGGAAAACAAGAAAAAAAATATTCTGAATCTCAGAAGTCAGAACAGCAAGAGGGATTGCTGCGCAGTGAAAGCAGCGCTCCCTCTTGCTGTTCTGGCTTCTGGGATAGCTGTGCAGCCTGCATTCGCTTCATAATACACACACACATTTCCCCTTACTTTTTAGGAGGGGAAAAGTGAGTCTTATAGAGCAAAAAATACGGTAATTTGAAAGTATGCCCCCCACCCCATCCCTGAATGCAGCATTTTTCATTTAATCCCATTAGTTACCATGGAAGAAATGCCTTCAACTTCCCTGCTGCCTCCAGCACATCACTGTCATAATATTGCATGCCATCCACTTTCATCCCCAGCAACATGGAAGACGTCCCATTTGCACAGAGGCTGTGTTGCAGTAAAGATACACTGGAAGTTTTTATGCATCCCTGAAGCTCCCTTGAAGCTTTTGCTCTGCTTTTGGGAAAGCAAGCTCCAAAATGATCCTGAGTTTAGCATGCATTGTGCCTCCTTCCCTAATTATATAATAGATTATATGAATAATTGGCATATAATTGTCACTCAATCCCTTCTTACAAATTCCTGATGACACCAAAGCATTTTGATTGATTCATTCTTATTTTCTTTTTGAAAGAAAATGGGTTTTTGAGAAACTACAAATGGATTTAAATGCTGTGGGAATCAAACAACACACCAGTAATGGAAATTTAACTTGGATGAATTAAAGAACTTCACACTGGTGAAAAGTAAAATAATAATAATAAACTAAGCAACTCGCATACATTGACGAGTGCTGAATTTGCATGCTTCTCTAAAGCAAAATAAAAAGCAGCAGCCAACATCACGAGGAGAGGGAATAGAAGCCGGTGAATGCCTTGGAGGAGGAAATTAATTAGAGTAAGTTAGATGTTTAAAGGTGACCAAATTCATTATTATTATTTTTAAAAAGTAAAGTAATTCTAGAATTATGATCTGCATACACAACTTAGCTAGGGGAAGATGGCATCCATGTATATGTGTACTGGGATGAGTTACAGCTATGGTAGAAAGTAATTACAGTGGTACCTAATGTTAAGTACTTAATTCATTCCGGAGGTCCGTTCTTAACCTGAAACTGTTCATAACCTGAAGCACCACTTTAGCTAATGGGGCCTCCCGCTGCTGCCGGAGCACGATTTCTGTTCTCATCCTGAAGCAAAGTTCTTAACCTGAAGCACTATTTCTGGATTAGTGGAGTCTGTAACCTGAAGTGTATGTAACCCAAGGTACCACTGTATTTCATGCTTTAATAAAGCAACCCTTCCACAACAAAATGAGGCGAACCAAACTACGGCATATAGTTGAGCCAGATTATATATATACACTGGGAAACATGCATGAGCACAAAACATTAGATATCCTGTAACTAAAATGTCCCATAACTTGGGAACTGTTACAGCAGCAGCACAGGGGAACTTCAGACACAGGGGCCAAAAGCCTCCAGGTCCCTCAGTGTGGCCTCCACGACTCTCCCCATGCCACATTCCCCACTGGTCCTACTCTTTACCTTCCCCTTGAAATCTGATAATACCTTTTGCTTAGCTGGAAGGATGATGGAGTGATGTGAGGTATGTATGAGTAAAAAAGAAAATTAAAAAAAAGCCTCTACATCTGTGTGACTAGAATATAGTCTGCTGAAAAGAAGTTTCACCCATTTGTCATCTTCAGGCCCACCCACCAACTGGCATGAAGCCCCTAGAATGTTGTTCATGAGGTCTTGTGGGCCTCCAGTCTGGAAAATGTTTCCAGTCCAAGATACTGTGGGATGTGAAACACATAGCAATCAAGTACAACATTCCTAGAATGGACATGCTAGGAGATGCTTTGTACCAGCCAGGAGAAAACTTCCTGTTTCTTCCTGAGCTGGGACAGACTTCCTCTCTGCATGTAACTAGATGTTGGGTGTGGCCTAATCTGGGGAAGAGGAGCAAACCATCTTCTTTTGCTCCTTTCTCTTCTCCATTTTGTTTTTCTCCATGTGAGAGCAGAAGTGACTATCTGCAGTCACTTGGGACTAACTCCCTTATGGGATAATTCCACGTGTATATATACTTTTGTAACCTAAGTCTGCCTTCAGGGATCTAACTGTGAACTGAATGAATGTGAGTAAACTACTTTTATATTGACTTTAATAAGATTGTCGTGTATATTCTTTTTAAGAGGGACAAGAAGAGCTCTTACCAGGAATCTTAGAGAGAGAGGTTCAGACGAACCTGCAAGAAGCAAACCGCTTTGTGTTTAAACTCTGCTAAGACATAGAACTTGCTAACGCAAGTTAGGAAGGATATCAATTAACAATATGTGCTCTCCTGCCTCCCTGAACATGCCCACAGTTACAGACAAGGCCATTACCCATCAGTTACTCAGATGGTGGAATGCAGAGGACCTCTTTTTTTTTAAGAGAAAAGGAGGGCTGGCCCTTCCATGAGGCAGAGTGAGACAGCTGCCTCAGGAGGCACATTCTGAGGGGCAGAAAGTGGCTAGAAATGTGTGCTATGTGGTCTGCCCTGTAGCCTCTATAAGCTAGCTTGCTGCCCTAAGGGTGTGATGGAGGGCTCTGTTCTGACACTAGTGCTGGTGTAAAATTCAACTACTGGTCTAGTCAGATTTTGTTCACTGAATGGGTAATAATAATAATAATAATAATAATAATAATAATAATGTTCTTTATATCCCGCCCTCCCCAGCCAAAGCTGGGCTCAGAGAGGCTAACAACAATAAAAGTAACACAGTTTACATAAAATCACAATCAATTAATTGAAATACATTCTAAAATCAATGCATTCTAAAACCAATGCATCTTGTCCTTCACTTCAGGCAGCAAAATAGCTTCAGGCAGCAAAATAGCTTGGGTTTAAGTATAATATGTTGGTATGGGAAACTGTCGTGTAACGGGCCAATGGCCGTAATAAAGATCAATCCAATCCAGCTTGGGCTGCTCCTGGATTTAAGGGTAGGGGGTAGTCCTTTGCATACCCAGGGCCCCAAACAAGGTCAAACCTGCACATTGGATTGAACTCAGAAAGTAAACACAACCCACTGAAGTAGATATATTTTGATATGGCCATAAACAAGATGGTTTTGTTGCTTTTGGAATGGTTTAAATATGCATTTTGGGTTGGGTTTCTTTGTATGTATATTTTGTTATTGTAAGCCATTTTGAGTATTTTTTGAGGAAAGAAGAAGCAAGTTTTTAAAATAAATTATGTATGTGTATCTGTGGCAAGATTTGTTTTCTCCAGAAAACCTGAAGTAGGCCTTGGCTTCCATCTTATATCCATACAGCACTTAGAATGGTAAAGTGGGGGCTACAAAACATTTGGAGAAATGAGACTTATTTTGAAATGGAGTGTGTAATATTTATTTGAATAACCAGGAAATTCAGAGAACAAGTTCACATTGTAACGGTATACTGCATTTGAACTCTGTTGCTGGAATTTAATATATTGGCATTCTAATTGCTTGGCAATTGCTGCTGCTTACATTTGGGGAAGTATAGGAAGCAGAAATGGAACCAGTCATCATATTTTGTAACAAATAGCTTTATGCTTTTTCTTTGAATTTGCCCAGAAGAATCTCTTGCCTAAGGCAAAATAAAAATAAAAAAAATTGTCTTGGGAATATAGCAGAATTGAACATCAAACAGCAAAACATGTTGGTATTTCAGGAATGAGAGAAGTGAAAAAAATAGCAAGAAGCTGATGGCAAAAGGGAGAAAAATAACTTGAGATTGCTAAGAGATGTACAGTGAGTACCTTCTCAGTTTTAGAACATTGTTTATGTTGATACTAGAGCTGCAATAAATGTTTCCCTGTATTGATTCTGCAAAGGAAAGTAGCGCTTTTGGAGCAAGACAAAAAATCCACAATCACACCATCTTGTTTATCGTTCATCCCCTGATCAGCTGCTACTTTGGCCCTATTTTTGCTTGAAAACTTGAATGTTTTATTCCAGCGAACAATTGTTGTAACCAAATCAATGATCACATATGTGCCATCCAAATCTTATTCCACACATTCAGTGAAAATGCATAGAGCAGGCAGAAGTGGGGTTGCACCATTTGTTCTGCACTTGGTGGTGCCCTCTGCATGTAGAACTGAAGGCTGAAAAGAGATCCCATGCACATATACCTGTGCTCATGATGGGCTCCTAATCCCATGAAGTGCATGGGTTCACAGGTGTATGTGCACTGACACCCCTTTTCAGACCTTCAGCTCTATACACAAGGGTCTGGACGGGGCAAGGAGATGCAGTCCTGGCTTCTACCGATACCTCCACCCATTCACTGTTAGCAGGGGGAGGTCTGAAAGAGGCTAAATTGAGTGCAACGGCATCAACATACAGTGGTACCTCAGGTTAAGTACTTAATTTGTTCTGGAGGTCCGTTCATAACCTGAAACTGTTCTTAACCTGAAGCACCACTTTAGCTAATGGGGCCTCCTGCTGCCACCGCGCCGCTGGAGCATGATTTCTGTTCTCATCCTGAAGCAAAGTTCTTAACCCGACGTACTATTTCTGGGTTAGCGGAGTCTGTAACCTGAAGCATATGTAACCTGAAGCGTATGTAACCCGAGGTACCACTGTACTAGGTAGCAAGTCAGATTTGGCTGTGTGGCAATGTCTTAAAGCCACCTGAGAATAAGGTCAATAATGGAAAGTTTCCAAATGGAAGGATACTTTTCACTGCTACTGAATGTTGTTGTTTTCCCCCCAAAGCAGCTTCCCATTGAGTTCATCACTAGTTGATGCATAGCAAGTTCAATTATTTCAAACTAAGCTCCAGATGCTTTATGCAAGCTCCATAAAATGGGCCTGTTCTGCAATGGACACAGCCTGGACTTGGAAAAGCAAACCATTTCCCAGCTCAAGCTATTAACTCACTCAGCCCCAGTACAGCTTCACTGACTCAGTTCCCTCTCCTGTAAGGTGGGAATGATTGTGACTAAACACATTTCTAATATTATTTGACTAAGAGAAACTACCAATGGGATGTTTCCTTTGCTTGAGTTCCATCCATGCATCTTCATTAGAGCCGCTTACCACTTTATCAGGAGCATCTACTTCCAACAAGTTGATACCTACCCATTTACATGTTCTTCCAACCCAGGAGTATGGAAATTGCTGGTTTATAAAGCAAATCAACCATCAGCAGTCAACTTTTACAGTGCACATCTGTTTCATGCTGCCTTTTGAACTAGAACCCATTTTTCAGAGAAGGCACTAAATAAAGCTATTACTTTTACCATTTCATATATTATAGGAGACAAAATGAAGTCAACCTAATCCAAGTACTATGCCACTTATAATGTACATACTAGGTCTCTCTCTCTCACACACACACACACACACACGAGAGAGAGAGAGAGAGAGAGAGAGAGAGAGAGAGAGAGAGAGAGAGAGAATGCTTGTGAATTCAGATGCTTCATTTGTAAATATTATTAGCCTACCTAAGTTACTACAGTGATTCTTTGCTGAAGCTCCCAAGGAATAGTGGTCTTATTAAAATAACAAAAGCTATGCTTACAAGTTTGATACATTTTTATTTTATGTGTTCTATAATCTGTCATCTTTGCTCTGTTCAAGATTTTTCAGCACCCCTGCCTCCAACAACTTTTCATTTGCTCCATCATGGGTGGTTGGGCATATGTAAATTCCGTATGTAGATCATTCCTTCAGGCATTACAGTACAGTCCACAATTCAGCTCTGAATAATAATGTCAGGAATTACATTGTTAGATACAAAGAACAAATGAACAGTGGTCCATGTTCAACCAAGCCAAATGTCTATCTCTATCTTCTTCAGGGATAGGGAACCTGCAGTCCTTCAGCTATTGTTGAACTCCAGTTCCCATTATCCCTGACCAATAATCATACCATCTGGGGCTGATGAGAGTGGAGTCCAATAACATCCAGAAAGCCACGTGTTCCTCATCCCGGAACTATCTTATTCAGTGTACTGACAGAAACCCACAGGGAAGTTCAGAGTCAGGGTATGACGACAACATCAGTGTCCTGCTATCAGTCCCCAGCATTTATTAGTAGTCAGGAACATACCGTCTCTTAAAACAGACATTTCAGTTTTGATTATTATGGGCAATAGCCACTGACACAAATACCTTCCATACATTTACCTACACTCTTTATTATAACACAACTTAAATTGTGATCTCCCTTTTTTTTCTTCTACATTCCCTAATTTGCTTGCATAAATAGAATCAACATGTGCAAGCACAAGACAAGTGATGCTTGAGACATATCATTCATATCTCCTAAGTCATCAGAGAAATGAGCTGGAATGCACAAGGCCCACATACTTGCATCCCTTATAATAGCAGCAATTTTTCTTCCTGTGTTGTTATTTTCATCTACCTGTTGGCAGAATCAATCTGCCACAAATGCAATGTCCCTCTCTCATCCTTACATCAAATATGCTAACCCCAAATGTGAGTGCAAGTTAACTTGTTTTTTATCTTTCTTCCTAAAGATAGCAATATCAGAATTTCCCTGAAACCAGTAGAGAAAACATGACAGAATGATTTGCAAGGCGCCTTAACATAATCTGACAACAATCGAGATGGTAGTGCTACTAATCACTTCTGTCTGTTTAATAAAGAGGACTTTCCTCTCAACAGTTAAAGGACCCCTGAAGTTCAAAATAAAATGTATTCTAATTAAGCTTATCTAATTTAAACAAAACATAAATTATGAAAATTATACTTGGAATATAATATGCAATTATTAGTACTCATTAATGATAAATCAGAAAACTACAGTGCACTGGGTAATGCTTCCTCTGGTCACAAAGGTTTGCAGCTCATTGACCTGTGCCTGCTCATTAGTCTAGGGCTTCAAATAGCAAGTGGAAAATGAATCGGATCTCTGCTATAACGTGGAATTCGGCAGGAATAGAATAATATGACAGAAAAACAGCAAAATTTGAGCTTTTGGGCTGAGACTGTAAGGTAAATTAACATTTAACTCAAGCACACAAAATGTTTGATCCTTTGAAGCATTAAGAACTTTAGCCAACTATTATTTATATTTATTATGTCCTCAAAAGAATTTTGTGTAGTGCTGTTACTGACAACTGCGGCCACAGCTGTTGCAGACAGTGGCAGTCAGTCAACATATTGAACCAGGCAGAGGGCCTTCTTGGTGGTGGCACCTGCCCTGTGGAATGCCCTCCCATCAGATGTCAAGGAGACAAACAGCTACAGTATCTGACTTTTAGGAGACATCTGCAGGAAGCCCTGTTTAAGGAAGTTTTTAATGTTTGATGTTTTATTCTGTTAAATGTTCTGTTGGGAGCCGCCCAGAGTGGCTAGGGAAACCCAGCCAGATGGGTGAAGTATTAATAATAATAAAGAATAGATAATAAAGAATAAGTGAGAGCTGGAAGTGAGAGCTGGACCATAAAGAAGGCTGATCGCTGAAGAATTGATGCCTTTGAATTATGGTGTTGGAGGAGACTCTTGAGAGTCCCGTGGACTGCAAGAAGATCAAACCTCTCCATTCTTAAGGAAATCAGCCCTGAGTGCTCACTGGAAGGACAGATTGTGAAGCTGAGGCTCCAATACTTTGTCCACCTCATGAGAAGAGAAGACTCTCTGGAAAAGACCCTGATATTGGGAAAGATTGAGGGCACAAGGAGAAGGGGACGACAGAGGACGAGATGGTTGGACAGTGTTCTCGAAGCTACCAGCATGAGTTTGACCAAACTGTGGGAGACAGTGGAAGACAGGAGTGCCTGGTGTGCTCTGGTCCATGGGGTCACGAAAAGTTGGACACAACTAAACGACTAAACAACAACAAATAAATAAATTATTATTATTACTGCCACATGTGCATTGCTCATCTCTAAGACCTCATAATGTTCTGCATATTGGACTCCAGGATATGATGTCCTTTAACCCGTAACTTATGGGGTTGACATGCTCTTGTTGTGGTCATGCATCACAAAGATTTGAAACAGATTACTGACATTATTAAATGCTGCAAAACTAAAGTAACATAGGTAATGGCTAGCATAGGGAACCTGAGAGAGGTTTAGGAGAGAAGAAGTGGGCTGTTACCATGTATGTGAACAAAGTATGTGAAGAAAACAAAATAGCTTGCATTCTTTAGACTAACCCTTCCTGTTGTGATCCATAAGATTTTATTTCATCTATATTTTTTGTATTTAGAGCAATTTAAAGAGCACCTAACCAGAAGACTCTCCAAATATAATTATCAGTAAAACACAGGTAAAATCAACAAAACCTTACAAATATAGGTAACTAAATTACACGGCTGGGTAGTTGGTTTCAGCACACCTTTTCAGAATCAACCTGGATCCAACTATGAATAGTCAAGTGGGGAAAACTTTATGGATCTCCTTCTGAAAAAATGTTGTCAAAAAGAAGCAACTGGATTTGCGGCCTGTATGGGGGTGCACATTTTTACCTCTTGCAAGGCGGCCAGTCTTCAGGTGGAAGGTATTTGCATTCCCATAGCCATGTTAGACACTAGCTTTCTCACTTCCTCCAGCGTTACATGTCACTTGGGAAGACAGGCAAACTAATACCAGTGTAATGGAAGAAGCAAAGATCACCAGCGTTGAAGCAATGATTATTCAACATCAACTTCGTTGGACTGGTCATATTGTGCGGATGCCTGATGATCGTCTTCCAAAGCAACTACTCTATTCCGAACTTTAAAATGGAAAGCATAATGCTGGTGGTCAACAAAAGAGGTTTAAAGACTGTCTCAAGGCAAATCTTTAAAAATGTAGTATAAACACTGACAACTGGGAAACACTGGCCTGCGAGTGCTCCAGTTGGAGAACAGCCTTTACCAAAGGTGTCATGGGCTTTGAATACACTTGCACTCAGGACGCAAGGAGAAACGTGCTAGGAGGAAGGCACGCTTGGCAAATCCACACTGTGATCAGCTCCAGCCCGGAAACCAATGTCCTCACTGTGGAAGGACGTGTGGATCCAGAATTAGCCTCCACAGTCACTTATGGACTCATTGTTAAAACCATGTTTATGGAAGACAATCTTACTCAGCTACAAGTGATCGCCAAAGAAGAAAGAAGAAGAAGAAGCCTCAAAGAAAACTGTTTAAGGCTGCAATCCTAACCCCACTTGCCTGGAAGTAAACCACACTGGATTCAACAGAACTTACTTCCAAGTAGATATGATTAACATTGTCCTGTTAATCTTTTTCTTTTAATCTTTTCGTTAAGATTAGGTTTCTAAAATGACTTATTTGGATACTACAATTGCATAATTCCCTACAACTTCAAACCCCATTGTGGTAATAGGTACTGACAAAGTTAAATATTGTCTCCAGTTAATATGGGTTGGAACTAAGGCTTTGTTCATGCTATCATCTACTGTGCACTCACTGCAGTTTCCAATGCTGGATTTTTAATCTTCACGAGATGCTATCCAAAATGCATATGCATTCTGTTCTTTGTTATATGATACTACTGTCAGATGCATTGTTTCTCAAACCAGTTTCGCATTAATTGGAGTCATTAAGCTTTTCATTTTAGCCAAGGTGCGAACACTTTTGCATAGCGTAAAGACATCCCTGCCCTGCAACATCAATGTTGTGTACACAGAAATAAATCGACGCTGTGTTGCTGTGAACAGCCAGGGAACAAAGGGTTCTGAAATGCACCAGTGGGTGCGGAACTTCACTTCGCTTCACTTCACTCTAAGGCAGTAATGTGAACACACTCTAAGACTGCACCCTTTAGTTTGTCCTTGTAATTACTTTGTTTCCTATGCAGTTGTGTGATGACTTGTTCTTCAATAAACAACCTCTTGTTCTGGACCTACATAGTGGTTAACCCTGTTATACTAAATAAGAACTTAACAACTTAACAATTGCTATAAAATTACAATAGTAATATGCCAAATTAATCACTGTGTCCCAGATATCATTCTTCTTAGACCTCTGACTCAGTTATTTTTTTAAAAAAAAATTTTTTTTGGCATATTACTGAAATGATTCTCTATTCTTAGGGCCACATATAATCAGAGAACTGGAATGATGAGCAGTTCTCAGCTCTAGACTATGAATGCTGTATGATTAGTTTATCTCCTTTTAAACCTGAAAACACCTAGAATATGTCACTACTGGGGTGGGTAAAGCAACGTGTGCGTTTGTGCGTGTGTTTTCATTTTATTACTGTGAGGGGAAAATTAAAAACAGATAAATTGCTAAACACAGGGAGAGTGCATTATTTACAGAAAACACATAAATCATTCCCATCACATAAACATCCTTTTTGTTTTGTACTTGGCATGCATGAAAGATTCATAAACTCTCCGTGACTTTTGTGCTCTCATTAGACAACAAAATACTCATCAGATATTTCATGTGCAACTAGAAGCCTCAGCTGGATTTGTGGTGTGAATACCCTGTTCTGCTATAAATTAGAAATCAATCCATCTTGATAGAATTTTGCAAGCCAAGGGCTATATCCATCCACCCACACCTGGGGCAGCTCAAAACTGGTTATACAATTTTATTGTATGTAGAACACATTACCCAGAGTCATAGCAATGAACAAACTATACAAGAGGGCTCAGTGTTATCCAGGCTGTCTATAGGATTGTACATACTTAAAGAACTGAAGCTTAGCAGGTCCATATACCCAACACGCAAGAGAAACCTCTTTTCCTTTAATTCTTTTTCCAAGCAAGTTTTCTAAATTTTCAAAATAAATATATAATAGTGTTTAAAGGAGAAAGCACTCCTATATTTTCTGTGATTCTGGGTGTTGAGTTTCTCAGGCTACTCCCAGGGCAACTAAGTATTACATCTAGCCTGTGGGGAGATAGAAAAGGCACTGGAGCCTTTGGGTGGCAAGATCTTCAGCGTCCTCCCCACAAAAAATGGTCATTCACTAGCATTTCCCACAATGGGTGATCTTAAAGAGTAAGCAGTGATAGGTCCCTTGGAGCTACAGGGGGAAAGAGTTTATCCGCTTCTTGCAGAAAGAATGTCTCTGGGCTGACTTCTACCTTCTGGACCCACAGGGCCAAACTCAGGATTCCTCAGTGTACCTCTCCATTCATGGTCCTGAACAACAGTTCAATATGGTGTTACCATGAAAAGAATATAGTCATTGGGACATACAACTATGATATCACAATTCTTTTTCTTAACAGTGACTTGTTTTATGCATGATGCAGGGTATTTACATACATTTATAGTAAGGTTACCAGATTTTTTTCAATGAATCCGGGGACACTTTTCAACTTCAATTGATGTACAACTTATTTGTAAATCCGGGGACTGTCCCTGGGAAACGGGGACATCTGGTAACCTTAATTTATAGAGCAATCCTAACTCAGGCCGCAAGATTGTGCTCATAGTCTTTTTATTTATTGCATTTATACCCCACTACTTCCCTTGAAGGAGCTCAAGGTGGCATGCATCATTCTGCCCCTCACCAAATTATCATCACAACAACCCTGTGAAGTAAACTAGATTGAGGGACAGGGATTGGTCCAAATGAGCATCAGCAGATAATAATAACAATAACAATAACAATAACAATAACAATAACAATAACAATAACAATAACAATAACAATAACAATAACAATAACAATAACAATAACAATAACAATAATAATAATAATTTATTATTTATACCCCGCCCATCTGGCTGGGCCTCCCCAGCCACTCTGGGCGGCTTCCATAAAAACCAAAAATACAGTAAAATATCACACGTTAAAAACTTCCCTAAACAGGGCTGCCTTAAGATGTCTTCTGAATGTCAGGTAGTTGTTTATCGCTTTGACATCTGCTGGAAGGGCGTTCCACAAGGCGGGCGCCACTACTGAGAAGGCCCTCTGCCTGGTTCCCTGTAGCTTTGCTTCTCGGAATGAGGGAACCGCCAGAAGGCCCTCGGCGCTGGACCTCAGCGTCCGGGCAGAATGATGGGGTAGAGACGCTCCTTCAGGTATACTTGACCGAGGCCGTTTAGGGCTTTAAAGGTCAGCACCAACACTTTGAATTGTGCTCGGAAACGTACTGGGAGCCAATGTAGGTTTTTCAAGACCGGTGTTACGTGGTCTCGGCGGCCGCCCCCAGTCACCAGTCTAGCTGCCGCGTTCTGGATTAGTTGTAGTTTCCGAGTCACCTTCAAAGGTAGCCCCACGTAGAGTGCATTGCAGTAGTCCAAGCGGGAGATAACCAGAGCATGCACCACTCTGGCGAGACAGTCCGCAGGCAGATAGGGTCTCAGCCTACGTACCAGATGGAGCTGGTAAACAGCTGCCCTGGACACAGATTTGACCTGTGCCTCCATGGACAGCTGTGAGTCCAAAATGACTCCCAGGCTGCGCACCTGGTCCTTCAGGGGCACAGTTACCCCATTCAGGACCAGGGAATCCTCCACACCTGCCCGCCTCCTGTCCCCCCAAAACAGTACTTCTGTCTTGTCAGGATTCAACCTCAATCTGTTAGCCGCCATCCATCCCCCAACCGCCTCCAGACACTCACACAGGACCTTCACCGCCTTCACTGGTTCTGATTTAAAAGAGCGGTAGATGAGTGGATATTTGAACCCTGGAACCCTGGTCCACCACTAAGCACTAGACCATGTTGTCTCTCTCTGGGTAGGACAGCCCTTAATGAAAGATTCGTGTCAAAAATCTTAACTGCATGTATTAACAAGTAGATGTAAAGCCCCACTTCTTCATCTTGAAAGGGAATTCTATTGGAAAATACAGAAAACTGAAAGATTAGCAAGTAGAAATAGGAGCTTAATCAAAGGCTGTTTAGTGTATTGTAATTATTAAAAAATATAGCAGAGCTATACAGATGCAATTACTTTCTGCTCACATTTTATTCCTGGATATTGGATAAATGTTTATGTGTTAACAAGTGTAGATATACTGCCACCCTACAAAATAGCTGATTCTGCTATTCTGCTTCACGAAGCAGTCCGATTTTCTATTGGCTAACAGCTTGATTCGTGAAAGGCGATTCCTTAAATGTAGGAGACTCAGTGGCTCTATTCCTGTAACAACACAACAGAAACCTCCCACTCACACTCCATATCGATTTATAGCTTTGATGACTATGAGCCAGTAGGAAGAATAAGGCAATCAGGAGAAAAGCTGATCTTCCCAGCAGCTACAGCTGAAGTTTAATATCTGAGAAGATAAGGATAATTTCTTCGGATTGCTTTATCGTTTTTTAAAATCCCCTTTGAGGATTTTAGGGGCAATACATCTATGATAAGAATATATTGTACAACCTTTCCTACCTCTGTCATATATACCTATTGCAGTGTAAGAACTTTTTAAAATATTTAAAAAGATTTTTCTACTAATCAAAAATAAGCTTGCCCTGTACCTTTTGTAGATGGGTGCTTAAACCACAGAAGGACATTCAGCCCATAAGCAGAGGGAATATCTGTGTGTGTGTGTGTGTGTGTGTGTGTGTGTGTGTGTGTGTAATTGTTGGTGGTGGAGACAGGTGGCAAGTTATCTCCCAACTACGGGACTTTGCAGGAACCTGGCTGAGGGGTGAATAACAACAGAAATCACCCAACAGTTTTCTGACATGTGTCTGAGCCAGCCAGTCCATGCAAGGAGATGGACCTGCCCAGCCAATAAGGAAGCAGCATTTGCAGACCAAGGGTGTGTGTTTTTTATCCTCAAATATACAACTGCATTATCTTGGATTTGGGTCTTTTTGCACCTTTAAACTGCAGATCTCTTTGTTGCATGCTGCCAACAGCAATATTTGGCCACTCTCACTGAGCCACAGTGTTTTGGGAGACTATTTCATCCCGTGCCATGCTTTGCCTGGTTGGCTGTGTCATTTGGCAGGCTCTGGGAAGCTGCTTTCAAAATCCCAATTATAATGGAATATTTATCAGTGAGACCCCAGTCTGAAACTTTTGAGAGCCACTGCCCGTTAGTGTAGACAATATGGAGCTAGATGGACCTATAGTCAGACTCAGTATAAGGCAGCTCCCTATAGTCCTTAGTGAACTACGGTAGCTCAGTGTTCCCAAACCTGGTGCCCTCCACATTTTTGCGACTATAGCTCCCATCAGCCTCAGCCAATGCAACCATGCTCGTTGGGGCTGATGGGAATTGTAGTCCAAACTATCTTCCGGTCACCAGGTTGGGAAGACTGAACTATCTGGACCATTAGTTTTACTTGGTATGAGGCTGCCATGTTCCTATGCCCAGGCAAAAGTCCCACTGAAGTCTATGAAGTCGTCTTTTGGTGAAATGAAAGACAGGTGCAGAAAAAAGTAAGAAGATTTGTACCTCAGGTCCAAACCATCAGCATTGACTCAACAATTAACCTCTTCCATTATCTCTGCCATTTGTGTATTTCAGTGTATTCAGATTAGGTGAAAGTGTAAACAAATATGGAATAAAATTCAGCAAAGGTCACCGTCTTTAAAATATAGCTTGCTGGGACACCAAAAACAAATAACTATAAAAAAATAATTTTCTTACACAGCTACAAAGAAATGAAAAAGGTTTGCATAGCTGGAATATGTTCAAAGCATTAATTTTGAATTTCTGAAGATCAAGAAAGATAGGTTCCCCCACACACAACGGTGAATAACAGGCTGGAGGCTTGAGGATGCATCCCTTTTGATTAAAGATATGCTTTTCTGTTCACCATGTGTTCCTTGCTTTTATGTAAAGGGAATTTTAATCATATTCTCACTGGACCCAGGGAAAGCCAAAGAAAATATAATTTCTACTTACCAGCCTGAAAGAGGATATCATTAGACTGTTCAGTTGAAGCTTATCTATTGCTGCTACTTAAGCAGCTAGTCACAGCACTATTCATTCAAAACAAAATAGCACATTGTAATGTGCAGGCTGAGATCTGAAGGCATTTCATGTGCACATTCATATGAAAGCCTAAATTTCACACGATAACTAAAGGGATTATCTTTGAACTAGTTACCACATTGTTTCCCCCTTTTTAAATTCTGTTTGTAGATTGTGAAGAAACTGAAAAGCTTCCATCTTGTGAGTTCCCCACAAACCCTGGTCTCCTTTGTTGTTATAGGTATATCAGCTGTAATATACCTGAAAAGCAATATGCAAAATTAAGATCCTTTGCAAGCTGTGAGAAAACAAATACTTGTTCAATCCCTGTAACAAGGGGAGAAATCACAGATCAAGCAAATCAAATTACCAGGCTTTCAGGTCTGCCAGCCGGCAGCCAAGGATATTATAAATGACAATTATGTCTGTCCTTATTCTGTTACAGTAGGATTGTGAGCTCCCCCTCTCCGCCCCCCACTCTTTTTCTACACAGATCCAAGAGGAGCAACACTTGAATATGCTGAAAGATGAAAAATTTAATTTGACACTTGTCACTACATCTTAAGCTTGAAAACAAGTGTTGTTCCTAATCGGAACTGACAAAAGTGGTGTAGCAACTGATGAATATTACAGTTTCTAACAGGTCTGTGTAGGACCATTCTAACAGCCGAATTGCCAGGTCCTTGTTGACAGCAAGAGCTTCTGGAAAATATTACTGGGCACCCCCATGCATGTAGGCGCTTAATTATGACTTCACCAGAGAGCCATTCATGAGATTATGTACTGTTGCAACAGAATTAACTCTCTTGTCTTTCCTTCAAGATTTATCTGCAATGTCAGTGTGTTTGGGCACCACGGGATTCCCTTTACATCGCTCCTTTTCCAGGTCTGCTGTGTGGCGGTTCTTAGAATCGTACAGAATGCTCTGTGATTTGATGTATTTTGGTACCATCTAATTTGCTATAAATGAGTGAAAGGGTAGACTGCTTATTATCAAAAATTTCCCCTTTCAGAGTAAGCCTCATCTATATAATTAATTAGATATCTGCATACCTTAGCCACCTGCTGAAACTTCCAAACCAAATTTAAAACTGTAATTGGTAATACAAAAGCAATGGCTCTGATGTTGCAGCATGCTGTCTCTGGTGCTTGCTGGTGCAGCATTCTTTAGATGTGGTTTCTGTCAGTGGGTGCATGCCTGCAGAGTTAGTAAGAAAACAAAATTACATTTCCTCTCCAAATATCCACAAAGTTGTGGACCTTTTAAATGTGCTGCTCAGTTGCTTCTTCAGAGTGCATAAGCATCATTCCATGCTGTTCGAAGGGAATAACCAGAACTAAAGCATGTTAACTTTAATATATCCAAGGCATGCACAGAGAGAAAAAACTGGAAGCAGAAGAGAAACAAACAATCAGACTTCATGCCTAGACATCCAGAAAGGTTATTTGGCTACTCTTAATGTTTGTTTGTTTTTGTTTTCTTTCGGTTCCACTGATTGCTTTTATACCACTCTTTTACATTGCAATGTTCTGATATTCTTGTTTTAATTTTGTTGTGTTGCAATTGAACATTTTGCAAGCCATTTGCAAGCAAATTTAACCGACACAGAGTATAAATCAAATAGACAAGCAAACCATGAAACTTAACATATTCTGAATATTCTGGGGTTCTTATGCCCACACTTTCTGATGTCATATCATGAGGACTTGAAAGCTTGGGGTGATGTTCCCCTCGGTCAGGTGTGTGGGGTTAGAACCTAAAGGCTGAAGTGAAATTTAAATGAGAAAAAAATCTCAGGAAAATGGCTTGGTCTTCCCAGTCTCTCTGGAAAAAAGACAGAATGCTGCATGACACCCACCTCATCTCTCTGATCCATATTTAATCTGAATTCTAACTCAGATATCATACACAATACATGCACCCCTTACCTATCATTTCCACAAAAGGAAGAAGCCCACCCATATCCCACTTAATCTTGACATGAATCTTCCACAGTATATAAAGTGATAAAACACCATTGGAAAGACTATGTTTATTAAGTGATTTTGTATATATACCAAAAAAAAGTTTAGAAAGTGGCATGGCAGTTAAATTTAGCTTGTGAAGCATTATTATGAGGGGAGGACTAATTTCAGCACCTTAGTACTATGCTTGAATATGCATAGGTAACATCCACTAAATTGTAGAAGATGGTTGAATGACATTTCCAGGGTCTCAGGTTTACATCCACTGCTGTATGCACAAAGTTCCACTCAAGGAATAGGACTTCATTTACTCTCCTCTCTCTGTGTGTCCTCAAAATCTCTTCCAGAAGGTCTTCCTAACCTCTGGATCAGATTTTGAGTGTGCAGGGGCCTGCAGTGGCAAGGAGGGAAAAGTTCTGTTGTGTCAACTGACTCTACTGCGCTGGTGGATCAGCAGATTGGATATGGCCCTCAATGTCTTGCATAGTTCATTTCCTTTCCCCATGGATAGCGTAAGTTCATAAAATTATGCAAAACAAGCAAACACTTTTAATTAGCTATATAGAATCCAACTCTTTTCAACAGAGAATTTATGCCGCCTTTAAGCCAAATCTTGATGTTTTCTCAAGAACCATGACAACTAAGTCCTTGAACTGAACACAAGGCTTCTGTCCTATTTTGTCATCGGAGAATGGCTAACACACAATTTTCCCAATTCCCTAATAAGAAGCTAGATATTGCCTGTAAGAAATCCACTACACATCAATCTGTCCCTGCATCCAGCTGTAGTAGATGTAAATATATCAAATGTACTTTCAGCAGGCAATCCGTAGACAGACATCCTTGTTTGGGAGTCCAGAAAGACTTTGTTTTACCTATATTTTCATGGGAACAAATATACTTGCTCTTCTTTGAACTGGTATACTGCATGGCTTCAGACAACCCTCTCATGCAATGAGAAGACAAGTGAAGGACATTAAGGCATTGAAGAAAGGGCTTTATGAATCTATATCCATTGGTGTATGTGAGTAGAGCCCTTTCTCACATGCTCCAAGCAAATTTGGTAAGGCATAGCTGCTGGACATGGTAGCGGGGTCTTACCCACTCAGCCTTGTGACCCTATTCAGGTCATCCCAAACAGATGGCTGCGGGTTCAGTCTCTGCTTGAAGACCTCCACGAAGAGAGAGGGCACCCCACCAGGCATCTAAGCCCCATCTGCACTTTGCATTTAAAGCAGTATCATGCTAGACTAGTCATGGCTTCCTCCAAAGAATTCTGGGAACTGTAGTTTCTTAAGAATGCTGAGAGTTGTTTGGAGATCCCTATTCCCTTCACAGAAGTACAATTCTCAGAGTGGTTTAACAAAGTGGTTTAGGGAACTTTGTGAACTGAAGGTCTGTGAGCGATAGTTCTCAGGATTCTTTGGGGGAAGTCATGATTGTTTAAAGGAGTACGATACAGCTTTAAATGTACAGGGCAAAATGGGCCACAGTAACTATTTCATTTGTTATGTTTCTGACTAGAAATTTTGATTTATCAAGATGTACCTCACAACAATCAAACTGACCGTGTTGTGAACGCTGTTATAAGAAGCAAGTAGTATGGCTTACAACTGTGAGAAAAATGCCAATCTCTGGAGAAAGTTTAGAGACATTGATTTGAGACTAATGTGGCAACACTAAATGAATTCTTCACATTTTGGCTTCACCACTACTCAATATGATGCTTAATATAATGTCTAATCAATCCCAGTGTTATTAGAAGGCCATTGGGATTTGCTGAACCAATGTCATAAAAGGCATAAATTCCACAGAAACCCCTTAAAGCCCTTGCAGCTACACAAGGGCAACACATACTCAAGCAATCTCAGGCAGTTCTGTGGTGTTGCGCAAGGAGAGAGGCAGTCTCTGAGGTAACAATACTGGGTTTTTAAAACACTCTTGAATGCCTAGCAAGACAGCCAGAGCAATGTTACACATTATGACAGTGTGCTAGTACAGCAGTTGTCATTGTCCCCACCCCCACCCCCACCCCCCAACCCCATTTTAAATTCATACTTGCTAGTACAACAGCTTGTGCTACTGGACATGAGTTTCATACTGAGCACAACAATAAACTTCATTGAGTATTCAATACCTTCTCTAATTATTTAGGAGAAATTTAATGGGCACACTTGCAAATAAGCCTCAGTGAATTCAGCAGGACCTATACGTGATTGCACTGAAAGTGCATTTGCAAATGTACCTAAAGAAATATGAAGGAAATATCTCTGTTTGCTTTCATTACAGAGGAAGGACTCACACTTAAAGTTGCTAGGGCCACACAGAGAGTTGATTATCTTCTTTCATGGATAAGAGAGTTTCACTTATCCTCTTGTTACCTGGTATTGTGACTGGGTGTAAGTGCGGAGGAAAATTCTCCTCACAACATGAGAGGACACTACGAATGTGATGACTGTATGTCCCTCATATTAACTCAACACTTGGTAAATGTTCATCTGTATTTATCCTATATTCTAACACAAGGACTGATCCAATACATTTCATTTTATTTTATTTTTACTGCTTAAAGTGGAACTCTGCCCCCTGCCCCCCTGACCCCACAGTACCCAGATCCAGCCAGGTTGTTTTAACAGCAGAGGCAGAATAAAACATTTTCACTGCTCCCTAGCAGTAAAAACAAAATAGCTGACGATTTGCTGCCCCAAATCAGCAAAAACACTTGTTTTGAGTAGCCATTATTTTCTTCTGTGCGCATTAGAACATCTGCTTCCATTAACTTTAGATTGTGCATTCTCATGCTGGCTTTCCTTCATATGACCAGGAGTATTTTCAGTCTGGGTAAATCTTTGAGATTATCTTAATTCTTTCTACCAACCATAAAGTGATTCACTCACAATAGTTTTTATAGCCCATGTTTTCAAATACAGGAGAGGGTGTTTTCCATAAATCACTGCAGACCATAGTTAATGTATTTCAGATGCTTGCTTTGATTTAAAACATTGGGGGGTTTTGCACAATATTTCACTTAATTATTTCACTATATTAACATTCATTATTATTTTGACTACTGCTGTTATATTGCAGGGTTAATGAGGAGGAATGGCCCCACCCACCCATCCACCACTGGCTCCAGCTCCATCCACTTTGAGCTCCAGAGATTACCACAGAGAGAATGCAGCCTAAACAGGACAGGAAGGGTGCAGAGGTTGCCCACCCCTAGTTTAGAACCCGAGGCCTTATCTGTTCTATACATTTAAAGCCATATTGTACCACTTTAAGCAGTCATGGCTCCTCTTGAAGAATCCTAGGAGCTACAGTTTGTTAAGGATGCTGTCAGGATGCTGTCAGTGGCTCCCAGCTGGTTGCCCAGGAAATTAAAATACAAGTTTCTTACAGTCCTTTTTTATTTCAGTCTTTACAGAGAATGGCTATAGAACCCAGCCTCTTGTATAATGGCATTGTCCCGCATGAATCTCCACCCACCCATCCCGTCTCTCCCACTTCCTCATTCATCATTCTCATCATCTCCTCTACGGGTGCTGCTATGTGCCCTCTGTCTTTGAGCTCTTTGCTCTCCTACTTTTAAGGCTCAACAGGTTCTGGGAGATGGAGGGTCTGGAATGTTTTCTAATGACATGTCAGCCAGCTGTTCTGGCTCTCCTACGATTCCCCAACTTTCCCCCTCATCTGCCTCTGAGCTGTGACCTCCTGCAAACCACTGTTGTAAATCTATATTGTCTTCCTGTTCCCACCATTCCTCCTCTGCCCAGTCCCTGACAGGTGCTGGGAGATGCTAGGAGGTCCCTAGTCCCCTCACAGAGCTACAGTTTGCACGGTGGTTTGGCAATCAATCCCTCTTCCCCAGAATGTGTAGCTCGCTGATGGGAATATGGGTCTCCAAACAACTCTCAGTACCCTTAACAAATTACGATTTGCAGGATTCTTTGGAGAAGTCAGGGCTTTTTAAAAGTGGTATGATGCTGCGTGAAAGTGCAGATGGTGCCTGAATAGTCAACTGAATAACCAACCAATAAAGAAAACATTAGGAAACCCAAGACAAAAGTGTTTCTGTAACGGGAATCATTTTAAAACTTTGTTGTTCTTTCTACCGCTCCTAACAGATGTTTGGGCTTCGCTCGTGTTTTGTTCTGATTATTCTTAGCCTCTCTTGTAATGCGCATTTGCTGCTTCACTGCCACAGATGCTGTGGGCAATAAGTGTAGATAAATAAATAAATGGAAAGGGGGTAAGGGGAGTTTATGAACCATTCTTCTTTTGGAAATGCCAGCTTAGGTTTGCCTGCAGCCGTGTTTCACATACACGTTTCACATAATCTTTGCTTTAGAGGGGGTGGGGAGCTTTAAAGGGAAATGGAAAAAGGAAAACAAAAGCAACTCAAAGGAATTAAGGCCCTAAATTTTTGAAATTAGAAACATTGTAAGAAAATAGAATTCAATTATTTATTTGAACTATTTTATGCTCCCACCTCTCCAGGCTCTCAAAGTGTCTCTGGCAACAGCTTAAAACGAAATCTGTCTTAAAGATAAGAAATCAAAAGAAGGGAGACCAGGGACCCCACCAACAGATAGCAGTAGAACAACAGACTAAGCAAGCACATAGGTTATCTGACCATGGTCCTCCCCACTATGGGTGAGCTGCATTGAATTTATATTTAAATTTAGTAGGGTCTGAAGGCAGTACAGTGGAGGCTCAGGTTGCGAATGTGATCCGTGCGGGAGGCACATTTACAACCCGCAGCGCCGCGTCTGCGCATGTGCAGCTCACGATTTGGCGCTCCTGTGCATGCGCAAAGTGCAATTTAGCACTTCTGCGCATGTGCGAGTGCCAAAACCCGGAAGTAACCCGTTCCAGTACTTTCAGGTTCAGCGCAGTGCACAATTCAAAAATGCACAATTCAAAAACCCGAGGTATGACTGTATTTCAGATATTTGGGGTCTAAGTTCTTTAGCACTTTGAACACTAATACAAATTGGGCCTGAAAATTAACTGGCAAGGAGTGCAGCTGTTGTCAAAGAGGGGTTGTGTGATGTGGATACTAAATTGAACCCCATACAATAATCTAGCTGCTGAATTTCAGAACAGTTGAAATTTCTGAGTTGTCTTCAAAGGCAGCCTCACACAGAGCATGCTGCAATAATCCAATCTGGATGTCGCCTGAGCATGGAGTACAATGGCCCAGTACTCTCTGCCCAAACAGAGCCACATCTGGTGAGCCAACTGGAGCTGGAAATAAGCATTCCTAGATGCTGGGCATCCAGTGACAATAAACCAAATACAAGATACTGTAGCACCATTTAACTGATAACTGGAATGCTAATTTCATCTGATGTAGAAGCAACCTAGGACTCAGCTAGGTCAAAAAAGTGTTTTGAATGCAAAACTAGATGGTGCTGGAGAGCAAAAAAAATTCTTTGCAATTTTTCAATAGCATTTTTCTTTTGTTATAACGATTTAATTTCTGACTTATTTATAGTGTTTTTTTCCTGTGTGTAGATCTACCCATAGACTACCTGGAATGTCTTTCTTTGACATCTCTCACTTGATGTTCCTTTTCGAGTTTTAGTTTGGACAAGCTGGTCAAGGGCTATAATAGGTTTTGTTTGTTTGTTTTGGCTGGCCCTAACTTATATATTTTGTCTACCAAACAGGTTCAGGAGAGAACAGGAATGCCAACTGTCAAGGCCTTTTTTCAGCTATATTTCAGTTACCGGTAATCTGGTTTTGTAGGCAACTCACTATGAATCACTACAGAGTGATTGCTCATGTGAATAGCTTCAAGTATGGGCAGAGATGCAACAGCATAGACTTAACATCTAACAATGGCTGCGACTGAAGAGTTTACAGAGCTCACTAATGAACAGTACAGTAAGTTGTGTTAATAATGAACACATTCGCACAACCAGTTGCCATGTGCTGAATCAAACCAAGCTAACACACACACACACACACACACACACACACACACACACACGTGAAGAACAACCTGGTTTGGAGCCATCCTAGAATAGGACTTTGGCTCCTGGGTCTTAAATCTGAAGCAAGGACTCATAGCAAAAAAATTGTCAGAACTCACATCCCAAAACTTTGAAAATATAAGTAAATGGAGAATTTGTTAGAAAGAAACAAACAAACAAAAAATACAGAAGAATTTTTAATTTCTCTGTCCCCTTTTGTAGCTTTAGAGACATGCAGGCAGAAGAAAAGTTGATCCTTAGAAAATGAATAACTCAATACTAAACTGTAGTTTTATATTAAGTTCAAACAACCTGCAATCCACCGTGCATCAGTAAATAAAGCATGACAAATGTTCATTCAAAAGGAATCTCAAATTAAATTCCAATCTGATAAAGGTCATTTGTCTTCCCCATGACTCATATCCTGGAATGAAAGGAATATAATATAAATTCTCTTTGTCGTGAACCTTTCTTGTTTCTCATTTGGGGATGTACATCAGATTACTGAGTACGGAAACACGACAGAAATAAATTTTGCCAAATGCATCACCCCAATCTGCTATCACAAACTGAGCTCTGAATAAAATTGAAATTTTAATTAAGCCACTTAGGTAGCAGATAACTAAACAAAAAAAGAATCAAAGCCAATCTAATTTATAGGTTTTCCATCATAATATTGCCAACCACCTGTCCTAGCTTCTGCCCAGCATATGCAGGCAGAGGCTTTTACTTATGAGTAAGAAAGATAGTTCCATTCAGGCAAGTAACAGTAGATGCTCGGCAGCTGAAACAATGCTTAGAAGTTGGAAATTCAGGAGGAAGGGAAGAAGTTCAGATCTGGATGGAAGTGAAAGAGATGCTCCAACAAGGTTTCCCACCACTTCTACCATGCTTTTAAAGGTGTAGCCTGCTTACTCGTGAGACTGTCGCACCTTGTGGAAATGCCAAGATTGCAAGTGCATGCTGTGTCAAGGCAGATGGTTCCAGCTGACAAGACTGCACCTTCCTGTTCTGGCTCCAGTTCAGACCCCTCTTTCTGTTTAGCCTGCTCAAAGTCCTCCCCAGCTTCCACTGAGACTCTACAGTCTGCAGGAAGAGTGTATTGGGAGAGCCAGCAAACTTGGCTCTCTCTTTCAAACCAAATGAAGTTGGGACCAGGGAATAGAAGGTTCACTGCTGTGGAAGCCTCACACAGCTGGCTTTTCAAGCCTCGCTGCCATGTTGGGAAAGGCAGCAGCAAGTGCCTGGCCAGCCATCCAATTGGCCCAATCAAAGTTGCACCTTTTTGCGGGAAGACTGCCCCTTACTACCGCCGGCCGAAGGGAATTTCCCAACAACAGCCAGCGGGTGAGCATGTTTTCTGACTGCCAGGGATGAAGGCAGAGCACGGGGGGCAGCAACTGTCACCCCCCGCCCCCCGTGGAAGCGGTGAGCGGCCATTCCCACCATCCAATCCCCCACCCCTCTATATCTTCCTTCTCCTCTTCCATCAGAGCCAGCTAACCCAAGAGCAAAAGGGAAGCACTTTAGACAAAGCAAAATAGAACCAAATAAACCAAAGCACGTGAACTCTCACTAACTATGCTGCTCTTTTATACTAATTATTACTGGATGTTTTGTGTTGTTTTTTTCTCTTGTACTTGTTTTTGATGTTTATTTCTGTAAGGGCTTGCACCACTGCTTCCCCCCAGGGATTGCAATTTGTTCCGATCTATCACTAAAGAGCGGGTTTTCCATTGGAAAGCAGCAGGCCAAGGGGGATATCGCTCAGACCCATGCCTAGAAAGTGTGGGTCAAGCAGAAAACCACTTGGCCCCATGCTTTCAAGGCATGGCACAAGTATCTAAGAACCCTAAGTCACTGTGAGTTCACCTTTGTGGAGAGGAAAGCAAGCAGTAAATATAAATAACAACACCAGCACCCCAGGAAGTGGTTGGACCATCAGCCAATCAGGACCAGGACAAAAGTCCCTTCCCAGTTAGAAAAATGACCACCCAAAGTCCAAGTAGCAGGAAAATGGGTTGTGCTGTTCTTTGGCCTGCCCAGGCAACACCCTTTAGCTGTGACTACTGGAATGTACAGGGTGAACTAGATGATGCTTTGAGCCTCTTTCAACTCTACAATTTGTGATTCTATTATTCTGAGCCTCATTGCCACCTCTCTTGCACAGCCCTGAAATACCCTGAAACAATGCAGTCCGGCGCCTTCCCTGCCACAAGGCATCCTATGCTGCCTCTTTCCTGCCCCAGCAATCTCTCCCACCCTGCATTCAATGTTGTGGTGCTTAGGGGACCTTTTTCCTTTACTGTTCAGCTGACATGGACCACCAGCTTTCTAGGAAAGGGATGTATGTGTTTGTGCTTTCTGTATAGTACCCATCACATTGCAAGCACAACAGATGCTTTTTTAAAGAAAAGTAACTATTTTTATTGCTATTATAGTAATAATAAAAGAAGGGTACTAGGAAGACCTTACTGAAGAAGCCACTTCAAACTTTCTCATAAAAAGATCAGGACTACTGTAGCATGTTTGAGGAAATATAGGATGCTTTGAGAAAAATTTTAAGATCAATTTTGCTAGGTCATCCTCAGCAGGAATTGTAAAGTTCTTCAGAACTGAAATGGTGGATGTGGACCTTCAGTGTCCCAGGCCAGGTTGGTTTTGGATGAAAGAAGAGTAGGTGACATAAAGGCTTAGTACCAAATGCTATTACTGATGACCTATGCCTGTGATTGCAATAATAGCAGGGTGGGGAATAACACCATCAAATTCATTGCTGATACTTAGAGCAAATGATGACAAGTAATGTAAATGGATTCAGGAGGATTTGGATAATTTAGGTAATTAAGCTGGCAGATGGCTAATGCAATTTAGTGGAAAAGAATGTTAAATAATTGGTTTGGGAAACTGTACCAAATGGAACAATCATATAGTACAATGATTAGAAGGGGAAAGATTCTAGATTACTGAGAAACAAAACCAGAAACCACGTACCGACAAAGTGATTTATTTTCAGGAGAACAATATCTAAAATGCGGCTGAATTGCTGTATTACTTTCTGTCCAATAAAGGTGTATCAGCTGCAGCCCCCAAGGACAAATACCATCCAGATGAAATTCACAATTGAAGTGAAACCCCAGCCAAGGGCTCGTTCCAGTTATCATGTGCCTAGAAAACACGAGTCAGAGTGGTTTTCTGCTTGTCTCATGCTTTCTAGGCATGGATCCAAGTGATTTTCTGTTGCCCACAGTGGACAGGCAGAAGCTACTGTTGGTTGTGTCCCTGCTGGAAGTGCCAATCAGAAACTACCAAAATGGGGCATTTAGAGGACAAGAGTAGAGTCTGTACAGGATCCTGCTGTTGTCATGTGTTAGCAGTGGGCCCAATCTGGACCTCTTCTCTGCATCAGCCCAGAAGCTGGTCTAGTACAAGAGCATTTCCAAGGAAATTTAAAGACTATTTACAGAAATATTGTAAAATTAATGAATGTTAGAATGATGTTGGACAGAAATTAAATGGTTACCAGCTGTAATGTAAAGGTTGAACAACAAGCGAAAATAAGTTATATTAAGTTATAATAAGGATTTGCTGAATTAAGAATCTGAATTAGAATACAAAAGGGGGAGGTGAGAGGAGGTCCGGGATATAAGATAATGGAAATAAGAAATGGGAACTATACTTGTTTTGTTTTGTTTGTTTAAATTGTGTATTTTTGCTTTTTTGTCTGTTGTTTTTTCTTTTTGTATTAAATTGGAAAATTTTAATAAATATCTTTTTTTAAAAAAAGCAGTGGGCCCAATCTGGACCTCTTCTCTGCATCAGCCCAGAAGCTGGTCTAGTACAAGAGCATTTCCAAGCCTGTCTAGTGAGGTAGTGGCTGCTCCATTAAGCCCAGTCCCTGCCAGCCAAGAATTTGCCCAGAATTTTAAAAGATATTTGGGAAGGGGGATGCAATGACCTGTCCTGATGTTAATAGACTTCAGCTAAGGAATTTTTATAGATGAATCCGTTCCTTGCCTCTTTTGTTCCTTGTCTCTTCTAAGGATATATAATGTAACCATACGGCATTGATATATATTATGTAAACAACGTTTGAGGCTGTAAGCACAAAGGAGGGAAAGGAGTCACTGACAAAACCATCTCCACGCTTGCTATGAAGGGTGCTGGTGTTTTTTATAGCCGCAGAATAGAATGACCTTTGGACAAAGATGATTTATCAAGATTCACATCTCCTCTCTTCCTTTTCCTTGCTCACATTTCTATCACCTCATTTTTTACAGAGAGATTTTATTTTCTGATCAAGACTCCGACTCTTTTCTCACGTGTACGCACACTCACAGCCTTTCCAAGGATGCTGGCTACGGAGAAAAAGAATTGACAATTTGAAATAAAGGTAATGATAGGTAATGGCTCACCTAACTGCACCAATGCAATCAGAGAAAAGCACTTAGAGTACTTACGAATAATATATCTAGTTGAAAATATAATTAGCAGGGTAGAATGAAAAGGGGGTATTAATGGTTATGGGGCAGATCCTTCCTGTTGTAGTATGAGAATTGGCGGCATTACCATGAGTAACATTATGTCTTTTGTTATGCATTATTCTCATAATCTTGTCTCCCCTTTTTCACCATGTCGTTAATCAGCCTCATTCTTTTACATCATGGGGGCGGAGGTGAGCTGCTTATTCGAGCATGGAGGGCCACAGCAAATGTTCACATATTTCTCTGCATTTAAGTGGCAAAATCTGCACGCAATTTGCATGCTTATGGGACAAGCTTTAACACAATGGCACCAGAGCTTTCTCCCCTTGAATCCCTGCTTTGGGTGTCTTTTTTTATTCTAGAAAACAATTCCTGGAATATAGAGAAGCATGTAAGCTATCCCTCTTGGGCCTTCTGGCTAGCTGGGTTGTTGTCGAAAAGTTCTGTGACTCCTCACATTATATTTGAAATAATGAGATGTTACCAAATGTTGAGTAGAGAGCTTCATTTCTGAGTCTTGATTGAAATGTTCTATAAACTCTGCAAATGCCAGAGATCAGTGCTGGAGCTTCACATCATGTGCGGCCATATGATCATTCCAGAAAACCTTGCTGTTCTGGAATGCTGATTTTAAAGGGCCCTGCACTACTGAAGGAAAGCACAGGAGGTGTTGTTGTTTTTCATTGAACTAAATAAAAACAGCTCTCAAACACCTTTGTATAGTTCCTAAGCCCAGGGATGGGGAGCAGAGGCAGATTTAGGGTAGAGAGACTGGTTTCACCACATTGGGTGCCGAGCCTAGGGGTTGCTGCAAGACACCACAACTATGACATATAGTGAATTGAGTAGAACAGAGGGTGGGGGGCACTGAATTTGGGCCTCGCACTGGGGCCATGGAAATTTGAAAGACCAAACTCCACCCCTGCAGAGAGCCAATGGTCCTCTGGATATTATTGGACTTTAACTCACATTTACGCGGGTGGTGCTGTCGGGACGTGGGTGGTGCTGTGGGTTAAACCACAGAGCCTAGGACTTGCCGATCAGAAGGTCGGCGGTTCAAATCCCCGCGATGGGGTGAGCTCTCGTTGATTAGTCCCAGCTCCTGCCAACCTAGCAGTTCGAAAGCACGTCAAAGTGCAAGTAGATAAATAGGTACCGCTCCGGCGGGAAGGTAAACGGCATTTCCGTGTGCTGCTCTGGTTCACCAGAAGCAGCTTAGTCATGCTGGCCACATGACCCAGAAGCTGTCTGCGGACAAACGCCGGCTCCCTCGGCCAATAAAGCAAGATGAGCGCCGCAACTCCAGAGCCGGCCACGACTGGACCTAATGGTCAGGGGTTCCTTTACCTTTACCTAACTCACATTAGCCACAGCCAGCATGAAAAATGGTCAGGGATGATTCCCCATCCTTGTCAGCCCACTCTTCCCTGCTCCTTCCATCAGAATGTATCCTTTAAAAACAAAGTTCTATCCCCTCCTTTGCAACTTTTGCTCCCATCACCTTTGAAGGGTTTAATTAAAGATCATCTGAAGCGTCAGCACAGCCCTTAGCATTAAGTGCCTCAGTTCCCTATTCAAAGGCGAGGTTGGTCCACATTTTACTGGTTTTTAAGTGCTGAACTGATGTCGTGAAGGGCTGAAGCCACATCTGTCACATGATCCATCGCATCTTGGAAATTCTTCCCAAAACCTAAGACTCAGTGTGATGTAGAGGGGATACATTATAGACTATAGAGTTTGTATTGAGGAATCCTGACTTCAAATCGCTAGATGGCCTTGGGCAAGTCATTGTTTTCAGCCTCAGTTACAGTTAAAATGGAGAGTGTCTATAAGAGAAGTGCAGATGAATGGCTTAATCACAGTTACCTGGGAGACAGTTCCATTTACTATATGGGATACTGAATGTAAAAAAACACACCATTTCCACACTTTCTGTGCAGTTTAGGAGTTTACTTTTTTTTAATTGAATAGCAGCAGAATAGAATAGTGTTTGAACAAACATGATTGATTGAGATTCACAACTTCTCCCTTCCTCTTCCTTTTTCACATTTCTTTCAGCTTATCTTTATAAGTGAAATTTTATTTACTGAATAAACACAGTCAGGATTGTACTGCACAGCACTTCACATACTAAAAAGGTGCTATTTTTAAACCAGGATGCAACTAACTAGTCACACATTGGCACATTTATAAGACCTGTTAAACACATCCGTATCCATCGAAAAAGTCAACTTGTGCTCTCTCAGCCCTATTGACAATGGCCATTTGAATTGGTGTGTTATATTGGGAATTAGAAAGAATTTTCCTCAGATCACATTGTCCAGTAGCTTGAGGCAAATAGATGTATTTTTCTATATCAGTCTTGCACAACTGGTGAGCTTTCAAGCCAAGGATAGGTTAGACAGCAAACTAATAGCTGGGGATGAACATATGTATCAGTTTCAGTTTCTCATTTTTCCAATCTTAAAGTTCAGTTCCTGACGTTTCCACACCAGTTTGCAATTTTTGTTATAAAAAACTTCTCATGAAAATTCATCAACATTTTAGTTCGATTTTCTCCTAATAGCCACATTTTGTATGCTGTTTTGCCTGATCTACACATTGAAAAGGATTTTCTTCTAATATAATGCATTCTGTATGCTATTTTCAATATTATGCGCATTCATATGTGTTTTTGTACACATTTCATGGCTAGAAAACTGCATTGCAAAATTCAGAGAAGAAGAAGAAATCAAAGAATGGCTGTATTTTGGTTTGTGTGCAAATTAGGTAAATTCACCTTTAAATGTGAACTGAATCAAATTTCTCCTCCATCTATATTAGCGGCCTGCCTTATGCTACAAAACCTGTATGTTGGTGGCAGGTAAGAGAGAAACAAGGTTGGTTCACTGTGATTAACTTGATGGGTTGCAGGTTATGCAAACCTGCCCAGTTTGGCTGTCTCATTCCATATTGAATCCCCTTGCCCTTAGGGGTGGACTTTGGCCTTTGAAATTTCAGCGGCACGTTGCACGAGGCCAAACTTCAGCACGCACACCCGCCTCTCACCTTCCATTCTGTTCAATTCACTACATCATAGTTGTGATACTCTGCAATGCCCCCTAGGTTCAGTACCCAGTGGTGGAAATGGCTGCACTGCCCTAAATCTGCCTCTGCTGCTTTCCAATTTTGGGAGCCACATATTGACCCACTACCACTCCTTGGTGTTTCTCTGCAGATGCTTAAATGATGTGTGATATGTGATGAGGAAATGGGTTAATCAGTGGTGCAGTTAGGTAATTTTAGACCCTACACTTACTGGTCTTTGGTGGGGGGCACTTTTGAGATGGTAATGTGTATTACTTCACTTACTTCAAAATGTGGTAAGTCAGCCCTGCTATGTTTGTGGGCTCCTTTTACTCTTTCTCCTTGATGGGACCCTGGATATATGCCCCAAAGTCCTACTTTGATGGTGCCACTGAGCTTAATGTATTGAATATGTTGTTTTGACCCAGAAGGCTGGGTAAAATGACCTTCAGGAATATAGCCCTGTGACAATACTGAAGAAGAGGAAGAAAACAGATCTCCACAACGTTTTAGCTCATGAGATATGTCATCCTCAAATCTTTTTTTTTTTTTACAAAAAAAGACAGCAGAAGTTATGTTTTATCTGTCAAATTCTTCTACGAGCCATTGAATGAGTTGTGAGCAATTGATGTTAATTGAATGGTATCTTCTAGCTGTGCTGCTACTGGTGACACTTTGATGACCTCAAAGCGATCTTATATTTGAATTTTTTTTCAGGGTGTGTGCCAGAATGCCTAACCTATGCCGATGTCTGGCATGCTTCAGCTGCTGCTGTACGTGTATGGAATACCATTCAAATTTGCAGTAACATACACTAGGTAGCTAAACAATGTGGGAAATTAGCAGATACAGAGAACAGTGCAGAAATAGATTAGAGACTAAAATGTGCCGCAGCCCCAATTTGGCTGTCTGATACAGCCAAGGAAGCTAACGGTGACTGCAAATTGATAGGGGCATTGACAGATGGACGATCGTGAAAGGGAGCAAAGTGAGTGCCGCAGAAATATGTACTCCAGAAGTCTGCTTTTTATACGCAGTAGCCAAGGTTAGAAAGTCTGTACTGCCAATGCAAAGGCTAGAGACACAATTCTTCCTCATGTAAGCTGCAATAAAGACGGGAGCAGGCACACAGCGCATAGAACTGTTGTTGACAATCGCAAGTAGGGAGAGCATTGTTGCACTTGGATGCTGCTTTCACACTTCCCATTGGCCACTGTGGGAATAGGACACTGGATGATATGGACATAGGCCTGATCTAGCAGGGCTGTTCTTACGTTCATATCACTTCCTGTTTATGACTTAATACACTCTCAGTAGGCATGTGCTCACTGCCCATACTGCAGAACTTTGTGCCTTTGTGAATCTTCCAGACCTAATCTTCTTGCTCTTCTTCATTGGAGATTTTTAAGCAGAGGTTGGATGGCCATCTGTCATGGATGCTTTAGCTGAGATTCCTGCATTGCATGAGGTTGGACCAGAAGACCCTCAGGGTCCCTTCCAACAATTCTATTTTGTGATTCTTCCGAAATAGCAGTTCTGGCTTTCAAACAAGCATTACTCTGCGGCTACCTGCACTGTTCTATAAGGTGTTGCTATAGGGTTTCATGAATCCTTCCAGTGGCTTTTCCAGTCTTTCTATTGTCACAATGCTTTATTGTCACAATGCTTTACTCAGGCTCAAGCCTACATATGTCCTATGAAAGAGGGAGTTCCAGTACTGCATGGCAACCGCCCATAACAACTCTTTGTTTAATCTGTCCCTTCTAACTTGCCAGAAAGAGCAAGAGACTCTGTTTGAACTGTCAGTCTGTACTTTTTGCATTTCGTTTCCCTCTGACCTCACTGCTTACAACTCCTCACCATGTGTCAGCTGCAACTTAGAGTAACACTTCAGGCATCTGATGAAGTGGACTCTAATGCACAAAAGCTTGTGCCACAACAAAATTTGTTACTCTTTAAGGTGCCAAGAGGTTCTTTGTCGTTTTGCTGCAAACAAGGGCCTACCGTTGGCTGACTGCACAAACTGCAACTGAATAATGGAGAATTGTCTCAATCTTTCACACTTTGCATGTGCATCTGCAAAAACAAAACTTGTGCAGAAACAGGATTCCTACCAAGGGATCGGACATGGGGGTGTTTTTTCTTACTCACATTTTAATGCAGATCTACCTAATTTGCACTACCAAAACCAATAGAGACCCTCCAAAAAGTTATCATTCAAAATTTGCACTTCCATTTCATGATGCCGTTCTCCAACCAAAATCAGAGCAGAAAAAAATGCACACATGGGACACTGTAAATATATTATGGGACATGGTACCCAAGACATATATATTAGTGAAAATTGTGTAACATTATATTCGCAGAAATTGCCCTTTAAATTGTGTACAAAAACACATGTGAAAAAATCACAACATGGGACAAATTGACAGTTTTCTCCCCTCCTTCTTCTACCTATGCATGGACTTTCCTGCTCATTTCAGCAGAAGGGGCTGTCTCTGCACAAATATTCTTTTGAATTGAGCTCTCCCCTTCACTGAATGAAGAATATTGCTAACTTGGAATCACAGAGTGCTCAACAAATAGGGAGAACTATATTTGAAAGCAAGCAGAATACATGGTATTTTGCAAAGTATTCCACTGAAAGCTTGGCTAAAATTGCCTAGCTGTTCAAGTCTGAAGACTGTAGTGGTAGGAGAGATTTGAAAAATAGTCCCATCTTTGATCTGTGTTTTCAGTCCAATGCACAAATAGGTTCAGCCACAGCTATATTCCTCTTTTCATACTACAAAAGGCCTGGATAGATATCTGAAGTCTTTTTTTTTTTTTTTTTTTTTTTACAAAATGTTATCTGTTACTAATGCCAGAATACAAAGTAATCAGTGAAAGCTACAGGGAGTAATATACCCACACAGAGAGAGCCAAAGGAAAACATCTTGGAGAGATGAGAATGTCAGTGAAAGGAACGAGGAAAGGGGAGATCTGAAAATACTATTGTAGCTAACAACATTGTACATTAGCCACCATTATGTGAAAGATCCCACACTTGAATAAAAGCACATCATTATTTTAAAATCACATTGGGTAATAATCCACCATTGAACAAGCTTTCACTCACATAAAGAGACTTCACTTTCTTCACTTCTCCCCTGAAGCCCTCTGCACACCCTATAATCAGCTTCAGAGGGTTCCCAACATTCAGGAGCAGATTGGGGGAGCAGAGAATTACATAAGGGAGGAAAGGGAGGTGGATTCCCCTTGTGTAAGTAGGAGTGCATTCTACTCATGCACTGACAGCTTTGTATACAACCTAGTGACTGGATATGGTGAGAGTGCAAATTCATCCATCATCTGTGAAATTTGAAGTGCTGCGCTTTGACATTTGTTCTAGCTTTTGTATCTGAACACTTAAGTACAGAACCTAGATGGTGGCCTTGTTTTGAATTATATCTCTTCTATACTTCACACACTTTTGAATATAATAAAAATGGTTTCAAATTATAACAAGTAGTACTTCTGAAAAACTTCCAAGCCACCTGACTTCACTTTTATACTCCATAATCATAATAACTAAGGCTTACTTCAGTCTTGTTCCCTGGAGTTGTAACCTGCTTGCCCCCTGTGTTGTATGATGGCTAATTTTATTCATCATCACCCCAGCAATGAAAAACTGGAATTCAGGCACTGTCTGGGCAGGGAATCCAAATCTAGCACTGGCATTTTGAGCAGCCATCAAACAATTATATATTACCCACACAAACACCCCAGAACCTTCCAATTACTAAAGGATATGGCTGCCCCTTGTTTTCACCAGCTAGAACAAGCATGTTTTTAAAATAGCAATAAAATACACCAAACCAAAATTACAGCTGCAGAGAAACATCAGTTAACTACAGATGACTAGAGATAATAAAAAGAATTCTAAATTATTCATCATCAAATTTCTATTTTGCCCTTCCAAATGGAGCTCAAAGTGTCAAACAGCAAAGTAGTAAAACAATGCAATTAAAAATAAGAAATTCATTTAAAACCTTTTTCAAAACAATTAAAGACAATCTAAAAATAATTAATAACAGTCACATACCCTCATAACAAATAACTTCAAGAGCAGTATTTTCCAGTCATCAGATGCCTGGGTAAACAGGAATGTTTATACATTCCTCCTGAATGTTAATATTTAGTGACAGATACACCTCACTAGGTGAGCATTCCACAAAAAGAGAACCACCACTGAGACGGATCTGTCATTGGTTAGCACCAACCAGAGAGCCCCCATGGCAGCAGCACCAACAGGCAGAGATGGTTGTGTTTCAGTTACTCAAGGCTCAAGGATGTGGACAAGGTGCTTGGATTGGTTAGGGTGACCACTTGCACTCAGACCCTTGCCCCTCTTGGCTGATAAAATCAAGCAGGGAGGGGACAGCTGGCTGGGCCAGAGTGGCGATTAACGCCTCCTTACTAGAGCGGGTGGTCCCTGTCTGCTTAAAGGAGGCACTGGTAAAACTATTCCTCAAGAAACTCTCCCTGGATTTAGAAAATCTAAGTAATTACAGGCCAGTTGTCACTCTCCCCTTCTAGGACAAGGTTCCTGAGTGGGTGGTCAGAAACAAGAGCCAGGCACTCTTAAAGGAAACGGATTTTCTAGATCCATTTTAAATGGGGTTTAGGTCTGGTTTTGGCATAGAAATTGCTTTTGTTTCCTTGTATGAGGACCTTTTGGATGAGAGACAGAGGAAATATGTCCTTATTAATTCCCCATCTCTCAGCGGCTTTTGCTTTGTTGTAGTTCTGGGCCTACTTGGATGGTCATTTCCAGAGGGTGATGCTTGGGCCCCATGGAGCCTTCAATGTTGGGTTCTTCAGGATTCAATTTTACTCCCCAAGCTGTTTAACATCTACATGAAATGGCTGAGTGTGATTATCCAGAGGTTTGGAGTGTGATGTCAGCAATATGCTGATGTCACACAGCTCTACTTCTCCTTTACATCTGCAGGTGAGGCAGTGGCTGTGCTGGACCGTTGCCTTGCCTTGGTAAAGGACTGGGTGAGAACCAACAAACCGAAGCTCAATTCAGATAAGACCAAGGTACTGAGGAAGGAAAGGGGACGAACAGAGGGAAGAACAGGGTGGAATGGGGACGACATAGAATGGGGACAGAATGGGTGGTGTAGGCAATGTGCGCTTTGACCTAAAACGCAACACCCATGGAAATGGGGAGTAGCCTGTAGGCCTTTGAACATGCACAGCAAAAGGAAAACTTCTGGAATCACTGAAAACCATCAGATTCCAATCGATTCATCACCAGCATTGGAATCTAGAACAGTTTCTGTATGCATCCCACAAATTTAACAGAATCCAGATTGGAATATCCAGGTCTGTCATACTTATTTCTGGCTGAAATCTGTGAGTCTGGACTACAGTAGGGGAGAAAAAAATCCAGAAAGCAACACTTTATTTCCAACTCTGACAGACTTGAATTCCTGCAGGATGTGTAGCATTGAGGTAAACAGTAAATAAGGTAAGCCTACAAAGAACCACCTCTACTGTCCCTCCCTCCCAGGCATCCTCATGTCAGCTGATGAAAGAAGAAGCTCAAGTAAAGGGAAGTTTTCCTTCTGCACATATGTTTTCCCTCTGCACATAACTGTGGCCTTATGGGAAGCATTGCTTCTTTCAATCTATCTATAAATTGGTGGTAGGGCTCTGAATTAAGTTGTTTAATATTAACAAAAGAGCTCAGCGGCTGCCCTGAGACAGGGACTTTTCGAAAGGCGCGCTGTACGCAAGTCGCGGTGCGGCTAAAATGTGCAGGCGTCAGCGTCGCCTGGGCTGTTATATTATCAAAAAGACCGGCACCATAAAGTTCATTAGCTGTATGCTGGGCATCAGACAGGGCTGAAGCACTAAGCCGAAATTCACTATCAAAGACAACATACTGGGCTGGTGAGAGCAACATGCGCATTAAATCCTTCCAATCTTGGGGCAGCATGGTATAACCAGACGCAATCCCCTCCAGCATCCCTGTGACATAGGAGGATTTTAAGCCAGAATCAGCAATGGCCCTCCTCAATTCTCTCAATACAGAATAAGGAAGGGTTTCATAAAACACCTGTTGTTGAGCATTTCCTGCGTTTGCATAGGTGATAGGGAAGGCAGATGGCATTTCCCCCGCCCACTCAGATTCTTCCTGCAAGGACAAAAGCCCCTTCTGTCTTGCCTGAGAAAGTGCAGCACGCACGGCTCCAGGAGGAGCAGGCAAAGAAGGAGGGGGGGAAGGGGGATGGGGGGGTGGAAGCAGGTTGAGATGGAGGAGAAGCAGGGGGGGGTTTGCCGGGCTGCGAAGGAGAAGGAGGCAGAATCAGTGGAGAAGTGGGGTAAGGGGGGGGATTGTCTGCTGCAGGCAGGAGAGCAGGGGCCGAAGGAGACGCCTGGGGGACCTGGGGTCCAAACTTTGCAACGGCCTCTGCACATTTCTGCCAGGTAAGCAGACAATGAATCGGAGCCCTCGGTTCTGCAAAGAGGGTCTTTCCGATCTTTTGCCAAGTCTCCACGTCGAGAGAGCCAGTCTCAGGATAGAAAAGACATTGGCGATTAATTTCACAAATGAGGTGTTCAATTTCTTTTAAGGAAACATGAGCACCCACAACCCGCTGTCTAACTAAAGAGAACAATTCCCTAGCATGTCGTTTCTGCAATTTTGTTAAATCGCCGCCCATACTCACGAAGTAGCACGCTTTGACTTTTCCAGTCGAGTGAAGTACAGGGGCTGGGCTGCGTAAGGGATCTGGCACGTCCGGGGTCACCAGATGTAGGAATGAAAATCACGGGAGACGAGCAGTGGGTGTCACGAGAGGCGTCTGCCGGGAAGTCCCGGGAACTCTCTTTTATTGAATATTACAAACATTGCCACAGGTGTGCTTGTGGCTGATTGGTTGATACAAACACAAAGAAACTCGTTGCTTATTGGTTAATGCAAATGCAAGGCGGGAATTACATGTGAGGGGTGGGAATTACATGTGAACATTAATCACTGGTAGATTAAAGGCTGGGAGACGAGGTTGGGACTAGACAAGCATGAAACCTCCTAATTAATAATAACTAAAGATTAATATGGCATAAAACAATTACTAATGATTGATCATAACATGAAAGAATACAATAATCAAGTTCTATAGATGTGGTCAGTTATGCATGGAGAACGAGTCACCATGAACTTAAGGTGAACTGAGCGATGAGGGAATGTCTTGGTGTTTGGAACAGGTTCGTACAGTGTGTGCAGAAACAGAGAAAAGATTATAAGCAAGACTTCCCAGAATGCAAGAGAAAAGAAGCAATGCTTCCCATAAGGCCACAGTTATGTGCAGAGGGAAAACATATGTGCAGAAGGAAAACTTCCCTTTATCCTCCTATTTGTAGTTAAACTATATAGCTTTAGTTACAGATAGGTAGCCGTGTTGGTCTGCCACAGTCAAAACAAAACAAATTCCTTCCAGTAGCACCTTAAAGACCAACTAAGTCAGTTCTTGGTATGAGCTTTCGTGTGCATGCACACTTCTTCAGAAGTGTGCATGTATCTGAAGAAGTGTGCATGCACACGAAAGCTCATACCAAGAACTGACTTAGTTGGTCTTTAAGGTGCTACTGGAAGGAATTTGTTTTATATAGCTTTAGTAAGACTGAAACATCTAAATTCCTATGTAAACAGGTGCATATTTTAGCTCTCCTTCCCAGGGGCATAGTAAGTGTTATTAAATATAGCGCAGGCAGCAGATTTTCTTTTATGAAGATTTAGTTATATCAACAGAACTCTGAAAAGATTTGCAGTAGAAAGCAGTGAAGTACTAAAATATCATAGTTCTCTGAACTGACACGTTGTTATCAGTCTTATGATGGCTTTCTTTAGGGCTGTCATTGGATTATGGTAATTTTTCTAAGTAATGGATCTCATCAGTGTAGAAACCTGTAAACTACTGAGAGCTCAGGAGAAGCAGAGAGAGAGTGTGTGAGAGCGCACTACGGTATAAATAGCTGTGCACTCAAGAAATTCCAAACTGGGTTAGAAATTCTGTTCTCTTCCATACACCCCATTCCCCCTACCCAGGAGAAAATAAGGAAACAACTTCCCAAACACAATTCTTTTCTACACCTTCAGCAAAGAGTGAAAAAGACAGGAGTCCCCACCTTCAGCTATTTAAGCAAGAAAAAAAATGCTCTCAGAAGATATCTGTCTTTGTGCGTTTTCTGTATCTTGGTTAAAGATGCCAACTGGGAACACAATGTGAATTGTATTTTGGGCTGGCTTTAACCTTGACAGAAGCATAGGATTGGTTCAGAAACAGTTATTTTGCTGTCTCCATGGAAGAGTCTGAAGCTCGCAGTGTGAACTGGCCTGTGCACAGATGCAGCCTGCAACAACGTCTACAAGTCTGAAACCACTTTTTTTTCCCCAGCTACCACAAACATAGGGTTGGTTATTTCTGCCAATAGAGAAGCTTCCTCTAACACGAACTTTCTCCACTGGAGAAAAGAGCCTTTTCTGTTGTGTAGAAGGGAACCTTTAGATCCCACCCGTGGGAAATGCTGTAGCTTTAACTTTTCTTCATGTGGTTGAGGATTGGGGAGTGAAGCTGTGGCTCCTTACACGAAGAAGCCCATAACTGCACGATCAAACCCACAGCCTTTCCACAAAATCAGTTTTTAGCACAAAAAATGCACATTTGTTTCCCATTTGTAGTTCAAAGTCTAGATATCTTCCCTCTGTATTGTGATTCTGTTAAGCACCCCACATATGATTTTTTTTTCCTAGCAATAGATGCACTCTATTTTGTAGCTAGGAAACATGGCCAGTTCTGCCATTAGACAGGGTGAGATCACTCACTTCAGGGGTACCATTAAATTTCCAATTATTTAGCTATTATAATATTTTTACCATTATGGAAGAACATTTGGATGTTATATCTCAGGCAGCAAAATCTCCTGGGTCATCACTTGTGGAAAAATGTGATTATTTCCCCAGGTATCACAACCATTTATATTGAAATTGCTGGGTGGAACTTAGCTGCTTGAGTGTCATAAGTGCTTAATGGATAATGCCAATGATGTGAATAATATTAAGCAGCACACAATATCTTTATCACCTACGCTCAAAGGACCTAACTAAACTTGACACAGGAGATATGCCAGTGGATCTCCCAAAACCTTGTCCTCTTCCTAAAACCAGCTGCAATATGAGTGCCTGTTTTTCCCCCCTGCACAGTTCCAGTGCAGGCAATTCCGATCATCATGGAAGGAGAGGGTTAAGTACCCCCCATCATGCCACAACTCAAATTTAAATCCCCCCAGCAGCTTCTTTTAGCAAAATTTAAAATGTTGGAAGGTGCATTCATGCATCTTCTGTGTCATTTCATTCAGCCCTAAGGAAGTTTTTTCAGGTATTTTGTATCTTAAAGCAATACTCCTACTTGACAGGTTCCAGCATCTTGTCCCTCTTCATATTCATCCTAAGGAAATGGTTGCTTAGCTGGAGTTGTCATATCACCATTCTAATGCTGTGCTAGAGAAGCCAAGCTGGTATTGACTGAACTGTGACAGGGAACATTGCCTGCACATGTACTGGACTCTGCGACTTAAGACATATTTGGGCACTCAGCTCAGATGCCTGAAGTGCTATTACCCTTCTTTGGCCCAAAGGAAAATGCCAGACACAGATTCAGGAAAATCTCCAGACACTGTAATGTAAGACTTGTCATGAGCCAGGAGTCAGCTTCACCTGCTGAGCAGCAGCCTGAAGGAGCAGAAGTCAAAGTGACTCCACCTGCTGCTGATCAGCCTTCTTGCTTCTGATGAGAACCAGCTGGCTCCAGCTTTCTTAAGCAGGGTTACCAGTCTTAGTCAGTTGCTGGAAACAATACGGTAATTGTCATTCTTGACCAGACCTTGCTGCTTCTTGCAACCTTGGACCCTCGGCTTTCTTGACCCCTGAATCATCTGACTACTGAACTGAGATACTTCTGACCTTAAGACTGGACTGGACCGTGTATATGGACTCTGCCTCCAGGCAAGTAGCCCCCTGAAACTTGGCTAGCTGGCTGGCTTCTCCCTCCACTGAGCTCTGCCATGGCTGGCAGCATAGAACTACGGCAAGACTGCTGGAGCCATACAAACAAAGCTTCAGATTTGCAGTCTGAATGATACTCTGGGTTTAACTGGCAATGATGAAGGTAAAATAATTTCCTTTATCTGAAACTTGGAGAAATTATTCAATTATAAAATATCTTTCCTTTATCTTAAACTTGGAGAAATTATTTAGAAACCAAGAATAAGACGATTCAACATTTCACTTCATCGTTCCATTTAATGAATAAATGGAAGATGACATATTGCCCTTAAGCAAACTATTGTCTTACCACTACTACTGAGCAATCCAGACATTGTAACAAGGGTAAAAATACACAGCCTAGAGGTGTCACGCACCAGGGAAACCCAAACTGTTTCATAAATGGGGGCCATTCCAAATGTTCCAAAATACAGAAAAGCACTTTCACATAATGTGAGACTGCCCCCCCCACCCCCCATGGTTTTGTCTCATCTTATGGCCGCACATGAATGCATTTTGGAGAACCCATTTATTCCAGGAAACAATAACTTCCCAGCATAGTTTATTTGCTTACCCACTGAATACATATCTATCCTCCTTTTAAACTGAGTTAATTTGCAAGGATCTTTCAGTGAGAAACCCAAAAACCACAACAAATATTAATACAGTAAATCAAAACAGACATCAGCAATAAAGCACAGAAATCCTTTCTTACAGATAGGTTGGCCAAATAAAACAGTTTTAACCTGGCACCTGAAACTCAATAGCTTTATTTGCAGGCAAAACTGTGAGGAGAGTATTCCATAACAGTGGTGCCATCATATTAAAGTTCTGTTTTTTGTTATTGCCTATGAAGGCACCTAAAGAAGGGCCTTTGAAGATTATCTTAATAGGCAGCCATGTTCCTATGGAAAGCAGACAATCATTTACATAGCCCAGTCAAAACCAACACTTTGAATTGTACCCAGAAATGCACAAGAACATGTGCACTCCTGGTGCTGGTTATTACTTTTAAATTGTGGTACTTGGTGCCCATTGGGAATGGTAAGGTGGAAGGCAGGGATACCAACAGTAAGAGAAGCCAGAGTGAATCGTAGGCAGAGCCAACTAGTTGCAGATTTGTTCCCATCTTCCTTCAGCCTTAGTTCTATAACATGGGTAGGCAAACTAAGGCCCAGGGGCTGGATCCGGTCCAATCGCCTTCTAAATCCGACCCACGGAAGGTCCAGGAATCAGCGTGTTTTTACCGAGTAGAATGTGTCCTTTATTTGTGGGGCCTGCCTGGTGTTTTTACATGAGTAGAGTGTGTTGTTGTTAACCCTCTCCTTCCCTGTAATGGCTCCAACAAATTTTACTGTAAGTTATGATCAGGGCCTCCATAGTTGGTATGGAGATAAATGTTGATTCACATAACTTGAACGGACACATTTAGCATTCATGTGTACTTTGGCCCTTAGTCCAAGACCACTGAAAACCGATAGATTATTTTCTACTAAACTGAGCACTGCACTGATTTTTAGAATGGTTCCCAGTGTTAAGTCTTTGAGGGACAAAGGGCCAAAAATGTTCTACCATTGTTTTTAAAACTTAAAAATAAATGTTGCATGAAAGATGTCTAGAAAAATTTACTGCTCTATATAATGTTTCACTGAACAATTTACTAGTTCAATTCTGCTATACAAAGAGATGCTATCTTTAATAAGGACTCCTGTACGAGCCTTCGTATTTTCATTCTGGTCATTCAACTCTTTGATCTTATTATACAGATTTTGCGCTATGTCATCCATTCCTTTGAAAAACAGAAGTTTCAGATTCAGTTTTCAAGCTTAGATTCAAGTAAGTCCAATGGTGACCTGAGGGCATAAACAGAAGAAAGTATGCTCCTAATAAAATTCTGGAAGATTTTGTCAAATAAGACGGATAACAATTTTGTAGCTGAATAAAAAATACGGCTCCCAAAAATAAGAAAAATGAATTACAATAATGAAATGGGATTTCAAGTGATGGATGAACAGCCCAAAAAACAACAAAAAACCTTGTCACCTTAAAGATTAGGGAATTTAACAAATTTTGCTTTTTCTTGCTACCATTGGCTACCACAGCTATCCCTCTGGAAATTGTTACAATGGAAAATTACAAAAATACTTTTTTCTTTAATTCATTTAATTAATTCATTAATAAAGTCAATGGGATTTATAGCCACATGAATACTTTAGGACTAAGAAGTTGTCTGCATCAGTCAAGAATGCATATACTTCATTTAGTCTGACCATTGTCAACATCTCTGGAGACATTTCATGAAGGAATAATTGTGAATACAGTAATCAATAACCTAACCAATCCTCAACCACAAAGAATGCATTTCTAATTACTGATAATATTTATTCAACAATTACAACTGCATTATTTTCTCAGAAGTAGCGGATGGTTGGTTTTCCTTTACTGGAGTGGAGGTTTTTGTGTGTGTGTGCCAAAAGTAGGATTCTGGGGGCGGGGGGGGGGAGTTTTAATCCCTTTTGACATCACTCTCCTTTGAAGAGGGGATAATGGCAAATCCTGGGATAATGGGAACATACTGCTTCTCCTTTTTTGTGCTTTATCCCAGGATGTCACTGTTGGCATGGGAAAGGCACTGAGTCAAGAAAAGTGTAAATCCATCACTTCAAGCTTCTCTTGGCATATGCCTTTTAACTAAATTGTTCTCAAGAACTTGAAATCTCACAGCAGCTAAACAGGGAGTACCCTACAATGCCTATATAATCCAGTTGCCGCTCCAGTTTGGCTATAAACAGCATGCATTCATAATTACTCACATATTTGTATAGGTGCATATATGAATTGGTCAGGCTGTCTCATTTATTTGGAATATAAGAGCTATAATCTCTTTATGCAATACTGCTAGAGCTGCCTCCGGTTCTGTTAAACCAGTCAATAGGCCCATTTATATTTTGGCTTCAGAATTTGGCATTGTAAAACGTGTTTGCATTGGAATGAATTAACACATGCATATGAGCAATGTAGACAGGACCCCAGGACAGGAAATATAGCTGCAGGCAGGAATACAAGAACATCATGAGGGGGAGCAGAAGGAATCCAAGAGCCGATAGAACAGCCGTAATACCTGAACTACATGCAACCTTAACCGTGTAGTTAAACATGCTGAGTGATTGTTTCCAAATTGTTTCCTGGCTTCAGTCTTTAGGGTGGTGTGCGGGTAGGGAAGCGTTAACCATTGTCCTCAGGGCAGTTCTAATCTGGATCCCCACACATTCATAAACACAGTCAATTTGCATTGGAAAAAAGTCCCATTCATTTCAATCAAACTTTTCTTTTTTTGCAATGCAAACAGCTCATGGGGGGCATACAGAGTGGGAAAGAATGGGTTAAAGCTCCCCACTACCTTTACACTAGAGTACCAATCTGAATTACCGTATTTTTCGCCCTATAGGACGCACTTTTTCCCCTCCAAAAATGAAGGGGAAATGTGTGTGTGTCCTATGGGGCGAATGCAGGCTTTCGCTGAAGCCTGGAGAGCGAGAGGCATCGGTGCGCACCGACCCCTCTCGCTCTCCAGGCTTCAGGAAGCTATCCGCAAGCCTTGCGCGCCCCGGGGGAGTTCCTGCGGGCTCGCAAGGCTTGCGGAGAGTTGCCTGTTCTGGGGGCTGGGGTTGGGGGAAGCTTGGGCTTCCCCCGCCCCAGCCCGGCAGCTGGGGGGGGGAATAATTTTTTTTTATTCATCCCCCCCCCCCAAAAAAAACAAGGTGCGTCCTATGGGCCAGTGCATCCTATAGGGCGAAAAATACGGTAGTTTCCCTGTTCTGGCAATCTATGGGTAAGAAGACAGAACTATGCAACTAACTCAGTGGTTCTCAAGCTTTTTTTCTCTGGGCCACACTTTCAGAATAAAAATTTCCTCATGCCTCACCACAATCATAGGACATAAAGTACAGAACAATGCAGCTACATAAGAACAGGAATCATTCCCAAAATATACTGGTAATTATAAATGAGCTTCACAATATGTACCTTAAGGATGTATACAAACTCAGTGTGAGCTTGCGGTATCACTCTTGCTCTCATTTTGAAAAGATACCTATCCATATTCTTCAAATAAAAAAAATATTTTGATACTATACTATACTGAAATTTTTAAATGTTTCTCTGTCTTTGAATCTTCCCACCACTCTTACTATCCCCTCCTGCCACACCCTTTCAGAACCACTGAGTTAACTTCATGTAGACTGAGCCTGTTTGTTGTTGCTTTCTCTCCCAGAATTTCAGTTTACATTAAATACTAAATAGATGTCACAGATACGATAATGGATCTGTTAGGCCATTCTAGGAAATATTTCAAAGTATGATTGATAGTTACATTCCTGGCAATTGCAACCTCATTAGTCTAATGTCCGTCCTTGGCAATTTGGTGGAAAGCATTATAAAAACTAAAATTATTCAACTTATCAAAGACTTGCTGAAGAAGGAACAGCATAGTTTCTGCAAATGCAAGTCCTGCCTCAGCAACCTTCTAGGTTTATTTAAGAGTGCCAGTAAGCACGTAAATATCCAGTAGACACAACATACCTGAACTTCCCAAAAGCTTGTGACAAAAACAGTAGAGTTTCCTGATTAAACCAAGGTGATAAATGGCCTTTCCCCTTATGAACTGGTAACTCATTAAAGAACAGAAAGCAGAGGGACAGTTCTCACAATGGAGGGAAGTAAGCTGAAGGATGATCCCACAAGGTTCTGCATTGAGAATATTGCTATTTAATTATTGCATTGATTTTGAGTCAGGGGTGAGCAGTGAGATAGCCAAGATGGACTCCTAATTATTCAGGATTGCGTAAACCCTTACAGGCTGTAAAGAACTCCAGAGGGATCTGTATAAACCAAGTGAGCAGGCAGCAAAAGAGTGCAAAATCATTTTATTTGGATTGTCCCTCTCAAGATGGCTCCCAACATGTTAAAGGCAATCTAACGACATCAGACAATAAGATTGTAGGTACAGTCCTGTGCTTGTGTATTCAGAACGAAGCCCTTCTTATTCTCAGCTATGTGTGTATAGGATTGCAGCCTTAATGTAAATACTTGTAAAATCCCAGGAGTTTTTAGCTGGCCTCTACCTGAGGCAGGATGCTGGACTAGACAGACTACATGTTTGTTCCAGCAGGGCTCTTCTTATATGCTTAATCTGATTCCTGTGAAGCTGAAACTGATTCAGTTGAACTCATTTATGCAGCTGACATTAGAAGCTCATTTACCTCCTCCTGTGGTGTTTCCCCTGCAAAACTGGCACATAACAGGCACTCTACCTCAGAGTGATTTCAGGCAGCTCAAAAGAAAAGGGAGGGAGCGCATTGGTGGGGGAAACACACATAATCAGCAAGAGACATGTACAGAGCAAGCCCAGGTTCTCCAGTACAATCTTACCACTGGGCAGAGATCAAGTAGCAAGCAGAGTCAATTAGCCCTTTGGTAGCCAGAGCAGGGTGTCCTAGTGTGACTGGAACACTGAAAATAGAGAAGGAGATTTGAGGAGGGGCAGGGATGGTGGGTTTCTTCCTTTCTGCCACATTCCCTGTGCAAAACAGCTGAAGCATACTGTAAATGCATATGTTGGTGAAAATAGCATTTAATAATAATAATTTATTATTTACATGCTGCCCATCTGACTGAATTATGTTTGGCGAAATTTGCAGAAATGGGTATACAGTGGTACCTCGGGTTACATACGCTTCAGGTTACAGACTCCGCTAACCTAGAAATAGTACCTCGGGTTAAGAACTTTGCTTCAGGATGAGAACAGAAATCGTGTTCCGGCGGCGTGGCAGCAGCAGGAGGCCCCATTAGCTAAAGTGGTGCTTCAGGTTAAGAACAGTTTCAGGTTAAGAACAGACCTCCGGAACGAATTAAGGACTTAACCTGAAGTACCACTGTACAGTGGAACCTCGGTTCTCGAACGTCTCCATTGATGAACATTTCGGAACCTGAACACCGAAAAGCTGGAAGTGACTGCTTTGGTTTTTGAATGATTTTCGGAAGCCGAACATGCTACACAGCTTCCATTTTGAGTTTCCCTATTGAATTGAGGCTCCAGCTTTCAGTTTTGGGACGTTTCGGAAGTCGAACAGTCTTCCAGAACAGATTACGTTCGAAAACCAAGGTTCCACTGTATTGAGTAGAAAATGCATATTAAAATAACAACCACAAACTGTCCAGGCACAGGCAAGACCCAGGCTTGCTTAGCTTTAGCAATGTGGTGACCTCATGTACCTTCATACATATCCTGGGACCCTTACTGTGGAACAGGTTTCGTGGGGTATGCTGGGGTAAGAAGCAAATTGATTCTTGCTCTTCTGTTCCAAGAAGCCTCCACTGGATCAAAGAGCCTTCTGTGAATGGAAGGACGACATTATATATAACTCATTGTATTGTGCATCATTCCTCTCAGTGAATGCCATTTAATAAGGAAGAATCTGTCTTCTTGCTGTGTTTTGGTGTGTATTTCTTTGTCACTCATTTCTCCCACTTTTTCCTCCCAGAAGTTTGGGACAATGTTCTTGGGTTTTGTTTTCTCATTTTACCCCCGCCACCACATTGTGAGGTAGGCAGTTTTATTCATTTGTTCGTTCATTTACTTAGGGAAAAATCTATGCCACCCTTCAGAATCATGGTTCCCCAGGTGGCTAACAAAATGAAAACCATTAAAACAGTCATATCAATTATCAGATTAACCACAGTAAAACAGCAGGTGATGAACGCCGGAAAATTACAGTGGTGGCGAAAAACAAATTCAGCGGAGATGTAACAACTGTGTTTCTCTGTCAAATGGAAAAGACAGTGTGATTTGGTACAGACAAGCCTTGGCCTCAAATATGAGTGGCTCACCTATGAAGAAAAGGTTGCAGTATTCAGGACTTTTTAGTTTAGAGAAAAGGTGACCAAGAGGAGTGGCATATAATTATGCATGGTGTGTGGAAAGTGGAGAGAGGAATACAAGGTCTCCCTCTCTCATAACACTAGAACTCATGGACATTGTTGTTGTTGTTGTTCTTAAAATTTATGTACCACCCTATATCCACAGGTCTCAGGGCAGTTCACAGGATAAATTCAGAATATAAAACCACAAAATACATAATCAAAATAAGAACAAAAACAACCCAATAAGACACCCCCCCAACACATTTTAAAAGGGCACAGGATGTCAATCAACCCAAGGCCTGTTTAAAGAGGAGTGTTTTCGCCTGGAGCCTAAAGGTATATAATGAAGGCACCAAGCAAACCTCCCTGGGGAGGAGCGTTATTCCACAGATGGGGAGCCACTGCAGAAAAGGCCCGTTCTCCTGTTGCCACCCTCCGGACCTGTCATGAAGGAGCCCACAAAGGGTCAATGAAGCTGAACGTTGGAAGATTCAGGACAGATAAAAGAGAGTTTCTTCTTCATGCGGGGCATAGTTGGAACTGGTTCCCACAGGAGACAGTGATGGCTTTAAAAGAGGATTAGACAAATTCATGGAGGTAAAGGCTATCAATGGCTACTGGCCATTATGGTTATGCTCAGCCTCCATGGCCAAGGGCAATAATGCTTCTGGACACCAGTTGCTGGAAGCTGTAGGAGGGGAGAGTGCTCTTGTTTTCAGGTCCTGCTTGAGTTTCCCACAGCCACCTGGGTGGCCACTGTGAGAACAGGACGCTGCCCTATGCAGAGCATTGCCTCCTTCAGCAGGCTATTATGTTTTTATGTTCTCGGCACTTACGGTTCACTTACCATGCGATCTTATACATGCCAACTCAGAAGCAAAGCTCCTACTGTCTTCAGTGAGCCTTCATCCCGGATGAGTGTGTATTTGGAACAGATTTCTTGTAATGGTGAATAGAAATAAAAATGTAACTCCCTTTAACATGTGCCTCTGATAACAACAAGAAGTAGGGAAGGGGCACACATTTCCACTTGTTCCATTTAAATGAGACAAGGAACTGTTTTGATGCAGTAAAGAGAAGATGAGTGGTCTAAAATGTCATTCTGCTTCAGAAAACTCTTAAGAGAAGACCAGTTGCTCATCTGCTATTGCAATTTCAACAGTTATTTAAAAGACCAGTAATTGGTTATTGAGTCACCATTATTATATAGTGGATATCTGGCTTACTACTTTAAACAAAACTCCACATTGTTGCTAAAAAAAAACCCAAACACCCCACTCAGCTAATTACAGACCAAAGCAAAACACACACATTTCAATCCCCAATATAGGAATTAACCATTGCTGCACTTCTGCACTGCATTTAATACTACTACATCTCACACACAAGCAGTGCTTTTTTCTGGGGTTACAGAGGGGTATGCATACCCCTAAAGATTTTGTGAATCTTTGTACTTTTGTCCATTTACTGTATTTATTTCCCCCCGATCTGAACTATAAAATGGTGGTTTTCTTGAGTCAAAATGAGAGTATTCCTTAAACATTTTTAAAGGGGGGGGGGCACAGCACACAATGGTTTTGAAGCTCTTATGAAGTCCTTTGGAGACAAGGTGAGGAATGCAACTTCAAGATTTGTACCTGAGGGAAGTTCTCCATCTCTTGCATGCACAAACATATATATTGGGTGTGCTAATTTCATCACATCTCCAAAAACATTTATTTTCAACATGAGAAGCATTTTTGTAGAGGGGAATGAAAAACTTATGCAATTAATCATGGCTTATAAGTCCAGGTATACCCTTCATATACACATGAAATACCAAACAGTGGCTTCACATTATGTGAGTGAGACTTGGGCTTTTGCACACTTTTTACCTTACCACTCCCTCCTCCCTTGGCATAATCCTATTTTCTCCTTTGCACGGCAAACCAGTTTTACATTACACCTATAATGGCAAAATATGCTTTGAGCTTGCCCTTCAAACCAGGATTGAAAAACCATGGTTTGTCACACAAGGAGTGTGCACAGTGTGGAGGAAATACATAAGCCCCAGGCTCCCTTTTGTTACTCCAAACCATGTGTAACCTGGTTCTTCTGAACTGACCTATCAGTGGTGGAGGTAGGGGGTGTGGCGGGACGGGTCACCCCGGATGTCATCACTGAGGGGGTGACAAAAATATGAGTTTAAAAAATGAAAAAATGGGCTCACAAAACTTTTTAGTTCAGTCAACAAACCCAACGAAACGCGGCTGGCACTGGGTGCCTCACCACAGGGGCCGGCACTTACCGCGGGGCCTGCAGCGTACCCGAGGCATGTGTCTCTCCTGGGAGTGACGTGGTGGCTTGAGCACCTGCAGGCTCAGCGCTGCCTGAAATGGCAGCATGGAGCTTGCGTCTGTCCTCCGCCTCTCCCTCAGCCGCCCTACAGCTGAGGGGGGAGGCTGTGGAGAGGCTCCACACAGCCCGCCCTGCCCCCATAGGTGGCTCATCCTGTCCCCGACTGGACATGTGCGCCGCACTGGGCACCCAAGCAGCTAGCTATGCCACTGCCTTCTAGGTAAAGGGACCCCTGACCATTAGGTCCAATTGTGACTGACTCTGGGGTTGCGGCGCTCATCTCGCTTTATTGGCCGAGGGAGCCGGCGTACAGCTTCTGGGTCATGTGGCCAGCATGACTAAGCCGCTTCTGGCGAACCAGAGCAGCGCACAGAAACGCCGTTTACCTTCCCACCAGAGCGGTACCTATTTATCTACTTGCACTTTGACGTGCTTTCGAACTGCTAGGTTGGCAGGAGCAGGGACCGAGCAACGGGAGCTCACCCCGTCACGGGGATTCGAACCGCTGACCTTCTGATCGGCAAGTCCTAGGCTCTGTGGTTTAACCCACAGCGCCACCCATGTCCCTTGCCTTCTATGTAGAAGCTGCCAAAAAAAAAAAAAAAGGATGTGATGCTGGAGTCTGCACAGTCTTTTTGCCTTGTTTGCTATCATTAAGTGCTCTTAAAGTGCACAATGTGGGACTGATGCTTTAATAACAGCATACCAAAAGAATGAAGAGAAAGTGCAGGGCATCAATTGAAGTTTCTGAGGAATATTCTTTGTGAGTTAGCTGCTGCTGCTGCTGCTGCACAATAGCCCTGATTAACCCCTTACTGTTTCGACGTTAGTTATTTTTCACTTCAGTAGCGATTTTGCTCAAAATGTTGCCTGCAGGTTCTATTAAGCATGAAGATAATGAGATCTGATGTTACTAAATTGGACCTACATAAACTAGAGTATGTTCACCAATGCACTGTATTACTGTCACTTAGATTCTTTGGAGGTGAGGGGGAAGGGAAATAAATACAAACATATATTTAAACATATATTCTAAATAATGTTGACAGTCTTGAATTAAATCATGTAACAAAAATCAGTACCCATATCCTGGGGGACAGATGGAAATGAATCCAAGAATATTGCAGCCCCTAAGTAATGTCTGAAAAGTCAGGACAGGTTTGAGCAATATCTGTAATCCCATATTGGAAGAGTCTTTGTGGACCCAGTTGCAGGAAGCACAGAGAAGAGGTGAAATAAGACGCATTACATCAGTGTTTGGGTTGAAACAGGCCACAACTTCAGGGGTGGCCAACTCCCAAGAGACTGCAATCTACTCACAGAATTAAAAACTGGCAGTGATTTTTCACTGGTTTGTGAATTTTCATGTGGACTTGGGAACACCTGCTTAATTACTGGCACTGGGGGGGGGGGTGGGTTCAGGTCAAAGTTGTTCACCTTTTGTAGGGAGGAGGAAAGGCCCATTTTACTGGGGTTCAGGGCAAAGTTGTTAAGCTTTTTTTAGGAAGGAGCTTTTATCATCATCAACCTTTATTACAGTCCGGAGACCCAAAAAATCGTTACAAAGCAATACACAATTCATGCAGCCTACCTCCACGTTAAACAAGCATTTTGTTCAGAATATAGGGATCATTGGTTCTTGCAACCACCGATAAAAACTTTGCCACTGCTAATGTTCTAGCATTTGCCCGGTCTTCCAATAGGAACCTGACATAGTGAGCCTCTGATTTTCCCGGGAAAGGTACCAGCAAGGGTAATATCAGTTCAGCCCTGGCTTGCTCATATTTTGCACAGTGCAACAAAATATGTTTTATGGAATCGATGTCTTGAGCACACGAGCAAAGTCTGTCCTGGTAGAGAACTTCTCTCAACCTGCCATCCAACACTGCAGAAGGAAAGACATTTAGTATGGCTTTGGTAAAAAGCCTTCGATAATTTGGTACTGTCAGGTTTCTAATGTAAGATGTTAACTTAAAGACATGCCCATATTGTACTCCTACTGCTAGCGGACTACAGACTGTGTGTAACCAAGATCGCAAGTCACTGTGTGCATTATCCCATAATCTTTGCTTTAACGTCTTTAGGGCACCTTCATAACCCAGGTAATACAGTTGGGGGGGGGGGTAACAGACCAATAGAGGTGGCTTTTTTAGCCATGGATTTCTGCCATTTGCTGACAAATTCCTCATTGGTCAGGTGTTGGTACAAACCCTTCCCTAGATCAAACACTTTTATTAGGGAGTTTGAGGCTAAGCTGTTGGCCATTTTTAGGGAGAAAGGGGAACAGCCACTCACCAACAGATCAGAAGAAGAAGAAGAAGAAGAGTTTGGATTTGATATCCCGCCTTTCACTCCCTTTAAGGAGTCTCAAAGCGGCTAACATTCTCCTTTCCCTTCCTCCCCCACAACAAACACTCTGTGAGGTGAGTGGGGCTGAGAGACTTCAAAGAAGTGTGACTGGCCCAAGGTCACCCAGCAGCTGCATGTGGAGGAGCGGAGACGCGAACCCGGATCCCCAGATTACGAGACTACCGCTCTTAACCACTACACCACACTGGCTCTCACTGGGGAAACAGACAGCCTCACTGAGTAAACAACTCCTTCCATTCTGCAACAATGGAGGGCGGGCTGAGGGGGCAATCTGCTCCTCCCAATATGCTTCCTCTTCTCCCTCTGACCACTTGTTGTCATCCCACCACCAATCCCCTGGCCCTGAGCCGCCTTCCCTCGAGGGTTCCCTTGGAGGTTTCCCCCACTGGCGCCTCCCAACACTAGTCTGCATCCAGCCAGTTCATGACACCCCACAATGGAGACATGGAGAACAAAGGCCCCAGTCTGGGCTGCACTTGCACCAGGATGCAAACCACCGCTGCCCAGGACTGTCTAGGTGAGTGGCCATTGTGCAGGTACATATAGGGACCCTACAGGAGTTTATGAATTTTCATGTGGACTTGGGAACACCTGCTTAAATATGCATGCATACATGCGAAATGTATGGTCAAATTGCATGGCATGCCTGGTTTGTCTGCATCTCTGCCCCGGCTCCCAGTCCTCTCTGAGAATGACAATCACGTTCCCATGAGCGTCAAATAGTGATATACTGTGGAGGTGAGAATTATACTTTGCCTGACTTAAATATACTCACGAAATGTTTTACTCACAAGGAAATCATTACTCCTTCCATTACATGGACAACAAATCCAGCCTGGGATATTTATATATGCTAATGATTATTTAACTAACAAATTGCTGATTAATTAGTCAAATGCTTGTGCTGTGCTTTGAAGCTGTAAAGTGATGTGGAAGTGCTAAATATTATTATTGTATATAAGGGAACGTGTGACTAAACTGTGAAAACTGATATTCAAGCGGCCGGGGGCGGGGAGGGGAAGGAGAGAACTTTGCATAGGCGGAAAGGGCTGCAAATTCTTTCTCCTGAAACAGCAGCCATTGCCATTGCTTGGCTGCAGCTGTGTTAGTATTGTATTATTGCATTGCAAGTCTGCAATCCAACTGGGTGTGACCCAAAGTTTAAGGGAACCAGCTGTTGCCGAGCTGGCACCAGATTTTATAGCAGGTGTAAGTACTGAGATGGAATCCCTTACCCCATCACTGGCTTCCCTGGGCCTGCCTGAGGTTGAGCACACACATGTTTTATATGGGCGTCGTTTCGCTGACTTTGCCGGAGGCTCTCCTAAATTACGTCAATTTCACTCAAGTCGGAATCTGTGGGTTAAATCCTCAGCTGCTTCGGGGCATTAAACTACTTTCCACTCTCTAGGGTGCTAAAGGGCAGGTTGAGGTTCAGTACAACATGCAGTAGCCCAAGGCCTCTTCTAAGTTTCACCTTCCCGCAAGGCCTCTTAAAGAGCTGCTAAAATCATGATGTGCCAGGGGATTATACATATATAGCACCTGTGTGTTGCCAAGGCAATCCCAGAACTTAAGCACTGATATCTCTGGTATAGATTTCTTAGTGCTTGTGACTTTGGAATAGATTTCTCAATATAAAATTGCTGGGTTTTTAAAAAATTTTGAGGTGACTTGCAGGAGCAGTCCTGTGATTTGTGGAGGTGTTCTCAGCAGATTTCAACAAATGGAACCTGCTTAGTTTGGCCATGCACGCACTGGTGATTATCTGATTTTTCACAGTTCTATCTGTCGAAACACAAGAGGAGCCAATCGGCTTGGTATTCTGCCAGCTCCTGAAGACACACCTGTTTAGAGCAGCATTCCCTGATCTCCTTACCTAAAACTGCAGGAGAAAATGTTTCTCTATAACCAGGCCCTGGGCTGGTTAACATTATATGGCTTTTTAAATGTGCTTGTGGGAAGTGGGGTGTTAATGGTTTGTTTGTGTTAAATTATGTGTTTTGTGTTGTAGACCCGCTCGCAGTGACCCCTCCCGAAGGAGCAAGGCCTAGCCTGTGAGGGAGAACAAACTGGACAGGACAATGTTGTGTGACTTAAAATTGGCCACAACTTTGATTCCAGATGTAGGAAGGTTTGGGCTTGGGCATTGGGAGTATATCCCTCTCAGACCCCTTGGTGGAGGGCTGATGCATGACAGGGTTCAGGCTAGGATTAATGGGTCCTTTGCAAGATGCAGGTTTAAATAGACAGCTTTCCCAAGCTGCTGAAGGAAGCTCTATGGCCCATCTGCTGCACGATTCGGCTTTGGGACAGAGACTTCCAACAAGACCCCTCTAACAGGGTACCCTGTTATTGCACTGTTCTGAGGTGGGGGTGATATGCCACTTCACACACACACCCCACACACCTGATGTTAGACTAGAAGGATTCCACCCAATGCCTTATTTGCCAAAGTTGTGACCATTGCTATGGGGAAGGCAAAACCTGCAAACAGGCAAGTCTGTTTGCAGGCAAATTCCTTGCCAGCTCTGAATACGGCAACCATTCTAGAACCACAGCAAAACCAATAAGCACAATGCCCTAGGAAGGAAAAGGTTAGCAGACAAAAAACCAAAGCATTACTAAATAGGGTGGGAAGGGAGGACTGCAGTCCCTGGGGTTGGGCACAGCTTGCCTTTAGGGGTCCCAAACCTCACCCACTCAGTCTGGCTGGACAGGCCAGAATTCAAATCAAGCAGCTGGCGGGAAAGTCCGCCAATCCCAATGGCCAGTCAGGGAATTTCCCAATCTGCTGGCTGTTTAACCCAAGCGTCAGTCCTGGGAGATGGGAGCTACCCACCCTGTGACTGGATAAGCAGCCATTCTAATTTTCCAAGCCTTTTATTTGATGAAGCTATTCCAGTGCTTGGACTGGGATTGTACAAACTCCCCAATCCCATAGGTTCCTATATCATGGCAACTCACGCTGTTAAGCATAGAATATATGCTGTTCAGGCCAAAGGCCATATGCTGTTATTTGTGGCATGTCCCCTTAGCCCACATCTCCTGCCTCAGCTGCTGGACATATCTATATTGCAGTTCAGCTATTACTGATACTTCCACAGAACCCTGTAAATTCCAGCCAATTCCAGTTCCCACGGTTGCTTGTGGGAACCATGACATTTAAACCAGAAAAGCTTGTAGGATAGACACATCTGTTGTCTCAAATGCAATCTGCTTTTGCCTGTACTGTGGTATTTTGTCTTTTGTCTTGCATTAGTTGACAACTAAGTACACAGCACCAACAGTAGCAATAATAGTTTACAGCAGAACTTGTACGTGGGACATCTGCACATTGCAGTAAAGTTCCAGGAGTTAGGTGCAAGTCCTGAGAAACTTCATCACCTGCTCTGAGGCTCTTTGATTTGTTAATAAGACTTGGTTGTAAGTCTAAAGCCTATAGAAGCATATTAGCCTTGTTCCAAAAACCATCAGTTTCAGACCCTATACTGTGAGCTATAGAATTCTTAATTCACTCACACCATGCTGCACACTTATTTCAACTGATGGTGGCTTTGAGAAATGCTTTGGGGCTTAAAAACTGCCACGAGGCTAAAGCCCTAAATGGCTTAGGTTCAGGATACCAAAGGGACTACTGTCTCCTGTACCAGCCTGCCCTCTTTCTACGATCATGGGGAGAGGCCTTTCTCTGTATCCCATTGAATGGGGAAGGACCATTTTGTTGGCATGAGTGAGCACCTTCTTGGTGGCTGCACCCAAATTGTAGAACTTGGATGGCCTGTTATCATCTTCCACTTACTTGTGAAGATGTCTTTATTATGGAATACTTTTGCTTTGCTGAGCACAACTGATCTTTCCTCTAAAGGTATGATCTGTGCTGCCATTCTCTTGCCTCTTGTATTTTACTGATTTCCAGCATTCGTGACTGTATATTTTGTATTGATCCTGGGGTTGTATGGAGTTTTTAGGGTGCCATGCCCTCAAAGTGCTTTTTCTGGGTCCAATATCTCATGCAGGTCACATGAAAACATACCGGATTTCAGACTGGGAAGATGGTGTCCAGTGGTTGCTGGATCCAGGAGCTAAGAGGGATCTTGCATATAGCCTACTTCCTCCCACCCCCATAATTCATAACAGTATTATAGAAACAAAATGGGAAACTATGTTGGATTGCAGAGTATATATGGGAAAGCTGTTAATTTTTTCTCATTAACAATAAATATGAGTTACATGATCTTTATGTGGCCATCTGATTTTGGTTGATCTATTTTGTCTCCCATAAATTGCTAATGGCTTGGCTGTCTGAAAGAAAAAATAATGAGTTGTTATTTGTTCTGCTCAATGCAGACAGGAAAGAGAGAGTATATGGCACTGTGCAGGGGAGCGGTGTTTCATGGTGTTTTGATTCTATTTGTTCTCTTGTAGTCTTAATGTATACTGATTTTTTAATTTTTCCTGCATATGGAGAAATCAGCAGCATAAAAAGAATCCGAACCAATAGATTTTTTACAGGCTACATGGAAATAAAGGAGCCAGAAGCCTTAATATTTCATTGTGACCCTTATTTTTGTAAAGTAATTGTTCTTTTCCAATCTTCCTGAATGATCATGTCATCCAGTACATTTCTCACCATGATTACCAGAGGCCTGATTTCACAATAAAAAAATTATAGCTTCAAATTAAGTAGGGTTGCAGTGTTTAAAACATCTTGATCAACTAAAAGGTGCCACCAATTAATCATACAGCACATTTTAAATTATATTTAACAAGTGTGCCCTTCACCTAAGGTCCATGGGTTGGTTACATAAAAATAAAAAATACAACAATACAAAATTGAACATCACAACAAAGAGGGCAGTGCATCAGGACAATAGAGTCACTGACTAAATATCACTTCAACCCACCCCTCCGAAAGCCTAGTAAAAGAGGTGTGCCTTGATCAACCAATGGAAGCACCTCAGAGGGGAGGGCATTCCACAACCTTGAGGGCTGGGGCTGCCACTCAGAATGTCCTTCCACTCAAACAAAACTGTACGTACATGCCATTCTAAGAGGCATTCCCTCCACTGTGATGGTGAAGGGGACCGTCCCTCCTAACAAACTTCTGCAACAACATACAGCTGTCCCCACACCAGTTCATGGCTGGCATTCAGAAACACCCCTCCCCCCACCATCTTACCATGACAGAAGAGACTGTACATAGGCAGTGCTTCAGAGTAAAAAAAAACTCCCAGTTTGAACTCCATTTCTTCACTTCTAAACTCAAGCCTTTTTGACCTGGCAGAAATGATTCAAAATGGCGGGTGGCATCCATTTTGACAAAGACTGCCACTCCCACCTCGGGAAGCCTTGTGTCCAGATTAGCACTTGAAAGATGACTGAACAAATGGACAGACCACTTTCCAAAACATATAGTAGATACAGTATATCATTTATGTGTTATTATTCACATTTCTTGTAGAAAATTGTTTTGGTCAAGTCTACATGACTCAAGTCTTGATCCAAACTTGTTGTTTCATATCTGTTTGGATAGAATTCATTTTTTCCCTCAACCAATATAGACATTAAATCATCATAAAATCATAAAATCCATATGTAATGACCAATACTGAATTAAATTCTCCAAGAGGTTCTGGTGATTTTTGCTATGTCATTAGAAACCAGCTATCGAAGGTTTGCAGTGTGTATGCTAAAAATCATTGGAACAGTGTGGAAAGCAACTTTCCAAAGAAACTTGTTATGTGAAGCATTTAAGTTGCCGCCTACACTACTGTTTTCATGTGCGAATTAGGCTTTCCTATATAAAACACACAAAGCAAAATGCATACCAGCATGCTTTCTTTTATATCTCTTAGGATAGTTACAATCAGTCTTATTTCAGTGTAAGTTGAGATTCCTCCTTAAATCTCCTTTTATGGGTCCCTGTGTAGAAAAATTTATTTACCTATTAATCAAAGATAGTATGGGATTTCTTTCAGCACCACTAACTGGTTAGTAAATTGCCATTTATATCTACACATTTAAAAGCTTCCTGCCAGCTTTGCATATGCCAAGACCCTGCATCATAAAATTTTAATAAATTGGATAATCTCTTAAATTTAGACTTGCTCTTTCTTTTTTTTAACTGCAGCATGGGAAAGGAATTCAGTATGAGTGGCAAACAGCATAAGCTCTGTAAAAGGATCGCTTTATCTTTTTCCAGTTACCTCCAGCGAGGTATTTTTCATGTCATTGTTATGTACTGGGTCAGTGACAGGACTGAGCTATAGGACCAGGTGGGGATGAAGTCAAAAGGAGCACCAAGTGCCAGGGGTTAAGCTAACTTCAGAATATGTATGCAGGGATTATTACAGAAGTTCAGGTAAGGATAAGACAGCTCACTAAAGGGTTCAAGTCCAGAGAAGCTGGTTGCACTAGATACAAGCAGACACTAGGGATATCCAAATTAGAGCAGAAATAAGGTGGGAAACTGATGGAAGCAGTGCAGGTAGTTGCTAAGAAACAAAGGATGCAGAGATTCTTAATGCAAAAAAGGCAAAGAAGATCAAGGCTGGTAAATATGAGTAGGTCAGATGCCATGGACCCAAAGGAGCTTTGAAAATAATTAGTCTCTGTGGCAAGGAGAACAATAGGAGACATACAAAACAGGGAATTACCGGTATATGAAGGGCTTGAATGTGATTTGTACAGTCAGGTGTTTGTGGGGGGGACAAAAGAATCAGCTTAATAATGCTTAATCGTTGGATAGAGAAATTTCCCCTACTGTTTTAATAGCTCTGTGGCCTCGAAAGTAAGGTGTTTGCGTCACCCCCAGTAGGAAAAAGGCTAAAAAACCAAGCATATGTGAAAGAAAATGCCACACTCATTGGGGCTGTAAACCCAAGATTATTTGCCAGTGACTAGAATCCGCATTTGGCCACTGTAATATGATAGTTCCTGTACTATTTTAACAGGGGCAAAAATCATTCTATTTTCCAGGGGCTTATGGTGGTGGGCCATTTTAACTGCCTCCACATTGTTGGAGAAATTGGAGGACAGAGATCTGTCATGGTCCAATTGCAGTCACATGTCTTATGGGACTATGTTGATAAAAGTTTCTTTTTCGCAGCCTGCAGCATGTATTAATTCCAAGAAATGTTCATCAGTGCATTAGTCTAACCTGAAGGAATAGACCCGTTGCCTAGAGTCAGAAATAAGAGGTACCACAAGCCTTCTGCCCACACACTTTATTTCTTCCGCTGCATTGTTTTGCCAAAAAGCTGCAAAAACCCATAAAACATGTGACAGTTGGAAGTGATAGTTGTATGAACCAGCTGCAATCAACAGAACTTAGGTGTTGCATTTGCCCTGAAAACAATGCAGAGTGCAGACCAGAACATGCCTTTTCATTGTTTCTACAAGGGAACCACTTATACCCTATACGCAAGGGTGAAAAGTGTTCTGTGCAGTATTCTGTATATTTATGAAGTTTTCCCCCCAGTTCTTCCATTTCAGCATCAATTCCTGAGATGTGCGCCCCTCAAAGGTCAAGGGCCCTCCTGAGCATCACGCTATAGCAGTTTAAAGCACACCAGTGCAAGTAGATAAATAGGTACCACTGTGTCAGGAAGGTAAACATTGTTTCTGTGTGCTCTGGCACTTGTCATGGCCCTTCATGCACCAATAGTGGTTTTGTCATGCTGGCCACCTGACCCAGAAAGCTGTCTGAGTGCGGAGAAACACTGGCTCCCTCAGCCTGAAAAGCAAGATGACCACTGCACGCCATGGTCGCCTTTGACAGGACCTAACTGTCCAGGGGTCCTTTACCTTATCTTTTTATTAGCAGCAAAGCGTCGCCATGGGGAAGAAGCACATTATGTGGGCATATGGGCATATCTGGATCATGGCATGTAACTAGAATTATGAACGGGCAAAGAAACTGAGCAGATTCTTCAATCTATTATTCTGGCTTTACAGTCTCCCACATACAAGATTGTATCTAATGCCTAACAATGCATAAGTATCTGTTGCTTAACCATGCAGGCCGCATCAATTGCAAAAGGCAATTGACAGACCTGAGTTTGTTGTAATTTGGTTTATTATATTTGATGTATTCAAGATACTGGAGCAACAATGCAATTAAACATTCAGCTCCTTTTGAGGTGTGGTGTGACATTACCTCAAATTTGTCAATCTCTCTATGCATGAGGAACACTGTTCCCTGGGTTTGACCTGTTTCGTAATTTAATTTAGTGCAGCCTAGGAATTCTTTGGCTTAGGGTCCTATTTATTACAGGTTTCAGAATAACTGGGAGATATAAACTTCCTACCTCTTGTGAGTTCTTTAAGAGAAATGCTTACTGCTAAAGTTTTCCTTTTAACCAAGTTATTTCCCTCTCAACAATGAAACTAAGGAGGGATGGATGCTGGCGGGAGCATCTTCTAGTTCACACAGTAGCCTTTTAAATCAAGAATTATTACTGCTGGGATTATTAGGTACCAAATGTATCATGATACTTGGAGTATTCATAATATTCTGCACTTTCTTCTCTCAATTAACAGATAAAGCACAGCCAGAACAGACTGCTTTGGGAGGTAGTGGGCTCTCCATCACCAGAGGTATTTAAGCAGAGACTGGACCATCATCTGCCACGGATGCTGTGGCTGAATCCTGAAGTGGAGTTCCTGCATTGGCCAGGAGACTGGACAAGAGAACCTCACTCAACTCCTGTGATAAGTAGTGTAGTGGCAAATTCAGAAGTGCGGGACTCCTTTACAGCCATGTCCGCTCACTGCCATACTCTCTTCTAAGATTATGCAACCTTCTACGGTTATACAATAATACTAGAATCCTTCAATAATAGTGATGAAAGATGCATAGCAATGATCAATGTGCTGCCTTTCAGCTGGACCAGCTGTTTTCTGTGCGTGTACATGGGCAAATGATTTTGGAGTGCTCCAGTACTTTCTTCCAGAGTTACAAGTTGTATTTTCCTTGAAGCTTTATTGTATGAGACAGAACTTGCACGCCATTCTCGTGAAATGGAAGCATCTTGTGTTTTCGGCCTTCCTAAATGCTGAGCTTTAGAACATGCAGAACAGCTCCTTGGTGTTCTTCCCACATGTACCTTCTCCAGAGTGATCCTAGGAGCCAGTCCTCAGTGGCTGATTCACCTCCTTTCACTCTGATTAGCTCCAATCAGCACAAAGGGTGGAAAATGTCTTCTCTGTGGCTAAAAAGCCCCCCCCCCTTTCATGCTCTATGACCCTGGAGTCAGGGACCCTGCTACAGAAATAGCAATGGTTATGATCCTAACATGGTGGTATTATTTATTAAATTTATATCCTGCCCTTCCACCCAAAGAGGCCCAGCGTGGCAAAAACAACAACAATAGTTTAAACATAAATATTAAGGAGAGCACTGAGGGCTCGTGACTGCTGTATGGCATGAGAAGAGGAGGTGTGATCTTAGAGGGATTCATTTAGCCCGCATGCCTGAAGACACTCCATGCCTGCTCTTTCAGGATGGCAGGCACCACCCTATCTCACAACAAAGTGTTTCCCAGACCCTGAACTCCACTAGTCACACCACCTTGCCTGGCTTTCACCAGCCAAGATCAGCAGGGATCAAGAAGGCATGTGGTCAGCCCAAAGCCACAAGTCTTCTCTCCTCCTATGACAGGGCCAGCCCTGCCTAAGAGCCAGCATCGTATCTCTCTTTGCCTTCATGCATCTTTGTTCCACCCAAGCTCAGCAAAAACAACTGAACAGCTATCTGACGAGACCTTTTAACTCACAACTCTTGTTGCTTCAGAAGATTAAAAGCAATCTGCTGTGTGGGGAGCTCAGCAATGGCGGCTCTGAACCACACAGCACTAAAGCTCTGGAGTATCATTTTCTTTTATAATGTAACCTCATTAAATTGCTGGTAACCTATAAATAATCCTGCAGTTTGCAGAAATCCCGCTATGAAAAACAGTGCCCTGCTGGAATTTAACACTTGAGACTATTTTTAAAATGTGTTTGATTAAAAAATTAATTTTAGACTAACATTATAATGGCCTTAATACAAGCTTTATATTGTTCAACACCATTCTCGATTGGTTCCTCTCACTGAAGCTTCTCATATGATTTGAGTGTCAATGTTAATTGAAAAATGTGGCTGATCATTAATGTTGTGGCATTCAGACTTTGATGTGTGCGTCACAGATCAGAGAATTCCGCACCCCTTTAAACAATCTTCTTTGTATCTATTTTTGCTTTTGGTGGATTTGCCAGCTGGTATCTTAAAACTGCCAATGAATCTGTGGAACTGAAGCATCATACTAGGAAAGGGATACCTTTATGAGCAACTTCTGTGTCTGATGTAACTTTTACATTGTAAGTGAATTCTCACAGTGAACCACAACAGTACGATGCATTGGCTTTAGAAACAATAAATGAACAATATCTAAGCTGTGCTTGAATAATGGCTCTTAGCATGCCCTCTGAATTTGGAGTCATGGTAATTAAGTTCTCAATCTGGACCCATGTTATGTGAAACTATACACAGAGGAAACTTGATAGCTCTGACCTTACATATGCAGTCATAGATAGTCTGATACAAGAGTTGTAACAAGAGGTGATGCTCTTAACTTCAGAAATATTAGATCTCTGCCACATAGCCTGTTCTGAAATAATGTTTTGTACCCACAGAATAATTTCTGTGGATGTACAACACACCGACTTTCCACCAGAACATGTTATCTGTGCAACCAGAATCAGATTATTAAAATCAAAATATTTTGACAAAATACAAATGTCTGAGCTATAACACAGCAAGAAATCCATGCCCATTTTTAAAGCTAGTTAAATCCTCTAAAATCAAGGCCATCCGTAAAAACTGTTAGTTACAAACTCAGATATGAACTATTGATGCTTACCTATAACAACTTAAAAACACAACTTTTTCAAAAACAGACCTGTTATTGCTGAGCAGTACTACAATGCATAGCTGAGCTATGAAATTCACTCCCAGAGCGACTGATGATCACCAACTTGAATGGCCTTCAGGGGAGGCTGTTCCCCTGCCCCGCCAACCTCAGTTTCAGTCAACTCTCCCCCATTACATACAACCAACCCCTGGAGCTGGCTATCAGCTTCCTTCCCCTTAGTCTCAGTTTTGCCCTTCTGTAGAACTCAGCAGGGAGTAGGATAACACCAGGACTAGCATTAGTTTTCTCAATTTTTCATTGGTTCTGGCTCCACCTATTATTGGCCTCCCCGGTCCTCATGGGCATCAGTCACCGCTGCTGATCTTGTAGTAGACAGCTGTTCTAAATTGGAATGTACAACCTCATTTAGTCTGTTTTTGAGTGGGGTTTAACCACTGATATTCTAGCCCTGTTAAAGTAAACTAATTAAAAGCCATATGACTGAATTAAATGTTCCATCTTATGGAATCATCTTATGTACTTTATTCATTATCCCTTAGCCATTAGTTCTTGCAAACACAATTTAGGTAGTATGTTGTGTATCATACATTGAATTTTAATTCAACATATGCAAACTCTCACCTTAACTGGTATGCTACCTGAAATATACTCAGAGTCGCAAAGTGATTTCATGCTCTTTATTCAGCTCATAGTGGTGAGGAGGAATGAATGAATGTCCCCTCAAAGTATCTGCTTTATATACATTATTTACACAATGGGCTGCACATGATTGGCTAATTCCAGGATTCTACTGTAGGCCAATCAGGTTGTGGATTCACTTCTATCTGGAGCATGATTGGGTGGTTCCTGCTAACCAATCATACTGCTGCATTGTTCTAGGACCAATCAGACTGCTGCATTCTGAATCCTATTGTTCTAGGACCAATCAGACTGCTGCCTTTTGGAGCCTATTGTTCTAGGACCAATCAGACTGCTGCAGTTTGGATCCTATTCAACTCAGTACATAACACCCCTCCCCTCTAAGTTCCAGTCCTGCCCGGAAGGTCGCATTCATAGTCCTCAAGGTACGCCGGTGGCCTACGTGTGCGTTGCGGCCTGGGGTGTTCCCTGGTCCGGGGTTCAGGTTCTGGCTCGTGTTCCAAGGATGGGGCTGTTTGGTCTGGCGCAACCGGCTCGCTCAGTCGTGGTTCTGGTTCCGGTGTCCTTTCGGCCTCGCGGGTCCTCTCTGTATTTACTGATTCTGCCTCTCCTGCTTGCCCCTGCTGCTCTATGGGCCTCACTGCCCCACTGTTCCCTTGGGACTCCTCTGACCTGTCCTCCTCCTCCTGGTTTTCTCCCGGGAATCGTCGCCGTATCTGGTCGCAGTGGCGGCGCCAGCATTGCCCCCCATCTGTTAGCACCTCGTACGACACGGGGCCCGTGACCCTGGTGACTGTGGCAGGTACCCATGCAGGGCCTGCCCCAAAATTCTTTGCGTACACTGGGTCCTGGGCCTCGAAGGTCCGGGGGTTCCTGCCTTCCCCCACCACTACCTCATCCTGAGCTCTATCGGGGTGAAGGTGGTCCAATCTGATTGCAAGGCGCCGACCCATTAGTAGTTCAGCGGGGCTCCGGCCAGTCGTTGAGCTGGGGGTGCTGTGCTGTGCTAGAAGGAATGTGGCAAGGCGGTACTCCCAATCCCCTTGCGTCATGCGGCGAAGGGTGTCCTTGGTGGTCCGCACCATGCGTTCTGCTTGGCCATTGGTGGCAGGGTGGAATGGCGCCGAACGGATGTGGCGGATGGCGTTCTGCACTGTGAAGGTTTGAAATTCTCCTGATGTAAATGCAGTCCCGTTGTCTGAGACGAGAGTGTCAGGGAGCCCGTGGGTTGCAAACAGCCTGCGTAGTACCCGGATGGCTGCGGACGTAGAAGTGGACGGTACCAGTGCGACTTCCAGCCATTTGGTGTAGGAGTCCACCACTATGAAGAATGTTTTCCCCTGAAAGGGGCCAGCGAAGTCCACATGCAGGCGTGACCATGGTGCTCGGGCGGACTCCCAGGACTGGACTGGGGCCCTTGGGGGATCTGGGCGGGATTCCTGGCAGGCCTGGCAGTGTTTGATCCAGGCCTCTATCTCTCCGTCGATCCCCGGCCACCACACATAACTCCTGGCAAGGGCCTTCATTCTTACTACCCCTGGGTGTGTCTCGTGTAGGGCTGTGAGGACCCTTTTGCGGAGGGGCTGGGGAACAACGACCCTGCTTCCCCATAACAGGCACCCCTTGTGGGCTGACAGTTCATGTTTGCGGGTTGTGTAGCCGGCGAATTCTGGCCCGGGGCTGCGGCTGGGCCATCCCCTCCACACCCAGTCCAGGACCCGGGAGATGACCCTATCTTTCTTGGAATGGTGTGCAACTTCTTGTGCCTGAATGGGGCGGTCAGGAAGCAGCTCCAGGCTCATAACCTCTTGTGCAGGTGCTGGGTCGGGGCCTGTTTCCGGTAGTGGTAGCCTGCTGAGGGCGTCTGCATGGCCCATCGCCTTTCCAGGGCGGTGAATCAGTGCATACTGGTAGCTGGCAAGGAAAATTGACCACCTGAGGACGCGAGGAGACAGCACTTGGGGGGTCTGCTTTTCGGGGGCAAACAAGCCAAGCAACGGCTTGTGGTCAGTCACCACGGTGAAGGGCCGCCCGTACAAGAAATCATGGAATTTTTTTACTCCCTTCACGATTGCCAGACCCTCCTTGTCGATTTGCGAGTAGTTCCGCTCGGTTTCGTTGAGTGTCTGGGAAAAGTATGCTACCGGTACCTCTCTTCCATCCGGGAGTTGGTGTCCCAGGACAGCGCCGATGCCATAGGGCGAGGCGTCGCATGCTAGCACCACCGGCAGCCTCTCGTCGAAGTGTGCCAAGACCGAGTTTGAGACAAGCAAGTCCTTGACTGCCTGGAATGCGGCCTCCTGGCGCTGGCCCCACACCCAAGGGGCCCGCTTGTCCAGGAGTCTGTGTAGGGGCTCCGCTACCGCCGCCTTGTGGGGAAGGAAGGAATGGTAAAAGTTCAATAATCCCAAGAAGGCCTGAAGTTCAGTCTTGTTCTTGGGCGCTGGGGCATCACAAATGGCCCGTACCTTGTCCCCAGTCGGGTGAACCCCTTCTGCATCCACCATAAATCCCAGAAAGTCCACTTGAGGCACTCCTAGTAGACATTTTTCCCGCTTCACCTTGAGACCCGCCATCTGGAAACGGTGCAGAACAGTGCGGAGGCGGTCCTCAAACTCCTCTGGTGTGGGCCCGGCAATCAACACATCATCAAAGAAGGGGGTGACACCAGGAATCCCTTTAAGGAGAGAGTCCATTAGATTCTGGAATATGCCTGGTGCCACGCTGACCCCGAATTGCAGCCGCTTTACCCTGAACGCTCCTCTGTGCGTCACAATCGTCTGTGCCTCTGCTGTGGCCTCATCTACTGGCAGCTGTTGATATGCTTGGGCCAAGTCCAGCTTGCCAAAAATTTTCGACCCAGCCAGGGTGGCAAGGACATGGCTGACCACTGGCACTGGGTATGCATGGGCCATGAGGGCCTTGTTTATGGTACATTTGTAGTCTGCGCAGATGCGGACCGAACCATTAGGCTTGACGGGTGTGACGATTGGGGTTTCCCAGGGGGCATTAGGCACCGGCTCCAGCACTCCTTGCTCCACGAGTCGGTCCAATTCCTCGTCTATACGGGGTTTCAGGGCGAATGGGACCCGGCGGGCCTTGAGCCTGACTGGTCGTACTGCGGGGTCAAGCTGTAGAGCAATGGGGGGGCCGTATACTGTCCCAATTTCCCATCGAAAACCCCCGGAAACTCCTTGCATATGGCGTCCACGTCCACTTGTAAGCTCATGTGGTTCACCCCGGTGATGGCTAGTCCCAGTGGTCCAAACCATGCCAACCCCAGTAAGCTAATGTAGGGGCCCTTGACCACAAGCAAGTCCAGTTGCCGCGTCCGCCCTCGGTATTGCACCCTGAAGGTCCCCACCCCCATTGTGGGGACCTTACGTTTCTGGAAGTCCCGGAGGGTGAATGGGGCCGGCCTGAGTTTGGGACCCCCAGTAGGACACAGTTTCCTTAAGGTCCTTGCCGAGATTATGGATAGAGTTGAACCCGTGTCAAGCTCCATGCGGCATGGGGCCCCCTCTATCTGTACCTCTACATAAATTTTCTCTACGTTGGGGTGGGGCAACTGGTATACCTGGAAGTCTGTGAGCTCCGTCGAGTTGCCTTGGTGCGTTGGGCCCCGGGACCTGGGGCTCTTGGATTGGTCATCTGATGCCTGGCTTCGGGTGGGCCGAGCCCGACACACCCGGGCGATGTGTCCCAATTTTCTGCACTGCCTGCACTCTGCGTTGCGGAAACGGCAGGTCCTCCTCTCGTGACTTTCTCCACAGCTTGCGCAGTTCCCTCCTTCTCGTCGAGGCAGCTGTGGTATGTGGGCTGCTTGAGTGCGCTGCTGTACTCGGTGCACCTCCTCCCTGTCGGATCCCGAGTCGTTGGTGAGGTCTTCGTGGTGGACCCTCGGTTGGGACGGCTGGCTCAGCCGTGCCTCTTGCGTCGACCTCTCAGCAGCTTCCGTTGCCAGGGCCTCCTCCAGAGCGACCTGGAACGTTAGGTTCTTCTTAGCGTAGAGGCGTCGTTGCAGCTTCTCATCCTTCAGGCCACCGACGAGGCGGTCACGAAGCATGTTCTCCAGCTCTGAGAAGTTGCAGAACCGGGCAGCTTGGCGGAGAGAGGTCACAAACCCAGTTATGGTTTCCCCAGGGGCTTGCCGCTTTGCGTAGAAGGCATTTCGACGAGCCACCACTGAGGGCTGTGGTGAAAAGTGCCCCTTCAGCTGTTCCATTATTGTTTTGTATGGAACAGTAGCGACGTCTTCAGGCGCAAGGAGAGCCCGGGCGATTTCAAATGTCTCCTCTCCGCAGACGCTGAAGAATATTGCCCTCTTCTTGGCGTCTTCTTCATCGGTGACCCCTTTGGCTTCTAGGAGGAAGGTGAAACGGGAGGCGTACGCTTCCCAGTCTCCAGATGCTGGGTTGAATGGCGAGAAGCTGCTGTCAGTTGCCATTCTGAGTTCCTTGTGTCCCGGAGCTGAAGCCTGGATACACGGTGCGAGGCAGCGGTGCGGCAGGTGGCGGTGCTGCGGTGCTGTGTGTGGCAGTCAGCTCAGCGGGATCCCACCTTCGTCGCCAGTGAAATATACTCAGAGTCGCAAAGTGATTTCATGCTCTTTATTCAGCTCATAGTGGTGAGGAGGAATGAATGAATGTCCCCTCAAAGTATCTGCTTTATATACATTATTTACACAATGGGCTGCACATGATTGGCTAATTCCAGGATTCTACTGTAGGCCAATCAGGTTGTGGATTCACTTCTATCTGGAGCATGATTGGGTGGTTCCTGCTAACCAATCATACTGCTGCATTGTTCTAGGACCAATCAGACTGCTGCATTCTGAATCCTATTGTTCTAGGACCAATCAGACTGCTGCCTTTTGGAGCCTATTGTTCTAGGACCAATCAGACTGCTGCAGTTTGGATCCTATTCAACTCAGTACATAACACCTGTTCAGATCAAACTAACACCATAGGAGTATACTAAGGTAGATGAATGTGATTTTCTTCTGAAGTCTCTGCAGTTCTACAGCACCAATGATGTCCACATTTCAGCACCAGTATATATTTGTAGATACAGTTTACCTTTTAATATTTTTGTTTTTGGGAAAACTTTGATTCTAAGACTTAAGCAAACCATTTGGTAGTTAGGTTTTTTTAATCTATTTCATAGATTGTAAATTATTCTCTCAACCACTAGTTTCAGAAAATATTGTTTCCAGGTAACAATAATATTTAGTCTACACCTGATTTAGTATACAATCCCATACTTAGTAGCAAGCCCCTCAGAGCTCAAAAAGGACATACTGTGTTGAGTATACTTGTACAGGGTTTTGCAGTTAGTGATCTTTAACTCATCAGGTAGGTTTCTTAGGTCTGCTTCTGAATATAAATGCTTGTTTTGTCATCATTCATTGACAGCAGTTTGTAAATTTCCTAAGGCTGTCAACAAACACCGCAAGTCCTTTTGGGTTTAAGATAACATAGTATAAGTATGTATAGTATTGGCAACAGAAATAAAGGACTGGTTGGATTATGTAACTAACTTAAAATAAAAAAATACAAAGAAAAGGTGCCCAAATACATTACTGTTTCAGGCTATCATCATAACTGAACAATGGTATCACAATATTTGATATCATGGCCAAGTCTATGATCTGAATTTACTCTGCAGAGTTCGTATCATCCTACTGATTCAACTATTAGCTTCAGATCTGCAAAGGCAGGATAGAGATGTCATTACTCTGCCTTGAGCATTTTGCAAATTAAATGCTCTAAAATAAGAATTGTTAATTGTGGAGCATCCTGACCTAAATTTACCTGGATCTTAGCAAAATAATAAAATGGTAATTTGCACCCCTTTTTCCCAGCCTGTATCATAAAAAAAACGCATTAAAGTTGCATTAACTGATGGGGCAATAGCTGCAAGGTTAGTTTGGGTTCCCTTTCATACAGATTAGAATAATAATTTGAGAATTCCAACCCCTTAAGAGTACAGTCACCAGAACTAATGGAAGCAAAAAGCTTAGGAAATTGCCTTGTTAAAGGGGGGGAGGGGGTTCTTAGTGTCACTATATGCTAGAGATGGCTAGGATTCAAACATATTAAAGTTCTCACTAATACCTAGGTTAGCACTTAGCTAATTAACAAACATTTTTCGCAACTGCAGTTTGGAAGATTGGGCACTGAACAGCAACCAAGCCTACTGTTGATTACCTAAAATGGATTTCAGAGGGATGTAGGGGGTTGGAAATATGCTGCATTTAGTAGCCCAGGTAAGAAGTACTTATAGAATTGTTCATCAAGCCTGTTATCTCCCTTCCCTATTGCGTTGAATGCACTTTGAATGATTGGCGTGGATTTGCCGGGAGGGTCATTGCAAACCTTCCCTTCTCCCCTTATTTGAATAGGGTTCCCACCTGCAGAAATCCAGCAATTTACCATGACCCTCCCGGCAAATCCACGCCAATCATTCAAAGTGCATTAAACGCACATTTAAAGCACACGCCTTCCTCCAAAGAATCTTCAATTTCACTCTCACAGATTTACAATTTCCAGCATCCTGATCAAACTACAGTTCCCAGGATTCTGTGGGGGAAGTCATGTGCTTTAAGTGTATGGCACAGATCTGCCCTGAGACAGAGCAATGAGGAAAGCTTTGTTAAGCTTCTATATATGATTGTTATCCTGATGTGTCTCTGTGACTGGGTATTTTTAAGGAATGCAATAGCAGGCACTGTGAGATAAAGAAAACTTGCTTAGATTAACGTTCTCCTAGTGAGCTCAGGATGGCTCTTTGTCTTAATCTCTTCCTTGCTTCTGTTGGTTTGCTGCATTTTTTGTGTATTTTGTGCTGCATAATTTGATGGGTAACATACTTTTATTCGATTTTTGAGGAGCAATTGAGCTTGAATATTTTTATGATCAGTGATATTACTTGGATTAAATAGAAACAAAATCAGTAGCAAGCAACAACCCAATAAATAATAGACTTTTGCTTCTTGCTATTCAGATTGTTGTACTTTAATAACATATTGGCTAAGAATGGCCTCTCTTAAAAGGTATGCATTCCTCCCTGACTGTTGCAGGTTCCTGTTTGTGTTTATAGAAAATTAGGTGGCCCAGTGGAGTCGCTCTCTGCTTATAATTGGGCTATGCTGTATTCCTGGAAAAAAAAATTTTTCAGTTTAGAGCCATAAAGTGCACATCATGACGTTGAACTTTTGTTTGTTATTGGTATTGGGCTGGATATGGAGAAAAAGCTGAAACTATCCAGAAAATATGGAGGCAGTATTGGAGGGGGGATTCCATAGATACAAGTGCATTTGGCCTATTTCAGACAAGGTTGCATTTTCCCTAAAGGATCAGGTAGGCAGCTTGGCAGCGCATCTGAATTCCAAGTGTCTCCTAGATACCCAGATAGTGGCAATGCCCAGGAACACTTTTCAGAAGCTGGTTCATCCCTCTCATTCCTTCCTAGCCAAATTGGACCTTGCTAGAGTCACTCAGGGAAGCGGGTGGTGCTGTGGTGTAAACCACAGAGCCCAGGGCTTGCCAATCGGAAGGTTGGTGGTTTGAATCCCTGCGACGGGGTGAGCTTCCGTTGCTCGGTCCCTGCTCCTGCCAACCTAGCAGTTCGAAAGCACGTCAAAGTGAAAGTAGATAAATAGGTACCGCTCCAGCGGGAAGGTAAACGGCGTTTCTGTGCGCTGCTCTGGTTTTGCCAGAAGCGGCTTAGTCATGACCTGGACAAAACTGTCTGTGGACAAACGTCGGCTTCCTTGGCCAGTAAAGCGAGATGAGTGCTGCAACCCCAGAGTCGTTTGCGACTGGACTTAACTGTCAGGGGTCCTTTACCTGTTTTTTACAGTCACTCATGCACTTTTTACATGTACCTTTGGTGACTGTGACTCAGACTATAAACAAGGTAGCCAACATTGTGTCCTCTAGGTGTTATTGGGCTCCAACTCCCATCAGCCCTAGCTAGCAAGTCCAACGGTGAGAAATGATGGGAATTGTAGTCCAACAACATCTAGAGAAGCGGCTGACTACCACTTGTCTACAGCCTTGAGCAAGTTACTAACAGTGCGATAAGACCTATACATGACTACTACTCAGAACTAAGCTCAATGACCCACCCTTGCATCGTGGTGTTCCCCTTCTGTTGTTAGATGTATTGGTTTTTATGTTTCTGTGCTTTTATGTTTGTACATATTTTATGGGCTAATAGCCGTAAATAAATAAATTTAAATTTAAATACTCAGAACTAAGCCCCATTGAGTTGAATAGGATTTACTCCCAGGTGTATAGAAACTGTGACTCAAGTTGAGCTGAGATTTAAAGGTCAGCTGAGATTTAAAGTGGCAACTTAACAGCTGTTAAACCACACCCATTGCATTTGTTTTGTTTTACATTGGGAAGACCAAAATTTTTGTTTGGTTGGTTGGTTTTTATTTTTGCTTCATGGAACAAACACATTACAACACACCAAAGTTCCTCCTGTGTACTCTCTTGGTGAGAAGTTTCAAATCAGGCTGTCAATTTTCTTGCTTGGCATGTACAGTACAAATCTAATACTGGGATCGAGGAAGGCTATCAACTGAAAGGACAAAAAAAAGGTGCCATCTACATGATATCATCAGACAAACTCATATTTGTCTTTTCAGTCAAGCAAAGTTGGTTGCCATATTCTGAAGAGCCAATATTTGCCATGAGCAAAAGGCTGTTACAGAAGCCAGGAGCCTGGCCTCATCTGCCTTTTTGTTGTTGCCTGCAATGTTTGACTTGGCTCTCCAACTGCATCACCAGGAGTGATCTGCTCTGCAAACAACCTTAGTGTCTTGCCCCCACTATCTCTGCTTGTCCTGGAATAATAAGTTGATGAGAAAGAGGTGGGGTGGGGGCAAAGGAAAGAACATGGCAGATAAGTGGTTCTGCTTTTTGGGACCAAAAATGGCAGGTACTGTAGTGCTGTTTTGGGAAACAGTTGTCTTTTTAACATTTTCCCAGTCTACAGTCTCATACATGTACTAATGATTAAAAGAATACAGACATAACAGTAGAATAATCTGGTACATTCTTTTCATTAATGTTGTCATTGCAATTAAAACAATTAATGGTTTTAATAAATACTAATCATCTAGGAGCTTGAAAACATCCCTTAATGTTTAAAAACAGCCCCCATTATTCTTCCTTAAAAGAGACACACACACACACACACACACACACACACTTGGCTTTTAATATGATGGAATTTGTCCCAAAGCCATACTCTCCCTTTCAAAATCTAACAGAGGTCCAAGCCTATCCTTATCCCATATGCTGAAACAAAACACTCAGGAAGCATACCTTACACTCTGAATGCTGCACACAGAACTCCCACAAAAAAGGATAAGTATGTGTTCTAAACATAGCTTTCAAGAAACATGACTTTAGAGGTTTCTCCCTAACACCATCAAGTGAAATTCAAGGTCTTCTTTCATATGAATGAGACCGTATGGTTTAGACCATTACATTAAATAACAGAACTTTTGTCCTACATCAAATCCCAATTTACCTCTTAGGCATTTTTGTGAAATCCTAAACTGACCAGCTCAGATTCGCTACAACATGCACTTTGTGCCCTGCCCAAGTAGTTATGCCTACAGTTTCCACATATTTCATAATAGTCCTCCTACAATATTTGAAACCGCCTGCTGTTCCTGGAAAGAACTCCAGTTATGTGCATCTTTGTCACCTAAAACTCCACGCTAATCCTATTTCACGATATATCCTCGTGTGACCCCCATCTTAAAGTTGACAACATTCCCTTTTATCCAGACATCCCGTTATCTACAGCTACAACAGGAGTGTGCTCACTGAGTTTTTAGTTGGGTATTTAGTATCTCTGGGAATGATCCTAGCATTGAAAGGTTTACACATCTCCAGTTCTAAAATAGGATTTAAAGCTTTCTAACAGATGCTTAGTGGTATCTCCAACCACAACCCCCGCTAAACACACATAGACACTGCATTGGCCTAATTTGATAATTCATTAGCAGGACCAATTAGTACAATCAGCCAAGGCAGAAATTTGTAAGTAGATCTCTGTCCTCTCTGCCCCTTCTATTTCTAAGTCTTTCCTAAGACCAACAGCTGACAAGAATGCGGGCAATCTTGACTATTTGCTTTAGTACTACTGCATTCCATTCACATTTTTCTCATAGCACATTATTCTTCAGGAGCACACTTAGAGAGGCTCCACCAGTCCCAAGATACTGCTCTCAGGAGTGAGGTGGTCTTCCCACTAATCTATGACTATAACACTACTCTAGTTGCAATTAATTATATTACAAATATTGATCCTTTGCTAGTCCAATGTAATCTATGTATTTCTTTTACAAACATGCTGCTCTCTTCTTGAATTGCATGCTTGGAATGGTTTTTATGAATACACTCTGAATTTTCAAAATGGCACCCAAGCATCTAGCATTCAGTTTTATGAAGTATACTGTACAAGGGAGGAATCTCTCTCTCTCTCTCTCCTTTGCCCTAACCCTAACGCAAGGGAGGAACCTTGAGATGATGGCAACCAGTGGGTTCAAATCACAAGAAAGCAGATTTTGACTAAATATCAAGAACTTTCTGACAGTCAGAGCTGTTTGACAGTGGAACAGACTTCCCTCGGAGGGGGTGGACTCTCCTTCACTAGAGGTTTTCAAACAGAGGTTGGATGGCCATCTGTCAGGAATTCTTTAATTGTGATTCCTGCACTGCAGGAGGTTAGACTAGATGTTCCTTGGGATCTCTTCCAAAACTACAGTTCTATGACTTTATGAGGCGACTTTTTAGTATTTAGTATAGTTAGGGAAACAAGAGAAGAAATATAAATCACTTTTTAGAGGAACTAAAATTACATCTTGATGTTATTAAGTATCCTGAGAAGATGCTCTAAAAAAATAAATCCCCGCAAGAGTAGAAACAATACTACCAAGCAAATCCCAGTTTAGCCCCAAATTTAAAGTTATGTGGAAGCAGTAATTTGAAAAATACATTTCATACATTTCCTAATGCCCAACACTTGGGAAGTCTATTATATATGTTAATGTATAAGGGTTTATGCATGCAGAGAAAAGGACAAGAAAGGGTTAAGTTAAGTGAGCCGGCATTTGGCCTTAACTTGAAGTGTTTTAGGTATTGTGTTCTCCTTTAGTGGGTTGGATGTGTTACTCTGCCTTCTGTGTATATGAATGTTTTCAGCTTTAGTTTTAGTTTTATATTGGCTAGCTTTTTGTATTCTATTGTATAATCTGCTCTGGGTTTACTTTTCATTAAAAAGTGGCTATTAAGTGCAACAAATTATAATAATTATTGTTATTAGAAACTGCTTTCCCAATGAGGAAAAGCCACCATAGGATTCAATGTAGATACACAGAATACAGCTAATACCAGTTCTTCTTTGGAAGGAACTGAACCAGCGTGTCCTAGTTTGTTAGGTGCTTGACTAGTTTATCTCCCTGCAAATTTCATTGGCTTTAACTTATTTTCCCCCTATTTTGATTTTAAATTGTCATAAACCACCCTTAGTGGTGCATAGACACTAGGAGGGCGGAATAGAAACATTTTGTTGTTGTTTAGTCGTTTAGTCGTGTCCGACTCTTTGTGACCCCATGGACCAGAGCATGCCAGGCACTCCTATCTTCAGAAACATTTTACATAAATAAATAAAATAAATGCCTAACATTCCTCACCTCCTGACCTAAACTGACAGAAGACCCCCATACCTTGGTAAAGAAAGTCTCTGCTCCAGCTGGTAGACTTCATCCAGCAGTAGTTGAACCCTAAGTTATTTCCAATGTTGAAACAGATGCAGTAGATTACTGTTTGCCAACTTAGTCCCTGGTGGCTGGGACTGATGGGAGATGCAGACCAAACCAGCTGAGGATACAGGCTGGCAAAGGCTAACATGCATACTGGGCCTCTTTCGTGATGAACGCGCAAACACAACCCTGACCTAGTAATTGCCCTGTCCCTATGCTGAATAACTGTGTGTTTGTGCATATCTTGTACAACTGATTCACAACACAATGCAAAAGGCACATATTATCTGATGCAAAACTAACCCAGACACAAGAAAGAACAGGGCAAATACCATGTAGAATTTAGGAAATACAGCTTTGATTTCTTCTGCATTCCCCAATAATATTCTACTGCAGAACCTCTGTGGTTGCAATTAAACTTGAAAAGAAAGTGATAGTTTCCCATTCTATACCATTATGCTGCCTAAATTAAAATGAAGAACAATGGCTGCAGTTCTATACACACTTACCCAAGTGTAAGTCCTATTGAACTCAGTGCAGCTTACCTCCAAGTAGAAATGCATAGGATTGCCCTGCATATTTATGAATGTGTTGGTTTTATTTGTATCTCCCTACACAATGCTAATTTCATGTTTACAATTGGCAAAGGATTTTTTTTATCAGAATAACATATTTTTACACTAATACTCAATCCTGTGATAAACTGGATGTGATGAGACCTGGATGCTGTATAGATGTCTCTGCTGTGCTGGACACAGAGCTTTTCGCACAATAAAAAAAACAAAAACCCAGAAACTCTAATAAACCTTTCAAGGCTCTGCAACAGCAGATGATATAAGATCCAAAATGGCCCTTTTTTTCCTTCCAGAAGTGTCACTGAGGGATTGCTTCCAATCCTTTTATTGCTGCTAGAACAGTTTGGTTCATCTTGCGCAGGATGAGAGAATTTCAGAAAACAAACAATCATCAACTTGAAGTCTGGATGGAACAGTTAAATGTAAACAAGTATCTGCTGCGTTTAACTCCCGGTCTGGTAAGGAGCACCAGTAATTTATAGAGAATTATAAGCATGCATTTATCATTTCTATAGCACTTTTAATATGAAGAATGCTTTACAATCCATTCCTTATGTCCCTTGCTTTCTACACGCCACGTTAATTTCATATACTTCATAATTATTTGCAGCCAAAAGCAGAAAACTTGGGCAATTATTCTATAGAGCACTGTGCCCTTTTCTAAAGGGGGAAAAAGTGTCCTACCCCGTTTTCTGCAGCTTTTTTATGGTTCAGGGAATGTAAAATATTGGCTGGGGCCTTGTGTACTCCACTGTCCTCTACTGGATAATATCACAGCTACTGACTCAAAGTGCCCATGACTCATCATCTTTTCAAGCAAGTGTCCTACAAAGATGACACAAACAGCATCTAGTGCACATTCAAGTGAAGCCTCAGGGGGCTGGGAATGTAGATCACAGGTCTGTTTGTTCTGTTCTTTATGCCATTTACCTGTTCAGCTGGCATCTGTGGTATATTCTTGCCCATTTGTTTGTACAATATTAAACTAGTGTCTATAACTGCCTTCGGTCCCAACTGTGAAACCGCAGCCCCGTTTTGCCAAGTACATTCTAGACACTGATCCAGGTGCTAGCCAAAATCTTCACAATCAAGTCTAGTCAATATATATGCTATACATGCCACAGAATTATTTGTGGGACACCTGGGGGGGGGTTATTTAGTGTGGGCTGTACCACCACTTTGGGCTGCAGGTAGAATATGTCATTTCTTGTTATTATCTTACATTTGATGACAACAACAAAAAGTTCATTGCAGGTAAAAAGCTAGCATATCAGGGAGCAAGGTTCTAACCGAGTTGTTCTAGTTTTCTTCTCACATTCAAGTTCACACAAGGGAGCAATACAAAATGTGATTTCCCATCTGTTGTCTGAAGTCACACAGTCCATGCAGACCTCCCACCTCATTCTGCTGCATATGTAGACCCAGTCTCATCCTGTTGTTTTGAACTGAGGAAACATCCACAAGGTCTTTCGTTTGCATGTGGTCTTGGGAAAAAGAGTCTCAGGGTAGCAAATAGGCAAGAAATGAGTTAAAAACGGCAATACAGCAATAGTATAATAAGCTGTGTAATATAATGAGAGTGTAATAGCTATGTAACAGAGTGAGAGAGGAAACGCTGGCACAACTTGTACCTTACCTATTGAATGTCCATCTTTTCAAGGACATACAAGAGATCAAGCCTCAAGATATCCACTTACGGAAAAGAAACAGCGATTCACTCCCTTAGGGTAAATGACAGAGAGAATAATGTATTTCATTTATAGGAGCCTGCCTATTAAAGTATCCCAGCTGCTCCTATAATAAAACACCTACAAGTGACTGACAACGTACCACAATGATTATGCACATATTTTTGTGATGGAACAGACACTTCCACCACGAAACAATACCAGGCCAAACCCTGATAAGATTTAAACAAAAATGAAATCAGCCCACAACAGCTATAAATAATCTTGAGCATATCACCATTTCAGCATGAAATTGTTTTGCTCACATTACAGGGAGATGCTCCAGTGCTAAAGAATACGATTTCCAGATAAATTACTGAACTTTCCATTGCATAATTTTCTGTGAAAGCCGGACTCGTCTGGTGCATGCATCTTAAAAAGTATAATTTCCGTGCTTTCACGTTTACTGGGTATCTTGTAAGATTATATCTCACTTGAAAAATAAATGGATAGTCAGAAAAGGAGCAACGGACATTGGAAAGAGGATTCTGTACGTGAACTGGGTACAGAGAGAGAGAGAGAGGTGAACCAGTGGAACAGGCAAACTACTCTACAGTACTGCCCTAGGTTCCTTTTGATGCCAGACCACAGGCACCTAATTTTGCACCCCACCCGCCCACCTGCCACCAGAGGGAGCGTGAACCATCGGCCTATATCCACCGGCAGGAACGGCTGCAACAGATCAGCTCGCCTTCTCTCCGTACTACTCTCCCCATTGGACTTAGAAGGGATCCGTCGCGGTGCACCACGGGAAATGCTTTTTTGCTTCCCTTCGTTTCCTCTAGTCCGCGCGCGGTCGGGACTGCATTTCCCAGGAGGCGCCGCAAGAGGAGGTGGATCACCTGACGCCTCACAAACTCCGAGCAAAATGGCGGCGCCCGTGCTGCGGCGCTGCCGGGTTTGGCTCGGGGCTGGGCATCGCAGCGTCGGGAATGTCGCCGAACTGCGCGGCCCGGAGAGTCCGGTGGCCGCTAGCGCGCTCTGCCGGAGTGCGAAAGAGATGACAGAGAAGCAGAAACGGTACGACAGGGAGGAGGAGTAACCGGGCTGGGTAGAGGAAGGACTCCTGCCGCATATTCTCGCTTCCATCCCTTGATATGTTTATTTGTGCTTCATGCATTTCGTCTCCCTAGGGTGATATTCTGCGTTTTTGTCAGCCTCCCCCGTTCTCTTTTTCCCCCCCGCTTTCACGACGCAGAGTAATTTTTAATCTGACTGTCGCAAAGGTCTGGATAGGAGCGGTAGTAGAATAAGGTAGCTAACAAACCGCAATCCCTGGTCTCCCCCACCCACTGCTCCACACAAAAAAAGCTTGTTTCTCAAAGTTTAAAATAAAATGAAGGTTTATACAAATAGACTGAGGACCGTGTCAAAAAGTATACATTTCTTACCCATTTTTAAAAACCCAGTACTATGGGTTTTTAAAAAGTGCAAGTGTTCCTTTTACCAGTGGCACAAGTTTGTGGAGGGCAAAATGTGCAGCACCTGGAATACAGGAGACGGTTCTTAACTCAATGGTAGAGCATCTGCTTTGCATGCAGAAGGTATTGGCTTCAAGTCTCCAGGAAGGACTGGGAATACCCCATTAGAAACCTTGGGGACCACTACCAGTTAATGAAATTAGTACTGACCTAGATGGACTAATTGTCCGATTCAGTGTAAGGAAGCTTCCTATGTTCCTATGCATGCATCACAAAAAATAAATATACAGTACGTGCACATTGGATTATGATGTCTGTACATCTACTTCCTTCTTTTCCTATAACTGTATAATAAACAATACGTTTGGACGTTTGGAGCAGCCTTTAAATTGCAGTTTCAAGCACACATGAGAAACTGTTTCATTAAAATCAGCTTGTTGTGGTTTTTAAGCTATCTACAATGCAACAAAGAGTCTTGTGGCATATTTAAAAATTAAAATATAGACACCAGTTTTTTGTGGACTAGAGTTTACTTCATCAGATGTGTCACCAGAGTATCATTCAGTCAATAAAGTCAACTCCAGTCCACAAAAGCTAATAAAACAATAAATTTGTTGGTCTTCAAAGTGCCATGAGAGTCTTAGTTGGTGTTGCAGTAGAAACCACAAGCGTAGCTATCCCTCTGGAAATTACACTAAGACAGACATCATGCCAAGATCATGGTGCTCTTTTACAGAAGGTACAATTTGGGATTCCCACCCAATCCTGTAACCCATGGGTAGGCAAACTAAGGCCTGGGGGCTGGATCTGGCCCAATCGCCTTCTAAATCCAGCCCACGGACAGTCCGGGAATCAGCATGTTTTTACATGAGTAGAATGTGTCCTTTTATTTAAAATGCATCTCTGGGTTATTTGTGGGGCATAGGAATTCATATTTTTCCCAAAAAAATATAGTCTGCCCCCCCACAAGGTCTGAGGGACAGTGGACCAGCCCCCTGCTGGAAAAGTTTGCTGACCCCTGTGTAACCTTTGTGGCAAAATATGCCATTTTAGTTCTAAATGCATGTTGTTCCATAATTTATTCTGTGAAGTTCTGTTGAATAAATATCCCATGGATGGGGAACCTGTGGCCCTCCAGCTATTGTTGGATTTCAGCTCCTATAAATCTGAGCCAGCCTGGTCAGTAGTCAGGGATGATGGGAGTGAGAATCCGGTAACACCTGCAGGGCCACAGGTACCCCACCCAGATATATATATCTTTTGCATCCTTTTCCCCCACCGATATGTTTTGAATTTAAGCAGAATAGTAACTTAAAACAATATTCAACAATAACTCCTAATTACTTTTTATAATAAATGAGATGAGAATGGGAAGCTCACTTTGTTTGAATAATTCCATTATAGAGAAACAGAACTTTGGTCTTGGTTGGGTTTTTCTAAGCACTATATTTGATGTATTTGCTTAGAGCTTTTCTGCTTTCCTAATCTCCCATCTTGATCTAAGTACTTCTGTCATAGCTACGGCGTAAGCTTGACTTCACCAGTGAAATATGATATTTCTGTCTTTTCTTTGTACAAGTCCAGATAATTACTTCCAGAACCTGTCAAGCGGTTCAGGCAGTAAAGGTGACTGTTCTCTTGCTCATATAAAGATTATGGATGTGAGAGCTGCAATTACTTTTCAGCAGATAGGAAGGGGCTTGTTCTTCCTGTTCAGAGAACCATCTCTTCAGTTGAAAAGATGATTTCTCTATTGCCAGACTACTGATGTTTATGCTAATCCAGTATTAATAGTGCTCTGTAGACCCACCTTTCCCAGCTTGAAAGTGACCATCTGACAGCATATGCATAATTGAATATGCCACCTGTCTGTTGGAGATTTCTCATACATAGAAGGATATCAATTAATATTTATTTTCTATTTCATAATCTCCACTGGGTACAAAATTGGATACCTGTCCAACAAACCCATTCTGGATAAAATTAACTTCTGAAATGCACTTTAAATCGATGTAAGGCTTTCAGGATGTGGGTTTCTTTTTGCCTTCTAACATGCTGCTTTTTGTACAATTTTCAGCTGTTTATGAAAACATTTCACAACATCTTTCGATGTTCATTATACAGCATTTGTGGGCTTGTAGTGTGCTCCAGCACACTGTTGAACTCTGATACTTTTGACATTTGTATTCTCCACCACACCACACCCCAGCTGTTTTAGAAATTTGAATTGCATCAACCCAGCTAGTGAATATTTCTTTTGGCTTTCTTTTAGGAATGTTCCCTGGGCAGCAGTGGTAGGCCTGGAAATTCATGCACAGATCTGCTCCAACTCAAAGCTTTTCTCTGGTTCACAAGTCCAGTTTGCAGCAGCACCTAACTCCTTAGTATCTTTTTTTGATGCTTCTCTACCTGGAACTCTACCTGTAAGTTTGAATTGAATGCTTATATTAGTATTGAATTTTCAACAACAAAGCCTGTCTTATCAAACAGGAACAGGCAGCCACCATTAATTCTTCAGGTTTTTAAAATTATTAAGAGTCATAATGTTTAAAAGGGATACTAGACGGTTGAAACACTTCTATCTAAGAAGGAACAAGCAGCTTGCAACTGGCCCTCTAATTTCCCTCTACCTTTTCCATCCACATTGATTCCTTTTTGTGTAATCTTGCCTTTTTAAATTTGTAAACTAGAGGGCAGTGCCTCTTGTCTCACTTTCTTTTTAAAAAAATATTAGTATTAGCTGTTTCGGCATACAATATTTGCCTGAAAAGCAGGATACAAATATAACCACTTCAAATAAATCACCATTATTTAACAGAGCACCATCCATGTTACATGTACTTATAATAAGCTTAATAACAAAAAAAAAAAAAAGACAACTGTCCTTACAGCTGGCTCACATGCACCCCAAGACTTAATAGAGATTGTTCCTTTGCTTCTCCTGCTACAACAGGGAAAGTAATATGGGTTTGGTTCTCTGGACTTGGTAGAGCCACTGACTCCACAGGCTCTGATTTTCCTTCAGCTTTAAACACTGCTAGCCTTTTACGGCAAGGTGGTATTTCCCTGCTGCCATAGCAATCTACAACATGAGCTTCGGGTAGTTTGCCACCCGAATGCTTACTTTGAAATTTGCCCTATGCCTGCAAGTGAGTGGAAGATTGTGAGCCTTCCTGACTGATTTCCTAACCAAAGTATAGATTTTGGCCAAGCAGTTTGAAATTATTGACTTATTTTAATACGCAAAATTAGGTTCTGGCCTTTTAGTGCTCCAGCATAAGTTATTTGGTGGGATTCAGTAAGATTACCTCTGCTTGTGTTTTTCTGTAGGTATGTATAGAAACATAGGAAACTGCCTTATACCAAGTCAGACCATTGGGCCAGCTAGCTCACCATTGTCTGCTTGGCCTACTTTTCCCCAGTCCTCACTGGAGATGCTGGGACCTTTTGCATGCAAAACATGTGCTGTACTGCTGAGCCATGTCCCTCAACAAGAGACTGGCATCTGCTGCAATAAGATTATTGGATATTGAACAAGTTGCATGTGGAGAGAGTACTGCTAGGTGTGGCCAATCAGCTTTCAGCATAGTGTAGTATTGTTATATTCCTTATTTTGGACAGACTACGCATGAAGAAAAAGCCTTAAACCTACTGGGTGGTATCCAATGGTGCCTTTTGCCTTTGCATAAAGTGCTTCCATTCACGTAAGTTGGGACACCCCCATCTTCAACCGTCTCCCTCTAACCCAATTAAGCCAACTGTTCTCTCCCTTCTAGTTGTTAATGATGGTTGAACCCAGAATGGGATACAGCAGAGAGGGCTGCAGTAAGTAGGAGGGATTGGCAAGAAATTGGTATCATTTTCAACAAACCCTTTCTGGATTTAAGGGCATAAATGGATAAAATCCATTGGTGGTTTTGTTGTACAGTGGTGCCTCGCAAGATGAAAAGAATCCGTTCCGCGAGTCTCTTCGTCTAGCGGTTTTTTTCGTCTTGCGAAGCAAGCCCATTGACGGCTTAGCGCTATTAGCGGCTTTTAGCGGATAAGCGGATAAGCAGCTTAGCAGCTTAGAAAGGGGGGGGGGAGAAAAAAACCCGCAGGAACTCGCAAGACATTTTCGTTTTGCGAAGCAAGCCCATAGGAAATTCGTTTTGTGAAGCACCTCCAAAACGGAAAATTCTTTCGTCTAGCGAGTTTTCCGTCTTGCGAGGCATTCGTCTTGCGGGGCACCACTGTACGTGTATGGCAGTTAAATGTAGTTGGACCTCTTGTGGGAAGCAAAGATGACCTTTGTGCTATTTTTTTTATTTGTAACGGAGCCTGTGCTATACAAACAAAAATTCCTGGATGCAGCTGTTGATGTGTCTTGTAGCAGGGTCCTGGGTTATGACTGAGGAACACCCATCTGAAGTGTTGTAGAGCTGTTGTCCATCAGAATTGCCTACATGAGGCAAAAATGAGTGTGTGTTGTGGTACAGTGTGTTTTTGCTGTATCTATACCAATAAAGTTGTATGTTGTGAGCTACCTTGGGAGGGTTAATCCTGATAAATATAAACATACATAACACCTTAGAAGTGCCTAGATAAAGAAATAAAGCAAAATAAAGTTACGTGTGAAGATTGTCCCTAAGCACACATGGAATATGTGTGATGGCAGCCTGCATGCATCTTACCATATTCTTCTGGATTTCTGTACATTTTAAGTAGAAATGGTTGTTCCTTTTACAGTTGTTCCCTAGTGAGAAATCTTGAGCCTAAGCTGAAACAGCCTTCCTTTGAGATAAGAGCTCCTGATTAGTAGTCAGCTTGATGGCTAACCTAATGAAAAATTCGTGATCTGCTCTTGTTCACCTCCAGCAGAGGCTTTTATCTGTGCAAGGAGAGGGAAAGAAAAAAATATATTTTCCTTTGCAGTTTTTGGTAGATAAGTTGAAAGTGGATATTTAAAAATGTTAGTACTCGAGTGTCAGAATGTGATACAGAATTCTATTTTTATTTATTAGTATGACTGCTTCATAGGTTTTATTTTATTTTATGGTTTTAGGCAAGAGTAATGGTACCTTCCTCGTTTTAACAGGGTACTTTACTGTGCATGAACATCTTAATGGTTGCACAATTTAGTTAATGGAGTATTATTCCAGATGTGATTTGGCATCTGTTTTAGGCTTAAAATTCTGTCTGCTTTAAACTTAACAGATGGAAGAAGTAGTCCTTTAGATACTTTAGTTGCAAAGGAAAATTTCAGTTGTTTTAAACACAAGACTGTTTATATTTATGCAGTAATTGCCAAACTTTCTTATAGCAGATTCAAACAACATGTTTCCCAGCACTGTTGAAGGTTGGAAAACAGACACCAGGAGATCTTCTAACTAATCATCTGTGGGGAGGACTTTTGGGGAGGTGGGCATTAAAAGCAGTCATGCAGGAGAGGCAATTGAGACTGATGCTGGGAAAGGTGAGATTTAACACTTTACCTGCATCATTGTCCTAGTCTAGATCACTCATTCAAAGCTATTATCCCCATAGGAGGGGTGGGTGGTGAGAGAACATACACCATGCATCTCTTCTGCTTTGAACTTCATTGTACTCTCAGACAGACTGAAACAAAATGGAGAACTCAAGGACACACAAGAAGGGATTGTTTTAAGTGATTTTAATGCCCTCAAAGTTATCTTTTACTTTATATGGGTGGTTGTTTTGGGAGACATTTTTGCCAGAAGGGCAGCCCATATGTTTAGCTACAAATCTCCCAAAAAGTCATACAGCTCACACAGAGATATATGCCCACTGGTTGGGCATTAGTAGCAATGGTACACTGACAACGCCTGATGCACACAAAGTTGGCTGCATAGGGTTGGGGCTTGCATCCAGTTAGGGAAGATGGCCTTATACTTTGGGCTCTTTCACAGAGTTCACTGGTGTCCTCTTCCTAAAACATGCAAGGAAACAATTCCTAATTACCACCTCAAAATCCCACTAACATTCCGCATTAAAAATATTTCTGAAATCCTAGTTTTAAAGCTGGCACAGTGCATTTCTTGAGAGAGCGCTACAAATTGGGGTGTCTCCAGCTTGAATTTTGCTATACCATGAAATTAATCCCTTGTTTGGCTACATTTTTACCAAATTGGCTGTTCTGCTTTTTAAACATTGCATACTGCCACTGGGCATTTGCTGGATGGAGAGTTTGGTCATTCGTGCCATGAATTTGATGTTCCTGCTTGAAGTAGCGAGCAGGGTCTTTCATGAAATGGGTGTATAATATTTAGTCAGCTTAAATCTACTCGCTTGGTTACTATGAATTTTATATTGATTTCAACTTCAGTAGGTGCCAAATGAGGTCAACATTGAGACTTTTGCAATCCTAGTTGTGTGCCAACATTTTTTATAGCTGGGGAAAAGTTAAACCAGGAGAGTGTAGAGCTTAATTATTTTGAACCTGAAGTTCCATATCAATAGTTAATTAATTTAGATTAATCTGTCACCTGGGGAATGATGTCTACAGCTGAACGTTGAGGAAGAATCATTTTGTTTACTGGAAAAGGTCCTGTGTCTGCAAAGGGATTTTTTTTGTGGTCTTCATTATTCTGTACTACAGTATCTAAATATTTCTTTGATCTGTCTTAAATTAGTTTTGCATTGGCAGAATAAAAAATAAAGAGCACAGTTCATTATTAACTTTGGCAAATCCCTTATGTAATTATTAATGACACCTCATTTGAGGTAGCAAGGGATTGAATGTGATGGGTTATTTATCTGGAAGAAGGATCCAGCCCATTCACTGAACTAAACCAATACATGCACATTGATGATTAGCACTGAGAACATCTCTTTTTCCAATTTGTGCTGGTAATGCAGGACTGCCTTTATTGAATTTCTCTTTTCCACAAACGCCAATATTTGAGGGCTTTATTATGCAAGAGCTGCTTTCTAACAACACAGTTGTGGTAGATTAGTGAATCAATAAACTTGTAATAGCTCCTAAACATCTATATTAGATTTAAGTTTCCTGTTTTTTTGGTGTTTTAGTTTTTTTCTGTAAAACCATGGATTTTGGGAATCCCAAATTGGAAGGTCATCCAGTCTGGGATTAAAGATCTCATCTCCTCCCCTCTCCACAGATACACAAACGCACACGTTTGGCATTAAGCTGCTTTGTCAAAATAACCCATTGGCCTACCCTAAACACACACATGTATAAACAATTGCATATTGTTGTCCTTCTTTTCTTGTAGGATCAGTATAGCAGCTGCCCAAATGTGCTTGCTTGTGCCAGTAGCAGACATATTGTTTACATACCTTTTACTGCTTACTCCCCCCTCCCCCCAGGGTTGTGTGCTGTTGGTGTGGAAGCACTGAAACCCACATAAGTGGTCTGAAGCTTTCAGCTAAGTTCTACATAAGTTTTACCCTTTAAAACTTTAGAAATGCTTTTAAATAAAACAGTGATGAAACCCAAGTGGCAAAAAAAAAAAAAAAAGGCTCCAGTTTCATGCAGATAGCTGAACAGTTAAAAACCAATGTAAAATGCCAGGAGAGAGACAATTATGGATATTCTTTTATTTTGTAGAAGAGAAAATTTACAACTGACACCAGAAACACTTCCTGCATAGGAAACTATTATTTTGACACTAAAACAATTTAATACTTCAACAGTGTTGGCAATCTCTCATTTTGGTCTACAAGTCAGGACTAATTGGATCCCGTTCTGCTGCTCTTTAAACATTTCTGCTGTATTTTACGCATTTTTATGTTAGGCTCAACAGTTTTCTCAGATGTATAGCGAACACCCAAGAAGCCATACCAGTTACACAAAAGTTTTAACAGCATCCTAGATATTTGTTTGTTTGTTTGTTATATGTCATCTTTCCTTCAAATGTATGTCTGTATCTCATTACCTCACTAGATTCAGATTTTGGGTTGCTTCTGTTGTTGTTTAGTCATGTCCAACTCTTCATGACCCCACGGACCAGAGCACGCCAGGCACTCCTGTCTTCCACTGCCTCCCGCAGTTTGGTGAAACTCATGCTGGTAGCTTCGAGAACACTGTCCAACCATCTCATCCTCTGTCGTCCCCTTCTCCTTGTGCCCTCCATCTTTCCCAACATCAGGGTCTTTTCCATGGAGTCTTCTCTTCTCATGAGGTGGCCAAAGTATTGGAGCCTCAGCTTCAGGATCTGTCCTTCCAGTGAGCACTCAGGGCTTAAGAATGGATTTCCTTAAGAATGGAGAGGTTTGATCTTCTTGCAGTCCATGGGACTCTCAAGAGTCTCCTCCAGCACCATAATTCAAAAGCATCAATTCTTCGTTGATCAGCCTTCTTGATGGTCCAGCTTTCACTTCCATACATCACTACTGGGAAAACCATAGCTTTAACTATATGGACCTTGCTTCTAGGACTGAGTTAATTCCAAAGCCAAATCATTAAATTCCTTGGGGCAGGGGACTAAGACTTGACACATATCATAGCCAAGTGGTATATATCTCAGGAAAGATTTGGAACTGTGTGTCCTATTTACAGACTGGCTTTTTGTTTGGAAAGGGCCATTGCTCAGTGGTCAAGCATCTGCTTGCATATGCAGAAAATCCCAGGTTCAATCCTCAGTGCCACTGGGTACGGCTGCGAAAGTCTAAGAAGAAAGAACCACTGCCAGTCAGTGTAGACATCATTTTATTATATGGACCAATGCTCTGACTAAATACAACACAGCTTCTTAATTTCTACACGTTGACGCTCCTGTCCTAGAAAGCACGGGCATTACATCCTCCACGAAGAAAGCCATGGCAGAGGGGAGGAGGAAAGAAAATGTTTGAAGTGGAGGAAGTTCCTTGCAGAACAGCAATAATTTCTTCATCTTGCTATTCCAGACATCTATACTATGATGGAGCACAGAATAATGGCAGTTCAGCTGCCATTTGAAATCAGTGACAATAGGCACACTTTGAAGCTCCATGTTAAAGGAAGCTTGGTGATTTCTTTCTGTTTAATTTAAGGGAAGGATGGAGAACTTATGGCCCTCCGGATACAACAGCAACAGCGTTGGACCATTGACCATGTGGCTGGGGCCGACAACAGAATTGGAGCACAACATCTGGAGGGCCGCAGGTTCCCCAAGCCTGACTTAAAGCTGTATTAACCTGGCCTGAACAAATAAATACCCATGTCCTTATATTAGAAGAATTTTGGAAATCTGATTTGGAGCGTTATCAAATAGTCAGTCTGAGTGTCCCCCTCCCCTTCCACTCCAAATCCTGAGGATTTGGAAGGTGAGTTGGCACATAAATAAATTGACATCCCTTGGCATGAGAATGGAGAGTATGGCCATGCCCACAACATACACTGAAAGCACTGTTATATGACTTTAACAGTCCTGGCTTCCCTCCAAGAATCCCGAAAACTGTACTTTAAGGGTGCTGAAAGTTATCAAGAGGCCCCTCACAGAGCTACAGTTCCCAGCACCCTTTGAAGGAAGCCGTGCTTGATAAAACAGCTTTAAATATATGGTGTGGATATGACACTGGATTTCACTTTTATTTATTGCATGTTATGAGGCTTATCTGTGCCCCACAATCAGAAATGATTTTGTGCAGTGTCAGAAATTACACTTGCTTGCTGCTTACCCTCTGTGTATCCACACTTTTCCTTGGTCTTTCAAATCCAAATGACACAAAGAAAATGCCTAGAAAGATGTCCCATGTTGCTCTGGTCCTCAGTTGCCGTCTGAAGCACCTGAGCTTTACTGTAGCGCTATAGGAACCCCTTCCTGTGAGTTGACCCTTGCCTGTTTTTCACTTACATCAGTAGCTGGCAAGGGTGGGAACCAAAACCTTAAACCTGAGACGTGCCATATGTTCAAAGCATGTTTCTATCCCTGAGCAGCAGCTTCCACCCCACTCACTCTGGCATGGGAAGATACTCTTTTGCATAAGGCTCCAGCGTTTTGCTGCTGAGGCTGAGCTTCCCACGCACAAAAAAGACAGATAATGCTTCTTGAAGGCAAGCAAAGTGGAATGTGCGTTGTTCAAATGGCAGTGTGTGGGAGAGGCATTTGTTTCATACTGGGTATCTGAGTGAAGTCATCTGTCATGTTTCTTTAGGTTCTCAACAGGAGATGTGTAGAAGCCGCAGTGATGACGGGCCTTGCGCTGAACTGCACCATAAACAAGAAGTCCTTGTTTGACAGGAAACACTATTTCTATGCAGATCTGCCTGTGAGTATGTATTGAGCTTTGTCCCTCGGCAAATCGGAAGAGGGGCAAGCCTGGAGAACTGATGGGGAAAACAGGCTGGGAGAAGAGATGGTTTTTTGTTCTCTGCCACTGTTTTGCCCATCCAAGCACTGAGCCCTGATGAATAGGCAGCTGTAGCCAGGCTCTTTCTGATTGAAGGTGATTGTCCTGATTGCTGACTGCAGTCCTGCGCCTCATGTTTCCAATGGCTTTGGATAATTAAATTGAGAGAAGGCGCTGCTAGGGCCAGACTTCCTTTATTCCCTCTAATTGTCTGTTAGGGTTAAGACAAACAGTCTGATATTGATCTTTGCGTTTGAAACGAATGTATTACAAATCTGCATTATGGTCCTGTAGACATCACAGGCATTAGTTCTCGTTACTTTAAAGGATCTGAAATGCAACATCCTGTTTTTACATGTTGCTGGTCGCAAAAGCAAATGAAGAAGACTTTAAAAAATCATGCAGTTATTACCTGCTGATATTACAGATGACGCTTATATTAGGACCAGACTTGCTTTTTCAAACGTAATGAGGCAAAGCTCAGATCTAAAGTGAAACCCGTCCGTTCAAATTCATCAAACAGTCAGGATTTATCGTTTTAAAATTTAAATGGGGCCTTCGTTTTTCCTTGAAGCCACAATTGTAATACTAAAGATCCATGATAGTTTTTTCTGCTCTCTGCAGAAAATACCTGCATCAGGAGTGGAGAACCTCCAGCCAGCCTGTGCCCACCTGGCTATTTTGGGGGAGCCATGGCCCACCTAATATCATGCATCCATTTGAAGAAGCAGTTTGGATATGTGCACTGCAGTGCGCCTTCAAACCTCCATTTTGTGGAAACGTGAAGGAACAGCACAAGGGCTCTTTGAAAGCCCTTTGTAAACATTCCTGCGAGCAGTGTGGATTGTTTACTAAAGACTGTTTGAAAGTCCTACCAATATGGTATTCAGAGGGCAGCATCACCTGATATCACTATACGGTGAGGTGATTGACAAGTGGTTGGCCTCACCTACTTGGCAAATTTGGCCAGAATAGGTTCCCCACCACTGCCCCATATTCTGGGGATGGGATGAAATGGTAGGGAGGGAGTATCTCCTTAGAAGTGCTTAGTAAGAAAACCCCCTAATAAGTTGCTGTCATTGTTGACTTCTACACCTGTCTAAAAACCTTTCAGGGTAGTCAAAACAAAAAAAAATCCTTCCAGTAGCACCTTAAAGACCAACTAAGTCAGTTCTTGGTATGAGCTTTCGTGTGCATGCACACTTCTTCAGATACCATGTGCTAACACATGTACCATGTGTTTTTAGCCTAAAAACAATGGTATCTGAAGAAGTGTGCATGCACACGAAAGCTCATACCAAGAACTGACTTAGTTGGTCTTTAAGGTGCTACTGGAAGGAATTTTTTTTGTTTTGACTATGGCAGACCAACACGGCTACCTATCTGTAACTTTCAGGGTAGATTAGATTAAGAGATAGAGGTTGCCAAAGGTCACCTAGGCTAAACTAAACATGATTTGGGAGATCTCTAATCAAATCACCTGGCCTTTTTAAAAGTATAAAATCTGCCATGGGGAAGGGTTGTGGAGCTGGGGAAAAGGTGTTTATCCTTCCTTGCTCTGCTGTTTTCTCAGTCAGAACTACTGGTCCTGAGGCTGATGAGGGCTCCACTGGGAAGAGGTGCAGTATCCACATGCAGAGACCACAAGTGGTTTTTAGCCTAAAAACAACGGGGGGCGGGAAGCCATGTGGTTCCTCTTAAACCTTAACAAGTGGGTGGGGGATCCATGATTGTCTACTTTGACTGTTGCAAGTTTATATGTGAGTGGGAATTTGAAAGTGTGTTCATGGTACCATATACAAAGACCGTATGAAAATAAACAACAAAATTCCATTCTGGGTGTTGATTAAAGAGAGGTTGACTGCCAATTCTGTTTGTTATTTTTTGAACATTTTAAAAGGGGTTCTGCTTGTGGTTCAACTTGAAATAGAAGAACCATCAAGCCACTCATTAGGGTTTGGAGTTTCCCTTTGAGGTTCACACACACAAGCCTTAATTTTAGCCAGGGCTCCCTATAATTTAGCCCCACAATCTATATTCAGTACAATCACATATGACACACAAAAGGATAATAAAGTATTATTACACTGTAACAAAACAATAGAAGTCACATTTTGTTAGCTCAAAACACATGCAGTCTGCCCCTTTTCTCTTGCCATACAGTGTGTTAAGTGCACAATGCCCAGTTTGTTACGAGGGGGAAATGGGGTAGAACACTAACGCAGGGTGTGACTTATGTGAAGGGGAGAGATAGCAGGCGGGAGAGGATACTTGACCCTTCTGTCAGCCAGTTCAATCTTACTCCCCAAGGTTGTTTTTCTCATGCAAAACTGCCGTAAGCTAGCATTATCAGAGCCTGTAATGAGATTCATAGTTTTATTACACATGTAGATAAGATAAATGCTACTTTGGAGATCTTTGGACGGTTGGATATGAAAAATGGGGCTTCAGATAGAAAATGGAATGCCTGTTTCTTCTTGTCACTTGTCATCTGTTAGGTTTAAAAAGTAATCATTTTAATGGGGAATGGTGGAGGGGAAAGCAAAGGGGAAAGATTACACTGAGTCTTTAATGTGTATTGCATGAATTTGTTGCTAATAATTGCTTAGAGAAAAGGGCCATCTATTGGAATATAAAGTTGATATACAACCATTTTAAAATTGTTGATTGCTGCAATTTTAAATGCAGGCTGGCTATCAGATCACTCAGCAAAGGCTTCCCATTGCTGTGAATGGGAACTTGTCATACATTCTGCGCATGGGGAAAAACCAGAATGAAATGGTAACCAGGAGTGTGAGGATCAAGCAGATACAGTTGGAGCAAGACAGTGGAAAGAGTCTTCATGATGATTTAAGGAGCCAGACCCTTGTGGATTTGAACAGGGCAGGTAGGTTTGGTACTCTTTTGTCTATGTAACTATTATTTATATTTTTTAAAAGGAAAAAGGCAGCAGCATTCTGTGCTTCTGTCTGAGGCTGTCAGTGTTACCTCCTGATTCAAGTTGTTCTACACACACAAACATAAACTGAAAGACTGGCTTGATCAGGGCATCAAGAGAATGCCTTTCTTACAGCTGGTCTGCATGTCTGGCAGTAAATCCAGGGATGGGACTCTGGATGATAGTTGTGTTTGCCATTTTCTAAGGTGAAAGGTGAATCTGGATCCTTCATACATGCTCAGGCACACACAGAGAGAGCTGTTCTTCAAGCCCAGGTTCTTCCAGCCAGGAGTGTGAATGGAAGAATGTGGATTTAGACATGAACTGAATGGAAAAGTGTGAGACGACGGATTGATACAATATGGCCTAGATGCTGAACCATAACATCTCAGCCCACACATACATGCTTACTATTTTGAGTAGGGGAAAGATTGAGGTTTGTTGGGGAAAGTTTAAGCACCTTCCACCTGCTGGGTCTTGCTGCCAATTCTGTTTTTCAGTGGCCTGTGCTGCCAAGCCTGATTTTTTTTTTTTTTAAATTGCCAAACACAATAGAGAGGAATTGCTGTCTCTGAACCTTCTCCTAGCCCAAATTAGGAAGTGTCTTGGCAATACTATGGGTCGCTATGACTTTGCTGAATTTTATTACTTGATGAATTTGTTCTCATCATTTGCTTTTATATGCCAATGTGTTTGATGTTATAGTGATTGCAATGTCTGTTTGTTTGTTTTAATGCTACTGCGATTATTGCGAGCCTCTTTGTGCTCAACATTTTGTTGCTGGAAAAGCGGGATACAAATATTAAATCAACTCAACACTGCTTTGGAGCTGTTTGCTTTCCCCTTGAAAAATGTTGGACCTCGTTTTTTCTCTTGGTGATAGAGGGAAATGAGCATTTGTGTGCTGGTTCTGCAGATCCAAGTGTTTTGACAGTGATTAAATAATAAATGATAACCAGTATCTCCTGACACAAAAGCTTAAGCACTTTTTATGTTGGCTCTTCTTTTTTAATGTCTGAACTGTTTACATGAGATCAAAAGCTGCTGCTCAGAATTTCTTGTCTGTCTCTGGTAGGAGTTGGCCTCATGGAGGTTGTCATGGAGCCCGACATGTGCTGTGGGGAAGAGGCGGCTGCAGCAGTGAGAGAGCTTCAGCTTATCCTGCAGGCTCTTGGGAGCAGCCAAGCAAACATGGCAGGTAGAGACCTAGGAGGGCATGTTTATCATTCCTCAGCTGTAATTTTCCTCTCACAAAGGCACTTTCACGGCATCTTACTTACTTTGCCTTCCAGCTGCTTATCGTTCGGTATTGTTGTGGTGCCGTGTTGTGTTTTGGTTCCTTTTTTCCTTTGTCAAAATCTTCTGATTCTGAATTAAGGTCACTTGGGCCTCTGGTGCCCAAGAGGGGCCCAGCTGCCTCATCTTCAGCTCAGATTCTTTTGTACTCCTAGGCCTTTCTAAATTTTACATAATAAATCTTAGCAGGAAGGGAATGACTGATGGCTTCTGTGCTGCTGCCTCTCCCTCCCCCTCCCCTTCCCTGCTTGCCTTCCTTCCAAGTGATGCTGTGATGCAGAATCTTTGGAACGACTGCAGTTGCAACCCGACTATTAATCTCTGGGCTCACCTCAGCTATGTGGGAGCAATCCTGGGAGGGTTTGGAGAGAGGATCAAGCAATGGGGGTAGAAGTGGATGTTTGATATCAAACACTTAACATGGTAGGGTATATGCGTGTGTGTACATATACCAATTGCATGTTAGGATTCGTCCAGCACCTCAGAATTCATTCTAGATCAAGGTCCCCACAAACTACTTATAATGGAGTTACAGATAGGTAGCCGTGTTGGTCTGCCATGGTCAAAACAAAATAAAAAAATTCCTTCCAGTAGCACCTTAAAGACCAACTGAGTTAGTTCTAGGTATGAGCTTTCGTGTGCATGCACACTTCTTCAGATACACTGAAACAGAAGTCACCGGACCTTTCTATATAGTGAGAAGGTGGGGAGGGGTATTACTCAGAAGGGTGGTGGGAATGGGTGATTGGCAGATTAGCTCATCGCAGCTATCTGCCAATCACCCATTCCCACCACCCTTCTGAGTAATACCCCTCCCCACCTTCTCACTATATAGAAAGGTCCGGTGACTTCTGTTTCAGTGTATCTGAAGAAGTGTGCATGCACACGAAAGCTCATACCTAGAACTAACTCAGTTGGTCTTTAAGGTGCTACTGGAAGGAATTTTTTTATTTTACTTATAGTGGAGTGCATGAAGAAGCACACTCATACTCAATTCCTTATTATATTGTGTGCATCTTGTCACCTCCCCCTTTCCTTCATACTCTCGTCTTTGCATGCAGCCTCACAGTTGCTGAAAGCAGCAATAATTATTTAGGAGGAAACACGCTGTCTGCTGTGGGCTCTGTGCTTCTGAACAGTGGTCAGCAGCTTTGCTTATTTCTGCCCCTCCTGTTCAGAAATCATCAGCAGAGAAAAATTGTAGCCACTTAAATAGGGCAGCTGCCTTCCAAATAAACCCTCAGAGGGGCATGGAGTGGATGATGGCGTCTGCCACTCCTTGTCAGTTTACTTGAGGTTTCCATTGCTGTCTGCTGCCTTCCCCAACACCAATTCCTCTGCTTACAGTTGCAATAGTTCCTGCTGGTAAGAACTTTTTCAGGAAAGCAGCCTTACCTGGAAGAGGTATCATTGATTTTTATCCTTTTTTATTATTTATTTGTTTCCATTTGTTTCCTGCTTTTGTATTGAATGGTGCCCAAGGCATCTTTTTAGGTATTCTTTGTGATGGCTTCTTTTTTTATTTTCAACGCTTAACTGAAGTACCAAGCACCCATAAGCCTTGACATGGAGCATATTCCTTAAGATATAATTTTCAGGGAATGCACATTAATTTGCATCCCTTTTTTCCAATGGTGGATTTTTGGCTGTGAAATTCTTGTGGGGCTTGCACCATTTGCTCCTCTGTCTGCTAGTGGTATTTTTTTCCTGCAGTCTTATCAGATTCAGCCACATTCATTTTTCAGCCAGTGATACAGAGGCTACTTTTGTATTATCTGAGCTATTTCTCATTGAGGATAAGTTTGCCCCTTCCTGCCTTATCTATCTTCCAATTGAGTGTGGAGACAAAGGCTGAATTCAACATCCATCCTTTCAGTAGCAAGTACCTGCAGTGTGCCTAGATCAGGTACATGACTTCATTGCAAGATAATCGGAAAAGGTGGAGGCATTTGGGGGGAGATGCTAGCTGTCTGATTGCCATGCCGTGCCCTTGGGTCTAGGAGAGTCTCCAGGAGTAGATTGAGCACATGGTTGCTACCTACAAGAGTGGGACTTTGAAGTCAACTAAAAATGAAGGTGAAGGTATGACCTGTCAAAGGGTAAGCAATAAGTAGTTCATCTGCAGCTAGGAGTCTAAGAACATGCAATTGTTTAATGGACACTTAATCCAGAAAGAGCATTGTGATAAAGGACATATCAGAACTACAAATGAGCTGTGGGCCAAGGGAACAGGTAGTAGAGATTCACTTCCACTCAATACAAATACAATTTCAAGTCTTAGGGAATGCAGGCAGAGTTTCTGTTACTCTGCAGTTTCATTATTGCCCGGTGGAATTTGGTCCTGGGCATAGAATTTCTGACAATATTTGCCTTTTTTAAAAAAGAGAAATATTTCTAGTCCTCAGGATTTGGGGAAATGTACTTACATATAGCTCTTGCCAACCTAGCAGTTCGAAAGCAAGTAGATAAATAGGTACCGCTCCGGCGGGAAGGTAAACGGCATTTCTGTGTGCTGCTCTGGTTCGCCAGAAGCGGCTTAGTCATGCTGGCCACATGACCCGGAAGCTGTACGCCGGCTCCCTTGGCCAATAAAGCGAGATGAGCGCTGCAACCGCAGAGTTGGTCACGACTGGACCTAATGGTCAGGGGTCCCTTTACCTTTACCTTTACTTACATATAGATATTTTGTAGAATCATAGGAGTATGAAATGTGTCTCAAGGACAAGATGCAGATTTTTTTTGTTTGCTTGGTTGGTGCTGTGTTTGGGTTCCTGCGCTTGTGAAATACATACACAACCACAGAATTGGTTGTGTATAGAGCTCTCAATATAAGCAAGAGGTCCAATGGCTTCAGTCAGTGATGTTCAGGCCTTCTGTCTTGAGGGAACCCTTTTCACATTAACAAGCCTACCGAGGAGCTCCTGTATGTGTTGGCTCAAGAACATCTCCAGATAGGCCTGCCAGAAACTATGTTGAGTGGACAATACTGAGCTAGGTGAAACTTTGTATCTTCTTTTATTCATAAATTAGCCAATCAATTTATTGAGCCAATCAGTTTCTTGAGCAGTCTAGCTCTCTGACAAATGTGCTTGTTTGATAGACGTGCTTGCAAACACAAGTTTGTTGTATTCATGCTTTTTCATACTTCACACTTACAGTATACATACTTTACTATAATGTAAAAATTGTCATGTGTGAAGTATGCCAAAAGCTGTTGATCAGAGGAGAAACAGATCCATACCCACAACTAAACCAGCAGCATGCAGTCATCCATCATTCTGGCAATGAGATTTCCTTGCATCCATGCAGTGTTTTTTTCCCCTGGGGGGACGCAGGGGTACGCATGCCCCTAAACATTTTGTGCATATTTGTACTTTTTTCCATTTACTGTATTTACAGTGTGAACTATAAAATTGTGATTTTCTTGAGTCAAAATGAGAGTACCCCCTAAACATTTTTAAAGAAAAAAAACACTGCATCCATGTACATGTGCTTTGTGAGAACACCTTAAAAGGAAGGGCGCTGTCCTCCAGCACTTTTCCTTGCCTAGTGTTCTTCACAAAAATATAGAATGGGAGCACTTGTGTCTTTGGAAAGTGCCCTTGAGAAGACTTAACTCTGGCTGGACAATCAGTTTTTATCCTTTACAAATGCAATTCCTGTGCTGTTTACTGCATTGTGTAAATATCCAATATTTGCTTCACTTTAAAGGGCAGTAACTTAAGTGTTGATAAGAAGGAAGATGCAAAAGTGTGTGTTCTGTGTCATTTAGCGGGATGGCATTTATTGGGGAGGGTGTTATATTGGTTGCCAGACTGTTAGATACCTGTTTTTAAAAGGATGTGGAAAAGCAAAGAATAATAACTCGAAAAGGCTGTTGTGGTGTTTCTACCCCAACTTTCTCTTTAGCCGGAGATTGCCCTCTGCATCACTTTCTACAGGGCTTTATGTATGACACTTTTTGGCAGCTGGGAAGGCTTCGAAATTGTATTTGTGGCAAAGATTACAGTTCCTTGCAGGGAAGGCAAAAACAGGTTTCTGACACCTGTCCTTGAGGCGTAAATTTTCAAGGACACTTCAGTAAATCTGCCCTGAGCAGTAATTGGCTTTGTGACAGAGCCATGTGAACTCCTCAAATGATAGTTTCATACTAGACAAAAGCCATATTCTGTCTTGACGTTTTGTGGTTTCACTGCTTGCCGTTAGGGACTTTGGTCAGATTTCTCTTCTCTTCCCAGGGAGGATCATCAAAGGACCTTCATGTACAACTATTAGTTTGGTTAAAACCTCAAGAAACAAAGTCTGATTAAAGGAGGTGTCACACTGCACAAAGTTTGCACAGTAGATTCCAAATGTTGTGCCGCAGTTCTCTGTGCTATGTAGTCTTGCCAGGAATTTGTATCTGAGCTACAAAACCTTAATGGGGGGCATGTCCTCTATTTTTTTTATTTTAAAAAATAGACTATGGCTGCACAAGTCCCATATAGCTCTGAAGCAATGACTTGAAGTCTATTCAAAATGAGTCTAGAAGCTTGGAAATGATGTAAGAGCTTCATTCCATTTGATTTCTGAAACGGTTGGGTATTCTCTCAATTGCTTCTGTTCTTAAGATGTATGCATCTGCTATCTTGAGAGGGATGTCCATGTGCTTGTTTCACAGTTGAGAAATGTCGACTTGGGACAAATCTCTAGAAGAGATTCCAGTGTGTGTGTTGCCTCTGACAGAACTGTCAATCCCTTCTTGTTAGATCTTCAGGTGTAGAAAGATGCAGGCATGAAGGAAGAAATGGGCCTTTGATTCTCTTCAGGGACAGCTAATCCATGTCCCTGTCCCAAACTTTTTATTGGAAGCCCTGTACAAACCACTTGCAGATAATGTGGGATTAATTCCATTTGATGAAATCTCATTCTACTGCTGATATCTCTTTAGAGGGTCAACTGAGAGTAGATGCCAATGTATCCGTGCATCGCCCTGGAGAACGTCTTGGAGTGAGGACTGAAGTGAAGAATATCAACAGTGCCCGATTTCTTGCCAAGGCCATAGGTAAGTGAAGCACTTCCTCCCAAATGAAAATCTGGACAGGGAGTTTGGAATCCCATGCCAGAAAAAAACCACATCAGTTTCTGTTACTGGGCATGTTATGCTAATAATATATACAAACCTGCTATCTCTAAGTTGCATGCATTGTCTTGATGTTTTTAGCCTAGCTGAAATCCATCATTGTGAACTGTAATAATGTTTTGCATTGATAGCAGTCTCTGTGTGTAGAAACCTTTGGCTTTTGTGTGAGTGGGGTGCTTCTTTTGCCCCTGGCCACAGATGGTCTAGAAATATAGTGATTGGAACGAGCCTTTGGGGGAGGAGACCTTGACTGGGAACATAACTTCTTTGCTGCCTTCCTTTTTTGGAATGGCTGCTTGTACCATCACTTCTGTAATCAATAGGACCAGGTGCCTGCAAACTACTTAAACGGTACTTAATTGGCTGAAATGCAAGCATGCTGGTTTAATTTGTTCTTCTTAATTTTGTTTTCCTTGTTTTAAGTTATTACCTTATATTGCATGTTAGCCCATTAGGTGTGCACACATGCATGAAATGTGGTGTTATAATACAGGGAAAGTATAATTTCTTGGCTGGCAATTGATTGGTGGGTTTTTGTTAGCAGGGCCTCCTCTGCAACAAAGAAAGCAAAATGTAATGGCTTGCTGTTTAGCCCATGACAGTTTTAGTTCCATAGTAGCACGGCCACATTCCCTTAGATGATGCAAGAGATGCAGAGTGGGGGGGGGGGAGTATATGAGCCACAGAGAATGTGCATCTGCAATGTGAGTGTCACATGAAGAGGCGGATGCTGCTGTGTTTCTATGCAAGAGAATTATTGGGCTCAGAACAGAGAAAGGGAAACATGGGAGGGAGCCTGAATATTGTCTAGTGGAACCCCCTACAATGCAGGGATATACATACAGTGGTACCTCGGGTTACAAATACTTCGGGTTACATGTTTTCAGGCTGCGGACCACGGGAAACCCGGAAGTACTGGAAAGGGTTACTTCCGGGTTTCGCCGCATGCACCGAAGCGCCAAATCGCGTCACGCATTTGTGCAGACGCAGTGCTGCAGGTTACGAACGCTGCCGGTTGCGGACGTGCCTCCATCACAGATTACGTACGCAACCTGAGGTTCCACTGTACATCATTTTGTTCGTATGCGTCCTTTACATAGATAAAACCATGCTCAGGGCCACTTACAACATGGGGGGGAAACCATAATCACAAAACGTAACAAAAATAGTCATAAACAATCAATAAAACATCAACAAGTACACCACCAAATTGCTCAGTTTCCACATAAATCATAGTAAGATCTGAAACAGAGACTCAAAAATAGTAATATAACAGCAACAACCCCCCAGAACAAAAACCCCTAAACAATACTTCAGCCCAAGAGTCTGTTCAGCAGCCTAAGCTTTTGTAGCTGGAGTCAGTCAGAGCCGCACTCTCCCAGGCCAGGTGGGGAAGCATGTCAGAGGGCATGTCTTCCAGGACTCAGTCAAGATTTATGAGTGCCACTATATGTTAGAGGAAGAGCTATAGCTCTGTGGTAGAGCGCATGCTTTGCATACACAAAGGTCAGTCTGTGGCCTCTCCAGGGAGAACCAGAAGGACTCTAGTTTAATCCTGGATTGTCACTGCCAGGTGGACCAGTGGCCTCACTTGGAGTAAGGCAGATTTATATTTCTGTATATGCGGGTTATTTTTGCATCTCGGGGTAAGTCAAAAAACACAGAACTTGCTCTTGATCTCCAAAAGAAATTAGTCCAACAAAGGCCCTTTTGAATAAAGGTGGAGATAAAAGTGTGCAGTCAGTCTTAGTCTGTATGAGAGCAGAATGACCGTTTCAGCTGTATGACTTCAGGGTGTTTTGGAATGGGATTGTGTTGAAAATTTATGCCTTCCAAAAACGGTATAAATTAAATGTCAGAAAGCAATTCAGTTTATTTGTGATTCTCTAATATTTCTGTTAGGCTTACTTTGGCATTGATAAGCATTTTAAAGTGTGTGTCTCCCCCAACCCCCAACCCCCAACCCCCCGTTTGAAAATTTTAAATAGGAAAGGTGCATCACAACTAAGCTTAATTTATTTATTTTTGTTAAGACTATGAAATACAAAGGCAAATTGAAGAGCTGGAGAATGGAGGAACTATTTTGAATGAAACCAGAGCCTTTGACTTTAAACGTGGGTAAGTTTTTCATTCTACCATTGGTGGGGATTGAAGGCAGCATTATTAGCCACAGAGCCATCCTGAACATATCTGATGCTTTGTTCCTAAACAAAAACATTTTGAATTATGGACCCATGGCCTCTTCATACAACCACTGGACATGTGGTAGCTATGAGGAAAGTACTTTGAAATTCTGTGTGATGGTTCTTGCCTGTGGCAGTCTGGCTTTCTGCCATATTTGTAGTTTTGGTTTTCTACACATTCTCCTTTTTGTGTTTAAATGCTGAAAGTCAAATTCTACAGAGGATGGACTTGGCATACAACCACCAAAGCGCCTAGGTTTCTCCCCCCCCCTGCCACCTGCTACATACTGAAATAATCATGTGATTATGCCTCTGTGAGTGGGAAGATTCCCATGTAAAGATGCTGAAGTCGGCAGAATAATAATAATAATAATAATAATAATAATAATAATAATAATAATTTATTATTTATACCCTGCCCATCTGGCTGGGTTTCCCCAGCCAGTCTGGGAGGCTTCCAACAGAATATTAAAATACAATAGTCTATTAAACATTAAAAGCTTCCCTAAACAGGGCTGCCTGTTCAGGAGATAAGCATTTAAATTGCTAAGAGTACAAACCATGGCCACCTGCCCCCACACCTGACATCAGGTAACCATGAAGCTGCAGAGGACAAATTTGAAGCTTAAAATGTCAGTGAACCCCACTTGCCAACGAGCAGTCAGCTAGGTTGGCTGCAGGAGGGGATTCCTCACTGTCGGCACCAGTCAACCAACCTAACTTTTTGTCCTTATTTTTTTAGGTGCACCATAGCAATGAGAGACAAAGAAGGAAAACAAGACTATCGGTAATTATCTTTAGATTGTTTCTGAAGGAAGCTCTGCATTGTAAGTTGCGATTCCCTTTTGGCTTCCTCAGACTTGACAAGTCATTGGTGATGGTCATTACCTCACAGAGTGATTCCTCGGAGTTGAGAGGAAGCTGAACAGAATTAGTCACCTGCTGCCCTTTGGTTAGACTTACAACAGGTGCGGGGAGGGAGGGTATGCTCTGATGCATTTATTGATATTTTAACAGTGAAGTTTATAATTTGTAATGCTGCCATGTTCCACTGTCAAATCATATTGAGACTAGCAGGTAGCATGAGAGAGGGCCTTCTCTATAGCAGCAACCCTCTTCCTCCCAAGACAGGTTCAACTGGCCTATTCAGTAATGGCTTTTAGTCAAGATATGTTGGCTTCTGCAGGCCTCTGGTGGATTTTTATTGTCAGTTTACTTTGGAATTGTAGGGTTGGAAGGAAACCCAAGGGTCATCTAGTCCAACAAGCAGGTGGCCTGTATGAACTCACAACCTTGGTGTTATCAGCACCATGCTCTGTTTTACTGTTCTCATTTTTATTGTACCAAGACTACAGTGTTTTGTTGCTATAAATGTAAACGAGCTTGGAGTGCCCAGAGGGCTGAAAGGCAAACCAGAAAATTTTCTATAAATGATCCCAAGACAGACCACGGCTGAAAATAACATTCATTCTTGTTTGCTGGTCGTCAGTCAGGACTTTGCAATCTATCCCTGGCTGCTAGAAGACAGAGTTGTATTCCCGAAAGTAAACCCATTGAAATTAATGGAACTAAGTTAGCCATGACCTGTGGGTCTACTGAGTAAAAGTGAGTTGAGAATACATCACACTCCAAGCTGGTCTGTTCTACTGTCGGATTGCTCATATCATCATGAAGTTCTTTCTAATGTTTATTCATTAAATCATTTTTTTCTTTTTTAAAAATCTTTTTTTCTTTTCCTTTGAACCAATGGGTTTAGCTCCTACCCTCTGGAGCAACAGAAAATAAATCTGATTTGTTGTTTTCTGACAGCCCTTCAAATATTTGAAATAGCTGCCACCTCTTTAGTAGTCTGTGCTACAGTTTTTTATGACCAGCTGAAATTTGTTAAAAGCCCACTTCCAGGTATGTTCAAAGCTGCATAAATAGCACTTCCAGTAGTCCATCATCATTTTATCATAATATCCTTGCTACATGGATAAAAGTGGGTGTACTTTTTTCAATAGAGTTTTGATTTTTCCACAGCTAATGCAGTTGAACACTGTAGCTAATGCAGTGCTAACCTCTTTAAACCTCATTTTCCTATATCACAGGATACTGTATGAGGAGAGGGCTGTGGCTATTTCATTAGTTCTTTCCACATCTGCTAGCCTCAGCCTGTTTCACTGCTTAAACTGATGAACTTGAATGTTTTATTTAAAATAAAATAAAAACGGGGAAAAAGAAAGCATGGATGAATCAATTCAAAACCTATAGTGAAATTTGCTTTTTAAACTGTGCTTTTGTTTATTGAAATCTGGATTTGAAAGCAGTGGGTGTAGCTTAAGTCTAACTTCTTCAAGGAATGCATCTCAGCTGTTTGCAAAGAGACATGGCAACACTTTAATTGTGTTTGCAATCCATCATTTGTTCGTGCAAGGCAGGAGTTGGCTCTTTAATCGCCATGTTTTTGTGGTGGCTTGAATCAGCCCCTTCTTCGGCGCAGCCCTTGTCATTTGATGTTGTCACTCAGATTTATTTGCCATGGCACCCCACTGAAGATGGCAACTTGGCTTTTAGCGCGGTTTCCTCCTTTCATTGAAACTCCTCCGACTAATACGAGGGAGGTTGCAACCTGTGTGGAACACTGCTAGCATCTGGCTGTCATTCTTCCTTTTCCCCTTTGCCAGATTGTACTCCCAGTTGGTGTGAAATCACAGGTCCTGTTTGGCACCGAGGACGATAAGCGACATCTGCATTTTGTTTGTGTGTTTTTTGGAAGGGCGTAAAATGGCTTAAATTTATTCCTTCTCCCCGTTGCTGGCTGTTGACAGCCAGTGGCGGATCATCAAAAAAGAAAGGCAGCTTGAGGCTATGCACCTCGGCACAGGGGCTTATCTGTTGCTGCTGAGAAGACTTGCACTCAGCTGTGGACTCTGAGCATTTGGTTTGCTTACGTTAAGTCCCATAATTGTTAGGAGAAGGAGCAACTTCATCACAGGTGGCTGGGATGCTGCTAAAGGGTTTAAGTGAAAAGGACAGCAGAGGAGCCTCCCTTTCTTTTCTCCCAGGTTTATGCCGGAGCCGAACCTTCCACCATTGATTCTTTGCGATTCTAAATCTTCGCCTGCTCACACAAGCGACCGGCAAGTGGTGAATATTGATTGGCTTCGGGAGAGGCTTCCTGACCTCCCCAGTGCGAAGAGAGCAAAGCTTGTTGAATGTTATGGGATTCAGCCTCAGCACAGTTTCACCTTATTGGTAGGTCTATTGACTGAACATTCAAGTAAACCAAGAAACTTCAAAAGATTCAGTGCTTCAGAAAACACTCCTAAAAATGTCATATTAGCCAGCTGTCAGTTCTCATAGATTTTTCTTACATAGAAAATGAGTTCAACACGCTTGGCTGTTTCTGCTCAGATAATGTACACAAGAGGGTCTCTGAAACTATACCTGTTTTTTTTTTTTTTTTTTTTTTTTTGCATGTGTCCATCAGCATCATAGTAAATTGAAATATATAGCTAGTTATTGTAGCCTCAAAACCCTTTTTGTCTTAAAAACATTCCTGTATTGTAATTTTTTCAATGTATTTGCCTACAACACTGCTATCTCTGGAATGCTGGCATTAAAATATGTGCTCTGTGAGCCCAGTTGGTGCATCTCATCCTAATGTACCAGCTCAATCAATCTTAAGAGCTGGGCCAGTAGGGCTTTTTCCACATTATTCTTCAGCTTGTGGCTATATTCCGTGGAGTATCGCTGTCTGTAACATTGAAAAGTCACACGCCAAGCAGTTTTAATTTTTTTTGTTAACCTTCTCTTGGATGCATGACCTTTGGACCACCCTTGTAGCTTAAAGGGGGAGAAATTCATAGAAAAGAACAGCACCATATGGCTTTATGACATTTGATCCATTATTCTACCATAAACTTACGTTAATACACTCTAAATACTGTGACACTTTTCTGGAATTTAATCATGCATGTATCTGTCATAAGCCTACTATATGAACAAGCCCTTTCATGTAACATATATGCTGGCTCCAGGGCTTCTTTTTAGCAGTGGAAATAAATGAGACTGCCTAGCCTAACCTTAGATTCCTTTCATTCTGCTGAGTACTCAGCTTTGACTAATGTTAGCCTTTTCTCCTGTGTTTTTTTCTTCCTCATCTCTTTCTGTCTAATGTGTCTTTCTGACACTTGGACACCAGGCCTATTCTGGAAGCCTGCATAGTTGAGCAGAAAGTAATTCAGGTGCTTATTCTGAAGATGGTACCAACCCATTGAGCCAACGGGAGTACTATCAATATTTTTGGTCCAATAATGACTCCCTGCCATCCATTGTCTCTACATTTAGGTCTTGGGGAGGGGGGTATTGTTCCACAAACACTATTTCTTTTCTTTTGATTTACTGAGAGTCCAGCTAATCTAAATTCACCTGAGACATCTAGTTTCCGTTGGTGTTTTAAGCCTACATCAGGAATACAAACAGATTGCTAATGGGGAGAATGCATAAATCTAATGAGCAGTCTTTCAAGTTAGAGTGCCCAAGCGTGCTCATTAAATAAATGGCATAGGTACTGGGACACCTTCAAAATGCAAGATCCACACTCCCTGCCAACTTGTTAGCAGAAGCATTGTGCAGGGGAAATTGCATTAAAATAAAGTCATACTTCAGTAATGAAATACTATTATTATTCTTTGGTTAGTTCGTGTTGCATTAATCGTTAGGGGGATTTTGAAGTATGTATTCTAAATTTCCACCAGGCTACATTAACTGTAACGAGCCCCCAAAAATAAAATAATTAGAGCCTGCACATAAAAATAGGAAACAAACAATATGCAGCAAAGGCAATAAATTCAGTGTTGTACATGTAGCTGAAGCAGGGTATGGTCCAAGTATGAATAAGGCATTGTATGGTGAAACACAGGTCTAAATAAGGGTTGAAGTTATAAGGCTTTAATGTATGTATATAGTTTGGTATCCTTTGGACTATGTTGCTGTTCCACCAAGACCTCCAGCATATTCTGTGAATATAAAAAATACATAAAAGGACCTCTGGTTTTGCTCTGCTCACAGTAACTAATTTGGCTCCCAGTATTTTCAGCAGTGAGAAAATCCCACACTTCCCCAAACCACTGAAAAATAGCACATTTCGCAAGTGAAAAGCGATACCTGCTTTCTGAAGTTTAGCTTATATTGCTAAAATTTCACCAAATGCTTTTAATTTCACTGAGCTGTTCACATACTTTAGCCTCTGCTTCAACAATAACAGCTTTTTATACATTACATATGATAGTTACGGCCTTATGGGATGCATTTGGTGTCTAAATGTGAGGCCCCCTTTGAGCTCGGGGCCCTGGAGACCAAATGGCCCCCCTCCCAATTGGTTCTGCCTGCACACGGCTGGTAATTGCTCTGAGCTCCTGCTGAAATCTCTCCTATGATTGAATGGACACTAGGCATGTTAGTGTTGCTTTGGGTCCAGGGTGTTATTTCCGATACATCCCGAGTATTCTCCCCAAACATCTCCTGTCATCTTTGACTTGCATGCGAGTGTGTGTATGAAATTTAAAATGGCAGCAGTAGTAGACAGATCCACATTGGTGTACTTGTTAAATATGTAGGCTTTCTACCAGACTGAACATCTCATCAAGCTCTTAGGAATATGTGTATAATATATGCAGTAAGAAAATTGAATCTCCTGACAAACTTGCTTTGAACTGAATGGGACTGGATAAGGGTTAGGATTTTGGGGACGATTTCACTTGGCACTGGATATAAGCAAGTTCCGTTCAAGGGTTGCCTTGTGTGTGAGCTTATTCCCTAAGCTGACAAACTGTCTGAGAGAAAAATATTCCTCCTATGAGTCATAGGATTACTCCAGCCTTCTGTGCTGAGTGAGTGCTAGTTTGAGTCTGCCATGCATTTTGATTAACTTTCCGGCAGTAAAAGCTGTCTGGAAGCAAACGACTGCTCGAGTCTTGCTTGCAATACAAAAACTGCAAGAACTAGAAGGCAAGGATTCCGCTTGTCACTCAGGAGGAGTTTTGATTCAACTTAAAACACCCACTCACATTTGACAGAAGCATTTACATTGTGACTAATGATGCTTGCTGATCTGCCTTTAATTACCGAGTCTCTATATAGTCTGTTTAAAGATTATAGAGTTGTGTGTTTTCCTCTTGCTTTGTGTTTGCCTGAAATTGATTCTGACTGTATGTGCCAGTTCTGGTTCAGATGCTGGGTGGGCTGTTGTAGCCATATCTATTTCAGCCATTTTAGAAAGCATCAGTATAGAGTACCATTATGAAATTGGACAGTAAGCAGGGCGAGTCCTGGCTGATCTTTCATACTGGGTTAACAGGAGTTTTGCCAAGCTCCTCCTTCCCCACTAGACTCAACATCTGTGCCCTTCTTTACCTGCCTAGTGACATAGATACAAACATTTACCACATGTGTTCACATCTATCCCTTGGGACACTCCCTTATAATATGAGTGCTCACATGCTTCTGTGATGTCATCAGATTTCACAGGGAAGGGAAGAAAAACTATGGTATGCTTTCGGGGTGGGTCGTTCTGTTCTTATTGTGTATGTATTTGGTGGTCTCAGAACACTAAAAAGAGCAGCCTAACTGTGAAAACATACACACACAAGCAAAAAACTTCACGAATTATAACGGTATATAATTTCTGCAAAACTAGCAGTGGAGAGGCTAAAGGCATGCCTATCTTGCTATTCTATTGAATACTCATGCAGTGGCAGTTTTTGGAAACATTGTGAAGTTAACCTGAGGCATGTTGATCAATTGACTGTTGCGAATAGCTGAGAAGCCAAGAGGTTAAGAATATTCCACATGTGATAAGACCCGAAAGCTCATGGATATGAGTTTTTATTTTTTTTAAAAAAATTGGGTTTTGTTTTTGTAGTGGTATGGATAGCTGGTTCGGCTGCTGCCATCTTAACACACCATTTTGTCTCTGAGCAGAATGAAGATGGATTAGTAGAATTTTTTGAAACTGTGGTGAATGCAACAGGAATGGCTCCCAAAAAGGTCGTTGGCTGGATTATAAAAGATATTCTTGGCTATTTAAAACAGTATAACCTTGAAGTAAAGGAAAGGTGAGGCTTTTTAATGTTTATACTTTTGCGCATGCAAATCTGTACACAAATATTAGTCTTCGATAATGGTAAATAATGTAGTCCTCTGTTACCACATGGGCATCTGAATAAACCGTTCAGTGATTAAGGATGCCACAGTAACCTTCAAGGTTCAGTTTCTTACATAGTAGTTACTGTTGTTCAACTGATGCATAAAAATCATACTGAACCTTCTTTATCTGATTCTACTAATTTACAAAAGGGAGAGGGGTGAGATCAATGGGTGAAGGAGAAAAGTATTTTGCAAGTTATAGGTAGACAGCGAAGAAAAGAAGGTGAACATCCATTAGAATGTGCAAATGACTACAGATGTCAGCCAGCACTACAGTACTCTCAGTGGGATTCATGTTCCCATTTGCAACTAGCACATCTCCTCCTGTTTAAAATTGCATGAACAGAACTGGATTAGGATGGTCATGGGGAAACCTAATGTACAACCCAGGCAAAACAGTTGGAGCCTTTTGCTCAGATGGTTTTCTGCACATCCCAACTTTGATACAACCATATTAAATGTGATGAGTAGCTCGTGCTGTATTTCTGCATCTCTGCTTATTTCAATCCATTTTATGTGGTCTAGTCCAGTCAGTCCTCTTCTTTTGGCCGAACTTCTGAACCTTCTGGAAAACGGAACGATTTCTTCCTCGGCAGCCAAACAAGTGAGCATTCCTCTTTGTAACATTACCTTCACCATGAGCTTGTTTGTGTCACGGTGCATTTGAGTCTTGAATTTGTAAAATGTTATGTCTTGTTTGGCCTTAGTTTGAAAACACCCCCCCCCTTAAAAAAAAAAAGCTGTTATCTATTATCTCAGTAATCCTCATTTTTGTGTTCAGTTACAAAGAAACGACAAAAGATAAAAGGATCCTTGTTTGGGCTTCCTTGTGCAAGGCTGATCCTGTGCGTATGTATTCTGAAATAAGTCTCACTTGAACTTAGCTCCATTGAGCAATGTGGGTAGGATTCCAGCATTGGGTGAAAATCATACGTGGCGGTGATTCTCTACTTCCACTCCCCCACTCAAAATTTTCTTTTGGAGTTGGGGTAATATTAAATCTTCCTTCTTGGCCTATCATCAACCTTCAAATAGCCAGCTGCCCACCCAGTCTCTTTTTGTCTCTGTAGAGGAAGATAAAAGGTATCCTTTTGTTTTTCTCCATGGCTCGCAAAATGGCTGACACATTTTAGAGCTGAAAAGCTGCTAGAGTTCATATTCCCCTAATGCGAGTTTACTATTGGAAACTGTAGCCTCAGAGGCCACTTTAAGTGAAAATAAATTATTGATGGGGTTTGGACGTGGAGAAAACTATACAGGATCATTACCATGTGTACTCTAATCCTCAGTCCCATATAAGAGATATGCAAGCTTCTTCAAAATGTTTTGTAAATAACTTGGAGGATGGATGGCGGCTAACAGATTGAGGTTGAATCCTGACAAGACAGAAGTACTGTTTTTGGGGGACAGGAGGCGGGCAGGTGTGGAGGATTCCCTGGTCCTAAATGGGGTAACTGTGCCCCTGAAGGACCAGGTGCGCAGCCTGGGAGTCATTTTGGACTCACAGCTGTCCATGGAGGCACAGGTCAAATCTGTATCCAGGGCAGCTGTTTACCAGCTCCATCTGGTACGTAGGCTGAGACCCTATCTGCCTGCAGACTGTCTCGCCAGAGTGGTACATGCTCTGGTTATCTCCCGCTTGGACTACTGCAATGCGCTCTACGTGGGGCTACCTTTGAAGGTGACTCGGAAACTACAACTAATCCAGAATGCGGCAGCTAGACTGGTGACTGGGAGTGGCCGCCGAGACCACATAACACCGGTCTTGAAAGACCTACATTGGCTCCCAGTACATTTCCGAGCACAATTCAAAGTGTTGGTGCTGACCTTTAAAGCCCTAAACGGCCTCGGTCCAGTATATCTGAAGGAGCGTCTCCTCCCCCATCGTTCTGCCCGGACACTGAGGTCCAGCTCGGAGGGCCTTCTGGCAGTTCCCTCACTGCAAGAGGCCAAGTTACAGGGAACCAGGCAGAGGGGCTTCTCGGTAGTGGCGCCCGCCCTGTGGAACGCCCTTCCATCAGATGTCAAAGCGATAAACATCTACCTGACATTCAGAAGTTTTTAATATGTGACATGTTAGTGTATCTTTCATCCTTGTTGGAAGCCACCCAGAGTGGCTGGGGAAACCCAGCCAGATGGGCGGGGTACAAATAATAAATTATTATTATTATTATTATTATTATTATTATTATTATTATTATTATTATGTGGTTTGTTGTTTGTAACCCTCCTTTGGGAGGTGGGATGGGATATAATTGTAATTAATAAATGAATGATGTAAAGCTAATAATTTAAACATTTTTATACAGCGTTTGTGTGTGTGTGTGTGTGTGTGTGTGTGTGTGTGTTTGGCTTGTTTGGCTACGTTTCCGAGCACAATTCAAAGGGAAGGTAAACTGTTTTGCTGTGTGCTCTGGCTTCCATCATGGTGTTCCATTGCACCAGAAGCGATTTAGTCATGCTGGCCACATGACCCAGAAAGCTGTTGGTGGACAAACACTGGTTCCCTCAACCTGAAAGCGAGATAAGTGCCGCACCCCATAGTTGTCTTTGACAAACCTTTGTCAAACCTTTACCTTTTACCCTTTGGGGGAGGACTGTTTAGCTTTCATCTGTTTGTAATAGAACTTGTATTCTCTGTGTCTTTGAATTAGTAACTTATTCAAGATTTATACCCACCTCAAATCCAGGGTAGGCTTCACAAATGCAATCTAATAACCAAAATAATTAAGACACCAACTAACAATGTCATTGTTTGGCTATTATTGGTTAAACCTGTGAAAAACAGCATCCTTGCTACATTTAGAAGAGGACGTTGATGGGCTAGATGTCTGAAGAATAACAAATGTTTCTAACGATTCTCAGCAGTAGGCAGGGAGATTGGATGGCCTGAGGGCACAAATAGCTATATACACGCACACAACAGTGAATGAATTGCTGCATTTGAGAGTGGGGTGATTGAACTGCAGCACTGATGGGCTAGGCAAACTGAGACACACGCACACAGGCAACACATGTACACATTGTTGGAAGCTTCCAGCAGGGTTATTGCTGCTGCTGCTGCTGCTGCTGTTTCTGTTTTTGTTGTTGTTTATGCTTTCTGCAGATCAGGAAGCTCAAATTGTGAAGGGCTGTGAGCCTTATTAGAAATGGTATGTTCTGTGGCCATGAGAGGAGGAAATATGGCTGCATTGTGTAATTGCAGCACTCCCAAACAAATCTTTTTCCAAACCTATGCACACAGCAACCAGAGAATCTTTCCAGGTGTGAGCTTGTTTGCTTACTGTATAGCCAATTAATTCATATCTACACAACAGAACTTTTCAGGTGAGACGTGTTTTCCTTGATTAAGAGCTCTGACTGGGAAGCTGCACAAATCCCAGCTTTTAAAGATAGAGAGGTGCCTCACACTGAGTAATGTCAGTGGTCCATCTAGTTGCATACTATATATTGTCAACCCTGATGAACACAGGGTCTTTATCCTATCTCTTCCCTGCAAAAGATATGCTTACTTAAATATATTTAACACCATCACATGCCTTGACTGTCTAAGGAATGAGACCAAGTTGCACAGTGGCTACATGGGATTGCTTTCTTATTGAAAATTTTGTGGCCTCCGACCAAACAAATGCAACTGCAAGTTAACAGCTTCAAGACTTGGTACAGGGCAGATTAATTTGAAGAGGGGCTCAAATAGTGTCAGTCTGTAGTTTGCCACATACCTGCACCGTTACTTGGACCAGGTGATCTTGTAGCCCTGGGAGAAATTTCATCCGTTGTGGCGGAAGATTTGTAACTTTGTTAGTTCTCCCCCATCTCGTTTTAATCTTGTTTTGTGTAAAGCAATGCTAATTGTGCTAGGGAGCGTTACATTAAAAAGCACTTCCATTTTCTTAGCTTTGGTGAATTAGTAACATGGAATTTCCAACATGACAGTCATTTCTGCATTGGCAGATTGCAATTGCCCAAACATGCAATTATGTCTTCAGTGCAGGAACAAGCAGAAGCAGCTATTTTAAAAGGTCTCTTTCTCTCCTTCTGCGCTCTCTCTCTCTCTCTCTCTCTCTCTCTCTCTCTGCCTCCATCTCTGAAATAAGAGCAGAGGGAATACAGAAAATGACTGCCCAAAGAAATTGCTTTTATATAAATAGCCCCATTCTCTAGGGTTTTTTCCAAGGTATCAGAGCCCAACTACAAAGCACTGTAACTTTAACTAATAATTATTCCAGACAGACACTTAAGTTCATCCAGCTGTGCTTCACAGTGATGGATAACTGGGCTAGAGCAGCCACAGGGTTCTGCATTATAACCTTCCACACCTCTGTGGTCTATGACCTGCCTTTATGTAGCTAAACTCCTTTTTCTCCCACTGACAGTCAGCAGAGTAACAGTTGCCTGGTTAAATGGTAACTCTACAGGAAATTCAGAATCATAGAATTGGAGAGTTGGAAGAGATGCTGAGGGTCATCTAGCAAAGTGTCCCCTGCAATGCAGGAATCTCAACTAAATCTCATTTTGCAATTTCATTTATCCATACTCCATGGAACAGATAGGGTTCAGATGGTGTGCATATGCAAAGATCACACCCTTAATAAATATTACCAGCTACACAGTCCCAACCCAGTGTGGTATTCACAGTTATGGTCAAAATCATCATGGTACGCAGATGAGCAAGCATTGAGGGGCAGGGAAAGAGATTAAAAAAAACCTACCTGGAATATGTATTCAATCCATAGTATTAGACACACACTTGTACACACCAGTTAGTTATAACCAGTCTGCATTAGTAATCTTGACTTTGTACAGTACATTTGAGAGCGGACTTCCACTAAGAGCCCCCTTTTTTTAACCAAAAGGAAGGTGCTGCATTTTACAGACTTAAAGAATGGACATGTATTATCCCTTATAAAGGAAGAAAATATGAAAGAGATTTTCCACCAAGCCTGATCAATAGACATTTTGTTGTGGCACATTATTGAACTGTGATAAGCCCAAATGTGAGATGCTTTATTTAATGTGGAGCCTGCGAACAGCATTAGGAGCCAGGAGAAGTATTCATTCAGCCTAGCGTTACTGTTTTGGGCAGTAACTACAGTAGTACTGGATACCGTAGACCCTAAATCGTAGAGGTGTTTGTGTTCAGGCATGTGGGACAATGGGACTCTTCTAATGATGCTTTTTAATGATTGGACAAGGGTCACTAAAAATACCTTCTCAGTAGGATTGTGACATAGCCTTGCATACCTGTGCCACAATTAAAAAATACCTGCTTGGCACATGAGACTAAATATTACCCTGCTTTCTAAGAGAACTAGAAATGTGAGTCCAGAAAGAGGCGATCATGATTTTTCTAAAGGAAACTTACCTGAGAAGTAGGAAACTTTACATGCTTTGCACATCTAGATATGGGATGTCATCAGTAGATTGATTTCTGATGTTATGTCAGAATGGGAGTCATTATGCCCGTTAATACGTCTTTGCCTTCTTCTTATTGCAAACGTCATCCTTGCCTTCTGAGAGACATGTTTCAAGCACTGATTTTCCTTTATCTTGATGCTGCAGGTGTTGGAAGTGATGTGGAAGGGGGAAGGGAAGACTCCATCTCTGATTGTTAAAGAAGAGAAGCTTGAACTGTTGCAGGATCAGAATGAGCTTGAGTGCATCTGTCAGACTGTGATGGGAGCCCATCAGAAAGAGGTGATATTGATAGCAACCCTGGGAAATTGGGAACAAGAGACTTTGACTCTTCAGGGTGGGTGGTGGAGATAAAAGATTTAAATTGCCACCTTCCTTTCATGTTGCCCTTTTGTTTGGAAACTCTTCAGATAAAATGGGAGGGAAATTGCATTGTGACACATGAAGTGGCTGCAGGAGATGGCAACTTAAATCCATGTCCCCTTGACTCCAGGTACTCTACACTAACGTGAATATTCTGTATAGACTGTATGCTTGCAAAATAGCATTTGCATGGAATAATAGGAGCAAAGTAGAAAATATCTCCACCTGAAGCTTCTAATTTTACAGTTAATTTTTTTTATTAAAAAAATCCTTGCAAATTAAAAGAAATCCTTCCAAAGATCCAGAATTAGCTTTATAAAGAGTAAGTGCTTTTGTGTTCTCTCTAGAGCACAGATTGGCAAAGCAGCAATGAATGGCTTAACGTTAAGTAAAATGTTGTCTGGTTACATATGCAGTAGGGAAAATGCTAACTTCTATTGAGAACAATGCTACCCACGCCCATAGCTCTTCAGTGGAGGCTAACAGCTTTGCAGAGAGCTTTTGATAAATAAAATGAGTGTGTGCTAGGTCTGTCTGACCTTCATCGTGCTAACTAATTTGCAGTGGCTGATGAAAGTGCCTCTGTATTTTCCAGCTGGTACTGAAGCGCAAGCAGAGACAGTCTGAGCATTAGAACAGATCAAGGAGCACAAGTGTTTTTTGTTTCAGTAACAACATGGATTTTGAGTATTTAATTCTTTAACTAGTATTCTAGTGGAGGCGGGCATGAAAAATCAAAGGCTGTTTTGATTCTGCTTTTCTACAGTAAGACACTATTTAAATTGGTGACACTATGCTCACACTACCATGAGATCTTATGTATGAGTTAGGACTTTTTCCAGATAACTAATCGAAGTATTTGCCACAACTTCAATAGCAACAGGATAATCCTGTAAGCCCTTTTCCAGGACAAGTAAGACTGTGTCCAATTCCTGTATAATAGACAAAACACCCACCGCTGGGACCATACAGTGGCGTAGCGTGGAGGGTGCAGGGGGGGCCGGCCGCACCGGGCGCAACATCTGGGGGGGGGTGCGCTCGCACTCGCAGCTCTCTGCCCCTACCTGGCTCACTCACTCTCTCTCACTGCTGTGCGAATCCAATCCGAGCCGCCGGGTCGCCACCCACTGTGGGGGAGGGGGTGCCAGGTGTGCGGGTTAGGGGGCGCAAATTACTTGCCTTGCCCCGGGTGCTGACAACCCACGCTATGCCACTGGGACCATAGTCTTTTTGCAGAGAGAGAACTATTGAGTTTCAAGAGCAAACCAATCATGCCACAAAACGGCAGGACATAGCTGGATGTTTGGGAATAGAAGTAGGGGATGGTGAAAGACCCTTTTTGATACATACTGCCACGTAGCCCCTGTAAGTGATTTTAAAGCAATGTTTATTTTAGAGTCACAAAACAGGATAGGGAGAGTTGTGTCGTATCACTGATGCCACTGGGACCATCCAGCAACCTTCTATGTGCTATAAATCTGCAACCACCTCCACTGTGGCTTTGGCAATCAGATTAGAAACTGCAGTGCTAGCCCTGAGGAAATATATTACTTTGCCCCAGCAACAGAAAGCTATGTTTTGGGTGCTGGGAAAATTAGATTTTCCCCTCAGCAAGCAAGCATTACCTGAAGACAACTTACTTGGTTTTCCAATACTGTGGCAATAACTGTATTGTTTATAGAATTATTTGAATAAGCCCTTCAGCTTTGGTTACACTTGTTGACAGAACAGGTATCTTGCTTTAATAAGAAGAGCTTTTAACTGGAAGAGTGAAAGAATACCTTACATTCTGAATGGTTTTGAAAGACCGCTTCTCAGTTAAGCATAATAATAAGTCCCATAAGTCATCTGAAAAGTGTCTGGGTGTTGCCAGAAGCTGTGCAAGCGTTAGAGCCACAAAGCAGATGCCATATCTCATAGTACTACATACTAATTCAAGTGCTGGCTAACACTCAGTAGTGATGTGTTTGGGTCGGGCCCTGGAGCTCCTCTCCTGCCACAGGCACTGCTGCTACTTACCCTAGATGGGAGGTTGCCCAAGATTAGTGGCTGTCCCCGTGCCACCATACAGCCCTGTCGGCGCCCTTGCCCAGGTAAGCAATGAAACCAGTGTCCACAGGGCAGCTCTACCCCATCACACCTTGAATTAGTGTATAGTTGTGAGATTCAGTAGCTGCATTTTTTCTTCTTAGTCCAAAGATTACTCCCTGTTCAGCCTGAAAGTAGTATGCAAGTTCTGAATGCACTGCTTCCCTTCAATCCAGTCCAGTGGTACTAGTTACAATGTCTGCTTGCAGCTTCCAAGTTCAGAGTCAGGATGCTACTGAATACCAGCTGCTGGGGAACAATGAGAAGGCTGTTGCCTTCATGTTGTGCTTGTGGGCTACCCAGAAGATCTGGGTGGCCACTGCCATCAACAAGCTGATGGACTAAAGCAGCCTTTCTCAACCTGTGGGTTCCCAGATGTTGTTGAACTACAACTCCCATCACCCCTAGCTAACAAGGCCAGAGCTCAGGGATGATGGGAATTGTAGTCCAACAACATCTGGGGACCCACAGGTTGAGAACCGCTGGACTAAAGGAACCATTGCTCTGATGCAGAAGTGGGATTCATATGACCCACCAAGCCAAATGCATCTCAGCTAGTGGGTTTATAGGACTCTTGTCTTCGCTTACCTTACAAGACTAGGAAAGGCTGTGATTTCTTTTGGCGGATCACAGTACATGGCTGGTGGGCTGTGGTTGACAAAACAGTAGCAGGTTCTACAGACCTGCTTTATTCTTTCCAAGACTTTCATTGCTGCTCTTTTAGTGCTGAGAGCTTCCTTTCAAACGAGTGGGGCCTGTAGTAAAATGGTAAAAGCACATCCCGACTCTCTAGTTCAGGCCTAGGGAACATGTGGTCCTCCAGAGGATGATGGATTCCAATTCCTATCAGCTCCAGTCAGCACAGCCAATGGTCAGGGATGATGGGAGCTGCAGACCCACATCATCTGAAGAGCCAAAAGTCCCCCATATCTGCCTTAGCAGTGCTCCTGTTCAGGGTTCAAGCCAATCATACCTCCTTCTGGGATACTGTTAAATTGCTAGGCGCTCAACTTGTTTCAGAATTCAGAAACGAATAAACAAACAACATACATAGGTTAGTGTGTATTTTTAAATCTGTGAAATCACTTACTGCTCTTGAAAAACACCATGTATATATCTTTTTTAAAAAAAGTTAATGGAGAAATATCTGCTCTACTGGTGAGATAACTTGTTGGCCCAACTAACGGAAAGTTATGCACTGCCTCTTGTAACTGACTCCATTACAAGCCTGCTGTAGAGTGCTGTAATGTTCCTTCACCTCATTAGTGGTGAAGACTGATCGGTGCAACAATCTAATTTCACAATGCATGCTCTCTACACCAAGCTTGCTGTTAGCAAAAAAGGAAAGTCCAGCTTAGCTTGCCATTTTGTGCTGCACAACAACCTTGCTTTGCAAATGTAGAATCTTTAAATCCAGGTGGACCTCAAGTTTGCTCTATAGAAATGTGAGAAAGGACACAAGAATTGTACTATTTAATATTACGGTAATGAAATAAAATCATTCTAAGCTTCTGGGTTGCTAAACTGTCACGTTTTATGATGGCACATCAAGAACAGAAAATAACCTGCCAGTTCTCAAGGTTTGCTCTGGCTTTTCTGGTTGTGAAGACTAGGATTTAGCAGCAAGTCTCTTCGGTGTGTTTTTGCTTTAGTTTGATGTTGCTCAGAATTGAGTTTTGTTTTGTAATTTTTCTTTCAAGGTGGCAGACATAAAGAAGGGCAACAAAAAAGCACTGAATAAGCTTATTGGACAGGTTCAAAGAACAACAAGAGGACGCTCAGACCCTGTCCTGGTGAAACAAATACTAGAGAAGCTGCTATCGTAGGAGCCTGCGGTGAAAATTCCATATCTGATATTCGCTGCTGTTATCAGAGTGGTAATTACTTGATACTTCTATCTTTCACAATCAAGCCATTGTACTGACTTCATTCACTTCTTGCTTACTGTATCAAGTTAACTGCAGCCACTTTCTGCAGTTTTTCAGCTTTACTCAGGCCATCATCCTCTTAAGCAGGGGTAGGCAACCTAAGGCCCGTGGGCCAGATGCGGCCCAATCGCCTTCTCAATCCAGCCCACGGACAGCCCAGGAATCAGCGTGTTTTGACATGAGTAGAATTGTGTCCTTTTATTTAAAATGCATCTCTGGGTTATTTGTGGGACCTGCCTGGAGTTTTTACATAAGTAGAATGTGTGCTTTTATTTAAAATGCATCCCTGGGTTATTTGTGGGGCATAGGAGTTCGTTCATTATTTTTTTTCAAAATAAAGTCCGGCCCACCACAAGGTCTGAGGGACAGTGGACCTGCCCCCTGCTGAAAAAGGTTGCTGACCCCTGCTCTTAAGTGGCTGTCAAACTGGAACATAAGGTATGCAAAGAAAGAATTCAAATGGTATAATGTGCAAGTTTTTTGTATGAAAGCTTCTGGTTTTGAAACATATAATGAACTCTTTCTTCCAATTTATTAGTAATATTTTTCAGAAGTATCTTAAATACTTCTTAAGGTATTTTCTTGGTGATAAAAGCAGAGCATTCCTAAGTTTGTAAAGTACTCAAGAGACTTAAAACCCACAATTGCTTGTATGGACAGTTGTTCAAAAGCAAGCCTTTTGTTATAGGAGTAAGGGAATGTAAATAATATATTAAAGGCATTATTTCAGTATTGATGTTTCATTAAGCAGACCAGACATGTTTTCAAACTTCGTTTTATGGGGGGGGGGGGGTATTTTTGACTGTAATAAACTATGCCCTCTCTGAGGAAGAACTCTTTTCATTCTAATGTATCTGGCTGGGTTTCCCCAACCACTCTGGGCGGCTCCCAACAGAGTATTCAACAGAATAAAACATCAAACATTAAAAACTTCCCTAAACAGGGCTGCCTGTAGCTCCACAAACAACTATAGAATGAGGTGGTCAGTTCTTCTGATTTAGAAAATAAACAAAACGAAGAACCTTATTAAAAAGGGGGGGAAATTGGCAATCTCTTATGTTTAGAATGATCACAGTTCTATATATGTGGGTGGGGAGGGATAACTGCCAAGCAGCTCAGCTGCCTGTTTCTGGAATTTTAAGCTAAGTCCTCCTTAATGACCCCTTACTCTAGGCTTCAACCTAGAGTAAAATTGTTTTGCTTTTGAAGCCAAAATGATGCTTTTCAAACAAATTTCAGGGACTGCAGGTTTTCCCCAATATCTAAAGAAAATAACCTGGCATTTCAAGACACTAGAGTAATGAAGATTTTAACATTTGTACATAAGAATAACTATTTATCAGCAATAAAAAAGTAACATTTAAATGGACTTAGTTTTGCTGGGGAGAATTAAACCACCTTCAACACTTTTTTAAAAGTGGGTTGTCAAAGGCTGCATTCGTATCACAGAGATGCATGGCTCAATGAAGTCAAGTATTATAAGCAACAGATGTTGCTTATGGTTTGGAATTATATGTTTTTGTAATAGCAGGTGGCCCATAGTGCCTTTTGCGGTTGCCTTTTTTTCTATATTGGTTCAGCTGAGATTTAAGCTAAAGTGAGTAAACACACATGAAAGATGAGATCCAACAGACCAATGCTTCCAAAAGGTAAGAACACCAAATGCAAGTTATAGGGGCAACGTACAACCATTCACCATTTCACCGTTGTCCTCAGAATTCAGCACAGTCTGGTCACTGCCTTAAGGTAGAAGCATTAGTTGTGATGGTGATGACCTGACAGTGGACATGAGTTTATAATCCATCAATTGTTGCCAAAGTGGGAACCCAAAGTAATGAGAATGGAAATTGTAGAAGACACTTCTGCAAAGACAGCTTTGTGTTTTAATGTCTCTTGGTTCACATTACATTTCAATTAACAGTGTGTGGTTTATACAATTTCCAGAGGGGTTCATGTGCAGCAAAAAACAAAGTCTTGTGGCACCTTAAAAAGACTAACAAATGTTACGGCATAAGCTTTCATAGACTAAATTCTGCTGCATTCTTTGCTAGACGCATGGCGTGTTTTCCTCAGTTGCAGGTATATAGGTTCAGACAGTAGCTGCAACAGGGGTTAGTGGCAATTAAATTCCAGATCAAATGTATGAGAAAGAAAAGCACAGTGGAGTGGTCATTTATGTCGACAATCATAGGTGATATAAAACCTCATTTGACTCATAATACCAGACTCCTCTTTGTTGTCTTATATTATATAGCCCATACCCCAGTCGCCTTTGACTGGACTTAACTGTCCAGGGGTCATTTACCTTTTACCTATTATATAGCCATTTTCATGCTGTGTCTACACCATACTGGCTAGTTATAATAGGGCATCACAGTGTCAAAATTAGAGAAACCATAACACTTACCAAATTGAAGACAAAGCCTTTTGTGTCTTATTTTTTAATAAAAACTAGGTACTATTCTGTTCTATAGAACACCTGTCTGTCCCTGTAGGTATTTTGTACTGTTTTGAATAAAACTGATGGAAACCATCATCCAGTGTGCCCTATGTATACTAGCAGGCTTCTGTGTTGGGTAGGTGATTCAGATGTACATCTGAATATGTATCTCCATCCTAGGCAGAAGGCTCTTTTCAGGTATCAATAACTATCTGAATGAACATTCCTATATGAGAGTAGCAATGAATTAGGAATATTATGCATGGTATCAAAACGTAACAACGCTATGCATTCAATCAATCATGGATAGATAGATTTGCCAGATTTTAGTGTTTGAATTACCATTTTCAATACAACTCTGGCAATAGGTGCTTTGGCTATACAGTATAAGAATAATTTGAAACAAGTTATTAGAATTGAAACTGAATTTCAGCATCAACTCTTCTATCAAAAGCAACCAGTAAGATTCATAAGCCTCTTTTTGTCTGTCAAAATCTGTGGAAAAAGATAGCGTAGTTAACAAGCAACCAGGTTTTTTAAAAAGCTAAGAATTAAACCTGTCGCTTTGTTGTTTTTCTTGTTTGGTGTTTGACCAGAAACTGAAGTGCTGGCCATCAACTTTGTGTAGAGGAAGTGCTTGCTTGGAATGCTGTTTTACAGGTTCCAGGAGTTATTGTACCTTGAGCTAGTTCCAATCTCGTACCATCACCCTGGTTCCCAGTTGTGTTACTAAATCTTGTAGAGGTTACTGACCTTATTACAAGGATACCATGTGCTTAACTGCCATAGACACCACATTGTAAATACAGTGTCCACGGTAGTAGGAGCTTTGGAAAGAACCACTTTTTTTGCAGCTGTAAAAATCTACTATTCCAAGAGTATGTTTGGGGGTCTGGAAAGTTAGCATAGGCATGATGTGCCTACATGATGTGCATACATCATGCCTTGTCAAGTCTAGCAGATTTTAGCAAAAGTCATTTAACAGCATTAATTCTTGAGGGAAACAATCCTCTATCATAAATGGGTTCTTCAGAAGGATGCTGCTTTATCTATTAGTAATAAAAGTAATAATACTTTGTAATACTTATTCCTGTATAACTAAACATGCAGCTAACTTCCCTAGAAAGGAGACAGTGGATACAGGTGTGTATAATTGGCTGTATTATTCTTAGTTAAAGACTAACATTCAGCCTCCCCTTTTTAGAAAAGCTACTTAAGCGATAGCTGAGCAAACATGCTTGGATATAGTATCCTCACTAAACTTCTTCCCCTGCAAATTGTGGCCTAGCTGTGGGACTCATTACTGTGAAGGTGGTATTAGTGAACTTAATGGGTAATCTGCTTCTGAAATTAACAAAGATACTATCTCACTGATGATTGAGTTGGTGCTCTCTGCGGCTCCAATATCATAGATTAAATTATAGCTAGGGGACTCTAGACAAGACTCTAATGGCTTGTATCTTTTCTATCTCACCTAAGTCAACAGTAAGTTAGTAGAAAGACTACTTCAGTACTATAAGAAACTGACCTGAAGTGTTCTGAAAGGCTCTGGTTTATTGGCATTGCAGTTTAACATTGTTGCATAGTTTCTGAAGAAAATCAATCCAAATTTAAGTATGGTATCAATGAATTAGAGGGACGTGGGTGGTGCTGTGGGTTAAACCACAGAGCCTAGGACTTGCCGGTCAGAAGGTTGGTGGTTCAAATCCCCACGACGGGGTGAGCTCCCGTTGTTTGGTCCCAGTTCCTGCCCACCTAGCAGTTCAAAGGCACTTCAAAGTGCAAGTAGATAAATAAATACTGCTCTGGCGGGAAGGTAAACGGCGTTTCCGTGTGCTGCTCTGGTTCACCAGAAGTGGCTTAGTCATGCTGGCCACATGACCCGGAAGCTGTCTGCTGGACAAACACTGGCTCGCTTGGCCTATAGAGCGAGATGAGCGTGCAACCCCAGAGTCGTCCGTGACCGGACCTAACGGTCAGGGGTACCTTTAACTTTTTATCAATGAATTAAAGCATCCAGCTCTACATTTTATTAACTAGGTACCCACAGATTGTCCTTTTATTCTGGAAGCAGCAGCAAGTGGATGAAAAACTGACACTGAGTCAAGACAAGAAGGAGTAATCCCACCAATCTTGATCATTGTCCTGTTTGTTTTTAAAGGCGAACAGGTTTGGAGCCTGACAGTTCTCCTGGACAAAGTGTGAGTATCCAGGAATACATTTTCTTAGCTGTATAAGCTCTGTCCCCTTTTAGAGGCATGAGAGCTTGCCACAGTAATATGTTGGATGCAAGGCTGCCCTTGAAAGATGACACAGGAATTGCAACTGGGGTGAGATGCTATAATTTGCCTTGTAATGAAGAGGCATAGAGAAGAAAACATATAGCTGTCTTGTGATAACTTCAGCCTTACCTTAAAAGCCTGGAAACAACCTACTATATTTTGCATGGCTTCTTGCCAGGAATAGGCATGGGCCATAGGTGGTGTTGGTAGGCCAGAGAATGTATTTTGTTTTGTTGAAATCATTAATTGGAGAGTGGGATGCAGAGAACTGTGAAAGGATATATCCAGATATGTTTGAACCTATGCAACAGGGAGACTCTAGAGAACAGTAGTTGATGTAGCAGCAGGTTGAGGAGCAGTATATTCATAAGTTGCTTTGTGATGTAGGGAAATGTCTTTAAAGTGCTTAGAATAGAGAAACTAAAGACAACTGAATTCAGACTCATTGTATTAAAGTCTTTTTGTGCTGCAAATAAATAAGCTGGAAGAAAACACACAAATGAAACCCACAAAAATTGAGAGTATAGTCCTCCTCATTTTCTACAATTAAGGAGATAAGGTCTGTAAAAAATATTATAAGTATATTAAAAATTACATTGTAGCAGCAGATAGGCCGTAGTATGCCACACACTAATCTTGGTGCAAATGCAGGAAGCACATTAGAGACTTAATTTTTTTCCTCCTATAATATTGTAAGATTGCTGAGAGGCAGTAGGGTGTGTCATTTTAGGGGATGAAACTTAATTTTTGCAAATTTCTTCAGTGAGGGGTCTTAAAAATATGTTTTTGGGTGTGAAAAAAAATCAAATCTGCTATTAATTTTGTGATTGGACAACATTTAGCTTGGTAAATCTATGTTTGATTAAAACGCACCCAAAGTGCTCTTGGAAAACCAAAGAATGATTAAAAAAAATTAGTTTCTCTGCATACAGCATCTTTGGGTTAACATTCCTGTATTCTGCAAGGAGTAGAATTTGTCAGTGTTTAAAAAAGTCAGTTTTCACATAGTCCAACTAATTAGAGTAGCTGTGGCACCTTAACGACAGATAAAGTGACGGTGGCATGAGCTGTCAATTGTGGGAAGAATGTACTTCATCAGATGCATAGAGAGAACTGCAGAGACAGGGCAATGGAATACATTCTACTTAAGACTAAAAGTGTTGTTGTTTTTTTAAAGCCAAGCCTGAACACAGAGGCCTCATGTGAGCGTTAAATCAATAGCCACAAAGATCCAGTCACTTTAACATATGCACAACAAACCCTAGTAGAATGGTAGTCAAATCAGCAAAATGCTTAATTTGAGCCAACTTAAAGAAAGCTGTTAACTATTCCCGCTGCAGAAGTATTTTAGGGCTAGCTTGCTTTCTAAATGCCTTTTTGGGCTAGTACCCATCACTAAATTATTCCAAATAGCTTACTTATGCAAAGCAATCCAAAGCCACATTAAGCAAGATGCAATTTTCACTTTCCCTGAGATGGCATTTATATAGGAATAATTACAACACTACAGCTTGAATTAGTGCTATAATCATGGCTCGGATAATTACACCAGAAGACTGCAGCATTCAATTTCAGAGATGTTTGGAAGGGTGGTTGTTGTTTTTAAAAAAAGATTTGGGTGCTTTTTGACATGAAACAAGCCAAAATAGCAAAGTCTTTGTATTTTGTACTCCTATGTGTCAAGGATCATCATTTGTAGCTGTCATTTTTACTTATTTGTGTATATCATTCTGTGGTTTTCTATTACTAACCCTCCAAAAAGTCACTGTAAAGACTGTGTATAGTAATTCTCCAATTCATAATTTTTAAATTTTATTAAAATCCACAGAGACCAAATAGCCCCTCTCTACTCTCAGCAAGAACCTAACTTCACAAATGTTAACAGTGGCTTACATAAGAGAGGCACAAAGTATCTCCACTGAATGCAGCTCAGAAGATTGGTGAACGGCTTGAGGGCAACTTGACTTAATAAGCAGAGTTTAAGACAGGAATCTTTCCCAGTCTTACCTGGAGATGCCAGGGATTGATGCTGAGACCTTTTTCATGGAAAGCACATGTTCTGCCACTGAACTATGGCCCTTCCCTGATTAATATAAGATGCCATATCCTGGGCCTACATTTCACTGACTGACCAACAAGTGAAATCTGCCCTTCCTGCTGTAATCACGATTCAAACAAAAGATGAATAGTTTCTAACAAAGTAATCTGTTATACTTTTCTATACCACTATTAAATGCTCTGTTAAGCCTTGAACCAAGCCTAAACATTGCGAGGGTGTGTGCACATGATTGCTCCCTTTCAGCAACAAGCATGTCAAAATTTCATGAAACTACAACATAGTCCATACTATGGTAGCCTTGCTGGTTTTCAAATGTCCAACGTTTTAAATGTCTGATTTTCAAAAGCAGCAAATATAATCACATTTTATGTGATTAGCACACCCACGTTATTTAAAAAAACCTCACCTATCTTAACTTTAAATAAGAGCATGAAAATACAATGTCTTTTGAGAGCAATTTTTTAAAAATCTGCTACAGTTAACACATACACAATTAATCAGTCAATCAAAAGGATGGATCGCTTCCCACAGAGACGGTAGCAGGACTAGAATTATGAGATCATTTTATTTTTTATGAAGATGTCACCAGACATGGGGAACGGGCCAAGTAACAGGACTGGCAGATCCTTCCCTGCGTAAGATTTTTACAGCTTGCAATGCTTTGAGAAGCTAAAGGAAGAAGCTCTCTCCTCTTTGATTTCTATGGCCTGCAGGATTCTAAATCCACCCATGGATGATGGTGGGAGAGGAGACTAAGCAAATGGACCCAGTCACAGTAGACCAGTGGAGCAAGAAATGGGGACACTGAAATCCCTCTCTTGCCATTATTGCACTTCTAAACAAATATACACACCATTTTAGGCAACCCCCCCCCGAAAGATGTCTGTGAAATTGCCATTTGCTCAGGTGCCATGTTCTAGCATAGAACATGCAAACCCCAACTGCTACTGTTAGTACCTCAATGTGGAATTTACAAAGAGGAGCAAAGTCTTGTCTTCAGATACTGTTTTCATTGGTTTTGGAGCAGTTTGTCATATTCACCTACTGTAAAAGAAAATGAAGGCTTTCAAGCACAGAGCCACTATTAACACAAAGCCAACTTCAGCACTGGAGGAACAATTACTCTTACTAGCACAAACTGAAATGCAGCTGTAATGCAGCAATTCATCATGTTTGGACCCGTTCTAATGAGTCTCATTACTCACAAAAGAAAATGTTCTTAAGCTATTGGACAGCAGCTGCAACAGGTTCTAGTGTATCTGTCCCAAGTAACATCCTCTTCTCTGCTACTAGGGAGCAAAACATTTCTGCCATCCTTCAAAAGTGCAATGTTAGGACAAGTCAACATACATCATAAATAAACAGCTAGTGTTTTACAATACCACAAAGCTTTCCTTGAACCAAAATAACATTTTAAGCTAAAAAGAAAAAAAACACAGCTTATAAAGGCAGGCTATTTTTTTTCAATTTTGTTTAAAAAAATAGTACTTAAAAAATAGATAGTAACAACTCCCAGATGAAGGTAACCTTTTAACACTACTCAAACAATAACTGGAGTATTTGTGTTCAGCTTATCAATAAAAGTGTACAAATATGGTCTACCAAAAAAGGCTACGGTTTGCATAGAAACATTTCATTGTGTGCAAATATTACTAAAATTTAAGGCTTGAGTGTTTAGTTTATGTAGAGATCTAGCATTTTCAAAGAATGCTGAGAAATGGCCGGGGGGGGGGGGGATTCCATACAGTCTGCACTCAACATCCATTTACTCATTTCATTTAAACTTCAAAGGAATCAACAGCTGAGAGTGTCAGACTTGTCCACAGTGTAAGGCAATATGGTATGTATTGAGCACAGCACCTGCTTTTAGCAAGTCGCAGGCTTATATTTGTTGAATCCATTTGGATTCACAACTCCAGCCACTCACAATGCTGAGGGTAGGGAAGGAATTGTGACCCTCCTCTGGCAAATAGATACCTAAAACGTTATTTGCATAAAAGGCTTATCAGATTTGACATGCTCATCCTGGTAAGCACTCTTACGAAGCAACCAACTTTCCTAGATAGAAAAAAACAACAACCCACAAAAGCAAATCACCTTTCAGCTGGTTACACAATTGTGCCTTTTTAACCAAAAGTGTCTATAGCAGAGTTTAAAAGAAGGGATCTCGAGGTAAGGAAGTTGAAGGGTGGGAATATGGTAAAATAAGAAATTGTTCCATTAATACATCAAGTGTCTATGCTGCACAGTAGGAAATAAGGCCCAACATAAAGGTGTAACAGTTTCTCCCAATCAAGTATTACCAGGAACATAAAGTAGAATTTTCCTTTATAAGTAGCTCTCTGTGTTGTTGTTTTTAAATTAAAACATCCTTTTTTAAAAAAAAAAAAAGTCTTAAACCTAATAAAAATTCTCAAAGTCACCAAATACTTTGTAACAGAGTATGGAGTGTTCCTGTGCAAGAGCAGCCAACTCCTTGAGAAACTCTGGGAAGAGGGCAGCTGCCAGGATGGCATTCCGGATGTGCAGGGGGGCGCTGGGAAGAGCCGTTCCTTTCTTTGCCTTGCTTCCAAAGAAAGGTTGCAGGATGACCTGGGAAGCCTCAGAAACGTTTCCGCCTTTTCCCAAAGCATGGTTGTGCTGTGCATTGTCTGAAAAGGAGAAAGAGAAAAACAAATTTGTTTTGGTGCAAAAGTGATAAAGACAATTGCAACCCAAGTTTAGTACATGGAACTCTAGCCCAGAATCAGTTTTAAATAATTCCTATAGCACTTTCAAAATCTGCCAGGTGCTTTACAATTCTCATTTTCTTTCACCCACACAACCACCCTAGGAAGTTCAGTCGAAGTATTCTCATTCCACCAATAGAGAACCAGGACTGGTGGGCTCTGAATTCTGGCTTTACCGCGTTTTTGTGTGCTCTGGCACATGTCACGGTGTTCTGTTGTGCCAGAAGCAGTTTAGTCAGGCTGGCCACATGACCCGGAATAATAATTATAATATAATATTTATACCCCGCCCATCTGGCTGAGTTTCCCCAGGCAACCTGGACGGCTTCCACCGAATATTAAAAACAATACAGCATCAAATATTAAAAACTTCCCTAAACAGGGCCACCTTCAGTTGTCTGTTAAAAGGAAAATATTGCTGGGAGGGCTTCCATAGGGCATGCGCCACTACTGAGAAGGCCCTTTGCCTGGTTCCCTGTAACCTCACTTCTCGCAGCAAGGGAACCGCCAGAAGGCCCTCGGTGCTGGACCTCAGTGTCGGGGCTGGACGATAGGGGTGGAGACGCTCCTTCAGGTATACAGGACCGAGGCCCGGAAGGCTGTCTGTGGACAAGCGGCGGCTTCTTCGGCCTGAAGCAAGATGAGCGCCACACCTCATAGTCAACCTTGACTGGACTTAACTGTCCAGGGGTCCTTTACCTTTACACCTTACAATATAGCTTTCTAGTCTCCAGTAAATACATTTCCTACATGCACATGTTTTCTGTATGCTCTAATCTTAAACAAAATCATCGTCATTAAGGCTGAATATAAATCCGTCGGTATTCAAAATGTAAGGTGGTGCCAAAAAAATTCCCCATATACATATACAAACCACATTTACTTTACAGCTTGAGGAAGAAAAGTGTTCATTTTATTGGTAAAATTGGATCTGAGCATTCCGCCATAACCTAGGCACAGTTCAAATAGTCTTGTATATACCATTACCACAGGCCATTTCTACCTTATATTCCCTAATTGACATAATGATACAAATTGATGGACAACTGGCTGCAGGCACTGCAATTTGATTGCTGACATTATGAGCTTGACTAAGCGCCAAACTTGCAGCTATCCAGGCATTTGTTTATTCTATAAGCCTTAATATGGTTGTGCATGTTGGGGGGGGGGCAGCACAGGCAGTGACTGTAGCCTGTGTTCAGATTTATTAAAAAATGTGCAACATCTTTGCAAATAATCAATCCTTTTTTTTTTAATAATAAAGGTGTTGGGGGGTGTGTGTGAGAGAGAGAGAGGGGGGGAGGAGAGATGAAGAACTAAATAATATGAACCAAACTATAATAATATTCACTGAATATTGGGACTTGTTCACACAGCATGAATAAGTTTTTTGGCTAGATGAAGCCAGGTTAAGAATATGATAGGAAAAGATCTCATAGTGAGCCCTAAGGGAAGACCTAAAACGGGAGCCAGGATCCAAAGAAACATAAATATAATTCTATGTCCTGGAGGGAGTTTGAGGCTTGTTTTTCCCCTCTAAAAGCATTCCTCATGTCCCCATGAAGTCTCATTTTGAAACCTAGGCCTGATTCAGATGCAGTTTATGATATAACCTAGGAGTCAACCATAATGGAAGCCATAGGCAGGAACCTAAGCAACTGTTGATCCCAGTCATTGGATGTTGGGTTTCAAACCCAAAATCCATAGCTCAAGTTACAGTGCCTCACAACAGCAAGCTTTTCTGTAGTAGTTATCTGAAACAGCTTCCCAAATCCTATGACCTCTACTAAGCATCTTATTTACTGCACACACCCATGATAGGATAATAATACATTAAGAAGCAGGCAATGATCTTGCAAGCTCCATAGTATATTAGAAGATGTCAGTATGTCAATTATAAATGGAGCTACATTAAGATGAACCCTCAAAGGGAGGGGGAGGAGACATTGGCCTCTGCTGCTTCCCACAGCACTACTGAAATGCTTCAAATTAAATCAAGCAGAAAGGCAAGGATTTTACTTCCCAAAATAAGTGACTTCTTTACACATACTACTGGTAAGCAATTAGTCACTATGGTTACTGTGCTCATCAGATTCTGCACATTTCCCCATTACCCCCTGAACATAGCTTCTAATGAAAATTTATACCCATAAGAACGGTGCTCTGATACAGTGATTCTAGCAAGATAAGAACCAGGGCTGGGGGGAAGGGGCAGGAATTTAATTATGAAAGCAGAACACAGACCAACTTCAGTCTACGGAACATCCACATTACTTCCAGATGATTCAGGAAACAGAGGTATATTGTCTCTGAAGACAGAGGTTCCATTTAGGCATGGCTGCCAAACCTATTATCTATGCATTGGTCTAAGAGCAATCAACCACCACATCTGTTGGTGGTCATTATACCACATCAGCTTGTGATGGTCACTGAATGCTGTGTGAAGTAGTGCTTTGATTTGTTTATCATCAAGCTATAACCTAGCAGATATCATCAGTGAGGTGTAGGAAGAGGAGAGATACCCTTTCCCCGCATTTTTCATAGTTTTGTAAACCTGTGACTTGCTTCCTCTTGGTCATCTTTCATCTCAATTAAAGAAACCTCCAATACAAGGACATTCTTTATAGAGAGCTCTTCAAACACTGCTTGGGATGTCACCATCCTGATTAATTTGGGGTAGGCAAGAAACTGTGACTGTCATCATCACCTCTGACTATGCATCTTTGTGAATAAGTAAAATGGCACCAGTTCCAACAATCCTTGAGGAGCCTCTGCTGTTTACTTCCCTTTACTTTGAGAACTTTCTGTTGATTCCTACCCTTTGCTTCACAATCCATAAACAGATATCGCTTCTTATCCCATAACTGCTGGCTGCTGCTCTGCAGTACTTTTGCAAGGGACCTCACCGTCCCTATTTGAATAGTTTGCTGACCCCCTCAAACAAATAAGCAAAGGCTTTTCTTTCAATCAGCATGGCTTGTTTCCAGACTTTGTCATGCTCAGTACAGACCCCCTGAAGCCTATGGGTTTATGTTAGTTAGGAAAATCTGATATCTCTGTGGCAACAGCTCTACCTTGACAGGTGACACCCAAATCCTAGTACGACAAATAGAGCTACTCATTCAGCACACTAATAACTGGGTGACAAGGAACTCAAAGTCCCAAATTTAAGAAGCAGTTTGGAGATTTGGTACAAGAGCTGTTTAAAGGAAGTGACCTCTAGTGCACATGGATAGTTTTATCTCCCAAGTTTCCTTTTAAACAGCTTTCGCGCAAAAAAAAATCTTCGAGACTGCATGGTTGTAAGTAGGCAACCTGGGAATTCTCTGCAAGAAGGTCTAGAGAGGGAATAACAGAAAATGTGCATACCTTTCTCAGTCACAGGTAATACACTTTACTACGCATGACCCTGCTTGTGCTTCAGTCACAGTAATAAAACTTGACTGGCTAATGCATGAGAACTGGTGGTAATATATTCAGAAGGCAGCTGCAGATGGGGAAGCTGTTCCGCATGATAAGACCAAACAACTCCTCCCCTCACCGCCAGGGAGTTATGGAAGGACTTATTTTTAACATGGTCAACTCCACTTGAGAGAGCACATTCATGAAATGTTGGACATGCTCATCTCTCACGACAATGCATAAACTGCAGAGGTTCCCCCCCCCCCCCCTAGGATTCCTAAATGAATGTTTGCAACCACACTCCCCATCACATGGTCATTCTAAAAATAAAACAACTCACACACATATTACCAGTTACCCTTCTGCTAGTCCTGAAAAGAAGAAAACATGGTTACTCCCTTCAGGAGTTATAAGTTATAGTGAAAAGCAGCCGTGCCCTTACAGAGATATTTTAAGGGAGTGGGGTCCATTGTCATAAAGATAACTGGGTCAACCTGGGCAAGTTACCTATCTCAACCTACCCTACCTTGGTGCCTTGTAATGAGAATAAACCAAGACAACCATGTACATTGCCCACAGCTGCTTGGAGGAAGAGGAGATGAGGAAGGGGAAGAGAACACACCTCCAATGTATAGCACAGGCTTTCTGTGCAGGAGATTCCGAGTGTAATCAATGGCATCACCAGTTAAAAGGATAAGATAGCAGGGGATGGGGAATACATCTGCCCCAGATCCTGGGGAGCTGCTGCCAGTCAGAGTAGACAATACTAAGCTATATATGCAACTAAGTCTGCCCTAATATATATAAAGCAAATTCTTTTGTTCCTGTAAACCTAACAGGGTATCTAAATTTTGCTCTTGCAGACAAGGCAAGATTGTTGCTTCACCCTGCTTCTACAAGAAAGCAGCCACAGCCTGTATGTCCTTTAACCAGGTCTCTTATTATAGGATAGTTCTGCAGACACCTTTGATACTGTACCATAGATCTTCCTGAAGGGCTCAGCTCAAGCACCCCAGGGCCCAGTGTGGGGTGACCCATACTCCCAGCGGTGCGACCACATAGTGAAGCGAACACTCAAAATATTCCAACCTTCTCCATCTAAAGGAAGGGTGGGTGGGATGTTTCACATTGTATTTAATCCCAATATATTAAGACTACCACATAGTTAAAGCAAACCCAAAACATGCTTTCATAGGAACATAAACATAGTGAACATCTTACTAATTTGAGATCTTGTTAAAAATAAGTAATAGATAGTAATACATGTTTTTTAAAAAATAATTTTATGCTTTTAAGAATAGTAGTTACTTGCCTTTAGTCAATGACTCCAGAGGAATATCTGACATGTCCACCCGTAAAAGCAGGTATTGCTGGGCTTCTATGAGTAGTCCAGGGAAGTCCTTTTCAATGGAAGCAAACTGCTCAATTTTGTTTTTCACAGATGCCAGCACCTGCCAAAACAATAGCAGCAATAAATCTTTATATTGTCATTTGAGTCGCGTCCCAAATCATCTGTTTACTGTGTCCCTTGCTCTCAAAATCACATTAAGGGCAGCTGTGGTGCCAAGCTCTGCCCAACAGCATTATTAACGCATCAACTTTAAGGCACCATTCAGTGGCAACTAAAGAAAAAGATCAGGGTAAAGTATTTTGCAATTCTTCTTTGTTTTTAAAGGAAGGGGTGGCACAGGGCGTCTTATTCTACTGAAGTGTGATTAGAAACCATGGAAATTCACAAGGGAGATCTCTAGATTTTTCATTGCAGCCTTGTGGAGTGAGGCCCAATAGAGTTAAGTTGCAAATAAAGGTAAAGGAACCCCTGACCATTAGGTCCAGTCATGACTGACTCTGGGGTTGCGGCACTCATATCACTTTATTGCCCGAGGGAGCTGGCGTACAGCTTCTGGGTCTAAGCCGCTTCTGGCGAACCAGAGCAGCGCACGGAAATGCCGTTTACCTTCCCGCTGGAGTGATACCTATTTATCTACTTGCACTTCGTGCTTTTGAACTGCTAGGTTGGCAGGAGCTGAGACTGAGCAACAGGAGCTCACCCTGTCGTGGGGATTCGAACCGCCAACCTTCTGATCAGCAAGTCCTAGGCTCTGTGGTTTAACCCACAGCGCCACTCGCGTCCCTAAGCTGCAAATATACAGGGATATAAATTGTAGAACAAACTGACGCTAAAACCCGACCACAATTGCTTGCATTCATTCCTCGTTCCCTTTTCCTCTTAGAAGGACGACTATAAACTCCTTGGAGCAAGGACCTGGCTGTTGCTTATGTCATTCTGTCATTCTAGCATTCATGCATAATGGTGGCACTATATCTCGAGAATGTTTAACAACAAATTATATCTTCAACCATATTAGGACTTCTGTCAAACAATCATGAAGTACCTGGTACAATGACCGCACACTAGGCTGGAACACCATGTTGGTATTGAGCAGAAAGGAACGAAGGAGGGGCTGTGGGTAACTTGCCAAATGAGTGACAATGCCAATGAGCAGCAAGTTGACATGCAAGGAGTTCTCCATCATGTTTTCCAGCTTTGAGAGCACCACACTGATAAATGGACCTGCAGATTTAAAAAAAAAAAACCACACACACAAGCGATTAATTGTTAAAAGAACATAAGACTGAAGAAAGGAAAGGTGCTGCAATGTTAAGAAGCATTGTTTTCCAGCCCATTTGGGCCTTTGGGTAAGCTCACTTTGTGCTGGTTGTAGTGCTACCAAGGCAGGCTGTACTGGAGTCCAACAATGGCTCATCTGCTTGCATCAGACTTCCACAGAAATAAGCCAAGCTCCTTCTCCCCAAAATACTTAAGAAGTATCGCTTATTTTCCCTGTCAATTAGTCCCCTGCTTAAAACCCTCTCCTTCCCACCCATTCAGCCTTCTTCATTTGCTCCCATTCCACTTACTGGGCTGACCGGCAGCAGCCCTCTTGCTCCAGCAAGCCACAGAGGACTTCCTTCCTTCTCTTCTCCAGCAGCTGCCCCTGCAGACTGCAGTTTCTACAGGGCTAACACAATGTCAAGTAGCCCTACATTTCCCATGGGCTACATTGGCCTAGCCTGACATGCTTCGGAGAAAGGAGAGACCCCCTCCTCCTTTCTTCTCTCTCCCTGCAGCTTGACATGACCTGCCAAGAGGGAGAGGGTCAGGAAGGGAATTCTGCCCTGTTTTCAACCCAGCACAATGGGCACTTCCTGTCTCCTCTACCTGCTCCCTGCTGTGGAAAGAAGGGAATTTTGACTTGGAGATCAGCCACACATAGCAATGCTATGAGGGGCTGCACTAATGCAAGGCTGCACTGCTCTAAACATAGAACTCCCCCACCCCTCGCTCGGGAGGACACAACTACCACCAGCACCCAGCCCAGGAATTGCACAATGGCATTCTTACACATATCCTTTTCCTAAGCTTAGGAGGGAGTACAGACAGTGACAGCCTCATGCTATTTTAGCATGGTCTTGGAGCTCTGGCATTTCACAGTGTCTACTTCATAGAGGCTTGACCAATTAATTGATATAAAAGGGTTTGAAATGGCAAGCAGGGCACAGCTGGACATCGCTGCCCCACTTGCCATGCCTAAGATGCCACTATGCAGCATAGCATTAGAATCAGGTTTCTCAGCCTTCCTACACAGCAGTTAAAATCCAGGAAGTCCATCAGAGATGACTGTGACCTTTTAACCTCTGCTGCGCCAAGAAAAGTTTGCGTTGCCAAGGAAGAGTATTAAAAGCTCAACACCTTTTGTTTAGCATGGCCATGTTGCTATATGCACAGTGCACAGGAATCAGAGAACTGTAGAGTTGGAAGGGACACTGAGAATCATCTAGTCCAACCTCCTGCAAAGTAGAAATATACAGCTGTCCCATACAGGGTTTTGAACCTACAACCTTGGCATTATCAGCACCACGTTCTAACCAACTGAGCTATTCTGTGAAAGGCTGTGACTCAGAGGGCGAGCACATGCGTAAGGTCCCATGTTCAATCCCTGGCGTCTCCAGGCAGAGCTGGGAGAGACTAGCAGTAGGATTGCTTGCAACCACTGCAAGTTCTCCCATGCAATCTTGCAATTCTTAATAATTATGGAGCTTCTTCTTATTTAATCCCCTTGTCCTACTGGAACACTCTTTTTCAGACACTGATGATTACTGCTGACATGATCCAAGAGCAAAAGCTGTGCGAGAGATTAAGAGAAAAGTATGGGGGTGGTAGATACTGAATGGTAAACTATTCTGGAAATACATAAACGGCTTTAGTTGCACAAGGGTTCTTGCTGCAAGGTGAGTTGTTTCCAGAGACTTAACCATGGTACATATAAATGGCCCTGTCATCACTAAGCTAGCTTCAAGCATCTTGTTAGATGAAGAATCTCAGGTGACAAGTGGAGGTTTACAAGCTTTGCAAGCGGAGTATCACGGACTAATTAGATCAAAATTAATGGTGTTATACAAAACTCACCGTGCAGGCAGACATAAAACTAATTGGGGTCCTATTCATAATAAAAGTTTTATTTGCCACATTACATTCCCATTACTAAAATACTGATTGTGTCCTTGTCGGTGGATGAATGAGTTGGGATTTGAATCGCAATAAATTATTAGAAGGAGCGCATGCTATTTTTTTCTCAACGAACACAAAACATTAGTACCACATACAAAGATCAGTTCATTGTCCACCTTGAGTTCTGAACAAAAGAAATCTTCTTATTCCTTGACACAGAAACTATGTTTCAGTGCTACAATCCTATGGGAAAGGAGGAATTAACAGAATTCTTTATGCTGGCTGTGTTTCGATGATAAAATTGTGGTTTAACAAACCAAAATATGGAAAGCTCTCGGCATTTACATGCAGCTCCTTCCTTTACATAAACGGGAAAACAAGCCAGGAGGCCCAAGGCTTACTGCAGCTCATCCTAGTAATGTTAAAATATGGTTTACTGTTACATGCCAGCTGGGCGATTGAGAAGGAAGATGCCACTCAAAGAGCTGAAGATGTATTAATACTGCAGTAATGTAAAATGTTAACTTTTCCTAATTTGACTGATCCATGTGGGTTTTGGAATATCAAAGTTACCACCAACTGCTACTGTTCAGAAGCCACAAAGCTCCTGGTCTTTTAGCAACACAAACCCAACTATTTATGAAGATTTTTTTCGCTAAGCTGATTATTTTTCACAGTGGCCAGACAGCTGCACCAGTGGAAAGGAAATTATTTCCAGACCAGAATAATAAATCTGATAGCAATATGCTTATTCAATTGCATTACTCAGTTTAATTGATCGATGGAGTTATGTGACATCTAGCCATATTTAACATTCTCTTCGTCCCCACCCTTTCCCTGAAAAGTATTATCCGGACAATTTCTCAGTTATGTTGTATTGCCTGGATCCTTATGGGAACAGAAAAGTGCTGAAAAAATACCATTTTAAATTAGTAAGTAACAATAAATGGAAGTTTGCTTTAATTATTTGCTTTTGTCATTATGAGCACATATTTGAAATTTCCCAGCCATTTTACAACCATCATTTCCGCCCCCCCAATAGGGTGAATATTCATATCATGTCATTCAGAGGAGCTGAGATAATTCAGAACAGATTGTGTTCCAAGAGCTACCAAAGTTAAATAAATAACAGTGTTTTTAAGCCCAAATACAATGTGTCCTGCTAACATCATTACAATAAAATCCTTTTAGGGAAGTGTGATATTGAAAACAGGATGAATTCAATTCAACAGTGCTAAGCGTTTCACAATTGGTAGGGAGCAAAATGTCTCAATGTGCAGGTAAAATGGGGCAGATGCACAGAATGGCAGCAGAGCTGCCATCTAGTGATCAGAAGTGACTAAGACATTTGCAACTTTAATTTTGCAGTGAATAAACAAGGTGTTGTTGTTTTGTCTTACTAGAAATAATTGTTGTTGTTTAGTCATTTAGTCGTGTCTGATTCTTTGTGACCCGATGGACCAGAGCATGCCAGGCACTCCTGTCTTCCACTGCCCCCCGCAGCTTGGTCAAACTCATGCTGGTAGCTTCGAGAACACTGCCCAACCATCTCGTCCTCTGTCGTCCCCTAGACAGAGGATGAGATGGACTAGAAATAATAGCTATTGTCAACTCTTTCTGTGGCAATTGCTCTTTAGCAGTGCCTGCTGTAATAGTTCGATTATCCCTTTTCCTAAACTATGTAGGGATATTTTCTAGAATTATGCTGCTATCAGAGAATTTCTGTACAGGATATAGTGAGAAGTATATTGGTCTACTTAAGATTTCATTGGTATGAAATCCAAGCCAAGAATATATCTACACTTAATATTCAATGTCAACATAACCAATAAGTCTCTTATTCACATAGCCCTCTCCCCCACCAAGAACATTATTGTTTAAAAGAGTTTTAAGTGACTTGTTTAGAAAATTTCACCTGTAAATGGGATGCTCTGGGTCCTTGCTGGATTGCCAGACCATACATCTTTTGGTCCAAAAGGTGAAGGCATACTTTCTGCTGATGGTGTGTCGGCTGAAAAATTTTCAAAGTCTTCTTCCTCTTCCACAGGAGAGATTGGTTCAGGAATAAGCAATTTAAGTTCTACCAACTCTGTAGGGGTAGAATCCAACTCTTTAATGATGTTATCACACTGGGAAATAAAATCCTCACTTTCGGGGCTCAGCAAGCTCGTGTTAGCATTGTGGTCTTCTTCTAGGCAAGACAGCTTTAGTTCCAAGTCTGGCTGCGGGGTTTCAGCAACGCTGTCATGGATTTGTTTGACTGTTGCGTGCTGGGTCAAGTTTGAATTTTTCATATTGTGTTCCTCCAAACTGGAGTCTGTCTGGGGACTTTTAAGGGGACCATTGGCAGGGAGCGACTGCTGATCATCTGTGCTTTGAGATTCTGACACCGAAGCTTCCTCCTTTACGCTGTCTGCTTCCTGAGCATCCTTTTCAGCACATAACCTATAAACCATGACATCATCCTGAAAGTCTGATTCTTCTATATATGACCCTTTGATCAGCATGATTGCATTTTTCTTCATTTCTTGAATGTGCTTTGGTGGCGCTGCAGGTGGTTGTGGGTCTACATTTCCTAAAGCATTATCATGCTGTGGAGAGCCCGAATCAGATCCAGGAGAGATCCCCGTATCATAGCTATCATCCCATTCCAGCTCCAGCTGCAACTTTTCTCCCAAAGGCGTTATCTGAGAGGAACTTGTATTACTAGGTGTTCTGTGCTGAAATCGGAAAATGGGCTGGTCTAGGTTTTTACCATCCTCCTCAGCTAGGGTTTGGATAAAGGTACGTGGATCAGGGTTTTCACCATCATATGGAGCAGACCAAACCTGGCAGTCTTTCATACAGTGGAGTATGAGGGATTGAGCATCCCAAAGGTACTGCAGGTAACTGATATCAACAGTCTTCCCATATTCCACAATACATGTGGAGTCTGCAGTACCTCTGCTGCTGGACTCTTCAGTTGTACCTGAAATGCAATGGCAGGGAGTCACAGGGTGTCGAACAGCAACACAAACATGCATAGAAAGATCCTATGAATATGCTTGTAACTTATACCTTGGTTACACAACTATCATAGTCACGTGGCACATGAGTAAATAGCACTATTCCACAAGCAGGCAAATTTACAGAGAGAGATGTGGCTATTTAGATTAGGCCAAAGGAAGAAGATTTGCCAGTTTCCCTAGACTAGATAGTCCCCGTTTTATGCAGACTAGTTCAATGGTCCTTAAAACTTGGAAGTAAGCTCCTGAACAGCAAGATGCTATCAGCTAACAAGCTACAATGGTGCAGAAGTGATTTATGCAACTGCTGCAAACTCACATCCTGTCCCTGCAAGTGGGGCAAAGGGAAGGATTTCTCCCACTTAATTTTAACAAAACTTTCCAAAGCAAATTAATGTTGAGCTATGTTGCTCCTAGAGGCTGCCAGATTCCACAAGATGCAGTAGAGAGAAACCTGCCCTGTCCTGTCCGTAATGGCACACCGTTTTGTGCTCCTCAGTGGTCCAAGAAACCAGGTCACTTGCCAAGCCTCTTCTAAATCAGTTCACTATAGATGGTTGAATGAACTCCAGTAGAGTTCATTACTACTGAACTCCTATTTCAGATCTTGCTCTTATTATAAGCTCAAGGGAAAATCCTCCTGCAATGATCCAGCTGAAGTTTAAATGACTTAAGGAAGCTCCATGTATTACAAATCAAACAGGCAGTACTGAGCAACAAAACAGCCAACTGACTGAAATTTTTTAGAGAACAGACAAACAAATGTGGAGAAAGCCTGAATTTGGCAAAATTGGTCTGTGGTGTGGAATGTCCTTTATTTTTATGGATGGCTCTAAAACATTTAGCACAACAGTTTGCCTTGCAACAAGAAGTTCAATGAATCCCCCCCCCCCAAACAATAAAAAGGTGTATTTTTTCATTGGCATTGCAATACTTCCTCGATCTGACTGAATTGTCAGCCATAAACACAGAAACAATGAAGTGTTAAAGATCATGTCACTGGTCACCGGAAAGGCAATTTCCACCAAATTTCCAATAAATTTGTTCAACTGACCTATGACCAAGATGTCCTAAGATATTTATGATGCTCTTGTAGACAAAATACAAAAGTTTGGGGCAATCGACTCAAGTTTTATTAGGTTGCATAGCTGACATTTCTTTCCAATGGGGAATGGTTTTACTTTTGATGGATTTGAAAGAAGGGGCAATGCTCCCATCTCAAAAACTCCAAGTGTGTTATAATACATACTTAGCTGCATTTACTGTTAGAACCACCTCCGAGAGGCAGGTTAGGTTGAGAAACAACTGCTTGAATAAAGGTACCTAGAGAGGTATGTAGTTGAGCATGGGTGTGAAACTCTGGTTTCCCATGTGCAAACAAGGGATAGGGGGGAAATTTGCTCAGTTTTCATTTTAATGCTAACTCACTAAAAATGGAGATATGCTTCAAAAGTTGCAATTCTCCAAATTTTGCAAGGCAGCTCTGAAACCAAATATTGTCTACAGAAAGCATTTATTTTTGGAGAGTGTGCACAATAATGCTTGTATTAGTGAAAATAATGACAACAATGCGTTGAGAAAATTGCTTGCATAAATGCATATATTATGAGAAATGCACACAATTATGTATTGTTTTTCATGAGGAATTCTTTTCGACTTGCTAAACTGATGCAGAAATAAGACAAACTGAAGTTGAGGCTGGAAAAAAAATGAGAAACTGAAATCAACAGCTGTCTATTCCTAGTGTGAACCCAGTAGTAATGTGGACCACTTGCTGATACAGTGGTACCTTGGTTTAAGAACAGCCCTGTTTACGAACAATTCGGTTTACGAACTCCGCAAAACGGGAAGAAGTGTCCCGGTTTACAAACTTTACCTCAGTCTAAGAACGGAATCCGAATGGTGGAAGGGCACCGGCGGCGGGAGGCCTCATTAGGGAAAGCGCACCTTTCCCTAAGAACGGACTTCCAGAACGGATTAAGTTTGTAAAGCTAGGTACCACTGTACTTGCACCTCTTTTCCTGTTCTCTCAGAATATTAAAAGCCACCACATGGCAAAGCAACTGCTTACATAAGGTAGGAAGAAAAGACAAGGGCTCCCTTCCCCCACCCACCATCTTATGGTGGACATTGGAGATATCTCCTTGATTACAGTATGTTCTTGTATACTATTTGCATGGTGTGTCAATGTAAATTACTTTCATTCACAGTATCCTGAATGCTCTTATGGGTGAGTAACGCAAATACAGTCAAGATGTCCGTAACAGATCTTGTTGTTTATAAACTGTAAATAAAAGAAAACCCTTTAAAAAAAGGCCTTTCAGAAGAGTTTTCCATATTTTTCCAAACAGTCTGCATGTTCATGCACACACACATTTATTCCTGAAACTTCCTCCTCCTTATTCTAACTTGCGGTAAGGAAATCCACACTTAATAGTGTATGGTGTGTGTAATCAGAAACTTAGCATCCTACACACAGGTATTAGTAGTAGTAAATAATCAGCTCTTCAATCCAAATTCTGACAAGAGTAAAGAGGTTTTCACAAAATCTCATGAGACTGGTGTAAGAGAGAAGGAAGCATTTGCCTGGAACACAGAAATCCTGCACTAAAGTCCTCACGCTGCTTTAAGTGCATAGCGTGGGTGTGATGCAGGGAGGGTGTGTGTGTGTTTGTGTGTGTGTGTGTGTTCTTTCGTTTGTCCAGCAGAATATGAATCTAGCCAAATGTTACACATGGGAGAAATTAAGAAACTTAATGATAATCATGAACTCAATGCCACTGAATACGCCACAAGGAACAAAAGAGGAAAAACAGCCTGACGCCAACTTGTCCATTCAGAAAACAGGTGAAATATTTACCTGCCCTGTGTATGTTTTTCCTCCACAGGATATAATCTTTTTCTTGTTTTTCAAAAGTCAGAGTAATCCCACTAGAGCAGCAGACTGGAGTCAAGGCAAGCAATCTAGCAGCAGATACAGAATACCAATCTCGTTCCCTCACAGCCCATCTTTGGCTGAACATGATGTGATTACAGGGTATCAAGTACCTAGGAACAGAGGGTTTCATTAATTAAGTGCCGTGACATAGCTCTTATAAAAAAGTTATTCTCCAGCCCTCATTTATTCCTTAAAGCTAAATCACATAGATGAGCCAAATTTTATAATACCAGCTGTCTCAGGTCTGATGACTGAACTGCCGAGTTGTTACTTGTCTGCAGGATATGGAAAATACAACAAGGATGGACTGCCGAAGAGTGGACTCCAGTTTGGTGAAGGATGGTGAAGGAACCAAACTGGTTCACCATCATCATAGGAATACTAGCAATTGGCATAACACTACCCAACAACCAGGTACTCAAGCTGCCGATCTTACAGGGATGTATCTGACTGGTAAGTTGTTGTGAAAGTGCAGTGCCAAGCCATCTAACTCTCATTAGGCTTCCTCAAAACTATTTTGCAAAAAATGATCATATTCTTCCTAAAGCACTCACAAATCCTAGGAAGTACTGACCCTTTTCAGAAACAAGACACATCACTCTGTATGCAGAAGAGCCTCTGTCAATTTAGTTCGAATGAATGTAAATTCCTTCACTCAGTCTGCTAAATTTGTGGAAAGTCTACTTTCATTCTTCTAAGTGGTTTGTGATTTTAAAAAAATTCTCGTTTTTCATTTTTTCGGCACTAGATGCCTAGGACTGACAGTGAGCTTTCTGTACATCCTAAAACAGAAGTGTGTGATCTTCACCCACAACAGTGTAACACATACATCTCCACCTACTCACACCATGCACAGCATGGGTAAAACAAGAGGTATGAAGCAATCACAGGATACTAATCATCAGGGAGGAAATAGCAGGGGCAACATCAGGAGAAAGAGTGTTTGATTCTACCTTAAAACTAGCTGTAACATCACATCTTCACAATGCAAGCTGATAAGTGTTCTGAACAATGCCAGGGACACCACACAGAGCTAAAAAAGAAAAGAAAAAAGGTAAGCAGAGTCAAAATCTGTAATTCTCCATGCTTTCCTAAGGTAAAACATTATTTTGCATTAAAGCAGCTCACAACCTAATTTTTTGCATTTTTGAGAGATGAGAGGTATGTTTTAGTTCACCTAGATAACATTGTCTGACAAATTAATTTAGCATGCCCCAATAAAGCCAGATGTAAGCATAGATATATACTATAATCCTTTCAGTAATGCAGTAAAGGAGAGAAGATTCCAATTAGTCAAATATGAATTTTTAAAGAGAACTGAAATGTGATTAACCCCAAACCCTCATGTAAGTATTTTCTTTTTCTTTTTCTTAGACAGAATTATTATACAATCATCATACACAGGGTCAAATTCTTTTGGAATGGTATCATGTCATATGAGGGAACACTCTGAAAGAGCTGGAGGCCTTTTAAGAAAAATGGTTCTGTTCCTCAACAAATGCAGAGAAACTCAGGTACCAGTCAGGTACCATCATATATTTTTTCATCAAAAACGGCTTCCTAAAAATGGAAAAGGTTAATGGCTTTATGCATACCTTGCATAGAAGCATTAACACTCATGTCATGTTACAAAATACATTTTATCTGTAGTTTACTAGAGGAGAAGGACTAAATACAGTGGTACCTCCGGTTACGAACTTAATTCATTCCGGAGATCCGTTCTTAACCTGAAACCGTTCTTAACCTGAGGTACCACTTTAGCTAATGGGCGCATGATTTCTATTCTCATCCTGGGGCAAAGTTCTTAACCCAAGGTACTACTTCTAGGTTACCGGAGTCTGTAACCTGAAGTGTTTGTAACCAGAGGTACCACTGTATTGGGAAATATCTATTGTGAGAGCCACTGTATTTCACTTAAGGTAGTGTTTAGCTGCATCTGGAAGTTTGAATACTGGGGACTTGGAGTCTATTTAGATTTTAAGGATAATTCAGTGCACACGATGCATTCCTTGATTAACATCAACATTTCAAAGTCACCCCAGCTGCTGAAAGCTTATGGCAGGGATAAAGTTGCTTGCATTCTGTGGTGCTATACTCAAATGGATGACATTATCTGCAGCTCAGGTCATGTTTTCCCACTCAAAATCTGGACTTCCTAAATCAAGGAAGAGCATCTGAAGCCTCTCTAATGGCAGCAGTTCTCTAAAATCGGCTGAGCACAGAAACGCCTGACCTTCAGCCCTTAAGCACTATAGGCACAAAAAGGGTTTCCTCTTCCTGTCAAGTTAGGCATGATATCCTCAAGACTATCTCTTCTGTTCCTATTCTTGTACTGTGTGAATCACTGCTGCCTACACAGCTGCACAAAGAGGTGAAGGCAGACTGCTGCTTTGCCTAGAGTGCCAAGCAAAATTACATGCATACCCTTGTTTGAGAGAACAGTTTGAGACACTTTAAGAAGGTTCACCTCATTGGTTTGGACCGCAAGGCGGCATTAAATGAAAATTCATGTGGGAAGATTATTGATTAACAGGACACTAAAATTGGATTCTGTAAAGGAACGTCATAAATGGGGTTCTGTTATTGTATAGAGTTTTTGTTCTTGCCGAGTGCTGTAATCTGTTGAAGCTATGGAGAATACAGTGGTACCTCAGGTTACATGCGCTTCAGGTTACACACGCTTCAGGTTACAGACTCCGCTAACTCAGAAAGAGTACCTCAGGTTAAGAACTTTGCTTCAGAATGAGAACAGAAATCACGCAGCAGCAGCAGGAGGCCCCATTAGCTAAAGTGGTACCTCAGGCTAAGAACAGTTTCAGGTTAAGAACGGACCTCCGGAACGAATTAAGTACTTAACCCGAGGTACCACTGTACACTGATCAAAATTATAGACCTATAGTTTAAAGGAATAGGATGTTGGGGGGGAGTGACCAAAAACATTCATGGAGAGAAACGGGGGTCTTAATTAGTTCATTAGGCGAAAGGAAAGCTGTTTTATATGTGTTCCAAGTGGACAGAAGCGCTTGCACGTTTAATCCTATCAGGTATTGCAAAACCTTTCTGCAATAACAACAGTGCTATGGTAACGTGCCGAAAGCTGTGGGGCTGGTTTCTATACTTGGCTAAGTTATACAGCAGAGAACTCATTTAGCATCACTGATGCATTTTGGCGGCGCTCCTGAGTTTCTCGTGGCTGGAGGATTCTTCGCAATACCCACCCCCTCTTGTCTGTGGAACAAATAATTATGGTACAGGAGAGACACACATTAGCAAGTTGTAAGCGACTGAAGCTGCTTGGGAGTTTTCAGAGAGTTAATCTGTTTGGAGCTAGAGTCACAGCCGCGAGTACGTGCAGCTATGTGCATGCCCTCCACTACGTGGAAATGTTTATTTGGCGCAAGGTGTAGTCCTTAATACATAAACGTAATACACATGTTGATCATTTGGCTCTGCCTGCCTTTCCACCCATATGCTGGAGTGCATCCTCCATCATTTAATACTGAGTAAGTGCCAGCCAAAGAGGGGATCAGAAGTGCAGCTTGCTGAATGCAGACCGCAGCAGGTGCTTCAAGATTAACCTGCTTGCAAAAGGAAGCTCCTATTAGATTAACCGTTTCTGTGGCTTAATTAACATGCCACAATTATTTTCAGAAGCGGCTCTTGGCAGTCCACTCAATACCACAGAAATACTTTTATGCCGCAAAAACCAAAGGACTGATCAAGCTGGCTGCACTGATAGCATTATATTGACATCATACTGAGCAACATCTGAATACTAAGGCAAGTGTTTTGATGCTGCATAGAGGGCCACTTCACTCTCTAAACTGAGACAATGAAAATGCGAAAGCTTGCTTGGGGACAAGTGAGTAACATTTTGGGAAGGGGGCGAGTGACTGCTTCATAAGTCTGCATAGTTAATTTCGAACACTCAAAAATATGGTGTCATTAAAATTTTATAAAAGCCTGCTTCTGAGATACATACTTCTGCAGTTGATTACTTAACGCACGGGGAATAACCAAAAAGCAAACTCCAATTAAGTGGCAAGAAAAACACTCCAAAACTCCAATTCGGTTTTATGCTGCTGCAGGGCTGATTTTACTGCTGACTCATTGTTTTTATTGTTGTTTACATTAATAGTTTTATTGTTTTAATTGTTTATACAATTAAATTTTATTGTATTGCTATGGTTGTTTCTAATGCAGTGGAGTCGGCTTGAGGACTTGGTATAGGCGAAAGAGACAAGCAATAAACTTAAAATAAAGAAACAAATAAAATAAACTCAAATTAAGTATCAAAAACAAATTGCAAAGAGGCAGACACGACCTCACACCCAGCATTAAAATAGCAATTTAAAATACTAATACCAGTTCCATGATTTATCTGAAACAGTGTTACATTCAGATGGCTGAATTCTTTAAAACCTCCAATTTTGTTTCAAGGGAAATATGTTTCTGCCTCTCACGCCTTCGGGATGTGGCTGCGTAAAGGTAAAGGTACCCTGGACGACTCTGGGGTTGTGCGCTCATCTCGCTCTATAGGCCGAGGGAGCAGGTGTTTATCCGCAGACAACTTCTGGGTCACGTGGCCAGCATGACTAAGCCGCTTCTGGCAAACCAGAGCACCACACGGAAACGCCGTTTACCTTCCCGCCGGAGCGGTACCAATTTATCTATTTGCACTTTGACATGCTTTCAAACTGCTAGGTTGGCAGGAGCTGGAACCGAGCAACAGGAGCTCACTCCGTCGCGGGGATTCGAACTGCCAACCTTCTGATTGGCAAGCCCTAGGCTCTGTGGTTTAGACCACAGCGCCACCCACATCCCCTTAAAGGTAAAGGACCCCTGACAATTAAGTCCAGTCGCAGACAACTCTGGGGTTGCAGTGCTCATCTTGCTTTACAGGCCGAGGAAGCCGGCGTTTGTCTGCAGACAGTTTTTCCGGGTCATGTGACCAGCATGACTAAGCTGCTTCTGGCACAATGGAATACCAAAACCAGAGCAGTGCACGGAAACGCCGTTTACCTTCCCGCCGGAGTGGTACCTATTTATCTACTTGCACTTTTGGGCGTGCTTTCGAACCATACACATCATATATTTCAAGCACATTCCACCCACAAAAAAAAGAATCATGGGAACTGTAATTTGTTGTGTCCTGGGAATTGTAGATCTGTGAGGAGTAAAATAGAGTTCCCAGTATTCTTGGGGGGGGGCAGTCATGTGCTTTAAATGTATGGGGTTCACAGCCTGTGATAGAGTAACTGGATAACAATGGGTATGCCATCCAAAAGCAGAATTTATGCAGCTCAAACTTCAGATGGGAAAAAGTTTTCTAGATGTGCAGAAACTCCTAAGGAGAGAATGATTCTTATATTGGGGATTTGAACTGAACCCAGTCTGTTGTAGATTCACTGGGTGAGCTTTGGTACATCACTTCCTCCCCCAAACATCCCAGGTTACCCCCCCCACCTCCTTGCAGCTCATTTCATTTTATGCTGTGGAGGCCCTGGATGTTGTGTCATTCTGAGGTGAGGAGAAATTCTGGGACAAATTCCCAGAATGCCCCTGGAAAAAAAAATCATCATATGGGCCACTTGGTGAAATAAAATGGTAGTTGTCATTGCAATATTATGTAAGAGATGAAACTGGAATTTTCCTTATTTTCTTCTTCTTCCCTCCATTTTTCTTTTTGTATTGAGTCTATTAATTTGTAAGCTTGAAAACAGGGCCAGTATTGTTTGTAGGTGTGAAGTTTTCCAAGAAATTTTAAGCACTTTCCAAAGAATATTAAAGTAGCTAAATTCACAAAGGCATAAGCAAAATAAGCTTGCAGTTGTCTAAAACAATCCCACAGAGTAAAAGACGGCCATGTTCCTGTTATTCTCATCTCACCCGAAATGGAGTGTTTATGCGGCTTGTGAGGGTGTCCAGGATGTGCACATTCTCATGGCGGTGCAGCAAGATGAATCGGAGGAAGATCTGTAGTAAAGCTGGTTCTGAAACACTCCGCAAGAAGAGATCCAAATAGGCAGTTGTAGTCATTACTTCCTCCACAGTCACCTGGAAATGAATACACAAATGATTACAGACCACATCAACTTTGCCGCTCTGATTATACAGTCTATGTGACCTCCACAACAACCTTGCAATGGGATATATAATAAGCACAGTTTGTTTGTTTTCTGTGGGTCTAAGCCAGCATACATAAAAACAAACACCGGTGTGCTAGTTTGAGTATTTTGATTAGCTAATGATAGTGGCAGTGCTAAGCTAGGAAAGATGGATGCAAACAACCGAACCATTGCACAGTTATTTGGAACATTCTCTTCCAGTACTTGACTTCCTCTTGAAGATGCTGTTTGCTAAACACCAAAAGGTCTCCTATTTGACATTCAGAGAAGGTGCTTGCAAGAGATGCAGGGTTTTATAAAAATCCTCCTGCTGCATTATATGTGCTCTCTACTTTTCCTGACTCTACCCATACTGAGTTATGAAGAAAAATCACACTTTTCCTATCAGTTGGAGCAAATTATTGTGAACATGTTTCTTTCAGTTCAGTCAGTTACACAGCACACCCATTTCTTTAGTCTGCTACAGAAGTCGAGGAGCACAAGGTAGCCTACAAAAGCTCACTTCGTTTGTAGCAAACCCTCCCACCACAGATTGCGCCACTACATGTTGCCAATTGGTTGCTGCACTAAGAGACATTGGCAGATTTTGACATGTAGCTAGTTGGGGTTTATTGTAGACACCAATAGTGCCTGGTCCCAGAAGAAAAGCAGATTTGTTGCAAATACCCCAAATAATGGAATTTATGTACTAGCTATAAACTTTCAATTACACCTCAGCCTCTTGTGGTGAATGTTCCAGTTTCTACAAGTGAAACAAGTTACTTTGCTAATGCAGTCCCTAGAAGATCATTCATCAGTAGGTGTCTGATATTTTAGATCCAGCCTTTGTGTTGTGCACCAAAGGGTGCAAAGTCAGCATTTTCAAAAATAGTTACGTGCAAGCTTAATAAGCTTAAAAGCACAGATACAAATACATACCTGTCTGCCTATATGAAAAGGAGCATTGACCATCTTTTGTTTAGTATTCTTCATTGGATAAATGAGGAGAGGGGTTTTTTCCCTCCTTAAGAAAGAAACAGGTAAAGGAGAGACTCCAAGCTGTCATTTAAGAGCTAAGAGGATTTGGAAAGTACTCTAGTAGATGGTTTTGCATAAAAGGCACTCTCTCTCTTTTCATGCAACACATTAGCTGTTTTGTTAAGCAGTTTAAAGATTGTAATCAAAAACATACGTATTAACATCAAAGACCTCAACTAAAGAACACTTCTTGTTAACACTATGTTTCCATTGATATTTACATACCAAATAGCATCTAACGACTAACCTGTGGACTACATTTGCTTCAAAAGTTTGTGCTATTACTTCTGCAGCATATTTAGGTGTTCACAGTCATATGATTAACCACAAGATACCACAGATGCAACATGAACAGTTTTCATTATAGGTGCATTCCCCACCCCCACCCCCTAAGTTCAAAATAAAAGCACATCCAACCATAAAAAACCTGATCACCTCAGTCTTCCTCCGAGTTACATTCATCCTCTAGAGCCACCGTTATAGGCTTCTCAACTTAAGAAATTTCAGGGAGAAAAAGACCATATAATGTATTCTGCACCCTGCATATTGACAGTCCTCAGCAATACATTATTTATGAGAGAGGGATGTACACTCAGCACTCTCCAAATTGGCTTGAGGACCTGGTTCCTGAGCAAATAAGCTTACAGCCTAACCTTGATTCTAACAGCAGTGTATACACATTTTTAAAAGCAGGAATGAAGAGCTGAGCAGGCCCGGGCTTTGGTTGCTAGCAGTTCCCTATGAGATGTGTGTGTGTGTGTGTGTGTTTCAAACCTTATTGAAATGCTCTCATATACACAACAGATGTTATTTCACTTAGCCAGGTGAGAGGGCAAGCAGGAGTTACAGAGGCCTCAGAGCATTTAAATCTGTAAACACAACTTCAGGTGAGGTCCTGATAACCCACAAATTCAACAACTCACAAAAGGGTTATCTACACTAACGTGCCTTGTTAGAAGCTGCCTCCAACATGAATAAGCAATAATAACCATACTCAAGATCCTTAAAAAAAGGAAGGAGATGAACAATAAAATCACCAGAACTTCAAAGAGGAGTGTAAGATGCAACTTTTGTTGGGATAGAAGTCAACAGCTACAAGATGAGCAAGTCCCTATGTGGACATCTTTAAGCAGGAAACTGCACAAGACCCTATTTGTACATAGAGAAGAACACACCACAGAATACAGCAGCCTTCTTAACCTGGTGCCTTCCAGAGATCTGCACTGCAACACTCATCAGCCTCAGCTAGCGTTGCCAATGGTCAGGTAGCATGTAGTGCTAAACACCTGGAGGGCACCAGGCTATAATGAAAAGGTAAGACATTCTGCAGAAGAAACTTTCTAACAGTTTGGAGGAAGTTGTGTTGTATACATAAATGTTGGTTGTCTATAAACGTTTTTAAAGTAAGGTAAAGGGACCCCTGACCGTTAGGTCCAGTCGTAACCGACTCTGGGGTTGCGGTGCTCAGCTCGCTTTATTGGCCAAGGGAGCCAGCGTACAGCTTCCGGGTCATGTGGCCAGCATGACTGGCGAACCAGAGCAGCGCACGGAAACGCTGTTTACCTTCCCACCGGAGCGGTACCTATTTATCTACTTGTACTTTGACGTGCTTTCGAACTGCTAGGTTGGCAGGAGCAGGGACCGAGCAACGGGAGCTCACCCCGTTGTGGGGATTCGAACCACCAACCTTCTGATTGGCAAGTCCTAGGCTCTGTGGTTTAACCCACAGCGCCACCCGCGTCCCTTGTTTTTTAAAGTACAACTGTACTTTTCCAGAGAACCTGCAACAGTGGCTATCTATTACAAAAACTTTTGAAATGGAAATGCTTGCACTGGGGAATTTCGGGGGGAGGAGGGAGAGCCAAAAGCAATATTGAATGCAAACACGGGCCAGCCTCTTGTCACCACTGCTGACACAGCAAAGGACTAATAGAAAAGAACAATAGGAATAGCAGAAACAGAAAATGCTGCAGCAGCTGTCATGGGAGAGGAGGAAGATTTAGGAAATGGGCTGAATTCGCCCTGTTCCCAACACTTTAAGACGGGGGTGGCCAAAGTGTGGCACATAGTCAGCATGAGAAGGAAGGACTATGACATGCCTGGACAGGACTATGAAGGCTTGCACAATATGCATAAATATTAATTTCTGCAGGGTCAAGCTTATGAAACTACATTCATAAGGAAGATGGGGGAGGGGACAGTGGGTTTTTTACTGTGAGAGATTAATGTTTTATTGACCTGTTTCATATTCTTCAGTCACAAAATGCCTGGGCAAAAAGAAATGTTTTCAAATTCATCCTGAAAGTTAGTAATGATGGAGACCAACACATCTCGTTAGGCAGGATACTCCACAAACTACAGTCTGGGTCAAGAGAATCCTTTACACATGTAGTAGGAGCTTTCTGCTCGCAGAACAGCACATTTGGATTCAACACAGGCTACAACTGAAGTGCACTAACTTTAATTTACAAGGTCTGATCAATCATGGTTTACACCAGCTTCCGCCAATCTGGTACCCTCTAGGTTTTCTGGACTGCGATATCTATCATACCTGACCATTAGCTGTGCTGCATGTAGCTGATGGGACCTATAGTTCAAAACATCTGGATAGCACGAGATGGCAAAGGCTTGTTTAGACATTCTGGATGAGGAGGGGCCTCCTGCTCTACACAGGATCATAATTAACCTGAAGGATCATGTACACAGCCTCGGAATACTCTGGATCCAGCTTTGCTACTGAGGACTTAAGGTGATGACAGTGTGTATACAAATGGTTTTCATTTGTTGCAGCTATTCATTTATTTACTTACAGTATTTACAAACTACAGTGGTACCTCAGGTTAAGTACTTAATTTGTTCCGGAGGTCCGTACTTAATCTGAAACTGTTCTTAACCTGAAGCACCACTTTAGTTAATGGGGCCTCCTGCTGCCACAGCGCCGCCGAAGCACAATTTCTGTTCTCATCTTGAAGCAAAGTTCTTAACCTGAAGCACTATTTCTGGGTTAGCGGAGTCTGTAACCTGAAGCGTATGTAACCCCAGGTACCACTGTACACTATGCCAGACACACCTGAAGCAGTGTCCAAGCTTTAAAAGCTAATAAAAGTCACTATACGCTATGCGACCAAGGCTGCAGCAAAACACTATCATTCCCATATAAAAACCTCAGCAGCAACAGAGCTTCTGCTCACTCACTGATAAAAATGGTTTTAAAAGCAAGGGAGTTTTTACTTGCTGGCAGAATGACATCAGGAATGTCCTTTGGGAGGATGTTTCATAGAGATGGTGCACTGTTGGGAAATAGCACTGATATTTGCTCAAAACAGTTTTACATGAGTGGAGAACTGAAAACAGAGGAGACCTTTCCCCCTCTGTTTGCAGTGGAAGGGAGGGACCTATGGGAGGATACATCCCCTAAGGTGTGCCAGCTATCCCCTTACATGGAGACCTTGCCATATTCATTCTCCGGCAGCCCTGAGGATTTATTATTGTAATAAAAGGGCTAGCTTTGATTACTGCCTTGAAGCTGCAGCAAATGCTGAATACTCTTGCCTACCTTTTTGCTGCGGGATGGCAGGGGGCAATTTAGGAAGCATATAATGTGGACCAAGTGAGTTTCCAAGTACAAAAAGTTAAAGCCTTATAGCCTCAAATGCAGAGTAGCTATGGTATGCCTTCTGTCAAAAGAGGGTCATGTTTTAAGATATTCCAAGGATGACCCAATCCAGTGCAATATTCCTGGGAGGGGCAGCTTAGGGAGCCCTGTAGATCTGCACCAAATTGTAATCTGTTATATTATGTTGGGTCTGTTACCTTTTCTTTCAGCTTGTGGTAGCCTTAAGTCCATGCTTCAACTTTCAGTACTTTAGCTTTTTACACTAACTTTCAAGACCTTGGGCTGCATGGATTTTTTTCCCCTTCCCACTTGCTGCATTTTATCTTATTGCTAAAACTAGTACTGAGTAACTTGTTTTTACAAAACTGGTATTTAATTTTTAAAATATATGGACTCTATTTCTCAGTCATGAGAAAGTTGCTTAGATAAAATGACATCTGCCTTGAAATAGAAATGGCTTTAGCCAAGGGAATATAGCTACAAAGATGTAGTAGCCCTAGAAAAGGCATCATATATGTGCTGTATTAGTACAACTGGAAGCTGGCTACTTTCAGACTGTTCATTACAGTACCTTCTGCTTAGCAAAGCTCACAGAAAGTTCTAAGTTCAATCTCTGGTATATCTAGTTAAGAGGGGACAGCTAGTAGGTGATAAGAAAGATGTCTGAGACCCCACAGAGGGACCATCCAGCAGATTGGATAATACTGAGCTAGATGAACAAATATTCCAGTATACACAGCATACTAGGTTCCACCTTTTCCTCCATAGTCTGTGGGCATGCTGAGATGAAGAGCGCACAAAAGCAGAAGTTGATGGTCCAGATCTGTTCACACACACCATATCTCTAGTAGCACTTCACACTTCAAAAGTCATTTAACACATGCAAGTTTCAAAAGAAAATCAAAGTTTGTCCTATCTGCCAGCCTTCTGGTTTCCAGCGGCTGCTGCTGCTGAATGCCAGGCTGACTCTTAAGTAAGACCACTCTCAGCCCTGATCTGATTATGGATGAGGAGGCTGATCTGGTCTGTATCGCTGAGACCTGGGTGGAGTAACTATAAAGTAATTACAATAAACAAGACTGCAAGTGTATTTTGTAGGCTGAATTTCAGGAGAATGGAAACTCCATATTTATCCACCAGCAAAATGAATACCAGAGAAAAATGGGACAAACTATGGCCTAACAGTTATACAGCAGCCTCTGTCATTCAAAATTCAGTATTCTGAAAATCAGTGCATCCTCACCAGATTAGAATACTATTATAATGTGCTTCCATTTAATTTAGTAAGTTGAAGGGGAGTGTGTGCTAGAGATAGAAATTGGGTGAGATCTGGAAGGTCCTTTTTTCTATTTTATCCATTCTATATATAAAAAAAATCAGGTGGGTGAGAGAGATAGCTAGAAAACACCATCAAGTCAGTACAAATTACTTGGTGATTACAAATGGTTTGGTAACATAAAAAAGCGTTGTCCCAGAATAGTGAAAAGGTGTTCCTTATCTGGGTCAGCCAGAGACTGTCTATCCTGAATGCAAAGGTCATTACTGTGTAAGTGTCACCTGTTTGGTATTTAAACAAGTTTATGAAAAAAAAAGCAAGTAAAGTGAAGAATCCACATGCATGTTTAGTTAACTCATTTATATCTGATTGAGCATTTTGGTTTCAGCCACCTTTTAGTTTCCCCTCAGGTCCACTAGATGGCACACTCCAACCTTCTCTATCCAAGATGTTAAAAATACAGCAAATGACATTGCTAAAAATTAACATGTGATCAGCATACATTGGGGTAACAAGGGCAAAAAATGATCTAAGGATACCACCACTTTTAATTAAATCTAGTAAGGTATAAGAGTTATCAGCTGTTTGATGTCATCTGTCTCTTTATGATAACAGCTACAGTTTTGGCTGGGGGCTAGGAAGGGACCCCAAACATTCTTTTTTTTTATTATAACAATTCTTATTGGGAGGTTCTAATAACATACCACTGAAGTGGTTACATAATCATCTGAGCAGGTTTTACACCAATCCCTCTATTATTTCCCCCCTAACTCAGGAGGTCTGATCCACACAAAGTAAGAATTTGGCTTTTAGTGTTGTGACACCAATGCTTTGAAATAGCCTCTCGCGGAATATTAGATGAGCACCATCTCTGTTGTCTTTACAGTGCCTTCCTCTTTCAAAAAACCTTTTTAAGTTGAGATCCTTCCCAGTCTACATATGTATTGGAACTGTTTATAAGATGCTTTGTTATTATTTTATAAATGATTGCTTGCTTCCCTGCGCTCCTCTGGGAAGAAGTGTGGGATATAAATTTGATAAATAAATGTTATATAATTCTAGTGCTAAATTAGACAATAAGCCATTTACAGTGCAGTCTCGCTAATGTCTACTCAGAAATAACCTCAATTCAATAGGACTTACGCCCACGTAAGTAATGATTACAGCTGCAAAAGTAGATTTTTAAAAAATCTACTTTTAGATTAGGTTAGGCATTGGAATGTGTTGTTGGTGTTTCGGGGGCAAGGTGTGGCCATCGCCTTCCCCGGCAATTTTGGGTATTTCACCAAAGGAATCTGGCGGTCGTGGATCCTGTCCGATGCCCGTGTGGCGGGGGGGCCATGGCACGACCCTCGGTGACATCAGGAAGAGAGCCTATAGTTGGATTAGCATCAACAGGCTTCCCCTACTGGTGGTTAACCCCTCCTCAGACTCACCCCTCTACGAGTGGGTGGAGTCTAATGTTCCGTGGTCCAATGCCTAAGCCAATACCTTCTCACATGCTGTAATCAATAAAGTTGTGGCCTTTACCTTACCCATTAACCTTACATTCTGTGTCCACATGTCTTTATTCCCCAAGCGAGGATCGGGTCCTTGAATCACAAGTGTGGGATATAAATTTGATAAATAAATGTTATATAATTCTAGATTAGACAATAAGCCATTTACAGTGCAGTCTCGCTAATGTCTACTCAGAAATAACCTCAATTCAATAGGACTTACGCCCACGTAAGTAATGATTACAGCTGCAAAAGTAGATTTTTAAAAACAATACACCATGCTGAAGTGAAAAAGAACCGCTGAGGTTGGTGGTAGTTCATCTCTGGAAGTGGCAGAAGTTCTAACTGAAGACATTCTGCAGATGTTAATATATTTAACACAAGGAAACAGAAAACACTTTTAAAATTCTACATTAATTACTAGACAGTAAATTTTATTCACAGGGGACACTGTACCCTTTGACGACTTCATCTATAATTTGTCTTACCAGTAATGAAATGATCACAAGTTTCATTACAAACTGGCCTTTTGGACTTTGGTGTTTATTTTTCCTCCTTTCTTCATTTACCAAAGATTCAGTTAGAAGAAGCATTGGTATTTGTACCATCTGGCCATATAAAATAAAAAAGTGCTCAAACGTACTTCCCAGAAGTACTGCTCAAATGTTTCTTTTTAGTAGAACTTAACCACTTAAACAGGTAGTTCTGGTGTTCAAATCACACAGAATCATAGAACTGTAGAGTTGTGAGGGATCACAAAGATCATCTATTTCAACTCCCTGCATTTCTGATCCAGATGCAGGGAAGCCCTTTGAAGGTACTGCTAATGCCTCGGTTCACATTCACTCCTAGGATTTATTTATTTTTCCTCATACCCAGAAGGAAAGTTTTGTTTCTCTGCAAGTACATAAACCATTTGGAAACACATACATAGACATTTAATTTTATTTGTACTTGTTTTGTGCCAACATGGTGATGAGACAAGAACTCAAAAGTCTTGACAGGTAAAGATGACAGGACACACTGACAAATCCAAAGGAAATAAGGACACTTTTTCGGCAATATTAATAATTCTATTAATTATCTACATGGCAGGCTGAACTGAGAGCCTTTCAAATGCTAATGAGACTGTCACAGCAATCTCTCATTTAAACAGCTGAAGCGCTCATGCTGAAGCAATGCGACAATGCGCTGCCGAAATACCACTCCATGCTTCAGATGTGCTGCCAGGCCCCAGGTTACGTTCTCCCCCTCGAGTTTGCCAAAGCATAACTTGATAAGATTGATGGACTGCAGTTGGAATATATCACAATCATTTAGGCAACACATCCAAAACATGTTTAAAATGGGAGGGTGTCATGGATCGATGCTGCAGAGAAAGAAGCTGTGAAGATATAGGGCAGATCCCTGTCCCTGAACTAAATCCCTCAGGAAGGGGATCTGAGGCAAATAGTCACAACAAGAACCTTCCTCACAAAATAAAAATGAGCAAAGCAAATACTGACAAATCACCAGGTCCACTCAAGAGTTCTTAAGGAATTCAAATGTGAAACTGGGTGAATGAGCAGAAAAATGGCAAAAGCAATTCAATGATACCTGCGAGGGAGATCCTAATTTCATGGATACTCTCATGGGGTCTGAACTGGCCGTGACTGACAAGGAACGAGACCTTGGGGTCATAGTACATAGTTTGATAAAAAACATTGATCCAGCGTGTGACAGGTGTGGAAAAGGTGAATGCCATGCTAGGGATCATTAAAACGGGAAAGAAACTAAAACTGTCAGTGACATAGTGCTGTTATACAAATCTATGGTGTGACCATGGTTGGAATACTTAGTGTACAGCTCTGGTCACCTGATACTGTAGAACTGGAGAAGTTTCCCAAAAATGCAACCAAGGGGACAGAGCAACTCCTCTATGATGAAAGGTTACAATTATGCCTGGGCAATATCGATATATCGTCCAGGACTGGTATGTGGGGCAGACTGTGATGACAGCTTCACTCAGTGATATATCGCTGGTGAAACAGTCACCACTCTTGAGTACAGCTTGTTCCGTCCTCCGCTTCTTTAAACTGCTGCCCTTGCCTCAGCCAAGCAGTTTTACAGAGCTGCCGACCCGCCATTGGCTCGCAGCGGCAGGATGGGGGCTCCGTAACAGTGCTCCACCTCCCCAGCTGGGAGAGCCCTGGTCCCGCTTGCATGTGAGTAGGAGAGGGATCGGGGCTGCTCAGCTGGGGAGTATGAAGCCTCCACTTCCCAGCTGAGAGATCCCCGGCCCTGCTTGTACACGAGTAGGAGCGGGGTCAAGGCTGCTTAGCTGGGAAGCACAGCCTCCAGCAGGATAGGGTGCCTTTGCATGCCACACCTTGCAGACCACGCCCGGGAGGGTGGGATGTGTCATTCCTGCTAGGGCGAATGACCCCTGCACACCTGTGTGGGCAAAAGCAATGACAGTCAAATGCATGGAGCCTGACAGGTTCCATGCGCTTGGCTACTGCTGCTTGGTCCATCTTCGGGGAGTGGATGACAAACGGACAAGGTAGCTCGCCCGTCCCCCATGCCAGCGAAGGCAGAGGGAGCTTGGCAAGGAGCCCCACGGTCCTTGCTGCTCCAGTGCGAGCTGCAGGGGACTCGGGACTGGCTCCGCTGGGGGCAGGAGCCTGTCCACCTCCCCCGGCTGAGCAGCAGGCTGAGACCAACTGTACTGGCCACAGCCCGCAAGGCGCTGGGGTGAAAGCTCCTCAGCTCCCACAATGAGAGCTGCGGCAGTTTCACCTGGCATCAATGGAGCTTTTTTCAAACCGCGATGTTTGGTTGGTGATACACCACGATGTTGAAAGCCCAACGTCACCCAGGCCTAGTTACAACTTTGGGTGCTTTTTAGTTTAGAGGAAAGTAAAGTAAAAGGAGAAATAAAAGAAGTGTAAAAAAATGTGCATGGTGTAGAAGAATTGGATTCTAGAACTTTGGGACATACTAGAACTTAATGGACCATCAGTGACTACTAGTTGCAGTGGCTATGTTCTACCTCAACTGTCAGAGGCAGAGTAGGGAAAGTGCTGTTGTGTACAGGTCCTGCTTACTGGTTTCCCATAGGACTCTGGTTGGCCACTGTGAACAACCATTTTAAGAATTATATCAGCAAGTCAATTTAAAGTCAACTATTCAAATATACTCACTTCGCTAGCAGAACTACCTGCCATGTTTCTCTGAATTACTATGATTTCAACCAGGCAAACATTTTGTATTTGATTATAGATCAAATAGCAACTCGAGGGATGTGACCTTCTGCTGCTATATCAGCAGATGTCTAATGAGTAATTCAAGTAAAGAAACTGGGCTAAAGTAGTTATGCTTCGATTGGTCCATCTTCATCACACACGTAATATTCTTAAGACATTGAAAATGGCTGCTGATTTTTTTAAAAAACAAAAACATATGAAAAACACTGACCTTATGCAATGCTGGGGCCATAACTGGTACTAGAAAACCATTATAAATGTAATTCACAAGCTGCATCCGAATCAAAGGATGTGCCACCTAAAGAAGTGAAGGGAGAGTGATCATGGGATTTCAATCAAAAAGGCATCTAGGGGATCAAACTTAAGTTATGATTTAACATATTTTTCTGAAGTTGACAGAAAAATTAAATAGTAATAATAATTAACCTCTGATAAAAGTCCTCCAACCATCTTTACACAAATGAAGAGATAAACTATAGCTTATATCCTATGCACAGAACCCTATTAAATTCAAGATATGCTTACTTGTGTATATAAGCATATGTAGAATTGGGCGGTATATTTAAGGGAAATTAATTCATATGTAAGTAAAGATCAAAAGGCTCATATCCCTATGTCATACAATTTAATAGTGCAAGATGATAGATTAATAGCCACCCAAGTGTACATTGCAGCCTACTGAGGTCATTTTAGAATGGCCAAGCTACTATTAAATTTATCAAATTATAGTGAAGCAACAGAAAGACCATTATTTATGTTTCAGCTTTTCAATACATAGCAACATTATTTCAATAATTCAAACAAACCAGTTTTTCCACAACTACTATTCTGTAGTGAAAGAAATGCAGAAATGGACCATGTGAGGCACCTGGTGACTTTTCTGGCAAATACACTTTTTCAAAGGCCTTCTTATAATACAATACATTTAGTCAACTTCATAATAAATGTTTGTTATAGAACAGACAGCTTTCTGAATTTGGAAATCAAAAAGAAAGAAAGACAAAATGAGGACCCTTTCCCCATGCAGCACTTTTGTAAAGAGAATAAAAACAGGAATTTTTCTACATTGCATATACAAACACTTCCATCCTGTATTTTCACTAATGAAACTGAGCAAAGTTGCATAACTCAGATAAAGCTATAGATACTGAACAGCCTTGCTGCAATAAGAATCCTAAGCACAGCATCAAAGAGATATAAAATGTGATTTTATCATTAGACTGGAGAAGAACAAAGACTCAAAAGAGCGAAAATCTAATTAAGAAATAATCAAGAACAAAGAACATGAGAAGACCAAACAGAATTTAATTTAGATTCGTGAAACATACTTAACCTCCTGATCAGCTCAACCACAATGAAAATGGTTCACAGCTTTTGGGGTGCATTTGTGTGCAAGCATCTAACTGTTACGAGAACCTGATCATAAACTAGCATAATTAGCCCAGACAACCACAATGTTCTGTCTGAGAAATAAATCTTTGATTTTAGAATCAATAAAGGGTGTTCAGTCAACCATCTTTAGGAAGAGGGCAATGTTAATAAAAAGAAATATGTATCTGATTTATGAGGAATATTTGTTATGTAAATCACAATTATTAATACTTGCCCATACTCGCAATAAACTTGCTCTCTCTTGAAATCAAGACCGAATAATTATATGAACTGTAAATAATCACAGCATAGGGTTTGATTCAACTGTGCCCTTAATGTGGACAGAACGCCTTCTGTTCATCAAAAAGCATTTGATCTCATTAAGACCTCTGGTAACAGAAGGGAATGAAAACTATTTGCACCCATTTCTCCTTCCTCCTCCCATGCTACCTTCCCCACTGTCCCCTATATATATTTGGAACGGAAGGAGAGGGATGCAGGGTGGAAAAGGAATCAGCAAAAATTGCTTTTTGCTCGCCTTTTGTTAGCAGAGGACATGGGATTAAAAATCCTCCAACAAATGGAAGAGCAGAAATGGACATCATCCGCATATTTTAAGAGGCTGGTTTCATAAGCAGGCTCTCTCCTTGAGTCCAGTACCTGTATTACAGCATTGCAGAACTCAAGGGAGTTCATGAATTGGACAAGAGCTGGAGAAAGAAGCCAGTCGTCTTTCAGCAGACAGTGCCATTCTTCTCCTTTGTCTTCCAACTTTGTAGGCAAAGATGAGTATAGGCCACTTAAGCCTGTTGCTAGCACCTGAATTGAAGAACATAAAGGGAGGGGGAGAGAAAGCAACTATTTAAACATAATGTTTGCATCATTGATAAGCTTTTCATTAAAACAGAACTGAGATTTCTTGGAATATAAACAAACAAGTTAAGTAAACAAACAGAACTAGTAAGAGCACTAAACATCAAAAGGAAGACACATGTATGTAAACTATCAACAACATGTGGGCAACACACAGTAGACACAGGACACTCAAATAAAATAGAATTTGTTGCTCTAGATGTTTATAACAGCTCAGCTTGCGTGATATATGGTTGCTTTAACACAAAAACGGAAGGTGTGCTTGCTTCTGCAATTTGTATTTTTCATCTGTTTCTAAAATATAAACTGTAGGTGTCAATGAAAACAACGTACTCACAGAAGAGTTTATGTGATTTGTTCTCACAGCCTTACCACCACCTTCTGCCTAGAGAACAGTGCTACTTCTGGAATGGATATACAAAATCCATGCTCATACACTAACCATAACTGTATGCTTACACATGTTGATCTATATTACTATGAATGCAATTGACCCTTGGACCAACACAAGCAAGACTTACTAAAAGAATACTAGGTGGAACATTGCAGCTTTTTCTCTGAATGTAAATACCCAGTCTAGGCAGAAGCCATAAAAGGAATTATGTGGTTTTTTTAAAAAAAACATTATAGTTATTGACGGGAAGTGGTGGATGTAAGTTCTTAGCCTTATTCCAACAATCAATGCAAAGACATGGGAAGAATAAATATTACGAGTCATGCGACTTTAGTTTTACAAGAGCCAGTTAAAGCTATTCTACTTGTAAATCATTTTGAGTACTGGGATGATAAGCCTGATTTTCTAGACGCACCAAGTTGAAACATTAATTTTTTTTGATTGACAGGCATAAAAAGACTGCCAATGTGTGTTTCTCTGCATCTATTATGTTCTTTACTCGCTTATTCCATCACCCAAGCTACAATTAACAGAACTGTGGGGGTGAAAAGAAGCTATGGTCTGTCAGAGTAAACTTTTAGAAAGACTAACTATGGCAACATTCCTGCATGGTTGGGTTTTACGTTAGTCATGTAGACAATCCAATAAATACACAACAATTTTATTCCCCAACGTAGCTAGTAGTGCAGACAGCTACCGTTTGTCAGTAATGGTATTATTGACAGTTGTCAACTTTCTTCCTATCCTGCCCCAAGTAACCTTTAAGTTATTTCAAAAGGAACAAGAAAAAGTAGAATAAACAAAGAATTTTCCCCCAAGTATGATACACTGCTTTTCTCTTGCCTACTCATGCAGTTCCCAGTTAGGAAAATGCTTCAAAAGTTAAGGTAACCCCCAGCTTGCCCATGCAATTTTGACCTTCCACTCTGCTTATCCTCTGTTTCTTGCATGACCTCAGCTCTGCACAGCTCATCCATCAGATATTTAATATAGTGTTGCAGGATGGCTGCAATCCACAGTACTCTAGACCTGCTCAAGGGTGTCTCTGCACACAGGGGGCTGCTAAGAAGTCCATAGCTTAAGAAGGGCTGACCTGCTTTTTCAACTAGTCAAAATTTGCATAAGGGCACACATTCTGGAATGGCCTAAGGTTGAATGCTTGCTTCTGCACTCTAGCTATCATTATTTTAATTACAGGAGAGGGATTTTGACATTCAGTACAATATCACGCCCAGCTTTTTTTTAATTGAATCAGAATTTAGATTATTTTATTACATTCACGGGCAAATAGCAGTGAAAGAAATCCTTTAATCATTCTGTATTTTTTGCCTGAGTGAACGATGGATGCTAACCAGATCCCTGCGGCATCATTCTGATTTTTCGCGAAGGCAGTATAGAACTCCCCGAACTGCAAAGATCAAACTCACAAGACCAACACATTACGGGTCTTTAAAAAGTGAGCAGCCCTCAGGAGCGGACTCTGATATTTTATTATAGACTTGGGCTAGCTACCTTTTACACACTAAGACAATCATTCTAATTAGGAATGTGTTTTGTCACTCAAGGCCCCCAACTGTTTGAAGGTTAATACAGCTTGCTTTAATCTTCAGAGTAAAAAGTCATTCTAAAAATTAATTGGCAAATGTAATTATGGAAGTTACAGCATGGATCTAATAAGGGTATCTACCTTGGGGACAATTTTTAAAAATGAGTACTCTTTAGATGTATCAATTTAAATGAAGTCAACAAGAAAATGTCTATGCTAGAGACTTATTACTCAGTGCTTGCAAGTAAAACTGTAATCTTGATATACATTTAAAGAGATTCATTAGCAACAGGGTAGAAAGTTGTTTCATAATGTGTCATTCAGTTGTTTACATGCTGTGACCCATGTTGTCACTCTTGACACACACTCTCCCAGGAGGATCTTTAAAATAATGTCAAAAAGGGCTGTGGCTACTATTGTGTTAATTTTAGACTAAAACTTTCCTTAACTATGCAACTTATTTTGAGCCTATCCGATTTCATTTCTTTGTATACCAGGGCAGTGGGGGAGAAAGAAAAGCATTCTCAGATATTTGGACCTACTTGCCTGTTGTCCTTGCCAACAGAGGTCCATATAGTTAAAGCTATGGTTTTCCCAGTAGTAATGTATGGAAGTGAGAGCTGGACCATAAATAAGGCTGATTGCTGAAGAATTGATGCTTTTGAATTATGGTGTTGGAGGAGACTCTTGAGAAGATCAAATCTATCCATTCTTAAGGAAATCAGCCCTGAGCGCTCACTGGAAGGACAGATCCTGAAGCTGAGGCTCCAATACTTGGGCCACCTCATGAGAAGAGAAGACTCCCTGGAAAAGACCCTGATGTTGGGAAAGATGGAGGGCACAAGGAGAAGGGGACGACAGAGGATGAGATGGTTGGACAGTGTTCTCGAAGCTACGAACATGAGTTTGACCAAACTGCGGGAGGCAGTGGAATACAGGAGTGCCTGGCGTGCTCTAGTCCATGGGGTCACAAAGAGTCAGACACGACTAAATGACTAAAGAAAGCCTGTTGTCCTGGAATAAAGGGTGCCACGTCTCGCCTCATCACTTGACGTGAAATGGGAAGTGCCACCTTCCCTTCCCTACTGCCACCTCCTACCTGCTCTGCCAGTACCACGTGCCCTGCTGCTTGTGGAGGCAGTGGGGCTTCTGCCACCTGAGGCAATGGTCTCACCCTGCCTTATGGCTGGGCTGGTACAAAAAGTACGAGGGAAGTTTTGGATCCAGACATAGTTGAAACAGAAAGCAAATCAAGTCATTACCAATTTGCCCCATTGATTACAGCATAGGAGCCCCTCTAAAATATTTGAAGGGGCCGGGACCTGCCAAAGTTGATGGGTATTACCATTCAGACGGTGTGCATGCGCCACATCTTGTGATCGATTATGCAGGGTGGGGCCTACCTGGGCCCCCCAATATTTCATTCAAGTTGGTACCCCTGGATTGCAGTAGGAACTAATTTCAACTAACCTAGCCCAACCTAACAACACTCAGGAACAAGCTGCATCAGGCAGTTGCACCAACTGTTATCATAGCAAGATCAACTGCAAAGGAATATCAGTCCGATCTTCACTGGATCATCTTCAGTTCAACACTTTGTTCCAGTTATCAGTCTAATCTGGCCGCCATTAGAAACACAGATACACAATTAATCACTTCATTCCAGCATTATCAAAGTGCTCTCCCTTCTCTAGCTCCTTTCCCTGCCTAATTTTTTTTGACTGATATGAACCACTTTCAAAGTATTTGTCAGAGAAAGCCAGATACGCATATAATAAATAAATGATGAGGCAGCAGGTCAAAGGATAGCAGGAACTGAATGGAGGCAGGAAGCAGAAGCAGTAAGTGTGAAGTTAGCTTGGTTTGAACGCTGCTAGTTTCTGACTTGAAAGAATAAAAAGGATTCCTTTGGGAATCACCTTCCACAAACTGATAGGAACTTATGCAAGTTGGCATGTGTGTCGTTGTGATAGGTAGGTGGTGGAGCAGAAGGAAAACAACTAATTCTTGGCTACTGTGAGTTCAGTAAGATTAAGTTGGAGCGAAATAGTTTGATTTGTTTAAAAACAAAATGTGACTAGCTTAACTGAAGCATAACTGGAGAGATTTTTGAAAATTTCAACACTTTACAGTTTTAACACCTAATGCAAATGTTTTATTCAAAAAACTGTCTGATCTTCAAATGGCACATTATAATATCATGGTATACTAATACCAACGTTAATTAGACCCAAATGGCCGCCTAAATATCATACTTTGATATTATCCCCACTAAATGGCATGTATTTAGTCCCTAATTTGTTCATTCTGCTCCTGATAAGTTTTCAGCTGAGGAGCAAATTATAGTATAAAAATGACCACAATTAAATACAGACTGGTTCAAAAAGATATATCTCCCTGATACCACCACTTCCCACTTCTGCAAAACTGTAACAAAACGTACCAAATAAATTCAGTTCTGCTTTGTTGGTGGGGAAAATATCAAGAGAGGGGTTTCTTTAGAGGGTAGGGTCAGAAGAAGCAACTTACCGGACAGAAGTAAGTGTTTTCTACTATATGGTTAGCAACAACATTGTTTTCTGCAGAAAGTGACATTATAAAAAGCAGTGCATCACGAGCCTGTTGGCCCACAGTCCCTTCTCGATGAATGAAAGGAATCAAGAGAGAGAAAATTAGGAAGTTTGCAGCTCCTTGGTCCTCACTGGTATGGAAAAAGAGTTCTAAAATAGATGGATCTTTGGCTAGGATTGAGCACAGCTGGTTGAGAAGAACCACCAGCTCAGCTTCCACGGCTGGTGTAGTAGTTCCTGAGCAAGAACTCAGCAACATCATCAAAGGTTTCAAGATGGGCTTGTCATGCAGCAAGGGCTGGTGGGACTGAGTGACAAGCATTTCATACATCTTCAACTGTTCGATTTTCATCTCATCAGTGAACTCCCGTCTGAGACTCCAAAGGAAGAGTTTCTCCATGATATTCTCGGTAACAACAAACTCCAGGATAGGTCCCATGGCAGCATCTTTTGCTTGCTCTTCAATTAACAGGAAGAGCATGTGTTCTACATAATTCTGCACAGTGCTGGCCTCATCAGGAGGAATTGCCCCATATTTTGCCTGAATATTTTTCAAAGGGTCATGCTTCTCTAATATTTTCACCACCTAGAGAAACATGAAACACATTCTCGTTATCAGAGTGAAGAGGTTCTTAATTAACCTTTTAACTCAAATCCTATTTTTCACTAAACCCAGTCTTCAAAATTGCTAGACTGAATCAGTGTTTTAAGCTCCCAATGTAAAAACATCTATTGAACAAAAAAATCTATTGAACAAATGCAGCGAAGTGCCTCTCAAAATGGACCTCAGAATGGATTGTAGAGATTAATAATTTAATCAAGTAGCAAACAACTTATAAATTAGCAATAGGAATTAATTTATGAAAGCACATTTAAACAGCTCATACACGACTGTATCTAATGGGTTTGTTAAAATATTATTTATTTAACGTATTTATATTCTGGTCTTCAACCCCAATGGTTCTTTAATTGCCTCGTAACATTATGTAGCAAGCTACCACTGATCACTATCCTTGTAAGTAAAAACATTAAAATTGGGAGTGCTGGCCAACCAAGTTGCAAATACCAAATTCAGTACTAACAATGTCTTTTGCTAATTCAACTTCCGGGAGAGCTGGGTAGCTGAAGCCATGATTAAGTGGCATCATTTGCTTGTATAAACGCTAAGAGGGTGTGTTAGGTCAATCCCCAACATTGCAATGGAAGGATCTCAGGTGACAAAAACAGAGGAAGGCAACTTGACTGTAGACATGTGTCAGTCAATGTGAACAACACTGGATTAAAAGAGATCATTGCCTGGTGCTGTAAAATGCATCTCCTTAGTCTGCATACCTGCACAAAGCCTGCTTCAATAGGATTTAAGCAGCCTAACCATGTGCAGGTTTGCATCCAATACTAATATATAATTGAGCCTTATCTTTAAAATCCACTGGACCGTCAAAGCACGATAATTCAAAGTTATATTCTAAATTTTATCTCCTTTCATTAAATCTAAATCTCCCAGCTCTTTCTCTAGCCTATCCATCAAACAGAGCTATGCCCCTTTATTATTACATGTGATGTTAACTAAATAATGGAGGAGCAAGATTCTACCATTTTCCAGAACAAGAACAGAAAATGCACTTGAGTGTTAGAGAACAGACTGCATGTTGTGTATTGGCAGTTAAAACCAACTTCCAATCTTTTTGTTGTTTCTTGATTGTTGTTGTTGTTTTGGAATGGATTCTTACCAGTGCAACCAACTTTAAAAACCAATTGAAGAAAAGCGTCCCTGAGCTACTTTACCTGTGCCCAGTGAGTTTTAAACACTATCATGCAGGTCTCTGGGTCAACTCCTTCGAGGCTCACAGCCTGATGCTTTTTCCTGCCACTCACACCTGTGGACATCATAAACTCTCCAAAGTTCAATTCTATGAGGCCATATTCAATTTCCTTTCCTCTCTTCTGCTGCTGATCACTGCATCACAAGTGTCAAGTCTGGAGAGCATCTTTGATCTGCAAAGAAACCAAAATCAAAATTCATAAAGAAAAAAACATATGGGATTTAACAGCAATGTAAAGCAACTTAGATTTTAAAAGATGTACTGGGAATAATGTGATATTATACACATGGTCCTGGATCTACCGCGACACAAGTCTGCATCTTCTCACTTCTTTATAGTATTACATATCCCTGGCGGAAAACAGCAGAAGAGGGATATTGCATTCATCTCTTGTTAGTGGGCTTCCCATAGACATCTCGTTAGACACTATGGGATACAGGATACTGAACTAGATAGGCAGGCCTTTGGTTTGATCCAGAAAGGTTCCTCTTACATACTTTATTGGTTTACTAGATTAATCCATGTTTCTGACAAAGTGATCATTTCTTGATTCTGTGCTCTTTGCAGCACACCATAGTCAGAAGTATATTGTGGGAAAGGTTATCATTCTTCCCCTGGGGGCAAAAGTATGGTGAAGGATGTTTATAACTAGAATGGGGTCCTTGGCTTAGAAAGGCAAAGAGCTTTCGATAGGTTTCTGTGGGAGCTACTAATTGGAAGAAGACAAAAGCAAATTAAAGCTAAATTTGGTACACGTGAAAATACATCATGCCTTTTCCTATATTATCCTTGGTAACTAAGCAATACTAACAACAAAAGCTGAATACATATGCAAGGTTGAGGGCCTTTTAAAAAGATTTCTGACAAAAACAGCTATTCATTCAGAAACACGACCTTTTTTGTTGTCGCTGTTGTTAATAAGAGCAAACTGTGTGAAATTACAGGATGTGAAAGAGCGCAGGGTGCCCACACTGTGGTTTGTACCAATGGTAAAATGCCATGAAAATAAAGAGAAGTTCCTACATGTAATCAAGGCATCATTTTGGTCAGATAAATGACAGCATACCAGCATCCTGGTCACATTCACGCATAATGTGAAACCATGATTTTGCACTAGTTATAATGAGCCTGAGACAAGCCTTGGGCTAGTGTGCTCCCCTGCTCTTCATTCTCCTCCCACATAGCCAGGAGAAATAGCCAGCGTTTCATTTCACAAAATCTTTGCTTGTTGTGCCATAGTTTATCACAAACTGTTATTGAATAAATCAGCTTTATAGCCCATGAAACTGACCACACACATGGCCATGCAACAATAAATTCATTAATCGAAGATGCTGCAACAGGCTAACAGGAGTTAGATTCTTGGACTCAACAGACAAGACAAAACAATATTTTTGTATTTATTTATTTATTTATTTGCTTGCTTGCTTGCTTGCTTGCTTGCAATTTCGGTAGTTATTTGGCACATGGTGCTAGCAGTGTTATCTGGTTCTTTGCATTTCAGAGCAATTAATGGGAATAGGTGAGGGATGTGTTTTGCTACCCAAGTAATACATCTTAGGACTCCTGCTCCATATATAGTCCTTGGTAAACCACCTTGGAAGTGGTCCACCTTAATTACTGTGCTGCTTAACAAGTATGGATATTAAGACAAATTATGCTGATTTCAGAAATGTGCTTGACATTATGAACAAACCAAAAGACCTTTACAACTGCTGGGAAGTAAATATTAACTGCCTTATCATGCTAATAATCCCCCGCAAAATAACTTTTCGCAGCAAAATTGCCCAGCCAACATTTGGTTAGATCATAAAACCATTCTGCAACTAATTCCATATGTCTCTCTAATACAAGTGTGGAGAACCTTTGGCCTTCCAGATGTGGCCATGCTTGCTGGGCCTGATGGGAGTTCTGCTCTCATCTTGGAGGACCATTTCCGCAGTTGATACTGGCACTACTGATGGCGCTATCAATTTCCACAGGATTCTGTATTGTCCTTTGTGCTCTTTAACATCTAAGATATTGCTGGGATAAGTCATTCTGAAATTTGGGGGGGAGATTTTATCAATTTACTGATGGCACCCAGCCCTATTTCTCTTTGTCAGATTAACATAAGGCAGTGAATGTGCTGAACCAGTGCCTGGAATCAGTAATAAGTTGGATGAAGACCAATAAACAAGCTCAGTTCCGACTAGATGCAAGTTCTGAGAGTATACAGTTCATCTATTCAGGGAGATGGTGTTCTTTTATACTATAATAGATTCTCATATGAGCTAAGTGCAACCAGAAATATTTGGAGAAGGAAAGAGGCAGGTAATATAACAAGGAGTGATCTGGACAGTGGCAGGGTGAGCAAGAATACAATGAGAGAAAATGTTTTCTTCTCAATAAGTGTTTTACTGAGTGGGATTGTTTTAACAAGTAAATTCAACTTTATCACAGAGGGGCAGAGTGTTTTCACTTATTCAGAGCCAGAACAAAAACAGAGAAATTCCCTTCTGTACACTAGATTCCCAGTTATTTTGAAACTAAATAGAATGTGGATTACAGCCTCCCTTCAGAGTTTCCAGAAAGGTTTGCATGATTGTTGCATTTGCTGCAACAGACCAAAAATAAGAGTTGTATGGCACTTCTAGAGATTAACAAATTTATTATGAAGTAAAGTTTCATGGACTACTGGACTACAGTCTACTTCATCATGAGGCTGATCAAATGGATTGACAAAAAAAAATCAATTATACATATGTTCACTTTAAAGGTGCCACAAAACTCTTTGCATTTCTTCACCACATCGCAATATTTTGTCTTCCATTGTAATCATAACTCTTCCTCACAGCTGTTTCCTGTTAAACATGTGTTCACTGTAACCTGTTCCCATCCTGATAAACCATGGTTCATTGTGATATTCAAACACAGTAGCAATCAAAAATCCTTTCAATTTATTCAGTCACAACTGCTGAGGAATATTTATTGTGCAAACCAAGATTACAGTTCTGCAGACTCAATTGCATAAGGTATGTCCTTTTACCAAAATACTAAGTTTGTTTATGGGGGGGGGGGTGTTTCATCCACCAATTTGAGCCACTGCACCTGCTTTAAAATGACTTACAATTTGGTTCACATTTTCAGTGAAATGTTTTTCTCCAACACATTCAAGTATAAAGCAGCAAGCACACACAGATTTTGCAAGGAAATAGCAGCCCCTAGGAGGATAAGACAAGTAACTGCATGAATTCTTTCACAAATAAATCTAAATTCAGAAATACCGTGCCACAGGTATTTCCACTGCTTTCTGTATCCACATAAGCCCTACTGTTTCAGATTGTCCACCCCATAACCTAGGTGCTTGTGCCCTTGGTCTTAAAACCGTAGTCTCCACACTAGCACTGCATGTCAAAGCTAGCCTCTAAATAATGTCTGATCAGCCACTTAGACTATTGATATAAGAAATGGAGTTTCTTTCACACTCCAACTAAGAAAGGAAGCTGGGTTTAATTGGTTTCAGATTCCTGTAAAGATTTGTGGCATTACTCTCCATCTTGGTCATCCAGCAAAAATATCTACCGGGTTTGGGTGACATGAACCCAAAGTTTCTGTCTCTCTTTACTTTTTATGAGAGTTGGGTTGAAAGGTGGATTCAAACTCTCATCAGTCCCAGATAAACATGGCTGATGCTCAGGTGTGATGAGAGAGTCCAACAATATCTGGAGGACCATGGACAAGCCTGCTGTAGAGGCATAGCACATGTATCTATCTTGAAAGCACAATAAAATGTTATCTAGTACCATCTTAATTGCATCTTTAACAAATAGCCAAAAAGCATTTAATTTTAACAATGTTCACAATTATGAGATGTGCAGGACTGCTACACACTTCTACTTTTTAAAAGGGCATTGGAATACTTGTGTAAAAGAACAGTTTAACCCTTTGATTCATTTGGAGGCAATTTTAGAGGTATGGTACATTGCTGAAAATTGCCTCCTTTCTTGTTCCAGTTGATTCCCTTCCATCAGTAGAAAGTCACCGCTGGATATTATTATATGCTCTTTTGTTCTATTGTCTTTAGGAGAATTACTGTCCAATAGCTTTTAACAGGGTTTTATCTGAAAGTAAGTTAAAATATGCTGGTCAAGACAAAATAAAGTTGAGCAACTGCTGTACTTGTAAACCAGCCTAGGAGTGTTAGGAGAGTTAGGGCACAAATTGGTTGTAATTCAAGGACACGCTACCTCATTACTTGGAGGCACTACAAATTCCAATGGCACAAGAGTTCATTTCTGCTGGAAACAACTATTAAACAAAATCAGAATACAAGTCCTGTATAAATGCAACTGGCTCTGTTACATATTGGCTCTATGATATATTGGGTGGCCTCCTTGTCTGAAGATACTTGCCCTTAGCAAGCTGGCATGTGAATTCGTAAATCTGTGGATATCCGCCTAATACTCCATCTGTACAGAACAACCATTTCTCATGAATGCTGACAAGTTTCGAATCTGAGGCAATCCAGGATACATGCAAGTTGAACGGACACGGGGTTGCCATACGTCGTCTTTTACATGGGTATGTAAAATGACATTCACAATAGCGATCCATAGTCAAAAGTAGAAGTCGGCAAATGTGTCTTTTTTGGCTCTTCAAAATATGGCAACCCAAAAATGACATGAATGCTTACCCAGGAGTTATGCTGTTCATAAGTTCATTGATCCCACTAACATTAACTACCCCAGAAGAAGCTTTAAATTTAATAAAGGAATACAATGTTTGTTAAGGCACTCAGCTCCTAACTGTATCAAGAGACAGTAGCAGCAGATTACTGGACCATTACAAGCAGCGCACAGCTCTGTTTAGAACTAGTAAGTGAAACTTGCAATTCATTATGCTGGTTAAATATGCACATATACCTTCTCTCAATGTTAAGCCTAGAGTACAATCACTTCCGTTTTAATGTTAAATTTCAAATCACAGTAACCTTTATTATAAGCACTATTAATAATGCTTGAAAAGTTTAATTTCAAAGGATAACATTAAACTTTATCAAGTGAACAGTATATTAGAATCATGCTTATTTGTGCAACTATTGCTTGAATAAATGGAGCAGTTATTGGAAGGGAGGGAGGGAGGGAGGACAGTGTCTTGCTAAAAGTACATATTTGCTAAGAATGCCCAAGATACAGAATACAGAACAGCATATACCGTGTATACAACCGAATAATGTTTGGTTTCTTATTACTAGGAGTTCATGTGTGGCTTTGCTCTTTCAGAATATTATATCAGAAAATACATTATATTTTAATCTCCTTCTGCCCTCCAAGCAGCCAACACTGCTTCTTTCACTCTGAATTCCTTTTATCCTTGTAAGGTAGGTCAATTAGAAAGAGTGAGTGGCCTGTGATTATTTTATGAATAATTAGAACAATTATTTTTAAATAAGATTAATTAGTGGGGTGGGGAGGTTAGCTGTGTCTTTTGTAGACATGGTCTTTCCTAGGAATAATATTTTTAGTCCAGGATGTGAGTAGATGCAGTAGTCAGCAGACAGGTCGCAGAAACATAGAAGCATGGCCCAAGGCCAGAAGACATGATGGAAGCAAGATTCAGGGGCGAAAACTAGCAGCCAGATAGGATTAAGACCATCCATATAGAAATATTTATACTTTCATGAGATTCTGTTCTTAAAGAGTCTGCACAGAATCAAGGCAGGGATGAGTATAAATCACATCCCAAGTAAAAAAAGGAAACAAAAACAAGACAGGACCTAGCCCAGGAAAACTAGGGAAAACATGTAGTAGGCAAGAAAACAGGGCAGGCAGCAATTCAAGGAAAAAACCCCAAAGAGATACAAGACTAAAAAGAAACACAAGCTCCATGGACAAGCAGGAAGCTTAAGCCTGCTTTATTATAGTCACTTACGAAGAAGTATATCCCACCACACTCAGAAGGCTATACTGTGAGTAAACACGCATAGAATTGCAGTGTTAGAAAAGCACCACTTCTTATATACTGTGATGGACAAAACCAGGGCACCGAAGTGTCAGCAGGAAGTCTTAACCATCACCATTCTGTATTATACTTGTTTAGGAAAGGTCACATAGCAGTTTGAAGATTGAGATTTTCATTATATATGGTTTCAGCAGTTTGGGGAAACTGCTGAAACCATATATAATGAAAATCTCAATCTTTCCTAAATGCCTTAAGTTTATTTGGCAACAAACCTAAAGATAGGGGCCTTGCTCACTGGATTTTGTAAGTACAGTGGTACCTCGGGTTACATACGCTTCAGGTTACAGACTCCGCTAACCCAGAAATAGTGCTTCAGGTTAAGAACTTTGCTTTAGGGTGAGAATAGAAATCGTGCTCCGGCAGCGCGGCAGCAGCAGGAGGCCCCATTAGCTAAAGTGGTGCTTCAGGTTAAGAACAGCTTCAGCTTAAGTACGGACCTCCAGAACGAATTAAGTACTTAACCCGAGGTACCACTGTATTTTGTAAGTCACCCATTTGTAGAAGTTTTAAATGAAAATTTAATCAGATATGGTGTTGAGGCTGAAAGGTCCACCAAACCTGCTCTCCATCCCTTCCTGTTTCACTGTCACCAATTTACATCTAATGTCGACAAAGTAAACAGAGAAAACTATTATTGCCAAGGGTAGGAAGTGGCTTTTTTAAAAAAGTGTGAAAGATTAAGAAGGTTATTCTGAATATAGGCTACCTGCTGTCTGCATTTATGGCTATCAAGCAAATTTGGCTCACCAGAACCAGACTCAACACTGAGCCAGCACGGAAAATGAATCACTCCAGGCTAAATTCTCCATCCTCACTAATAAATTTCCTGAGTCTAGAGATCCACATAGTCAGAATGACTAATATTTGCATTAAGAAAATGTATTGCCATAGTAACAGAGACACTACACAGCTATCTACCTGCCACAGCCTGCTAAATTATTTAGCATGCCAATACTACAGTGACACTGTGTAAATGATCACGTTCATTAACGTAAGCCTCTGCACTGGAAAACTGTAAACACATGACATCAAGATTGATTGCTATTTATTAAGAGAAAAACCCAATTGCACTGATGATGTTAAAGCAAAAGGTATAGCGCTGGAAAGGGGTCGAGGAGATAATGGAAGGTCAAGCTATCTTAACAGTATGAACCATGTTATCTTAAAGTGCTTAAAACTTGTCATTCCTTCCCCACTGAGCCAACAGTTCTGAAAAATTATAGGAAGTCAGCATCCTGGCCAGCAGATATCAGATGCAGGACAAGTGGATTTTTTTTTTTAAAAAAATAATTATTATTTATTTATTACCTTCCCTTCACTCCAAGGTCCTGGGGCAGAAATTAAAACACAATATTAAACTCTATTTAAAACAACTTATGATCCCCAAAATAAGGTGGGTCCTAAAACTACGTATCTGAAATGCCAAAAGCCAGGGTAAAATGTGCATCCTCAGCATTCACCGGAAGCTGTATAATAAAAATGCCAGGTGTACCTCTGGGGTGGGTTTCCACAGCTTTGGGGCTGCCACAGAGAGTGCCCTTTCCTGGGCCACCACACCATGTGCCTCTGAAGGTGGAAGGACTACCAAGAGGTCCCCTCTGCTGATTTCAGCACCCTGGAGGGTCTGTAAAGAAGCCTGAGTCATTTAGTGTTTTAAACACTAATGTGAACACCTTGAATTGAGCCCAGAAATGAACTAGCAACCAAGCGCAGATGTTTTAAAACAGGGGTTATATATGATATCTAAATGGAATCCCAGCCTGTAACCTGGCGGCTTCAATTAGGACCAACTGAAGTTTCCAAGTCATCTTCAAGGGCAGCCCCACATACAGCACATTGCAAAAATCCAGTCTGAAAGTTAACAGAGCCTGGAGTACAGTGGTCAAATTATCTCTGTCCCAAAGGCAAACTGGTTGCTGGCAAACCAACCAGAGCTGGAAAAGGTACTCCTAGACACAGAAGTCACCAGCCAGGAGCACCCCCAAACTACAAACCTGCTCCTTCCAGGGGAGTGCAACCCCATCCACGGGAGGCCACCTCCCAGCCATGAGAATCTGGAACACATAATACCTCTGTCTTTTCAGGATTCTGCTTCAGTTTATTGATCCACATCCAACCCATCACCACCTCCAAGCACTGGTCTACCACCTCAACTCCCTCTCCTGATTCAGATGGAACAGAGAGACAGAGCTAGATGTCATCTGCACACTGATGACACTTCAAATCTGATGACAGCTCCCAGAGGCTTCATATAGATGTTAAATAGCAAGATAGAATCCTGTAGGACACCATGGTACAATTCCCATGGTGCTCCCATGACAACTTCCTGGAAACGACTCTGGAGGTAGGAGTGGAACCACTAAAATACAGTGCCTGCAACCACCAGCTCCCTGAGATGCTTCAGAAGCATACTATGGTCAATTGAGGGACGCGGGTGGCGCTCTGGGTTAAACCACAGAGCCTAGGACTTGCTGATCAGAAGGTCGGTGGTTCGAATCCCCATGACGGGGTGAGCTCCCGTTGCTCGGTCCCTGCTCCTGCCAACCTAGCAGTTCGAAAGCACATCAAAGTGCAAGTAGATAAATAGGTACCGCTCCAGCGGGAAGGTAAACGGCGTTTCCATGCGCTGCTCTGGTTCGCCAGAAGCAGCTTAGTCATGCTGGCCACATGACCTGGAAGCTGTACGCCGGCTCCCTCGGCCAATAAAGCGAGGTGAGCGCCGCAACCCCAGAGTCGGCCACGACTGGACCTAATGGTCAGGGGTCCCTTTACCTTTACCTATGGTCAATTAAGATCAGCACTGATGTTCCCAAAGTATGCAAAAATAAAAAGCATTTTAAAAGGTGGGGGGGAGGCACCATACCAATAAAAACTGAATGTGGTCAGTGGCCTCTAGGGCCAATGGAACAAAAAATGGAAAACCAGAGCTTAGTAAAATGATGTGTCATGCTTGATCCCTCTACAGTTAATAGAATGCTGAGAAAGTCCAGAAAAATTTGGTGACTGGAACCCTGAACAGGGGCACATTTACTTTTAGCTAACACTTCAGAGTTGTAAACTTAATTCACACTTACTGGTGCTATTATGTCAGCACTCCAGTCAATACGTATCTCTGCTATGGAAAGAAGGTTTGTAGGTTGCCTAAGAGCAGATCATGCAAGGCAATTCTTGAACAAGCCACTGATGGACCACTAAATGAGTTTCTGGAATACCATGGCACTGACCTTAAGATAACTAATAGAAGCACAGTACAGCACCAGGGATTATTTGCAAAATTGAAGTTATAGGCCTTCGTGGACAAATTAGACAGAGCTTATGGACCATTTCCTCAGTGTACAATGCTAATCTATCTTCAGTTGGGACAAGTTTATCTGCGCTGCAGCATCTGAAGTGGCAACAGAAAACCAGATTCAACTAATCTGATGTGCTAGAAGAAACCAGTACAAGGACTTCTGCTAGCACACAACCCCAAAATCTGTTCTGGAGGGTCAGGAGAACCCTCAGAATACTACATGGGGGAGCAGAGGGGATGTCACTCTGTCAGGTAACGCTTGCAGTGACAGAACTATTGCATTAGCACAACACTGAATTCCACCCTTAGTGATTGATGCTCTCTAATGATGAGCCAAAAGCAATTTCTCGATAATTCTATCTCTGGTTGAGAAACGGAGGGAGTACAAAGAAAGGGAGATGCTATTAGAGCATGGTCTCCACAAAGGCCACGAAGACCAAGAAGTTTGTGGCTGCATTTTGCACACACACATGCTGGCCACATGACCCGGAAGCTGTACGCCGGCTCCCTCGGCCAATAAAGCGAGATGAGCGCCGCAACCCCACAGTCAGTCACGACTGGACCTAATGGTCAGGGGTCCCTTTACCTTTACAATTAATAACTACACACAATCAACACAACTTGGCTGGATTCACAGTCAGTGCGAAGTGGCTAAGAAAGTTTTGGCCAAGGCAGTTAGAGATACATGTTAAGAATTCAGAAGAATTCATGGAAAATTTGATCACAAGAGTGCTCAAAAACAGAAAAGTTGAATATACGAAAACTCAGTGTCAGGAACTGGGAAGAGAAGGAACAGCTTTCAACTACACTTTAGCCATCCTGATTGCAAGTACAAAATATGTGATCAAAATATACAGTAAGTGCTCCAGAATGAGCTTCTGGATTGTAACATCTCTCAAGAGGGCCAACATCTCTTCCATGCTGTCTAAATTAATGTTAAACAACATCAGATTCAAAATACCACTTGGATCTACAAGGAACAGGAATTTTCTGGAAGAGGCAGGAAGCGTTAAGTTTCAAACTGACTGATTACTAAATACTTAGAAGTCGTACAAGGATATGTTTCTCAAGACTACATTATTTTTACTGACAGCATACTTTTATCATTTAAAATGAAATGTTGCTTACAGCACAAGCATATTCAGTTTCATAACCAGTGACATTTTTGAAAAGTTTCAGTTTCAATTTCTTTTAACAGCTGTCATCCATAAGGAGCAGGAATAGACAGAACACCAAGTAGGAGTTCATCTGATGATACTTTTGTGAATCTGGAATAATGAAATTATCAACAGCCTAGCACTTCTTCATCTGCTCTTCTCATATTCCCATGTAGAAGAGTAACATCTGATCCAGCCAAACATTTTCATCTGTATCTAGGATATCATGCACAGATCAAAGCAGCTTTCAACCAGCAGCAGGTTGTTTCACAAATGTCAAAAGGAGAGCACAGAGCCTCATTGTATATTACTGCATATAGTAGCATGAGCCATTGAACTAGATATCAGATTATAATTGAAAATTGCTGATCTGTGTATTCTAAAAACAAAACAAACAACACATACTACAAATTTCAATCAAGAATTCTCTGACAGGAAAAACATATGGACATCTGACTCACTAAATCAACTTCATCAGAAGACTTTACAGCCAAATTCCTTTATATAATAGATTTTTCTCTTTGCTATGTACAGAATAATCTGTTCTACTTCATAGCTTTTACAGCACGTCTGCAAATATTCCCATAATCCTTGGACAATTTAATCTAGTGTGCAGATGGTTTAAATCTCACCAATCTAACTGCTTTGCTTTTGGAAAACAAAATATATTTTCCTGTGCCAGTAGTATAGCAGAAGCACATATTGAACTATCCAATGCATAATTTTATAGCCCTGTTCCACAGCCAGTTTTTGTTGCCATCTATATCATTTAGCAGCAAGCTCTGAGACACTGCCTGTAGAATGCAAACAGTAGGGTCCAAATTTCAACAATTATTCTGTATATCTCAGCAAAGGCCTTAAATGTTAGTTCGGGGGGGGGGGGAGGATTTCATTTTTAGAAATAATTCTTAGAATTTATATTTGTTTATTTAATTAATTTCTAAAGCAGCCTTCAATAAGTACAGTGGTACCTTGGTTCTCAAACTTAATCCGTTCCAGAAGTCCGTTCCAAAACCAAAGTGTTCCAAAACCAAGGCCCACTTTCTCATAGAAAGCAATGCAAAATGGATTAATCCGTTCCAGACTAAAAAAACAACCCTAAAACAGCAATTTAACATGAATTTTACTATCTAATGAGACAACTGATCCATAAAATGAAAGCAATAAACAATGTACTGTAGTCACACAATCAACCAATCAGTAGCTGAACTGGGTTCCACACAGTAACAAAAACAAAACAAAAAAACCCGCAAAAGCAAAACCGCAAAATAAATAGCAAAAACAGAGACCTCAGCGTAACACTCAAAACAGAAGAGTGGCACTCAAAATGGAAATGTGGCACTCAAATCAGAAGCGTAACCCTCAAAACAGAGCATGTTCGGCTTCCAAAAAAAGCTAGCAAATTGCAACACTTACTTCTGGGTTTGCAGTGCTTGGGTTCCAAGTTGTTTGAATACCAAGGCATTTGAGAACCAAGGTACCACTGTAATTCCAGAGCCCTAACACAGGCTGCTCTATGAAAGCATAGTTAACACTGGGTCCAGATAGGGGTTAATAAGAAAATAAAAAATAAAATATAGCAGACTGAGTACTGTAAATAAACGTACTGTATATCCAAGACCAGAGATATACCGGTACAGTGGTGCCTCGCAAGATGAAATTAATTCGTTCCGCAAGTTTTTTCTTCTTGCGAGTTTTTCGTCTTGCGAAGCACGGTGTCCCATAGGAATGCATTGAAAATCAATTAATGCGTTCCTATGGAGACCGCTTGCCAGGCTGGCGGTGCGGAGAAAGGCTTTTCTCCCCACCGCTAGCCTTCAGGACAGGTACGGGAACAGAGGGGAAGGCGCGCAGCGCTTCTCCTCTGTTCCCAGGGCTTGCGGTGGGAGGAGGGTTTTTCCTCCCCACCGCCAACATTCAGAACAGCATTCTGAAAGTTGGCAGTGGGAAGGAAAACCCTCCTCCCACCGCAAGTCTTCAGGACAGCCATCCGAAGGCTGGCGTAGGGAGAAGGTCTCTCCGCCCCACCGCCAGCCTTCGGAGCAGCCATCCCAAGGCTGGCGGCGGGTGGAGGTCTCTACGCCCCACCGCCAGCCTTCGAAGCAGCCATCCCAAGGCTGGCGGCGGGAGGAGGTCTCTCCGCCCCACCGCCAGCCTTCGGAGCAGCCTTCCGAAGGCTGGCGGCAGGAGGAGGTCTCTCCGCCCCACCGCCAGCCTTCGGAGCAGCCATCCCAAAGCTGGCGCGGGGCGAAGGTCTCTCCACCCCACCGCCAGCCTTCGGAGCAGCCATCCCAAGGCTGGTGGCGGGAGGAGGCCTCTCCACCCCACCGCCAGCCTTCGGAGCAGCCATCCCAAGGCTGGCGGTGGGAGGAGGTCTCTCCGCCCCACCGCCAGCCTTCGGAGCAGCCATCCCAAGGCTGGTGGCCTTATACATCACATAATTTTGGATTGCCCTCTTCTCGACACCTTCACCGAAATCTCCTAGTGACTCCTTTACAGCTTAAAATATCGATTCACAAAGAATCTGTAATCCAATATTTGTTGAGGGATGATACTCATGAAACTACCAAGATTGTTTCAGGGTATTTAAAGCTAAAGCTAAAGTTGCCTGATTTATTCAATGGTGGCTATCTAGTGTTTGGATTATCAATGTATTTTGATGACTTTGTATGATTTTATTGTTTAAACTTATGCCAATAAAGGCCAATAACAACATATGATAAATCTTTAATCCTTTTCTATATTGGTCCTGTGTTTGTAAGCAGCTTGAGCATCACCCATGAGCCTTAAAGGATTTGCATACATACATTTATGATTCAGATGGTGAGCCATTAACAGCAATATGCCCAAAAGAGATTGATTGGGAAAACAGTAATCATCATTAGTTACCTCTGCCTTACATCATTCTCCTTCCAATTCCTATGCAAACACTAAAATGTTTATTCCCTGATCCTTCTTTAAAATTCTGGGTCTGTACAGTATGTTGGTTCTCCTTCCTTAGACAATACCCAACTTGCAAATCAGAGAAACGGAACAAGTCATAAGAACAGTGAAAGAAAAACATATGACATGTTTATCCATCATATATCTCATATTTGATGGATAGTTATTTGACAGTAAAAGACCCATTAATGCTATTTTCAGGTCAGGATCCAAAGCACTGCTTATTGCTCAAAAATTAATTGGTTAGAGTTCCCATACTATACTTGGTTAGAGTTCCCATACTATTTCTCTCTGCAGAATAAAACAGAGGACTTGAAGAAATGCAGGGATACTGCTGAAACATAGAAACACCAGCATGCAGAATGCTCCAAAAATACAAGCAATCTAGAATATTTAACTACTTATATTCTCATGTATTGTTTCAGTATCTTGCAAAAGACAGAATTGAAAACCAAAGTACAGGCACCCTTCATTCCCACCCTCAAAATATTGGAGCGCTTGCCTTTGGCTTCAGCTAACAATTCTACCGTACTATGCACCATTAAAATGCAAAGAGCACTCTCTTGTTAATTTTTCACTTCAGGAAACCACAGCTCTTCTTTGAGAATTCATTTAGCAGAAGCTCTTAGAACAGCCTCTCTTTAATTATATCAATTCATCTTTCATTTCTACCAGATATACAGCGTTCATTTGCAACTCAATTTATAAAAGAATTTGACCTTAAAAACCACAAAGGAAAGAAAAGGCTTTCTGGCCCATATATCCTCCTACCTCACCCAATGCCTAAATCGATCACTCATTAATCAAGTTTCTTTTAAGGTAAAAATCTGCCTATGAAATCCGTAATTCCAGATCTGTAGCTCCCTGCGGCAAATAGATTTGCTATAGTATAATCAGGAAAAATCTAACTTTGTAGTAGCCAAAAACATTAGCTTCAAATGGACACACAATCCACACTTTTCCATTTTCAAGGTAAGCCAAATAAAATATATACCAGCAACTTGAATGAGACAAAATGATCATTATTGTGATGCCAAAGCTATATATAGCAAAAAGATACCAGGCTTGAATATATATTAATTTTAAAAATGGCATGGAAGGAGCAAATTAACTACACATCAAGTCTACAAGTCTACCCATTCATCTCAATTTTCCCCATGTGTGAGTCACAAACATAAGGCATATCTCATAAACATACATTTCCATAACAAAATAAAAAAATTCCTTCCAGTAGCACCTTAAAGACCAACTAAGTTAGTTCTAGGTATGAGCTTTCGTATGCATGCACACTTCTTCAGATACACTGAAACAGAAGTCACCAGACCCTTCTATATAGTGAGAAGGTGGGGAGGGGTATTACTCAGAAGGGTGGTGGGAATGGGTGATTGGCAGATAGCTGTGATGAGCCTGTTGACGACTCTTAACGACTGCAATAGGTCTTACAGGAAAAAGCAAGGGGTGAGAAGGTGAAAATGGCTTTGTCATGTATAATGAGATAAGAATCCAATGTCTTTGTTCAGACCAGGTCTCTCCATGGTTTTAAGTTTGGTGATAAGTTGCAATTCATTTCCATGTACAGGTTTTTATCAACATGCTTTGCATAAAAACTGGGAAGGTATCAGTTTCTAAAACAATATTACCTAGATTCTAGAACAATCTTGCCCAACTTTTGGTCTAAGACAGATGGAGGGTACTAACTCCTATAAGACCCAGCCAGCACAGAACAGCCCAAAACAGCTGGATGTACCAAGTTGGGAAAGGCTGATTTAGAAGTTGTATGAGAAGCATGATTGATAAGGTTGTTGGGCTATTCTGGCAACTTCGCCTTTTCACATAAATTCCACCAATTACATTTGTAAGCAATTGAAAAGGCAAATGCCTTCCATGCCACTAACTCTAGAAGATAATGGTGCAGCTACATAGCTTTGTGTTATGCCAACAGGCCTAACTAAACTGAAATCTAATACAAAGCATCATGTGGCCTCATGCCAAGATCATCCAAGCAACAAAATCTGGATTTGGTTTTGCACATGGGTTGGAAGCCCTCATTCGACCTTGCATATGTGCTTTCTTTATTTACTCCACCAATCCTTACATCTAAATCAAGGTAGAGAAAAAATCGATTTGCATTAAAAACAAGTTAAACGCACTGGTTTTTTTTTAAAAAAAAATAACAACACTGTTCCGGGGACACTTAAATCTGCATGCAACCAAATACCTATTTCTTTATATTAATTTATAAAGGGAAATCATGTACGCCTTGTCAATGTTTGTAAACAAGAATGAATGGCCTATGAAATAAAAGAACTTTGGTTTGCTTTATCAGGTCAAAAACAAGACACAACTTTTTAAAATCAACGTGGCATAGTTTTACTACATATGAAACATCGATAGAGCATGGTTACAAGAGTCCAACAGCCCATAGAAACTTGTGAATGATATCTTTGTTTAAAAACTGAAAGGACTTAAAAGTTTACTATAATAAATTGATACTTGGGTGGTGATGGAATGGTTGAATGTTAATTGCTGTTCTTTGTATTAATAAATAAAAATAATATGGGGGGGCTGTGTGTCTGCACATTTCCTCCTCTCTTTCCTTGCCCATTTTAGCAGAAGGTAGGTAGAAAGAGTCATGTTCTCTTTAGCTCTGTACGTGCATAATGAAAATCACCTTTCATTACTGGACAGAAAAGATACAGATAGGTCTCAACATGTGCATACTCCTTCCTTCAAACAATCAGCTTTGGTGTTGATATTCTGGCTTGTTAAACCAGTTTTCCATTGTATCCAAACCAGAAAAATATGGTTAAACCCCTGCTTCATTGTTCTCTGATGTCCCACAAGAACAGCCAGAAAGGCATCGAAGGACTTGCTTCTGGTTATATACACACACAGAGAGACGCCTTCATTATATATTTTTAGGCGCCAGGAGACAACCTTCCTCTTCAGGCCTTTGACTAATTAATATTCCACAGCCTTTTAAACGTGTCTGTGGGAAGGGAGGGGTCATTGTTTTGCTACATATTTTGTTTTAATTCTTTACTTGTTTTTATCCTGTATTTTTTCTGTGAACTGCCCTGAAATCTTATTATGAAGGGCAGTATATAAATACAGTGGTACCTCGGGTTAAGTACTTAATTCGTTCTGGAGGTCCGTTCTTAACCTGAAACTGTCCTTAACCTGAAGCACCACTTTAGCTAATGGGGCCTCCTGCTGCTGCCGTGCCGCCAAAGCACGATTTCTGTTCTCATCCTGAAGCAACGTTCTTAACCTGAAGCACTATTTCTGGGTTAGCAGTGTGTAACCTGAAGCGCATGTAACCTGAAGAGTATGTAACCCGAGGTACCACTGTAGTAGTAGTAGTAATAATAATAATAATAATAATAATAATAATAATAATAGGAACAGATGAAGAACAGACTACAACTCAGTATCCTAAGAGCTACTCCCCATTAAAAGAAATACAACACATTGCATTTAACTTGCTTTCGCTTGACATTTTCAGCAAACAGGAAATGGAAAAGCCACATGTGCAATTTAGTGGCATGGCTTTTCCAAGCAGGAACTGAAGCACTAAACAACTTATGCTGGCGGTCCAATCTTTAAAGAGATAGGATGTGTACCTGTAATAGCTGTGGCAGCACAAGACAGATAGGAAAGGAGGCCATGATAGTTTATCTTGTCCTTTCTTAACAAGAAAGTCAAGGCACCATACATGGGGTTCCCATTTTATCTCACAGCAACTTTCTGAAGTACATTAGGCTGACAGATAGCAACACGCCCAAGGCGACAGACACAATGAGCTTCTTGGGGAAGTGGGAATTTGAACATTAATTTCCACACTCAGGCCAAATATTCTAGCTACTTGCACTAGCAGAGTACCTGTTTTCTACTTCTTCGCTCACCAGGGAAGTAATTGCTATCAGAGACAAACAGCAGTGATGTAATGCATACAATTTTCCATTGAAAATTTGCTAAAACATATAATCTCCAGTGCTTTATTCTGCTGCAGAATTTTCTTTTCATACATTCATTAGTAGCAATGATTAAATGAATGTCAGTTGCAAATACAATATTAGCCAAGCTTGGCAGTTTCAAAGTTGTAATTAATATTTTTTAGGTGATTAATCCTAACCAGTATGTGAGTTGCATATCATGCACAGTTCTTTGGTTACTAAACATTTATTAGCATGTCAACACTTTTCAGTAGCTGAGGTATTTTTCTTCTTCAATGTAAACAATGTAAAGGAAGTAAACGCTAATGTCTTTAAATATTTACAAGCAGTCTTCTAGTAAAAAGATTCTACCTAACACCACATTAAGGATGTTTTTAACTTTCCCTCACTCAAATATTTCAGGTTGAATATCTGTAGTATACTGGGACAAAAAATTAACATGAGGTTCCCAAACTGTGGTCCACGAGCTTCATTCAGGTGGTCCATGGTGTGTCTGTGAATTTCTGGCTGACAATGTGAGACAGAGCATCCAATGCATTCAATATTCATATTGATTTTATTGTATTTCGCTGCTTTTTTATTTCTTATATTGTATTATACCATTTGAGTTTTGTGGAATTCAAATTATGTATTGTATTTTATTGTATTGCAGTTTATAATTTAAATCGTAATAATAAAAGAAGTTATAAAAATACATCTAAAATCATACAGCATCTAGCAGAGTGATACAATTGCTACCATCATTCAGTGGTTTGCTAAAATCCTTAGCAATTTTCCAGTGGCCTGTGCAGAGGAAAGTTTGGGAACCATTGCTCTAGGGCATGAGAAAATTTTCCAGCGAAAGCTGTAATTTTTCATTCCAAATTACGCTACCCACACTAACCTACTTTAAATAGTAATACTTTCCACAAAACATTTCAATTCTCCCCCCCCCCCCCCCAGAAAACCCACCTATAGAGCTCAGTAGCAAATTGCATGGCAATATTTTAATTAGACAGATTTGTCCTCTTCTATTGCGTAGGTGGGTGGGATTTTTTTTTAAAAAAAAACTGCTGAAGCACAAATGAGCTCTCACTGAGCAAAGCAAACAAAGATTTGCGGATGTTTCTTAGCATCTTCATGTTCATATTGGTTCATGTTCCTAACTTGTCAGCAGAGCCGGATTTAGGTTTGATGAGGCCCTAAGCTACGTAAAGTAATGGGGCCCTTTATATGTCCAGCTGTCCTTTGTCAACAACAAATTGTCACTGTTTAGGAATGCTTTGGTTTGGGAACAGACTTCCAGAACAGATTAAGATTGAGAACCAAGGTACCACTGTATATAGAAATGAGCAAACCAGTGATATTTTAGGGAGCAGGCTAGCAGGCGGGGCCCATTACTTACATCATGGAAGCCTACTCAACACAAAACACTGTTGCTGTATATAGGTTTTATTTTGCTTTTTATCTTATATTTTGGAAATGTACATCCAGGTGTGTTTTTTCTTTAATTTTTTGGGGGCCCCCAAGAGAGCAGGGCCCTAAGCTATAGCTTGTTTAGCTTATACGTAAATCCGGCACTGCTTTTCAGCATGGTGGGAAACTCCAGGTTCAGCAGGAATCACCTAGACAACTCTAGTCATTAAGACAGCATCAGGTCCCTCAAAGCCATAACATGCCCTTGAAGTCCCTACAATACACCTCCCTGCCAACCCGCTGCAAAAATCTGATTTCTTTCTCTGTACTGGCCACACTTCCTTTTTTACGCACTCTGTTATAATTATTTTAATCTTTTAGTCTCCATCCAGTAAGATGGTACCTGTTCAATAGCTATCAAACATCAAAGGATGTAAATGCTTATGAAGCATATGTCTTAATCAACCTATACAAAAGCAGCTAGAGGTTAATTTGATTACTCAGTGCAATCACTCTAATTCAGTAAGAATGATTACAACATTACAGCCGACATCAAGTTAGGGCTATTATCTTTGGAGGCCGTCTCAAGAACCAACCTACAATGTTGTAAACAAATATGCTAACCAACATCTATTATAGTAAGTTATAGTTTTGTCCTAAACTTATCTTATGCTCTAGCTTCTGGCGGGTGGAAAATCAGCTTTCGTTACTGCACAGAAAAGCTAGAGATACGGCTCCATATGCACAGATTCAGGTTACCAAAGATTTATAATTTTTGAAGCATGTGTTGCTCTGTTTTATTTTTAAAAGAGCTTTGCAGCAAAAGTCATGTTCCAATATAACTTTTCATCTACAAGATATATTGAAGTTGCCATTCCAACCACACATACCAAAAACAGTTTCTAGAAACTCTCGGAAAAGATTCTAGAAAATCAAATTCAGATCATAACAAGGCAGCCATTTATTTTATTTTATTTTTTTAAAGAAAAATGTAGTCATACATTTACAATGAAAATCTGCCTAAACCCTTTGGTCACATTCTGAAGGCAATCTTATTTCACACACAGCATTGTACGTACACTGAATAACAGAAAAACTGGTTTTTCTTGAACCTTCTAAGCAAAAACTGAAACTAGACTGGAACCGATATTCACTTCCCTTATTGTCCCTATTGGTTATTCTATTGCAGGATTCTACCGGCAGGTCATACTTCTTGAAATATATTTGTGCCTGCACGTATTATTAATTTAGTCCACAGTTCCCTTCACAGACAAGCTGGTATGCCTTTGCTTGGATGAACCACAGAAGCAGGATGATACCTTCCCTTATTTCTCCTGAGCAAGAAACCACTTTTATTAAAGGAAGGCTTGACTGCAGTCTTCTTCAAGCTCCAGGGAGGGTCTCCTCACAAGCCAGAGGCACAGCGGGGCTTTGCTGAGGCTGTTCAGCAAACAACACTTTATGACAAATTTATGTGGCTGGATGGAAGGCAAAAGATCTATACTAGTTATGTTACTTTTATAACAGAAATACACCACTATTAGACCAAGAAATGTGGACTAAACAAGGAAACTTACAAATCTCTTGGCTGCTACTCCATCAAATCCACACTTTTTTTTTCTTTTTTCTTTGGCTAACCTAATTACCAGTAATGCAGCCACAAGATTACTAGCCCATCTGAAAGATCTGTAATATGGACAAGGCCAAGTCCCGGTATAATATTCGCAATCTATAACATTATACTCAGTGCATAAGAGAGTTCATTCAACCCTATTATACATCAACAGGAATGAGGTTTTGGCTATGAACATGACCCAGATCAATGGAACAGACTCTGGACAAAATAAATCCCTTCAGCAATAGAAAATTAACCCTAACACTCATATATAGGTGATATCCCTAGGAAGCTAGCCATGATCCATCTTGGTGCTTCACCACATTGCTGAAGGGGCTGCTCCAGACCCAGCACACATCTCCACATGTGGCAGGAATGTACAAAACTCCAGCCTTTCTGGAATTCGTAATTCCAAGAAATTAATAAAATAATGAAACAACTGGAAGCCAAACCATAATTAGCTTTATCAAATATATTTCAAGACAACAACCTAGATTTACACAGTGTAGAATTAATAAGCCATTTATTACTAGCAGTGTGACAAACCATAAGCAGACACTGGAAAGACCTTTCTGGCACAACAATAAACAATTGGTACAAAACAGTTTAGGAAACAGCATTCCTTGAAAGATCAACAAATAAACTATGGCGGACACATGGATGGATCAAGAAAGATGGCTTTATTCAAGTGTGGTTTAATTTTATAACGTATACCAGTATTCCAAAAAAAGGAACAATCCCACCCATCAGCATTTGGCTCAATCTAATTGATCTAAATTTAAATTTAAATTATTATCTTCACTTTGAACCATACGTTGTAGATATTGTTGTCGTTGTGTCCAACTCTTCGTGACCCCATGGACCAGAGCACGCCAGGCACTCCTGTCTTCCACTGCCTCCCGCAGTTTGGTCAAACTCATGCTGGTAGCTTCGAGAACACTGTCCAACCATCTCGTCCTCTGTCGTCCCCTTCTCCTTGTGCCCTCAATCTTTCCCAACATCAGGGTCTTTTCCAGGGAGTCTTCTCTTCTCATGAGGTGGCCAAAGTATTGGAGCCTCAGCTTCAGGATCTGTCCTTCCAGTGAGCACTCAGGGCTGATTTCCTTAAGAATGGATAGGTTTGATATTCTTGTTGTAGATATTACTGCAAATTTATTATGCTATTTTTGTGCTATACAAACGACATGAGAAGATTTGGTCTGTTTATTTGCATCATTTATTACTCATATGATCCTTGCTCATAAAACCCAATAAAAAGGTTATTCAAAAATAAAGGCTAAATCTACACAGAATCACATGGTCATTTTAATTTAGTGCGTTAGCAACCCAAGTCTAAAAGCACTCCACTATGACCTTCTGAAAAATCAAAGGCTTCTGACTTTAGGCCAAATGACTTAACAACTGTAAATGTCTCATGAGACAAGAGAGGTAAGAAAGGAGGAACTTGAAATTGAATCCAAGCCAAAGGTCAGGAATGTACTTATTCCCTCTTGGCTGCACACTTATCCTGGCAGCATATAGGGAAGCACTGCTTTTTTTTATCCAATGTCAGAGCAGCAGCTTTTTGACACAATGCACATTATCTTTGATAACAGTTTTGAAATAACATTTTTGGTTCACTTTGCCTGGTGACACTTTCCACATTGTTGAAAATGAAGGATTTTAACAGGTATGTAAAAAAGCAGCTCAATTATTATAACTAGAGGCATTAATCAATTCCCTCACCATTATCCTTCTCCAGAAAACCAAGCGTACGTGACTTCACAACTTTAGGTGCTGTATATTTGAAGTTGCACACACTTGGGTGACTTGCAGTGCTGTCACACTGCTTGCAGAATGGAAGGAGAAACTCAAGGTTGCAAGGGGGGAAGGACAGAAGCAGCGAATTTCACAGCATCCACCAGTGTGATGATGGATATTGCCCAATGGAATAAAGCCGCTGTTTTCTATGTACAATCATCATGAGAGATGCCACATCACCAACTGAATCAAATCCAGTATGCTGCCTTACTGTGTATTAGCTTCATTATGCTCCTATCATAAATTAAATTTGACTTAATATGAGTAACTTTACAGTTTTTGTCCATCAGCTCAGTGGGAAGAATATTTTGCACATCCTAACCACTTATTCATATATAGCGGCAGTGACCGTTTTGTGCGGGGATTCTGTTCCTGGAGCCCGCACACATTAGCAGTGTGCATTACACCCCTTTAGACGTCAGCAGAGCACACAAAAGCCGGTTACGCCCCCATTCATCCCTCTTCCAGGTTCAAAAGGACCCACACAATGGTGGACGAACCTAAAATGGCCACCACTTGTACAGTGGTGCCTCGCAAGAGAAATTAATCCGTTCTGCGAGTCTCTTCGTCTAGCGGTTTTTTCGTCTTGCGGAGCAAGCCCATTGACGGCTTAGCGGATTAGCGCTATTAGCGGCTTTTAGCGGCTTATCGGCTTAGCGGATCAGCTGATAAGCGGCTTAGTGGCTTAGAAAAAGGGGGGAGGGGAAAAAACCCCGCAGGAACTCGCAAGACATTTTCGTCTTGCAAAGCAAGCCCATAGGGAAATTCGTTTTGCGAAGCGCCTCCAAAACGGAAAACCCTTTCGTCTAGCGGGTTTTCTGTCTTGCGAGGCGTTCGTCTTGCGGGGCACTACTGTACTTTAATACAGACCTGTGAGACATAAGCCATATAAATTCACAAATTAGGGAGTCCTATTTCTTTAATGTCATATTTCTAATAAAACATTGTGCTAATTTAATAAATGATATTGTGCTAAGTGAACAGTGCACAAACTGACATACGCTATGATGTCATATATTTAACTCAACAGATTATTGTTAACTCATTAAAAAACAACCCTTTTAGAACCATTTACTGGTTATGAATATTAGGCTACATTCTCACAAGTTTATGTAAGCACTGATAAGTGATGGATACATAATATAATTACACTAGTCTTGTACAGTATTAAATTACATTTTAATCACTTGTCCCTCAATACCCATTTGATACAAAGAAATCACAATTTCAATTGAGGAAAGGCTGAATTTTACGGCTATGGATTCAACCAGTAAAGTTCCAAACTATTTCTAAATGTATCAAAAACAATAAACTATTTTTTTATATACTGTAGGTAACATGCAAATATTCTTCATAACTTTCAAATGACTATCTAAATTTCTAGAAGTATCCAAAATTTACCTTGTTTAGTTACAAAGGGATTTCAACCCTGTAAATACAGTATATAGAAATTTTCTTGGCAGTCAGTCCCTTAGGGCTTCTGTCTGCGTTGACACACACAGGAATGCACTGTAAATATTTCATATTTTAAAGAGCCAAACCTCTGAACATATATTTATCACTTCCGTAAGCCTCTTAAGACTTTGTGTTGACAGTTAACATACCACAAACTCAAATAATTAAGGCGTGTTTTAAAGTGCCTTCCCTGTGTGCTGTGTACTAAAATGAAACTTGGTGGAATGACTCAGAATATTGCTAGCTGGAAATTCTGCATGGCTCTATCTTCATTAAATGAGTCAGTAATCGTCCAGTCCCCTCTTGTATGTGGGATACGTATAACTGGCTATTTAGATGGTATGCTTGCCTAGTATTCCAGCTGCAGCGCGGAGACACAACTGACAAATCTCTATAAATCATATTTAATAAGCAACACCTCAAGTGAACTTTTGTCGTGGTTTTCAAAGACTTCTCCACATTTTTAAGCTAGGCAGGAGGATGTGTGCAATAGCAGAAACTAACTGCCTCCAAACAAAGAAGGTAAGTGAAACGTTTCACAGCATACACAGAGAGAGCTAAAATGTGTTCAACTGTGTACAGAACAGAAGAACAGGTATAATCTTGGAGATACTGTGGGTTCAAGTTCCAGACCACCACAATGTCGCCAAATGCGAGTCAAACACATTTTCTGGTTTCCCAGTACATATAAAAGTTATGTTTATACTACACTGTAGTCCATTAAGTGTGCATTAGCCAGGCATGTCCAACCAGATCGCGATCTACCGGTAGATCCCTGGCTGATCTTGGTAGATCGCGAGACCCTTATCGATCGTGGGATTAAATAAAGTTTACCCAAAGTTCACAAATAAAAGCTGAAGAACTCTGGGCAATCCTCCGCAAAAGAAGCTCAACAACTTTGGGCAATCCAACTACCCCACAAACGTTCCCCCTCCCTCCAATGACAATGGGTAGAGCACTGCCAGTTTTTTTATACTGAAAGTAGATCACAGTCTCTTGGGAGTTGGGCGTGCCTGATCTAAGCCTTCAGCGAGTCGTAATCTTCTGGCTGATGGAGGGCACTACCTTGATGTTGGTAGTTGCTGGCTGATCAGGCACCTGCGTCCTCACAAGGAGCAGCTGGGCAGGCTCCTGCAGCCTTGTCTCCAACCCACCAGCAGCACCAGCAGCTCCTCCAGTGCTCCAGTGCTTTTGTAAAAAAAGGCACTATCTATGATGCACAATAAAACTATGTACAATAAAGTGAGGTATGCCACTATATTTATCTCATGAGCCAATTTGTGCATATATGGACCAAGTGTATTATCAGTTCTGTTTCATTAAGTAAATTCACTTTTTTAAAAAAAAAAAAAATCCGTTAAGGCACAAACCACCCTTAATGTTATTAGCAGCCAAATATCATCAACACTTGATAGCTGTGTATAATGAGAGGTTGTTGTTTAGGTCCAGTAACTGCATGTGGTAGTATTCCCATTAGGCCTGAAGTAATTACAAGAAATTTAAGTGAGAACAGAGGTTAAACAACCTTATACCCTCATGTTTATTCTTCATAACAAGGCAGAAATCAAGCTGTTCCTGTGTTTCATTTGCCCTGTGGTGTAAAAATATATACAGTCTTTACAAAACTTCCATGTTGCACCTACTAAAGACAGCATTTTAAAAGATCTTGGGTGGAAAGTGTTGAATGTATAATTAATATCAGTATACTGAACAATTCTGAGATTCATATTTTAAATGTACAGTGGTACCTTGGTTCTTGAACATAATCCGTTCTGGAAGTCTGTTAGACTTCCGAAATGTTTGAAAACCAAGGCGCGGCTTCCAATTAGCTGCAGGAGCTTCCTGCACTCAAGTGGAAGCTGCGTTGGACATTTGGCTTCTGAAAAACGTTTGAAAACCAGAAGACTTACTTTCGGGTTTGCAGTGTTCAGGAGCCGATTTGTTCATAACTAAGCCGTTTGAGAACCAGGTTTCCACTGTATTCAGCTGAAAACCTTTCTACATTCAAGTATGTGTCATCTTTATTCACCTATATTTTAGCAGATGACAATGCAATTCCCCAGTTGTATCAGATGGAGAACGGTAGGACTGTCTTACTCCAGACAGTAAGAGTTCCTTTGCAATTCCCCATTTTAAATGATAATGTATTAATGTCAATATTATGCCTCCTAAAACTGTGGAAATATAATATAACAAAACAAAACAAAACAACAACAACAACAACAACAACAACGCATTCTAAAGGACCAAGCATCTTAGCAGGGTCATAAGATTGCTCTACTGGGATAAAATTATACACACACACATTCTGGAGTAAATCCTACTGAAGTCAATAAAAACTGCTTCTACCTAGTAAAAGTAAAGGGACCCCTGACCATTAGGTCCAGTCATGGCCGACTCTGGGGTTGCGGTGCTCATCTCTGACTCATCTTGCTTTATTGGCCAAGGGAGCTGGCGTATAGCTTCCGAGTCATGCAGCCAGCATGACTAAGCCGCTTCTGGCGAACCAGAGCAGCACACGGAAATGCCGTTTACCTTCCCGCCAGAGCGGTACCTATTTATCTACTTGCACTGTGTGCTTTCAAACTGCTAGGTTGGCAGGAGCAGGGACCGAGCAACGGGAGCTCACCCCGTCGCGGGGATTCGAACCGCCAACCTTCTGATTGGCAAGTCCTAGGCTCTGTGGTTTAACCCACAGCGCCACTCGCGTCCTTACCTAAGGACCGGCTTCTACCTAAACATGCACAAAATCAGAATCCAAGCCCCCGCATCCCAAAAAAGAGAAGTCTCATGGTATTAGTGGCATTATTTATCATTCATTCCTCACATTATATTTAACTATTATTTGACCTTTATACTGCCCAACAGTTTTGAAAAAGCATAGCAGACTATTAATCTATATTTCTGTGGATTATTATTATTTTAATGGTTTGGAGTAAATCCTATTAATCTTGTTGGCAAAAATTCCCCAGAGTGATTTCCCGAAGGGCTTTGAAACGAGAAAGAACTTTGTACTGACTAAAGGCAAACTAGTTATAAAACCCAGCGTTTTGTTTCATGAGATCTTCACCCACCCCTGCAAATCTAATTTAAGGCAAGGAAACACTTGGGGGGGGGGGGAATGCCAACTGTCTTGTATTGAAGCACAATACCTCATGTGCTTTCTCCCATTTACAGATTGAAAGCAAATTAATATAATATAATATAATATAATATAATATAATATAATATAATATAATATAATATATACAATACAATACAATTAATATAATATAATATAATATAATATAATATAATATAATATAATATAATATAATATAATATTTATACCTAGTCCATCTGGCTGGGTTTCCCCAGCCACTCTGGGTGGCTTTCCCTCAAAATGGCTGCTTTTCTCTTATATTACACCCTTGGGGATGGTCAAAACTCAGCAATAAAGGGGATCTGCCTTACATGCAGAAGGTCCTGGGCACAATTCTCACATCTCCATGTAGGGTTAGGATAGACTGCCTGAAACCCTAGAAAGCTGTTGCTAGTCGGCGTATAGAACCCTGAAGTAGACTGTCAAACCAATAGCCTGACTCTGCATAAAGTAGCTTCCTATGTTCCACATTGATGTTAGGAACTCAGATATATAAACTAATCACCAAGCGGCACCTTAAACCTAGGTTATGGTCACTACAACAGAATGCCTAGGCATTAGGGTTTTTTGCAATAACATTTATTAATAATAATAATAATAATAATAATAATTTCATTTCTATACCATTTATAGAAGTAGTTTACAACACATTAAAACATCAAATAAAAAATTCAGAATATTGTAAAACAAATTCTGGAAAATTTTGCTTTCCCCATTTATTTACCTACTTAATTTATATAGCTGCCCCATAGCAGAAGTTCTCTAGGAACCCAGTGTGCTATAGTGGTGATGAGTATCAGACTAGGACCTGAGAGACCAGGGTTCATATCCCCATTCAAGTCATGAAGCTCATTAGATGACCTTGGGCCAAGCACAGCCTCTTAACTTACCTCACAAGGTCATGGTAGGGATTAACTATGGGGGGAGGGATGAACCATGCACTCATTGGGAAAAAGGTGGGATATAAATGCAATAAATTAGCTCTTCTGTTTACCTGCTTAAGAAAGCTGAAGGGAACAGTCACATGGAAATGTCAGTTGTCAAACCAGCATCCGAAAATCTCCATGTTGTTGCAACTAGACCAGCACAAGTTGCAAAATGCACCTGGTGAATTTTATTTTATTTTAGTAATTTTTATTGAGTTTCCCACTAAATCATATTCACATTTTATTACATAATTCTATAACTTAATATATTACTATGTAATTGCATCTACCTCCTTCCCTCCTTCTTCCACATAACTTTCCATATTCTTTGCATTTCTATAAGCACTTATTTACCCTTTGTCAAATTATAATATTTCACCTTATTATCGGTAAATCAGTTCCTTATATTTACATTACAAAACATTTCAATTCAAGCCTACAAACATTTTCAAATGTTTACAATTTTCTTTCATATAAAATATAAATTTGTTCCAGTCCTTTTGAAACAGTTCGTCACGCTGATTCCGGATCTTCCCCATCAACTTGGCCATCTCTACATACTCCATCATCTTGACCTGCCAATCTTCCAGGCGAATTTCTAACACTGAGCACAGCACATTATAATTGCTACAATAGGCAGAAAAACCATTAAGTGGTCCACCAAGACCCTCATCAACTTTCAAAAGGCCCAATGATGGGGAAAATTGGGAACCACTGTCCTTTGAGAGTGTTAATCAATGTGCAGATGAGGATAATCCAGTAGACACTGTGTACTTTGACTACAAGTCCCATCATCCCTGACCATTTCCATGCTGGCTGGGGCTGATGAGACTTGCAACATCAGAGGGACCAAAAGTTCCCCATCCCTGGGCCTGTATCAAATAAGAATGGCTCCTAGGTAACCAAGTAAGAAAAAACTAGTCTTAGCAACTTGAATAATAAAGCGGGAGAGCTGATGGGATGCTCTGCTGTTCAACATGCCTTCCATCAGCAGAGGGGTACTAGTTGGCTACAACCCCAAGATTCGAGAAGCAGTTTTAGAGGATGTTATTTGTATCCTGGCTTTGGTCAAATCTATTTTCACAACCTGCCAACCTAGAAGTTCGAAAGCACGAAGTGCAAGTAGATAAATAGGTACCGCTCCGGTGGAAAGGTAAACGGCGTTTCCGTGCGCTACTCTGGTTCGCAAGAAGCGGCTTAGTCATGCTGGCCAAATGACCCGGAAGCTGTACGCCGGCTCCCTCGGCCAACAAAGCGAGATGAGTGCCGCAACTCCAGTCGGTCACGACTGGACCTAATGGTCAGGGGTCCCTTTACCTTTACCTTTATTTTCACATCCCAACCATTTTGAAAGACAACTTTGTAGAGAAAATGCTATCCCTATGCAGCTGTTGCCACACAATTATAATACCACTAAGCAAACTTCAGATAATACTGCAGTGAGTATGAATGGTGGCAAACTGTGACAGTTACTCACTGCATTTGCCACAACAGAAAGGTAACATAATATAGCCTCATAACAAGCTGGAAATTTTCCTTTGAACCATTAATGATTTCTAACTAAAAGAAGACTCCATCAAGGAACAGGAGATACATTAAAGAGGTTTTCCATAAGCAGTTGGAAACATATTATTATTTAGGCTGTGATCGTGGTCGTCATTCAGTCGTCTTAGTCATGCTCAACTCTCCGTGACTCCATGAACCAGAGCATGCCTTGGAATTTCTTATCAAAGCTTCTTCTTTTGTCCATGGAGTGTTCATGGCAAAATACTGGAGTGGGTTGCCAGTTCCTTCTCCATTAGGCTGTGATACAAAGCAGCAAAGTCCATTTAACTCAGTGGTGCTTACTTTCAATACACTGTTCTTAGGATCAAGGAATTAAGCTTGAAATTTCTGTAGCTTTCTTTACATTCCTGATAACATGTCACGGCAGGCAGTTTGGGAGAACAGTCAAAAGTTCAGTAGTTAAAGCAAAGGGAAAGGAGAACTGCCAAAAACACACACCCAGAATTACATTGTATGAAAACTGCTTTTCCCTAAACTGGACAGTAACTTTGGTCTTTTCAACTTACTCAACTTTACTGTGACCCGTACTGAATCACACCAGACAGGTTAAGATTTAACAAGCGAAGTTGCTCACAATGATAAATCTGGAATGCTGCCCGTCTGCAAGGCCATGTTCAGTTGCTGAGTAATACACATTTATTTCCTTTATATTTCACCATGTAAAGGTTTTGCAAAAGATGGTGTGTGTTGCCATTACAAGTAAGTTTGTCCAAGGCCTCTGCACTCAGGGCTTTTCAAATGCAGGTTACACACCCCATAGACAACAGACAGCCATTTTCCTCACTGAGCCACAATTCCAGAGTAGTGTAACTCTGGGAACTGTAGTTCTGTAACATGAATATGGGTCTCTCCTAACAACTCTTACAAACTACACTCCCCAAGATTCTTTGGGGGTAGCCATGACAGCTATAGTTCTTATGGCAACATAAGAACAGGCCTTTTCTGTGGTGTTTCCCCATTTGTGGACTGCTCTCCCCAGGGAGGCTCGCCTGGTGCTTTAATTACATATTTTTAGGTGCCAGGTGAAAATGATCCTCTACAACCAGGTCTTTGGTGGATTAAACAATCTATGGCTTTGGAAATGTGTTTGTAGGTTGGTTTTGTTGTTGTTATGTTCTGCATCTTTTTTTTATTATAAATATTTATTAAGGTTTTTTTTTTTTATAAAAGAAATGCACAAATAATAAACAACATTAGTTATATCATAACAAAATCTCATAACTTCTTTGGACTTCCTCACGTCTCCTGCTCCCACTTACATCGTTGAAAATTTTTTTCAAGCAAATTATCATCTTGTTTACAATCTTATTTCCACTCATTTAAATATAATCTAACAATTCTCCAAAAGGTTTATGTTTTCCTTAATCTCACTTATCATCAAATTCCAGTCTAATTTAGTTGTGGTCAATTATTTTACAATCAAGCATCCTTCTTAACATTCAACCAAATTACAATATTTTTGTAAATAAATCTTAAATTTCTTCCAATCTTCTTCAGTCCTTTCTTCTCCCAGGTCTCGGATTCTGCCAGTCATCTCCGCCAATTGCATATAGTCCATCAGCTGCATCTGCCACTCTTCCAGTGTGGGTAGATCTTGAGTTTTCCAGTTCTTAGCGATGAGTATCCTTGCTGCCGTTGTTGCATACATAAAAAATGTTCGGTCCTTCTTTAACACCTTCTGGCCGACAATACCCAGGAGGAAGGCTTCTGGTTTCTTAGTGAAGGTATACTTAAATACCTTTTTCAACTCATTATATATCATTTCCCAGAAGGCCTTCACTTTAGGGCAAGTCCACCAGAGGTGAAAGAATGTTCCTTCATTTTCTTTACATTTCCAACATTTATTATCAGACAAATGGTATATTTTGGCAAGTTTAACTGGGGTCATGTACCATCTGTATATCATTTTCATTACATTTTCCTTCAGAGCATTACATGCGGTGAAGTTCAGCCCAGTGGTCCATAACCTTTCCCAGTCCTCAAACATAATGTTATGCCCAATGTCCTGTGCCCACTTTATCATAGCCGATTTAACCATTTCGTCTTGTGTGTTCCATTTTAACAGCAAGTTATACATTCTTGATAATACCTTAGTCTTTGGTTCTAACAATTCTGTTTCCAACTTCGATTTCTCCACCTGGAACCCTAACTTTTTATCATTTTTAAAGACTTCTTTAATCTGAGCGTAATGTAACCAGTCTCGCACTTTATCCTTGTTATGTTCTGCATATTGTGGGAGCTTTTTGCGGGGTGGGTTATGTTGCAATCTTCAGATGAAGGGCCATATACAACTTTAATAAATAATTATAATAATTATAATAATAGTGTTTGAAATATATAGTACAGAAAGAGCCTGACAGTGATCATTAAAGTAACACAAAGGTCCCCAAAAGGAGTGTGGAATGGGTGGAATGTCAAGCTGGCTGCCTCCTGAACCAGTCATATGATTGCTTTGTCAGGTAGCCAGCTGCAGTAATGTACCCAACTGACATTTTTGGCATATTGCTCCTGCAAGGGAATTCAGATCACAACTGGAAGTTCCAAGAGGAAGCCTTAGGGATTTCTACATAGTAAATATTGAGGATTAGAGTGGAAGTCCACAGAAAGCACAGGCAAGACAATGGGTGATGAAAACGGTAAGGACAGTGGCTGGCACAGAGGAAATAACTCTGAAATATAACTACCTCTGCACAAGCATAGCAAAGTTTTTACTTTTCAAGATAGTCCTGTTATTGAAAAAAATAAGACACTTAAGACTGGAAGCCCCAGCCATATGAAGTACTGCAAAGAACCAGCAACACATAATCAAACTGCGCTTGCAAGAAAGACAGAATCTAAGAAGTTATAGTAGCATGAGAAAGCAAGGCAATCAGAACAGCACAGTAGGTATTTGTGCTTTCAACAACTTAGATTGACCTTGTTTGACACGGCACTAAACCATGACTTAGTGCTACATGAATGAGCTGTAGGAAACCTCAGGCTCATAGTCTCACCCATCCCTCAACAAGCATGCTTTAGACCGGCCTACATGTCAAATACTAGAAAGTCCTGAAACCTTGTCACAAGGTTTTCTTCATCAAGTAATGATCTCAGATTTACTGTGATAACAACACAAGAATGTCCTGGGAAATCATTAAATCTAGATAACGATAATGCATTCAAAGGCTCAGTTATCATTATTTGAAAGCCAGGTGGCAGAGTAAAGGCACAATTTTAAAAGCTGTGGCTATTCAATGCAACTGGTTCATGACCTTTAATATTCCTATTAATTAAATGCATGACCGCTTAGGAACAAGTTTACAAATACTAAGCTCTTGAAAATATATATAATTTTAGACAGAAAGTAGACAACAACATCTAAACACAATCACGTGTCAGTTAGTGGAGAACAACATCACTTATGGATGCCATTATTACTAGTTTCCTTAATCAATCAAGCATGCACCAAGACACTGGAAACAAATGATCAGTAAACAACTTCAAGTCAAACAACATTCTACCAGCCAAGAATTGTGATCTGCCAAGTGCTTCACAAATAGACAGCAAAAACAGGTGTTTTATCAAGACTCTGATAAACCACCCTACATGGCTGACTGCTTAGGTCACAGACTTCACACAGGCCAGCCAGTCTGTGTCAAATCAGACTACAGGTAACTCTTCCCACCCCCCAGTTTCACAAAATTAAAGAAAGCAGTTAAGCAAGCCTGTGTTCATCAATACATTTTTTAAAAGGCATACTGTGGTTTTAGAAGCTCATTTGCTGAAACAGCTTTTCTATGCCTTCTTCACCCCCACAGTTATGTGCCTAGAATAATAAAGTGACTTAGCTCACATGATTTCCAAAAAAAAACTTATTTAACTATTGTTCCCCTTATCTCTAATCTCCAGTCATACAATATACCCAAAGAAAGAAATTAACAATCAATTTTATCAAAATAAATCATAGTGTCATGTACATGTTTACTCATAAGCAAGGCCAACTCTGATAGCTATGAATCAGGTTACAGCCTAAACATGTAAGGACCCTTCACTCACTCACAAACTTTCTTTTCACCCAGCCAACTTATTTGATGGTAAAGATGCTTAAGCTTGTGCCTTAAGATGCATTAGGCATCGAACTGCTTAAAGTAAAACTTCAAGCTTATTTTAAATGTTGTAATGAAGAACTTCACTAAAATGTATCCATGTGATGACCTTATACGCGCCTAGAGGCCAGAATCAAGATTCAGAAAGCCAGCCAGAAATCAGTTTTTAGGTACCCATTCTGAGGGAAAGGGAGACAGGGCCACACAACCTGTTGAGCTATATGAGTGAATTTACATGTTTAACAGAATCCTTTTAAGTGTCTCCTACAGAACCCTAAAAAACATCAAAGTTTCATACTCAAACCTTAGAAAAATAATTTGGACTGTATACATGCAAACTTCACATCAGCCTTTACAAACTTAGTGTCCTGGGTTGGGAAAGTCTTCCATACCTGGACTCACTGCATCTCTCAACACTATTTGCAGCTCTCCTCTGTATCTGCTAGCAGAGGTTCATGCTGCATGCAACTGATGAAACAATATGCATGCATTTTTAAACAACTAACCTGTATATTCTTTGACAAACTACAGGTACTATAAATTATTCCTAGATCACATATTACTTTGCTGTAATTCATACTGGCTTCAAAGAAGGAAAACAATTGTGTAAATGGGATCATTCCTTGCTCATAAAATGTTTGGGAAATGTGCATCGGATGTCTAGATCCAGGAAAATCCAAAACAAAGATTGATATAAAAGTGCAAGACATGAGGAAAGAAATAAAAAATCACTCTAAGCATCATTTCTGAAAAGAGCCTTACTTTGATCAAAACAGCCATCTCTATGGTAAGCGGAAACTCTTTTCCCTCTTAGCCAAAAAGATAAAGGCGATTAAGCTGGAATTATTTCCCAGTGACCTATATAATTTTGTCAGCTTGCCAGTTACTATTAGTGCAGGCCATCTAGGGATGGAATGGCAATAACCACAACCTAACCCTTTTCTGGGGGCAATGGGAAAGGGTCGATCCAATCAATTTTAAAACAGAACAGTACTGTAATTATTAGCAGCGATGTGAAGTAAACAAAGTTTGCTGTAACGTGTTGCTACCTTCCTCTAGCTAAGAAAGTCGCTTCCCTGTTCGCCCCTCCCACAGCAGCAGCATCCATTCCCCAGCAGGGAGAGGATTAAGTTTGTTAACTCAAGAGAGAGACCGGTTTCGTCTGGGCAGAGTTTGACAGAGAGAGAAGACTTTTGAGTCATCTGCCGCTCGCGTTCTTACAAAACCCGAGGCAAGCAGCACCCAACCCTCCCTCCTGCATTTGCAAATTGCAATGCTTTGTGCGGGCGCCTCTTGCAACCAGGCACGCTGACAATTAACTGGGGGAGGGAGGGAGAGAAAACTCCCGGGTTCCAAACGTTTTCCGAGAAGCAACAAGTGTTTCAGAAATACTTTCAGGCGCGGGAGAAACCCGACAAAGGCGGGAAGACCTCACAAACCCTCTCCAGACTCTTTTCTTTTCTTCCTCCCTTTTCAAGCTTTGCAACAGGCGCGCCCCTCCTCCTCCTCCGCTGAAACCTGAACTGGCCCATCACCTCTGAGAGGCACAAGAAAACGCCGCACGCAAGCAAGCGCAGCACCCGGCTCCTTCCTAGGCCGCAGTGGTAATTCGAGGTCAAAACGGCGTCATTCCTGGGGGTCGCCACCCACTCCCCATGGGAGCAAAGCATCCAACAGCCCGGCGCGACCCCTCAGTCCGGGAGCGAAGAAACACGACAGTCCTCTGAAGAGGAAAATTCCTCTCGGGAGAAACACGTGGGTGGGTGAGCCGCTGCCACACCAGATTAACACTAAAGAATTAAAAGGAGCGAAGGAATACCTGGGCGGCCTCGAGCGCCTCCTCGGCGGTTGTTTTGCTCGGCGGTGGGGCTTTATCTAGAGTAGTGAGCCTCCCATGTCCGGAAAGCAGAAAGTTTTCTCCTCGGCGAGGCGCGAACCGCCCGCTTCCCCCCGACGCGCACACGCTCCCCGGAGCGGGTTCCCTGGGAGTTGGCTCAGCCGCGCGCAATCCTCTGGGCGCCGCTGCGCTGCTGCCTCTGGAGAGAGAGAGGCGGGGAGGCGCTGCTAACAACAACAACAGCTCCAGCAGCAGGTAAATCCCTCCCTTGCGCTGGAGCAGCCGGCTTTGAGCAATAATCCTCCAAGCACTGGAGGCAAGGGCGGGGGAGAAGGAGAGGCTGCTCCGCCGAGGCCCTGCCAGCCCCTCTCCAGAAAACAGAGTTGGAACAACAGCAGTTTGACGGCGGGCGGGCGGCGCAGAAATGGAGAAACTGGGCGGGCGGGCGGGCGGCGGGGTGCGTAAGGAGGCAGCCAGCGCGGGCTGCAAGCGGGCCTCGGTTTTTGAGGCGTGTGAGTCACGAGGATGAAAGAGCTGGAACATGTAACGTGAGTGTCTTCACGCACCTCTGGGGCTTAACTTCCTGAGCCTTGATTTCCACCCGGTTTTAAGGACCTGGCCTCTGCGGAGTCCCATCATGAGCTGCCTGCTCGCTCTGCTTAGGGATGGGCGCTGAGCTGCCCTGAACTCCGCGCAAACGAAGCGCCTTTCTCCTGACGCCTCGGAGCAAGTAGGAGGTGGAGACCTCTCTGTTGTTGCCCCTTCGCCCATTTAATATCTCTGGTTCCTTCCAAGTCTGCAAAATGTCAAGGAGGTTCAGGGAGGAGTATCGTCGCTACAATAAAAACTCGCATTACACGGACAGATGGGATCCAATCGGACTGCCAATGCCAGCTGAAATTCGGTCACTAAGGGGCAACAGAAAAAGAGTAAGAAAAGGGGAAAAGAAAAAGGATTGAGCTTAGTGGTTTGATATAATATGATTCAACAAGTAACTGTGTAGAGCAGACATCTCCAAACTCGGCCCTCCAGATGTTTTGGGACTACAACTCCCATCATCCCTAGCTAACAGGACCAGTGGTCAGGGATGATGGGAATTGTTGTCCAAAAGCATCTGGAGGGCCGAGTTTGGGGATGGCTGGTGTAGAGCATAGGATACAATTCAGGCAAAATTAGGAGCTTTCAAGTACCACGTAAATCCCCTGGCAAGATTATGTCTACAGAGTTCTCGGCTGTCCATGTGCATGATCCAGAAGTCCTTGCAACAACCCTGTGAGGTAGGTGGGACAAGGGCCTTTCCTTGCTCACCAGCAATAATGAGAAAAGTAAAGCAGGATTCCTGTGGCTAATGAAGGTAGCAGAAGTAGCAGGGACAGCTACGATGGCAAGTGTAGACTTTCCCTTTTTTGTCTCAAGCAGTAACGAAAGGTTAAGAGCATAAGGAAAGCCCTGGTAGGATCAGACCAAAGGCCCATCTCCTCCAAGATCCTGTTCTTACAGTGGCTAACCAGATTCCTATGGGAAGGCTGTAGGCAGCACAAGTAGCTGTTGATAGACTCGTTCCTCCATTAATTTGTCTTATTCTCTTTAAACACCATCCAAGTAGGTGACCATCATTTTACATTTTGTGGGAGCAATTTCAATAGTTTAGCTTGGTTATTGTGTGAAGAAGTTTCTTTGGTCTGTCCTGAATCTTCCCACACTCACCTTTGTTGGATGGTCCCAATTTCTAGTATTAGGAGTGCCATGGGGGGGGGTAGAGCAAGCCCCCCAAAATGTTCAAGTAGGCCTGGGCCTCCTCAATATTCTGCGGCCTGCAGCGGGCCCTATTGGGCCTTCCCACGGCTGCAGTTTACCTGTGGCCGCGACAGGTTTCACAGGGCCTACCTGCAACCATCCCCGCCAGGGCTTCCTGCAGCTGCAGTGGCCCCCGCCAAGCCTACTCGCAGCTGCGGCAGACTCTGCTGGGCCTTGCCACAGCGGACACCGCCTGGCCTCCTACCACTGCATGTGTCTAGTTTTGTGTGAGAGAAAAGCCTCTTAATATCCTACCCAGTATCTTCATGCCATGTATGAACTTATAAACATCTGTCATGCCCCTCCTTATTTGCCTTTTTTCTAAATTATCAAGGCCCTAATGCAGTGGTATCTCGGTTTTTGAACGTCTCCGTTGATGAACATTTCAATTTTCGAACAATGTAAACCCGGAGGTAAATGGTTTGGTTTTCAAACACGCCTCAAACGTCGAACATGCCACGCGGCTTCCATATTGAGTTTTCCATTTTTGAACGGTCTTCTGGAACAGATTACGTTCGAAAACCAAGGTACCACTATATAGTGAAAATGTGCAGGTCACCCAAAAATGTTCAGGTCACCCAATATTGAATAGCAATTGTAACCTTGCTGTAACCTGCCCATGGACATTATGGTGAAGGACAGGCAAGAAATCTAATACATAATAATGATGATGTTCGTAATTATAGACATTTCAGGGTGTCTCAGCTGCTGGAAGTATTTGAGCATGGATTTACATAGAAGGTTTAATGAAGTAAAATGTAAAAATAAGCTTATTTTTTAGAAAATCAGGGTCACTTGGCATTCAAATGCACAAGAAAAGAAGAAGGCAGAATCCTGTGAATATTTTCTCAGAAATAAGTCCCATAGCAAGTGCATAGGATTATAACTTCTAAATTTGGTTAAAAACAAATTTTCTTTGTCCCAGGATGAGGTAAAAGAAACAAGACATAGTTGCCTAACATTTTATTTATTTATTTATACATACATACATACATACATACATACCCCGCCATCTGGCTCGGTTCCCCAGCCACTCTGGGCAGCTTCCAGCAAAATATTAAAATACAATAATTCATCAAATATTAAAAGCTTCCCTAAACAGGGCTGCCTTCAGGTGTCTTCTAAAAGTCAGATAGTTGTTTATTTCTTTGACATCTGGTGGGAGGGCATTCCACAGGGCGAGTGCCATTACCGAGAAGGCCCTCTGCCTGGTTCCCTGTAACTTCGCTTCTCACAGTGAGGGAACCTCTAGAAGGCCCTCGGCACTGGACCTCAGTGTCCAGGCAGAACAATGGGGGTGGAGACGCTCCTTCAGGTATACTGGGCCAAGGCCATTTAGGGCTTTAAAAGTCAGCACCAACACTTTGAATCATGCCTAGAAACATACTGGGAGCCAATGTAGGTCTTTCAAGACTGGTGTTATGTGGTCTCGGCGGCCACTCCAGTCTAGCTGCCACATTCTGGATTAGTTGTAGTTTCCATGTCACCTTCAAAGATAGCCCCATGTAGAGTACATTGCAGTAGTCCAATGATTGATGGTTGCTGTTGCTCTTTGATAAATGGAGCAAGGAAAGTAGTTACCCTATATTAGCAAGCTCCATCTTCAATGGCGGACTTTGGTCTCAAATTTCAGCAGTACCCTGTGCTAAAATTCCCCCCCTGCACTCTGTTTTACAGCATTGTTTTGGTGCCCCTGCAGCATGATGCCCCATGTGCAGCCACACCAGTTGTGCTAACCTAAAACCTTCTCTGTCGTCTTCATCTGAATTTTTGAGACTGGAGAATCTTCTATAGTTAGAAAACTTCCTGGTAACATGGACCAATCAGTGTCTCAGGCACATGCTTTTGAAGCCAATTAGAGGGCATTATGCTAACACGATTTCTATTGTCCATGCTTTAAAAAAGACGTGTTGCAATGTCCGCCATGGGTGTGGCCAAGTGGGTGCAGGGGGAGCAGCTACCCCCCCATCAAGTAAAACAATAGAAATACTTAACTGACCAATCACATAGGTTCTGCCGCCCCAACAAAAGTCCTGGCTATGCCCATGATGTCAGCCAGAACTAAGAATGATATAATGACTAGTCTTGACTGCAATTAGAAAATTCCTGTGTTTGTAGACACTGAAGGTTAAAGGGAAACAATTAACTAGGCAGGGTGGGGAACTGAATCCAGAATAAACGTCACACAGGCAAAGGTGTCATAAAAGATATCTTATGTACTGTTTTGGATTAATCTACTCAACAAATTGTTCTTTTACAGTTCTGTCAATCGCTCTTTTTTTCTTTTCTCAGGGTTTCAGTTATTGGGCTTATTTCCCTTTACTCTTTGTACATTTCCTCTTGAAAATCTGGTTTCTTTTTTTGACTCTCAGTATCCTACTGACTGGGGATGCGGGATGCGGGTGGCGTTGTGGGTTAAGCCACAGAGCCTAGGGCTTGCCGAACAGAAGGCCAGCGGTTTGAATCCCCGTGACAGGGTGAGCTCCCGTTGCTCAGTCCCTGCTCCTGCCAACATAGCAGTTCGAAAGCACGAAGTACAAGTAGATAAATAAGTACCACTCTGGTGGGAAGGTAAATGGCGTTTCCGTGTGCTGCTCTGTTCGCCAGAAGTGGCTTAGTCATGCTGGCCACATGACCCAGAAGCTGCACACCAGCTCCCTCAGGCACTAAAGCAAGATGAGCGCCGCAACCCCAGAGATGTCCGCTACTGGACCTAATTGTCAGGGGTCCCTTTACCTTTATCCTACTGACAATATCTAGCTCTTCACCCTTCCGGCCCCTGTTTCCTCTTCTCCTGCTGTTTTTACCAATATGTCTAATCTATTTCTGCCTGGATGTTGGATCATTATCTCAAACTTAATATCTAATATGTTTTCCACGGAGAGCAACAGGAGTTGCATTCCAAGGAACTAAAAACATTTCTACTTGTGGCAGTCGGGCTACAGGTGGCACAAAACTGGGGTGGGTGGGTGTGGAATCAGCAAACTTGCAACTTGCCTTATGGAGGCAAAAGATATGGACAGTGGAATTAATGGAGAAATTTACAAAATATATGAGAGCTCTAAATGGAACTCAAGACTCCAACTATTGCACTTCTTTTATTACTTTCCTGCCTGGCAATCCATCAAATTGGCATCCTCCATCTATACATGTAATATTATACTTTCTTCTCCCTCAGTGGGTGAGAGGGATGAGAACTCTATTACTATTTTTGATACAAATGTCTATTGATATACCGTGGTACCTCGGGTTAAGTACTTAATTCGTTCTGGAGGTCTTTTCTTAACCTGAAACTGTTGTAACCTGAAGCACCACTTTACCTAATGGGGCCTCCTGCTGCTGCCGCGCTGCCAGAGCACGATTTCTGTTCGCATCCTGAAGCAAAGTTCTTAACCCGAGGTACTATTTCTGGGTTAGTGGAGTCTGTAACCTGAAGCATCTGTAACCTGAAGCATATGTAACCCGAGGTACCACTGTATTAGCACAGTTTTGATGCTTACTTTTGTAAAAACTGAACAGAAACATTTTAAAAACCTTAACATGTGCAAGCCTAATGTTGCAATCCTATACACCATTTCCTGGGAGGAAGCCCTAGTGAACTTATTGGGACTTTCTTTTGAGTAAACATGTATAGAAGTGCACTGTGCATGTATTTTGTTTCTCCCTAAATCAGGGTGACTCATTTGCGGTCTTCCATATGTTGTTGGACTCCAACTCTTTCCCTCAGCACAGTCCAGAGTCGGAGATGTACAGTAGTTCAACAACATCTGGAGGACCATAGTTAGCCATTCCTCCTAAAATCTTTGCTGCTTGCTTCTTTTTCTCATTCAGTTTGGAATATTACCCTCTAATCTTCTCAACAAGTGTTTAGGTGTTATCTTTTATCCTTCTCTTTGGCTGATATTTCTGCTTTGGACAAAGTTTTATCCCCATTCTTTCTCTAGAACATTCTGAAAATTGATCTGTCGCTCAGCGTAAAACATTATCTCAGTTTTCAACTCTTCTGTTCATTTAGTGTTTGTTTCTTCACTTTTATGTATCTATATTTTTCCCTTTACTGGATTTCTCTGCTGTTTTTGCAGTAAGTTTTGAACTTCTCTTCATAATATTGCTCCCTTCTTATTTATATTCCTCTATTCTTCCCAGGGCCTACATTCATCTAACACTAATCTTTTTGGTAAACTGACACACCCTTACTCTGTTCCTTGTCTTTGTTCTTTCTTTAGTTATCTTGTGGATGGAATATTCAGGTGACATATCCTCTCTTGTATTTTCCATCTTAATGCGTTGTTTCGATTTTATGTTTCTTATTCTGAAGTTAATTATTGTATTTTTGTTCCTACTATCCTTCTTTCACTTTCTCCCAATTTGTTCAAAGGTTCTCCTTTCTCTCTAACTTCCCTCATGATGTTTAGATTCTAAGCTTGCAGGAAGGGTCTTGTGGGTTTATAATTATTATTATTTCTGTGTAGTATCTAGTGCATATTAGGCATTCTGTAAATTATAATAAATAATAATGTTCTTTCTCTACAACTATTAAGACAATAGTAAGATATACATATTTTCCTTTATTTTTAATATTTTCATCCAGCAAACCTATCACTTTGAATATACATTTTCATCATCATCATCATTATTATTATGCAGGAGGCTCTACAATTTACTTCTTTTGAGGGATTCCGAGGTGATAAACAGTCTCTTCTGAATGCACAAATAGCTGTCAAGATATCAGCTCACATATCCTGGATCAACTCATTTAAGAAAGATTTCCCACGACATGGCAAACTATGATCCACCTAAACATTTCACTTTTTATGTCTGTTCTGTTGTCCTTGGCCAGATTCCCCCCCCCCCCCCGGTTTGGATTACAGCCCTATTTTAAGATGGGTGTACGCTACACTAAAAAAATATTCACAATTGTATGACTCAGACCTGAGATCATCTGTGACATAAAGAGTTATTCATGCATTTTTTGTTATTTTGAGTAACAGCGTCTTCCTATATTCAAAAGTAATCCCTGTTAAGTTTGCTAGGACTTAGTCCTAGGTAACTGTGTTTAGTAGTTTGCAGCCTAAGAATTACTCATTTATTCCAGTTAACTCTGGTTCTATCAAAAGTGCTTATCGTTTCTCAAATATACTGTAGTTGTGCACTGTTTCTTTAAAGCTCATGCCCCTCACTGCTAGCAACATACAACATAGACATTGGTATCTTTTTCCTTGTTGTGTGAAAAAGTGCTAGAGGGGGTAATTTTTGGCTGCGAGGAAAAGGACTAAGAACCAACAAGACATACTGTTTCTGTGTCTCAGCTTGCAACTTTTCAAGTGTGGGTCTCATTTTGGAAGAAAATAGAACTGAGGGATTTTGTTACACATATCTGTGTATAATGTATTGTTTGCCCCTGAAGTGATCATCAATTGAACTGAAATAGGAGGAACTTTGGTTAAGTTACAGGCTCTTGATCCACAATTGAGAATAAAACTAAATAGCAATTTTAAAAGAAAGAAAGAAAAAGAAGCTGGCCTCTGAGGAATCAGTTACACAATGTGCCTGGTTCTGTGCCAGTCACCAGATTCCATGTGCTTTGTGTATATTTGCTTTCTTAAATTAAAATGGCTGTGGGTTGTTTTCAAAATCTTGAGATTCCAACAATACACAATCAAATTGCTGATTCCAGCAGTGGGCACAACTAGCATCTTATATGACAATGACTGACCATGATAATATTAACTCTCACTGCTTTTGGGAGTGTTGAATGAAAAGAGTAAAGAACATGGCATGAGAATAAAAAGTAAAGTGTTACATATTTTGCCAATTTATAAGTAGCAAGGGCACACTAGGGAATGGAGATCCCATATTTTTGTACTTGTTTTCTCTAAGCAAAGTATTTAAATCTGTCGATAATTATTTATTCTATGCCTTCACTGCTCTCAACCAAGCTGGCATTATTTGATGTGCTCTAGCTATGTGCTTAATAATACACTATGCAACTGGCTTTCTGTCTGATGGTTGTTTTAAGGGCACAGTAGAGCCTGTGAGCTCCCGTTGCTCGGTCCCTGCTCCTGCCAACCTAGCAGTTCAAAAGCACGTCAAAAGGGCAAGTAGATAAATAGGTACTGCTTCCTGCGGGAAGGTAAACTGTATTTCTGTGTGCTGTTCTGGCCACATGACTCGGAAGCTGTCTGCGGACAAACGCCAGCTCCCTCGGCCTGCAGAGTGAGATTAGCACGCAACCCCAGAGTCGTCTGCGACTAGACCTAACGGTCAGGGGTACCTTTACCTTTAGAGTCTGCTCACACACACACCAAAACCATTTTTTAGTCTTAAAAACTCCCATTGACTGCATTCAACTTCACATACATATGGTTCTTATGTACATCGATTGGGTGCTCAGCCTTATTCTGAATGGTGTCACACTGACCCTGAATGAGCAGGTAAGTGGTCTGAATGTGCTCGTAGGTCCATCTTTATCACTGGAGGCACAAGTGCTATTCATGGTATTGAGTGCCTGCTTTGAACTCTAGCTGGTTCATCAGCTATGGTAGTTCTGGACCAAGATAGCCTGATCACAATCCTGCATGCTCTGGTGATGTCCCACCTTGACTATTGTCGTAAGCTCTACACAGGGCTACTGTTGAAGATGAACGAGAAACTAGTGCAGAATGCTGCCACTCAAGAATTAGCTGGTTTTTGGGTGCTATGAGGCCTCACACTACTTGTGTTGAATTTGCACCGATTGCCTATATCTTATTGGAACATATAAACCCTTAAGTGCTTCTTCCTAAAGTAGAGGGGACAGTGTTGCTCAGTGTGTGGGGATGTCAAATACAACCTTCTCATTCATTATGAGACCCCAACTTCCTCCTGGAAGCATGGTTGAGCACATCAGTGATGCTCTGTCATCACCAAATGAAGACATCATCATCTTCCTCTTAAGCAGTGCTTTTTTTCTGGGGGTACTGAAAGGTACACCAGCGCCTTTTTTTCTAGAAGAAAAGTACTGGTTAAAAGTGTGGCACTTACTGGCTTCTGGTTCCAGTCTGCCTTCATGGAAGCAGCACCCACGACAGAGGGAGAGCGTAGGAGATGCAAAAACAAGGATGATAGAGGGTAAATCATTCTTGCAAATTCCCCCCAGGGCTGCTTCACTCGCAGGCCATCTCGTTACCTCGCTCCAGCATGGAATGCAGGGGCCAGGGAGGTGCTGAGTGCAAAAGCACTTTGTCTGGCAAAAGCCCTCCTACGCCGCCATTAAGAAGCAGAGGTTTTCCTGTTGATTAGAGCTTAATTGGACTAAAGTACAGGTACGTGCTAGAAGAGATGAGATCACAAACTGGAACAAACCAACGGCAAGGACTTAAGGTTTGTATTTGAGATAAGACTTCATATGGTGCAAAAGATGGGGGGGAGCCTACGGTATGTTTATTTAAAGTTTTCCTCTGTACATTTATGATTTGGCAACCCTCCCCTGAAAGTTAGTTCAAATTATACTTGTACAAGTGAGGATGGAAGAAATTGGATTAACAATATGGATTATAACATCAAATGGAACTGTGTGTGTAAAAAGGGAGAGAGCTCTTTTGCAAAAGGTTTTATAAATCATTTAATGTGTCAACACGAATAGAAGTTATTAACATTGCAGCTGCTGTATAGGGAATTACTGTTATGACGAATGTAGTTGAAACTAATAAGATTTTGGAACGCAGAAATAAAGAAAATCAGAAAGCCAGCAAATTTAGCACGTGGGGGAGGCACTTTAATTAAATTATATAATTTGGTATTTGAACGATTGGTAGTAATAATTGTATTATAGATTGACATTGTTATAATGAGGCTATTATTGGAATGTAATCAAAAACTAATAAATCATCTACCAAAAACAAATTAAAAATGACACTTACTGTAACGATTTCATGGTCAGTACCGCCAGCACCGTTTTTCTCGAAGAAAACCACTGATTGTAGTACAGATATTATTTTATTGTTTGGGAAACCACTTTGGGACAACTGTCGCAGTATAACATCATAAATAAGTACATAAAATAAATACAACCTTATTTGACTAGCCAGATAAAGAGAGGTTTCCAACAGGTCTAGCTTGCATGGCAAAGCCACACCTGTTGAAATGCCTTTTCTACACACCTGTTAAAGGTACAAGAGCCCTGTCCTCTTTTCACTTTGCCATACCTACTTCATTCATGCCACCTTTGGATTATCCAAGTTTCCACACTTAGAATTTGTGCATACTTGTTCAATAAACTAGAGCGCTGGCAAATCTCACTGTTAAAATTCTGTAATACGAACAGCCACCCAAAAATGGCTACTTGTGGCTTACAGACTAGATAGCAGACAGCTTGTGTTTATCTAAATTTTGTTTTTGTTTTTCTCAGTTCTTTTGACTTTTCCAAGAAAATGTGTAAAACTATTTTCTCTCTCTTTCTCTCCAGTAAATCTTTTGACACCCAATTCCCATGTCTATGGCTACAGGAAGTATCCTAAAATAACGTCCACATGGGGTGGGAAATGAAAATGCAGTATTTTTACTACAGTAGTCTTCTAAATTTAGCATACTTCTGTAATATTTAGGCAGATTTCTAGATAATTAGTGCAATTTGTATTTGGCATTTTATATATAATGTACAGTGGTGCCCTGCAAGACGAAAAACTCGCTAGACGAAAGAGTTTTCCGTCTTTTGAGGTGCTTCGCAAGACGAATTTCCCTATGGGCTTGCTTCGCAAGACGAAACGTCTTGCGAGTTCTTGTGAGTTTTTTTCCTCCCCCCCCCTTTTTCTAAGCCGCTAATAGCCGCTAAACCGCTAATAGCGCTAAGCCGCTAATAGCTGTGCTTCGCAAGACGAAAAACCGCAAGACGAAGAGACTTGCGGAACGGATTAATTTCGTCTTGCGAGGCACCACTGTAACATATTTGTAGTCTGAAGCAGTATAAGATGTGGTGGACACATTGCTAAGATAGTGTGCATGATTAAGTAATAATAATAATAACAATTTATTATTTATACCCCGCCCATCTGGCTGTTCCTCCCCAGCCACTCTGGGTGGCTTCCATAGAAACCAAAAATACAATAAAATCACACGTTAAAAACTTCCCTGAACAGGGCTGCCTTAAGATGTCTTCTGAATGTCAGGTAGTTGTTTATCGCTTTGACATCTGCTGGAAGGGCGTTCCACAGGGCAGGTGCCACTACCGAGAAGGCCCTCTGCCTGGTTCCCTGTAGCTTTGCTTCTCGCAATGAGGGAACCGCCAGTGTCATCAAGAGGCTTGCAGCCCTGTTCTATGCACACTTACTTCGGATTTTTAGCTAGGAAGCGATCCTCACTGATGCAGCATGCTCTGTTTTGCAGGATCTCGCAGTACATAATCATATTGACTTGAAAGTAAGCACCATTGAAATTAATGAGATTTATTAATTCTCTCTCTCACACACCCACCCTCTGCTGTAAAATACTGATATAAGGTGAGCTGGTTTGTGCTATATTGTATTTGGAGAATTTATGCAGCAAAAAACAAACAAACAAAACCACACACAAACAGAAAAACTATACAATTCACTTTGAAATTCAAACATGCACCTAAAAATATACTCAAATCAGGTACAAAGACAGAGATATAAAAGTGCATCCGAGAAAATAAGACCAGTTTTAAAACAGAGGCATAAAATACCTGGGCAAATAAAAAGGTCTTCATCTGGCACTGAAAAGAAATCTGGTACCCGAGTTACCTTGGGGAAGGGAATTCTGAGGCCCAGGCACCACTCCTGAGACTTGCCTGTTTCCTATTATTACCCACCTTACCTGATTGGATTGGGCTTGGAGAGAACAATTTCAATACCTTGGCAGGTTAATCATTCTGAATACATCCCTCGTTAAAGCTTTGGATTAATTAACACACTGAGGAGGTTTCATTAATTCTAAAAACAGCCTATTTATGTAATCCACTTCTCCATTTTAGAAATATGGCATTTCATTAGGATATGAGAGGAAGAAACAAATTATAATAAATTAAAGTGACTAAGTACAGAGGAAAGTATATTGGGAATGTAGAGGTTTTAATTAACAGAGGCACTAGGACTGGGCATTACTTATAAAGTCTTAAAATTTAACACTTGTTTCTAAAATGAGCCAGGTTTGTTGTCCTTTAGGCTCTCCCCAACACCACCACAAATAATCAGCTTGAGTTCGTGTTGATGGACCTGAATATTTTACTCACTAGCTCTGGCAGATGTGAACTATTAAAATAAAAGCAAGCATCTCTTGCAGTTACAAAAGGCTTATTGCTGAGAATTTATCCCTTACAGATCAGCTTTGTATACATGATTGTACTCATGAACTACAGACATGAGCAAACATTAACTGCCACAGAGCTCTGTTATGCACTGCTATTCATAGCTCAATTCTCTACATATTTACACAGGAGTAAGCCCAATTGAATGTAGTAGGGCTTAGCTCATTTCCCGCCTAATCAAGATAATGAGTTTTTAGCTAACTATAGGTGTTAATTAGCTGACAAATGTCAGGATGCTTGCTTATAATCACTTCTTTGTTGATGGTAACATACATTTTAGCTTTAATATAATTATTACAATCTGTATTTTTTTATTTTAAAAATCCCTTTCATCTAACTGTTCAGGCTATAACCCACAAGGCCATGTATGTATATACTTGATCTCTGAATAATGAATCTGCTGAAGTGAACTGAAATCCATTATAGCTGGTGCTTTAACAAATTAGCTCATATTCAGTATACAAGACTCATCACTGAACTTGGGAAGTACTGCTGGTTCAAGAGCTACAAACAAGTGGTGTAAAGTATAATGAAAATTGCTTTTCCTTGATTGCTTTTTTTTGGGGGGGGGATATTGCTTACAAAGATTATGAAGTTCAATATTCTCAACTATAGAAGCTTCATTTGGGTTAAATATGTACTTTATTTGCAACTAACATATGAGAACTAACGGGACGCGAGTGGCGCTGTGGGTTAAACCACAGAGCCTAGGACTTGCTGATCAGAAGGTTGGCAGTTCGAATCCCCGTGACGGGATGAGCTCCCGTTACTCGGTCCCTGCTCCTGTCAACCTAGCAATTTGAAAGCACGTCAAAGTGCAAGTAGATAAATGGGTACCACTTCAGCGGAAAAGTAAACGGTGTTTCCATGCACTGCTCTGGTTCGCCAGAAGCAGCTTGGTCATGCTGGCCACCTGACCCGGAAGCTGTACACTGGCTCCCTCGGCCAATAAAGCGAGATAAGCGCCGCAACCCCAGAGTCGGTCACGACTGGACCTAATGGCCAGGGGTCCCTTTACCTTTACCTTATATAAGAACTAGTGCAAAATGCATCTGTCAGAGTACTGAGCAGCACAGGAAATTGGACCAATAGAACACCAATTGTTCAGAATCTGCCCTGGCTACCTATGCACAACTGCCCCTTGTTTAAGGTATTGATGCTACCTTATAAAGGTGTTGGGCCACACCTTGAGATCTGCAAGTGAGGCCCTTATCATCTGTATGGATTTGTGTTTTTTATTGATTTGTGAATTGTAAACTACGCTGTACTTTAACCAATGAAACTTTAATGGGAACTTTTGCCATCCTCAAAGACAAGCAGAAAAAAATGTAGACAAATATTGTAACAGTGATCTTCTAGTGTTTTCACCAACAAATCACTTGTTTGCACTAACTACAGCTCAGAACTGACATATGACTTTTTCTGTATTGATATTTATTTGAAGTATTTATTATTAAAGGTATGTCAATAGAACAGAGTGGCAGCAAAGAACCATGTAAGCTGCTTTGAGTTCCTTTGAGGAACCCCAGAATGTAAATGTAGTTAATATTAACAATAAAAACTCTTTTAGGGTTTCCGGATGAAACAGTTAAATATGATCATGATGGTGCTAAGGGCTAGTTGGTAATGGCATGTTCTACCACCAAGAAAAGTTGAAAGAAAAGTTTATTTTACCATTTTGCTAAACAACTCTAGGACAAAGCGAGAAAAGTAAAGGCCAATGTTAAAGTAAAGGAACAATTAGAGCAACGCATAATCCACTAGCTAGTGTAATTTCACATAAGGTCAAAGAGATGAAAACTCAAGGTCAACAGAAATGTGGTTTAACGTTGAGCGCATTAGCTGACTTGCATTCTGGATCGTTGTAATTAATGTCATTAATGTAAACATGCTGTAGAGATCATTACCATTGATATTTAAACAAAACAGGATCGGTCTCCTTTCCCACCACTGGACATTCCATTTTACAAGTTGTTTTAATTTTGGTGCAGTCACATGATAACGTTTTGTACAGGACTAAATCAATTGGATACATGCCGTTTGTTTACGGCAAGTAACTGCATCGTCTGATTTCAATTATACAATTGCACAGTAGCAAACAACGGCAGCCAAACTGAGTTTGCAAGGCAACTTTTCTGTTTTTTACTATTGTAACATCATAAGACCAATTTTTATTTAGATTTGGCATGCAATATATGTGCTTGTATAATATAATTATTTACTTTGCATTAGAGTTACTCTGTTAACAACAGTAGTACAAGCATATTAATAATACATTGCTGCAAATGGCATGGTGCAAATCAATATCAAGTGAGTTGAAAATTTCTGTTTAGTATTTCTAATTAAGGAAGTAATTACTTCATTAAGATGTTTCTGCACCAGGGAAATCCAGCTGTTTTCCTTGAAACAGGTCTCAGGACAAATGACCATTTACTGTCATTTTATTTCAGCCAGGAGCTACCAGGAAGAGTGGGGTTGTGGCACACCAAGGAAGAAAAGAAGAGCCAAGGAACAGAGGCTATTAAGTTCCCCACCCCTCTAAGTACTTGTGGATACCAAAATGGTTACTAAAACTGTTCAAATAAAACCACACTCTGTTTGAACCACTTTCCTGCATTTTCATGGATCCCTGAAGGATCTTCCGTCCAGTATTAAATATTTTTGCCAACAGATAGATGACATCATAAACTCTATTCTCACGGTACTTAGTATTTCTTCTACAGCAAGATGTAATAGAGTATTATGGTTCAATCGAGATGTAAGGCTGCTAAGAAAAGGTCAACCCTGCAAGGAGAATTTTCAAAAGATTCATCATTAATTAAATCTGTTGTAGTTGGGGGGGAAAGGGGGGCTATAAATCTGTCTTGAAAGCCAAAAAGTTCACTGACCAAAGACATATTTGGTTCTGCTTAGAAATTGCAATTCAGACTAAGAAGTCTGCCAACTTTTGTAAATTAGTTAGTAGAGAGTGTAAAGAAAGGACTAATGGTACTAAGTAATGGGTGACCCTATGTTGTACAAGTGGACTGCTCTTCTCCTCCCACTCAAATCTGCTCCAGAGAATCCCATAACCATTTGAAACAGATTTGAAGGGATGCAAGAAGGCAAGAAGCATCCACTTGTGAGAGTAGGAACCTACTATCCTCAAGGACTAACACAACTGGATATAGCCCAATGGGATTGTGTTTGGAAACAGCATTTCTTCACCATCTTTGTGTTCTCCAAGTTAGTTCTCTCAGGGGTTTAATAGCAATCTTATGTCTATGACCTCTGCCTGCTGTCATAGCCCCAGTGTAGGGACACGGGTAGGGACACTGAGCCTCTTGGGCTTGCTGATTGGAAGGTCAGCAGTTCGAATCCCTGTGAGAGGGTGAGCTCCCGTTGCTCTGTGCCAGATCCTGAGAACCTAGCAGTTCGAAAGCATGCCAGTGCAAGTAGATAAATAGGCATCACTGCGGCGGGAAGCTAAACGGCGTTTCCGTGCACTCTGGCACTCGTCACCTCCCTGCGCCAGTAGTGGTTTAGTCATGCTGGCCACATGACTGGACAAATGCCGGCTCCCTTGGCCTGAAAGCGAGATGAGCACCGCAACCCCATAGTCACCTTTGACTGAACTTAACCGCCCAGGAGTCCTTTACCTTTACCTTTTTACCATAGTGCCCAGTGCCCAGAACCTGTGGCACTGATCACCCAATTTTCTAATAGCAAGTCTTTGGAAAATGATGGCAGACGCGAGCTATTTAAGAACACCTTAAAGGATGGGCTATGATTATGAGGAACGATTTTGATTTTATCACCCGATTCTGTTGTCTGCCGCATAATAGTTATCATCTACAAGTAGGAGCACAGCATCAACTCAAATTACGGTATATACATTTATACTTAACATGAAGGCCAACTATGAAAACTATCTAGTTTTGCATCTTGAGAAATGGTTTGCCAATATAAATTTATTGCCAAGGAGGATGGTTTCAGATCCAGCTACGTCACAATTAATAATTATGTTGTTTTTTTGCATAAATATGTGTCTGTGTGAAAGGCTTCCTAGTTCATTGCTTTTGTAGTGCTTTCAATACTATTCAAATAACCTGTCTGGATCATCACTTATTTTTTTTGTTAGTGTGAACTCTTTACAATAGTAATAACTTGAAGGTTAGAGCTGCACCTTCCAGTATTGCTTATAAACAACACTGTATCACTAACCAGTATATAGTAATGTGGAAACATGGATGTGTACTTCATCCATTCCCATGTAACTTCTTTATAAACAATTATGCCTCAAAGACCAGGTATGAGAAATTCATTCCATCTGTCAAAGGGAAAAGAAAGCTCTCTTCACTGCTTTATGCAAACAACATGCAACCCTTTTCCTTCACTAAGCAGGCCTCCATCTACTGCTTAGAAGTAGCCTTAAGTTCTTTTTGCAGGGAGAATCTGCTGAACGTTAATTACAATAAAACTAAAGTGGATACCTTAGGGAATAAAACAGCTCTCCACACCTGGTGCTTAAATTCCCATATAATTGAACAAGCAGAATCATACCAATCCTTTGGAGCACTATTTTCTAGTGCTGAGAAATGAGGAAATTATTTCAGTGATCAAATACGGGGAGTTCTGAGGCTCATGAATGGAGGTGGCTTGCCTTTTTCAGGCCGTATTGACCCACGATCAGCCCACTGGGGGCTGAAATCAAACGGGGCATGGCTGAAGTGTAAAAGTAGGTGTGGCTGATTTTTAAATTATTTTTTAAAAATAAAGGACACATTTTGGGGACCATGGGCAGAGTCACAAAAAAACTTCTGGCATCACAATAGGAGTCATCAGTAAATTATTTAAAATTATTGGTTCAAGCTAACATATTTTGCCAGAGAAAATAACTGAAAGTATGTTTGTTAGAACAGATTCAACCCAGCATCGCTAAATTAGAGTACCTAGTATATATTATTTACTCAAGTTATGGAGCATTTTTCCTTCGATAAACTGCATTCATAGATAGAGGAATTCTGTTCCTAAGCAGGAATTCAAAAACAGCATGATGGATAAATAAACAGTTTTCTTGGTCCCCACAAAGCTTGCCCCCTAGTTTTTGCTTGAATGGGTACACTCCGGGAAATGCTTTAATCTGGCTTGGATTTCAGTTTAATATACAAACAGTTTCAGAGAGAAAAAATTGCAGTACTCCTTGCGCTCTGTGGCATTGCATGTGCAAAGATGGGAAAACAGGATTTGCCACAATGTTATTGTGCTGATCTAAAACATAAAATAGTAAAGGTAAAGGGACCCCTCACCGTTAAGTCCAGTCGCAGATGACTCTGGGGTTGCGGCGCTCATCTCGTTTTATTGGCCGAGGGAGCCGGCATACAGCTTCCAGGTCATGTGGCCAGCATGACTAAGCCGCTCCTGGCGAAACCAGAGCAGCACACGGAAACGCCGTTTACCTTCCCACTGGAGTGTTACCTATTTATCTACTTGCACTTTGGCGTGCTTTCGAACTGCTAGGTTGGCAGGAGCTGGGACCGGGCAACGGAAACTTACCCCATCGCGGGGATTCGAATTGCTGACCTTCTGATCGGCATGCCCTAGGCTCTGTGGTTTAGACCACAGCACCACCCGCGTCCCTAATAAAATATTAAGTTCAAATTCTTTCCTCACTAAATTGCTCAAGGAACATGAGGATTGGTTTACAAAAACTGATTATTTGGGTTGTCGTCAACACTAGTCCCACTCTGAGTAGCCCTTGAAATTAATGTGTTATATCTTTCAACTACCCTGAGAAGGTGTTTCCATGCGAGATGAGCGCCGCAACCCCAGAGTCGTTCGCGACTGGACCTAACGGTCAGGGGTCCCTTTCCCTTTACCCTGAGAAGAACTACCACCCTTTGCTTTTAAATAACGTCTGCCAGAAAGTCAAAGAGAAAAATGGTTTACACATTCAGGTGCTTTATTGATATTTAGGCAATGGGCGCACTCTTAACTAAGCTGAATTATCACCTTGCTCTTTACCTTTTAGACACTGTAGGTTCATATACAGGTATTAAAATGTGGCTAATGAGTGAAACAAATAAAACCGAAAAATCCTTATCTGGAATATTATTTGCATTAAAGTTATATTTTCCTCTAGGTAGATAAGACAATCAGCATTGGCTGTGTGGACTAAATAAGATAAGCAAATCAGATCAAATATTGTATTTAGAAATGCCAACTCTAGTTTTTCTCTTTTTGACTTCACTGGAATATCCTCATATACTATCTAATCTTAATTAGTTTAACTTGCAGTATCTCATGTCCTCTTATTGTTTCTATTTTGTAACTAAAAACAGAATAGGACTGAGAGCCTAGTTGCAGAAGGGAACACTTGGCCAGCTTGTGCTTGTTTTTGTTGTCATTCTGCCACTCTCTGGTCATTTGTGGAACTACAGCGTTCTCTACTAAAACCAAATTTTATTGCAGTCCCTTTATATGGCTTGGTTGCAGCCTACTGTATTTTATTACTGTATATATTAAGGGTAGCCAACTTGGTACTTTCTGGATGCTGTAGATTACAGCTCCCATCATCAATATTGACTGAGCTTATTGGGAGTTATTGTCCAAAATATTTGATGGAAAACCATGTCATCTGCATCTGCTGTTAATTTTTTAATTTTAGAATTCTACTAATACTACATCATCATCATCATTACTGTATACCACTTTCCATGGTTTTTTTTTCTCAAGGTGATGCATATAATATGTTAAAACAGCTAAACAGTTATATAGTTTTGTAAAAGCAAAATTGCACTCTGTCGCATCCGTGGATTGACTTGAAAATGGAGGGTGGGATTTCAAATCAGAGGTTTCCCTTGTAGGGTGGGCTGGAGCAGGTAACCGTTTCTCAGCTCTACACCTGTGAAATGTTAAAACTGCAACCCAGCTCAGAGGGTTCTCAGGATGATGAACTACAGTGGTACCTCGGTTTACGAACTTAATTCATTCTGGAAGTCCATTCTTAAATCGAAACCGTTCTTAAACTGAGGTATGCTTTCCCTAATGAGGCCTCCCGCTGCCGGTGGCCTTCCACCGTTTGGATTTCGTTCTTAGACAGAGGTAAGGTTTACAAACTGGGACACTATTTCCGGTTTTGCAGTGCTCATAAACCGAATCGTTCTTAAACAGGACTGTTCTTAAACCAAGGTACCACTGTACAGCTACAGCAGCTGGTGTTTTTAAAGTGCACAATGTGCCACACACTGAATATTCACAATATTTTAACTTGGACTGTCGTTTCTGTTTGGGCTTAAAATGAGCATTTTGTGAAGAGTAAAATACACACAAAAAGCTGAAATTTCGTTTGAACCTTAGTTACATCTATGTTTTTCAAATGATTATATTTGCCTTTACCTTAGTTGCTTGTAATGTTTACTAAGAATAAAATAGTTTTTGAACTAAGTCTAAGCACGTATAACTTCCTTTGTGGATATCATTCTCCTGTTCTATTCCTTCTTTCTGTCTCTCCCCCCCCCCCCCCCCGTTGTCTGGTTATCTACTGCAATTTATAATGTTAAGATCTTTGGGGCAATAATCTTATTTGCTTATGATGTTTGTTATTGTGTCGTGTGCGTACTTTTAAAATAACAACATTATTGATCTTAGGTGGTGGTTTTATACTTGAAAATACAATGGAAAAAATAATTCCACGGTGCATGTGCAAATATCCTTTCCATTACTGTTATTCATATAACGACAATATTCCCCTTAGGAGCCTAAGGAGTTCCAATGCACAGCATTTAATATCAAGGCAAGATTCAACCCTAGCATCATTTTAAATGTTAAGCACTTTGGTCGGTTTACTGTAATGAAGCTGAAAAACTGGCATTGATTTTCATCCTTTTAAGCTAATATATTTATCCAGAAAGAGCGTATAATCTCAAGTTTGTGCTTCAAGGGATGAGTTACTACACAAAGCTGGATCTGATAAATATCATATTTCATTTGAGCCATGATAAGAGCCATTTCTTTCATATAGAATAGCATCACTTTATCTCCAAAGCATCAAGAAAAGGGCTTAAAGTCAAGAATATAATCTGATAAATGCTGGTATAACTTTATATTTAAGAACCATTCATCCTCTGGCCTCAACCCCCCTGAGCAAAATCATCCGAAGCAAAATAATATCCTGCTATATCAAGGGCTCTCCCTTGCAAACTCTCCACCTATATATAATGCCTTGGTAATGTACCATGTCACATCCTCTTCCTCCTCCTCTCTAGAGTTTGTAAGTTTTCTTCTTGAATATTCATGGACCTCGATTAAGCCTTCAGGCAGAAACATTTTATAATAGTGTTATTTATAACAGATGTTCTGTGGAACTACAGGTAATTTGTTGAACTTTCAAGGCAAGAGAACGCTCTTTGAAGAAATCCACACAATGCAGTCCTCTGCAATCACACTACAGAAATGCTTTCAACCATAGAAAAAAGGAAAAAGTTATACCACCCGTCAGAAGTGGATTTAATGAGACAGAGGGTGGCATGTAGTATATTGAGTCAGGCTTTTGAAGCTGCTTGCTCTCACTGTCACTCCCAGGATTCTGGCTATATTTGTCTTTTATATATTTGGTTGACTGGCGAAGCAGGAAGACGTCTCGGGAGCCATGGAGTGAATGGAATCCCTTGGGGCGAAAATGGCTGTCTGAAGGTGGCTTAGTCAAAAAAATGGCTGTCTGAAGGTGGCTTAGTCAAGTAGCATCAAGCTAAGGTTGTGCTGCCCAATACTGAATGAGATGACCATTACTCTGACTCAGTAGTCCACTTTAGGCATTCAAAAGATTGCATGAGGGCTCAAACTATGAAGCTGCCTTGGGACATATACGTTAGCTATGCCTCTCCTGATTTTCATGCCTTTAAGAGTACAAAGGTCGTAAGGAGATGCTAACCATGTTTAGCTGAACGCGATTAGGATAGCTTGGAAGAGAAATTCCACCAGAAATTCAATGATTTTCACCCCACAATCAACCTAACAATGAATCAATCTATGCAAGAAATACATTTTTTGGACACTACTATAAAAATACAGGATGGGCACATAGACACCACCTTATACCGTAAACCAACTGACCGACAAACATATCTACATGCCTCTAGCTACCATCCCAAACATACCAAACAGTCCATTGTATATAGCCAGGCACTACGTTACAGCCGCATCTGTTCCAATTCTACAGACAGAGACTCTCACCTAAGAGATCTACAGCAAACCTTTTTAGAACTAAAATACCCAACAGATGAAGTTAGACAACAGATCAACAGAGCCAGACTGATACCCAGAGAGAACTTGCTGCAAGACAGACCCAAAAAAGAAAATAACAGAACACCTCTAGTCATCACATACAGCTCCCAAGTTAAAACAGTACAACGCATCATCAGAGATCTACAACCTCTCCTGGACAATGACAGTTCTCTTTCTCAAGCTCTGGGAGGAAGACCTTTCATTGCCTACAGACAGCCACCCAGTCTTAAACAACTCCTAACCCACAATAATACTACAACCAGACCTAACACCGACACTGGCACCAGAGCCTGCAATAAACCCAGATGCCAACTTTGCTGCCACATACACCCGGACAACACCATTACTGGCCCCAACAACATCACACATACCATCTCAGGACTATTTAATTGCTCATCGTCTAACATTGTGTATGCCATAAAATGCCAACAGTGTCCTTCAGCTCTCTATATTGGACAAACAGGCCAGACCTTACGCCAAAGAATAAACGGACATAAATCGGACATCAGGAATCACAAGACAGAGAAACCAGTAGGAGAACATTTCAATCTCCCAGGACATTCTATACAAGATCTCAAAGTAGCTGTTTTACTACAAAGGAATTTCAGAAATAGACTGGAAAGAGAAGCTGCTGAATTACAACTTATCACCAAACTCAAAACCATGGAAAAACCTGGTCTGAACAAAGACCTTGGATTCTTATCTCATTATACATGACAAAGCCATTTTTCACCTTTTCACCCCTTGCTTTTTCCTGTAAGACCTATTGCAGTCGTTAAGAGTCGTCAACAGGTTCATCACAGCTATCTGCCAATCACCCATTCCCACCACCCTTCTGAGTAATACCCCTCCCCACCTTCTCACTATATAGAAGGGTCTGGAAACTTCTGTTTCAGTGTATCTGAAGAAGTGTGCATGCACACGAAAGCTCATACCAAGAACTGACTTAGTTGGTCTTTAAGGTGCTACTGGAAGGAATTTGTTTTGTTTTGGAAGAGAATAGTTGATTATACAGGATGGGGCAGATTCTAACCATGGTATTCTCAATCCATGAAGGATTATCAGTGTGTAAACATCAGATATGGGAGCTGGCATGCAGAGAGATGTTGGGGATGGGGGCTTTTTGTGCACCTGCTCCTCGCTTTTTTCTGAATGCCTGAAGAGGCTACTCTGTATCTTTCATATGTTTATATAGCCTTCTCTAGTTCTCTTATGGCCAGAATTTAATGAGTTGGAAAATAAGCTGAATAAAATCCTAAATCCTAAAATCTTTGCAACTCAGCATTTCTCCAGATTTCACACTCATCTTTAAGAAACTGAACAGTCCTGAGTTGTGCAGAGAAGTGTGTATATAAGCAACTAGCTGGGTTGCAAATCAACTTCAAATAGCAGGAGAGAGTTTTAGGTATATGGACGCTGCTAGTGATTTTTCTTAAAGGCTTGACATGTATAGCTCTGAAACTACTTTACTGGATAAGAGATTAGTAAACTCCAGTTCTTGTGGATATCATTTTTAAGCGGATTATGTTGGTTCACTGAGGTCTGTTTACTTCATTTTATGTGCAGTGTATATGTGAAGGGATTACTTCCTCCCTCTTGGTCAACTACTCAATTTTTGGAAATGCATTGCCTTTTTTGAAAAGCTCCTATTTGCTTTTCAAAAAGTTGTTGGAAAGGCTGAAATGTATCTTTTAAAAAATAACCTGTTGAAATCTGTTGGATCAAGCTACAGAAATCATGATACCAGTGTGTACAGCTGGAATATGTGTCTCCATCAAGTTTCCTGCCTGAAAATGTTTTCGCTTTGGACATTGCAGTACGGATTCAGAACATTACAGTAGCGTATCAACTGGTGAGCACTGAGCAGAAACAGGCAAAAAAAATGACCCCCCAAAATATCTCTTAATGTTCTGGAGAGCTGTTGCCAATCAAGAGTTGATAGTATCAGGATCAATAATATGACTTAGTGCAGTGATCCTGCCCTGTTTAGGAAGGATTTTGAGGCTAGGGAAGGAAGTGCTATAGAGAACCATAAAGGTGCTACAACATGGTACAGGTTAAGGCTCCATTGCAAATCAGTCCCCAACCCCAACCTATGCCTGTCACAATATATAACAATGCTGTTTGTAGATCTACTCTAGATTTCTCTATGTATATCTACTAAACTGATATAATAAATCTTTTTCTTTCTTAACTGACCTTACAGTTGGGTTGGCTTCAGAGCCATTATCCCTAGAGTAGGGGTAAGGAACCTGCAGCCCTACGGATGGTGTTGTGCTCCCAGTTCCTATCAGCCCATGTCTGATGGCCAGGATTGATGGGAACATCCCTGCAACACTTGGTGGGCCACAAATTCCTCACCTTTATGCTAGGGTATGCCTTTAGATAGCAGTAATTGACCTACATGTGTCTCCTCCGCCTTTCACAATTCTGTTTCTACTTATTTATTATTTTCCATTTATCCTCATAATTGTGATGGTGGTGATGATACCGAGATGCTACTCAGATGCCCTGAGACAAAAGGCTGGGAGTACCATGTAGGATCTCCTCCAACATAAGATGCCTGGTTCACTCCAGACATCTAAGTGAGACTGTAACTCTAGATTTGGCTTCTACCCAAGAAGAAATTCCAGGTTCACTGACTCATCCTTCTGCTACACTGCTATTATATTGCCTGCTGCAGCCTTTTGGTAGGTGTTCCCTTGCCAGTGCTTTTTTTTTAATCAAACCTTAGTAGGATGATTAGGATGAAGACCACTACCATCCCAACTCCAGAATTAAGGGCCACAGTTTATTATTGGGCAAAAATAGTAGTACAGGCAAAAGTAAAATGCCACTGCATATTGATTCGGCCTTTGGAACAGGACAATGGCAGAGGCTCCTATCCTCATAATAAGACTATAATAAAGACTTAATATGAATCACTGTTAAACATGAACACTGGACACCAGATTCCAGGTGGTGGGTGCCATTTTCTCATTTCCAGCCTCCCTTTCTCTATCTATGCTACTAAAAAAGAAAATGCAAAGCAAAGCAGGAAAGAACATATATAACTGTGATTCTTCACTGCAGATGATTTACAAGCAGGGAGAACAATCTGGTCATTCCTGCTAAAGGCTTAGAAACTGGACAGATGTGATTGCAGTTTCTAATTGCCAATATGTGAAACTTCTATACTCAGCCCTCTCCCATCTCCATAATCTTTTAGGCCTATCTGACCTTTCAAGACTTATCCTACTGCTTTCTACAGGACTTGGGTGTTTTGCACAGTCTTACAGCAGTGGGTGAGGCATAACTGACTGAATCATTTTGGTCACTGACCAGACTGGAGGCATGACTGGGCAAAAGTATCCATGCATGTGTACACACCTGTGAAAATCAGCCTTTTGTTTCTTCATCCCCTTCTTTGCTATTTATTTTGTACATGGCATACAATAGCAAGAGCAGCATTAAGGAATAACAACTGACTCATATAACTGTATAATTACGGTATATGTAAGTTCCAGAGGAGTAGCCATGTTAGTCAGTTGCAGGAAAAACAACAACTGACAAATGTTGTGTGTTACAGAAGATTTATCAGAGTTCATCAGATGATTAGAAAGTGTGATCCTTAGGCAGTGGGAGCAGATACCGGTATGTAGAACTTGGGAGTTAAAATGGCAATGAAATGTGAAAAATACTGCCTGTACAATTAAGAGCTTAAACATATGCAGAATAAGCAGTGTGACTCTCCTCAACAGCAGCTATTGGAGATAATTTGTACTCTGCAATGTCAAGAGTAATGTATTAACCCCTGTAGTGGAACAGGAAGGCACGGTCTCTCTTCAGTTCAAAATAAAGAACACTTTTTGATATGTTGTGATTTAGCAGTTTCATGCCAGAATTCCCCTTTGGAGTTCCTTTGCTTTAAGGTTACTCCTTAAAGTCAGTAACCTTGCGTGTTCTGAAATCTTTTACTGTTTCTGCATATTGCCAGTGCAAGTGTCAGATTTGTGGTAACAGTATTGCTGGCACATTATAGCATGCATTACATAGGAAGTGCCTGATGTAAACACTTAAGGTCACACCCAGGACTCTGCTATACTGGTAAAGAAAAAGCTATTTATATGAGCTGCATGTGTGATATAACATTGTGCCATCAGATGGCAACGTGGAGTCCCGTTTTTCCCTACCCGTTTTCCCTGTTTAAATTTACGCTTTAAACTGAAACACTTCTTTGATGAGTCTAGCTCAAAGAAGATGAGTCTAGCTCAAAGATGAGTCTAGCTCAAAGAAGCATGGGAACCATAGTTTCTTAAGGGTGCTGGGAATTGTAGCTTTGTGGGCACACTTAAGAGACTACAGCTCCCAGGATTCTTTGGGGGAAGTAACGACTGTCGAGATGGTGTAAGAGTGCTTTAAATGTTTGGTGTGGATGATGTTAGCTGTGAGCTTCTGTGCATAAGCTTCATGTAGAAAGTTTGGATTTGTAAGCCATAATGCAAAGGCATCAGGGTTGCATCATTGAGAATGAGAAGACTGATATACAACTTTTCCGAAATAAGGGGGGCGGATTTTAAAGTTGCTTTAAAATACCAGATTGGTCTTTCCACTTGTAAGAACTGCATTCCTATTAAGCCATTGTTCAAAGTTATCACGTCAGGTCTTAAGGCCTAAACTTTGACTGAAAGAAACAAACTTGTGTGTTTAATACAAATATTTGGTATATAAATGTTGTTCTTAGCTCTTCTTGTTGCAATATATAGGAGAGTTACTCCACAGTGCTTATTTCTACACTACCTTTTGTTTTGTATAATTTTATAAAGTGGCACGCATCATTACTTGGGCACCTATCACCAGCTCAGACTTTCTTGCAGTTATTGAAATCATGATGTTTATAAGATCACATATGAAACCCAGAAATTCTTGGTCTATCCAGCTCAGGAGTGTCTATTCCATTGATGGGGAAACTCTGTCTCCTCCCAGATGTTGTTGGACACCAACTTCCCTCCGCCCCTGTGGGAGGATGAGAGTTATAGTCCAGAAATATCTGGAAAACAGGTTTAGTTACCCCAATCTACAGGTTTAGTCACCCCAATCTACAGGTTTAGTCACCCCAATCTACACTGATTGGCATCAGTTCTCCAGGGTTTCAGACAGCCTTACCAGGGACTGAACCTGTATGCAAAACGTGCACATACACGTGCGCTCTATCGTTGAATTAAGGTCTCTCCAAACTTATGCTGCACAGAGTACATGCTGCTTCTGAATGGAAACTGGAATCCATGTAGGAAATGTATCATACGATATAGCTCTAATTTTCCTAACACATCAAACATCCACTTTAAACCTTATTATGGTGTTTCGCGAATCTGTAAGTTGTCATAATACATAGGAACCCAGATGATGGAGGAGACAAAAAAAAGGCTGAAGACTATAGATATGTCATTGTCAAGTGGTTGTTGTTGTTTTTTTTAAAGCCAACAGGATCAGTGAACCCACTGAATCCAAACAAAAATTAAACCATCAGTGCTTGCCCTCCAGGAACCTGAAGTTATTCATATTAATTAATCTGCTGAACCAACCATTCTTCTGGACAGACCTTTGTGTTTAATCAAGTAATATCATAATAGTATCAATATTATTGTCACATTCATAAGTAACATTTTCCATAATGGAAAGGCCCCTCTTATTTCTTGGCTTTTCTACTTTCTTAATCCATTAACCTTTTTTTCCTTTGTGTACAGGGATTTCCTTTTCACTTTTTGATACATTAATTCCAGCCTTGGGCTGCCTCGGAGCCAGAAATTGATTTAATATTTAGGCTACATAAGCAATTCTTAATCGGTGGCAGCTCAACTCTTCTTGCCATCACTGCTAAAGAGACATTTGCAGTTCTCTGAATTTAGGTAAGCTTGCAGAAATGCTATTACTGTGGTACCTCGGGTTAAGTACTTAATTTGTTCCGGAGGTCTGTTCTTAACCTGAAACTGTTCTTAATCTGAAGCACCACTTTAGCTAATGGGGCCTCCTGCTGCTGCCGCGCCGCCGGAGCATGATTTCTGTTCTCATCCTGAAGCAAAGTTCTTAACCCGAAATACTATTTCTGGGTTAGCGGAGTCTGTAACCTGAAGCGTATGTAACCTGAGGTACCACTGTATTCTTAGGATCAAGGAATGAATTAGATGAATTAGCCAAAGGCCTGGGAGAAGAGAAACGTTTTTGCCTGGCACCTAAAGATATGTAATGAAGGCGCCAGGCAAGTCTCCCTGGAGAGAGCATTCCACAAATGGGGAGCCACCATAGAAAAGGCCCATTCTCATGTTGCCACCCTCCAGACCTCTTGTAGAGGAGGCACATGAAGAAGGGCCTCAGATGATGATTGCATGGTCCGGGCCAGTTGATATAGGGAGAGGCTGCCCTTGAGGTATTGCAGTCCTGAGCCATTTAAGGCGTTATAGCTAAAAACCACCACTTTGAAAACAGTCTTCAGAGGCAGTCCCCATGTTTAACATGTTGTAGCAATCTAACCTAGAGGTCACTAGAGCATAGGCAACAGAAATTAGACTGTCCAGACAGGGGCACAGCTGGGTCACTAGCAGAAGCTGATGGAAGGCACTCTGCACCACTGAGGCGACCTGTACCTCAAGCAACATAGGAAGCTACCATATACTGAGTCAGACAACTGGTCCATCTAGATCAGTAATGTCCTTGCTGAGTAGCAGTGGCTCTTCAGGGTTTCTCTTCCACCTCTATGCCAGTTTCTCCCATGGAATCGCCTGCCCTCTTTTGGCTGGCTCATCTACTTCTTCTGTTACTTTCCTGCAGTAGGACTAGAATTGGTAGCCCCTGCTCTACAAGCAACAGCTATGACTGACCACACAGTCAGCAACCACTCCTTGTGGTTTTTATATTCATCCCTTTCCAATGTTCCCTTTTTATTCAGGGCTTTATTTTATTATTCTTTTCTCTTGTTTTCTGCATTTGAAAGCCCTTGTAGCTTTAAGAGACACCTGAACTAACAATTCCTATCTGAAGTACTGCGTAGAAATTCTTAAGCGCAAAGGTTGGTCGAAGGATCAAAACCAGAATAAACAAATTCAGTTTTAACTCTCTGTCTTAGCTAACTCCTGTAATAACGTAAATACAATTTATTTGCATTACTGCTACGGGTCCAGACAAAGAAAATAGTCTATGAAGACAGAAGCACAAGGTTCCGTGACAATTATAAATGGGAAAGAGCAACTTTGACAATCTCTGTGATCCGTTCTTTTGTGTCACTTTGGAGATTTCTATGGCTTTTATGATTGACAAGCTCTGGCATTATTCAAAATCTGGGACTATCTTCATTTCATTTCTGTATTTCAATTTTTCCATCTACTGGAAAACTGAGCTCAATTTTTGTTGCTGAGCACAATGAAAATAAAATTTACGTTGCTTTATTGTTATATACACAACAAAACCCAATAATTCTTTTTCCATATATTGGAAAGACCATTTAGCAGTTTGGGTGATTTCAGTGTACTAGTTTTCCTGTCCAGTTTGTGTTAGCGTTAAGAAATTCTGTTTTGTGCTTGTCAGGGAACTGCCATCGGAGAGACAGGTGGTGGACAGGCTACAGGAGAATAGGAGAGAATCTGCAGTAGAAGAGGGAACCAGCAGGGGGAGTGCAGGAGTCACAGCGGAGGGGAGGCTCTGGGATGCTTCCAGTGAGAGTAGTGGAGAGGTAACGGGACCCCCGTTGGGAACGCCCACCCTTCGCCGGAAACTGTCACGCAGAGAGTCTCGAAAGCGCATGTCTGTCAAAGAGCTTTTATGTTGGCGTAAATTCCGTAGACGCCCACTGTCAGATTCTACCAGCGACTGACGGAGTCATGCTTTGGGGGCTCCGTTAGTGCATCGGTTTGGATGACCAGCCAAACCCCAGAGGGATCAAGCTTTTACGCACAAGCAGCTCACTATCCCATCACAGCAATCTGACAGTCTTTGAAAGCAGCTTGTGCAAGCAGAAGGCATCATGAGCGAACCATCCGGAACCGGAGGAGCAGGAGCGGGAGCTGGCGCAGATCCAAGCCTGGAACAAAGGTACAGGGCGTTGGAGGTCCAGCTGGCACTGCAAACGGCGAGGCTCGAGGAGAGGAGGGCTCAAGATGCAGATAAGGGGAAGACCACCCCACTTGCCAGACGGGTGCCTGGACTGGTGCAGAAATTTGGGGGGGATCCCCGGAACTATCAAGCCTTTAGGACAGAGATGCAATATGCTCTCAATCTACTGTTTGATGACTTCCCCGACGAGAACTCTAGAGTGGCGTACGTGATTGGCCATCTAGAGGGAGGGGCGAGGGACTGGGTTCGGCCCCTGATGGCAGCCAATAATGAAATCTTAAAGGACACAATGAAGTTTTTCCGCGCCATGGACTTGATGTTTTCCAGCGAGATCGAGCAGGGAGTGGTGCGCAGGCAGTTAATGGCGTGTAAACAGGGGAGCCGATCTGTACGTGAGTACTGGACTGAGTTCACCATGCTGATTCATAGACTTGGGTGGGACCTTGCTAGTGAACCTATTCAAATGCTGTTTGAAGAAGGTCTCTCTCCGGCAGTGAAAGATGAACTTTCCCGGGCGCCTAGGGCGGAGTCTATGGATCAGCTGACTAAATCAGCGCTGTCCATTGGGGCACGCCAGGAAGCTAGAGCTATGGAAAAGCGGGAAGGAAAGGGGGAACGTTGGAAGGACTTCCGCATTCCAGAGATTCCGGAGCAGCCTTTCCCGCCAGCAGAGCCGATGGAACTTGGAACAGCGCGCGCGCGCGCAGTTTCAAACACCAGTGAAGGGCGGAAGAAGGAGGGAAAGAGCGGCAAGAGATGCTATCTCTGCCAACAGCCAGGTCACTTTGCCAGAGTCTGTCCGCAAAGGAAGGAATGGCAAGGGATGGCGGGAACTGTTGGGGGGGAGGAGGAAGAAGAAATCACGGAGCCAGTAAAAGCCAACGCCTGGTTGCCAACATCAGGGCACAGCAGCCAGGCCAGGGAGTAATGAATGTGCCCACGCCGGAACCTCCAAGACCAGCGCTTGTGATAGAGGTGTTGCTGGAACTGGCAAACGGACACCCACTGAAGATAAAGGCGCTATTGGATTCAGGTAGCTCATGTAATTTCATGAGCAAAGAGTTTGCAGCTGCACACCAAATACAGACTATCCCATTGAGTAAGCCTTTGCAGGTTACCACGATTGATGGGAGGGAGCTGTTGGGAGGAGAAGTGAGCCAACAGACTGTACCAATGATAATGAGGGTGGCACGACACACCGAACTGATAGCGTTTAACGTAGCCACCTTGGGAGGAGCTCCTATTATCTTGGGTATGAGCTGGCTGGCGCTACACGATCCGCTAGTAGGCTGGCATCAGAGAGTGGTTTCCTTTGGATCAGCACATTGCCTAGAACACTGCAAGGAGGGAGAGGCTCAGGCAGGCGCCAGGGGCACTCTAGCAGGGATGGAAGTGATGGACAAAGGGAGGGTGCCACCACAATACGCTGACTTGCTTAACGTATTCAGCGAAAAAGAAGCAGATAAACTGCCCCCGCACAGACCCTTTGATTGTCAAATTACCTTACTCCCAGGAGCACAATTGCCAGTGGGCAAGCTGTATGCAATGTCAGACAGTGAGATGCAGGAGTTAAGGGAGTTCATTGACAAGAATCTCAAGCGAGGTTTCATCAGAGAGTCACGAGCGGTGGGGGGCAGCCCAGTGTTCTTTGTGGACAAAAAAAACACGGGCAAGCCCAGGCTTGTATGTGATTTCAGGGCCCTAAATGCAGTGTCAGAACCAGTGACTTTCCCTATGCCCAGAATTGATGACATTCTAACACGGGTGAGAAAAGGGAAAATTTTTACCAAGCTGGACCTTAGGGGGGCATATAACTTGATACGTGTGAGAAAGGGGGATGAGTGGAAGACCACTATGTTCACCCCCTTGGGGGCCTTTGAGTACACCGTTATGCCTTTCGGATTACAAGGGGGCTCCGCCTGTTTTCAATCATTCATGAATCACGTCCTGGGGCCACTGCTCTACAAGAACTGCGTAGCGTTCTTAGATGACGTTCTGGTGTACTCAGACAATGAGGAGCAGCATGTGCGAGATGTAAGAGAGGTACTGAGCAAGCTGCGAGAAAACCGGCTGTGGGTGAAACTGGAGAAGTGTCAGTTTCATACCAAGGAGGTGGAATTCCTGGGGTACCGGTTGTCTGACAAGGGATTGGCCATGGATCCCAGCAAGGTTCAAGCGGTACTGGAATGGAAAACACCAAAGACCAAGAAGGACGTGCAAAGGTTCCTGGGCTTCGGAAACTTCTATAGGAAGTTCATCAAAAACTTTGCCCATTTAACAGCGCCCATCACGGATTGTCTTAGTAGCAAAAAGAAATTTGTTTGGACGGGAGAAGCGCAACAAGCGTTCGAACGCTTAAAGCAGGCGTTTGCGTCGGAAGAGCAACTCTTGCACGTGGATCTACAACAACCAATGAGAGTGGAGACTGACGCGTCAGACCGAGCGGTGGGGGCCGTTCTTCTCCAGCCGGGAAAAGATACGTCTGAATGGAGACCGTGTGCATTCTTCTCGCGGAAGTTGAACAAATCAGAGAGGAACTACACAGTGTACGACCGAGAACTGCTCGCCATTCATGAAGCATTCCGGAAATGGCGGCACTTGCTGATTGGGGCGCAGCACAAGGTTCAAGTCCGAACTGACCACAAAAATCTGGAATACTGGAGAAGAGCCCGAGTGCTGAACCAGAGACAAGTGAGATGGGCCCAGGAGTTCTCCAAATTCCACTTTGAGATTCGTTACGTGCCCGGCTCCGAGAACGTGAGGGCGGACGCTCTTTCCAGGAAACCTGAGTACTTAGAGGGGGAGGGAGCGCCTGAGGCAAGGCATGTAATCCCTGAAGACCGCTGGGTGTGTGGGGCGGCATTGGTGGGGCAGAGGGAACTGATAGAGGGTACGGAGAACGATGAATACGCCCAAGAGAAACTCAGAGAGCTCCGGAGGACAGAGGAGAACACAGGGGGGTTCAAAGAAAAGAACGGGGCGTTGTATTACAAAGGGGCACTGTACATACCCGACGGGGAACTGAGGGGCAGAGTACTCAAGCAGTTGCATGACAGCCCCACAGCGGGACATTTTGGACAGCACAAAACCATGTGGTTGGTTACCAGGGAGTTTTGGTGGCCCAAGGTGAGGGAGGACGTACGGGAATATGTCAGGGGTTGCGACAGGTGCCAGCGAGCGAAAGGAGAGAGGGTGGCGCCAGCGGGGCTATTACAACCCTTACCCACGCCCGAAAGGCCATGGGAGGCAGTATCCATAGATTTTATGACGGACCTGCCAAAATCCAAAGGCAAAACAGCTGTCATGGTGGTGGTCGATCAATTAACCAAGATGTGTCATTTTATAGCTTGTTCACATGCAGTCACAGCGGAGGAAACCGCCAAGTTGTTTGTAGAACATATTTTCAAGTTGCATGGCGCCCCCTTGAGGGTGGTCAGCGACAGAGGGAAACAATTTACTTCCAGGTTCTGGAGGAAACTTATGAGCTTACTGCACGTAGAACTCAATTTCTCAACTGCCCGGCACCCAGAAACCAATGGGCAAGCGGAAAGGGCAAATGGGGTTTTACAACAATACCTGAGGTGTTATGTAAAAGACAGAGAAAATGATTGGGTGGATAAGTTACCTCTAGCAGAATTTGCCTACAACAACGCGGAGAACGTGTCCACAGGGATGAGTCCCTTCCTGGCAAATTATGGGTGTCACCCCCGGGCATTCCCAGGAGAGGGAGGGGAGAGGTGGAGCGTGCCGGCGGCGGAATATTTCTTTGAAGAGATGGAGGTGATCCACAGTCAGCTTCAACTTAACTTAGAGAAAGCCAAGGAAGAATATAAGAAGCAAGCAGACAGAAATAGGAGGGAAGGTGAAACTATAAGGGTGGGGGACCGGCTGTGGTTGTCCACCCAAGGGCTACCGTTCAAGGGCGGGAGTAAGAAATTGAGGCCCAAAAGATTGGGACCCTTTGAGGTCATACAGCAGGTCAACCCAGTGGCATTCAAACTCAGGCTGCCCAGTCACATGAAATTACACCCAGTATTTCACAGGTCATTACTGTCGCCGTACCGAGAGGGACGCGAGTGGGGGGAGCGTGAGAGAGAGGCCACCCAAACGCCCGTGATAGAAGAGAGAGAGCGCGACATGAACGTGGCAGGAATCATTGATTCCAGGTGGAAGGGGAATCAGGTGGAATATCTGGTAGAATGGGAGGGGGAAGCAGAGTCGGAAAACACTTGGGTACCAGCAGAGGTAGTCAATGACGAGGTTTTAATAGAAACATTTCATCAGCGTTTCCCAAGAAAACCGCAACCCGTGGCTCGATTTAGAAGGGAACACTTTGGGACCACCGATGAGGAAGGAGAGTTTGAAGGGTTCCCAGAGTCAGGGGTGGGTGAAGAAGCCGACTCCGACGAAGAAGAGGAAGACGGGGAGAGAGACGGTACGCCGTGGCTGGAAGTGTTAGAATCCTCGGACGACGAGGAGAGTTCCTTCAGGGGCTTTCCGCCCTCACCGCCAGTGGGAGAGGAGGCGGGAGGGGGTGAAGGGGGCCCTGGGGGGGAGGTGGATGTCAGGGAACTGCCATCGGAGAGACAGGTGGTGGACAGGCTACAGGAGAATAGGAGAGAATCTGCAGTAGAAGAGGGAACCAGCAGGGGGAGTGCAGGAGTCACAGCGGAGGGGAGGCTCTGGGATGCTTCCAGTGAGAGTAGTGGAGAGGTAACGGGACCCCCGTTGGGAACGCCCACCCTTCGCCGGAAACTGTCACGCAGAGAGTCTCGAAAGCGCATGTCTGTCAAAGAGCTTTTATGTTGGCGTAAATTCCGTAGACGCCCACTGTCAGATTCTACCAGCGACTGACGGAGTCATGCTTTGGGGGCTCCGTTAGTGCATCGGTTTGGATGACCAGCCAAACCCCAGAGGGATCAAGCTTTTACGCACAAGCAGCTCACTATCCCATCACAGTGCTGGAGTGCTTGAACTTGTGTCACCAGGCATAACACTCAGGTCATCTTCAGAGGCCTGCCTGGTTGTGCTACAACCTGCATATGTCCATCTAGCGACAACTAGGAAGAGTGCCTTCTCTGCGGTGGCACCCATAGTCTGGAATGGCCTCCCCAACAAATAAGTAGCAGACCAATGCAATTATGGTGTTGGCACATGCTGAAGGCCTTTGCTAGTTCCTCATAAGAACATAAAAATAATCTGCTGGATCAGGCAATGGTCCATGCTAGTCCATAATCCTGTTATCACGGGGTCCAACCAGATGTCTGTGGGAAACCCTGCTATTATGAGTGTCAATGTATTTGGATTACTTGTTATATTTAGATTTTAGTTTTAATGCACATTGCTTTTTTACTGTAATATTTTATACTGTTATTTTGCATGCCTAGTGATGCTGGCACGACAAATGATACATACATACTTTAAACAAACACACTACTGCTTTCAAACACAAAGCAAAGGTAGCAAGGCATTCAGACCCACAAAGACTTTCAATCTTCTATCTTGAAACTTTTAAAATTGGGGACGCTTACAGATATGTCTTCACATAACTTTCATTTAGCAGAGAAACACATCTGCCAGAGTGACAGCTAAAATTCAAGGTTCTAGATTTGCAAAGTCTTTCCAGATCTTAGAATCATCACAGAAACATGCAACTCCCTAAAAGAACTCTAGTTTAATGTTACAGCTTGCAAAATGTAATGGCATTTCACTTAGGATTTGGTTATGCTAAATCTGTTCTATTGTATCTAGCAATTTTACATAGTATGCTTATAACCGAAGACAGGAGTGCCTGGCCTGCTCTGGTCCATGGGGTCACAAAGAGTTGGACACGACTAAGCGACTAAACAACAACAACAACAATGCTTATAATTGTCTCCTCCAGACAAAATACCTCGTCCAGACAAACCATTAGCCCGAGTTCAGAGAAAATGCTAAGCCAAACCATAGCTTGGCAAATAGAAGCCAAAGGACTGAGGGAGGAGCATAGCAGCTGCAATCTCCTCTCTGGGAGCCCTCATGCTTGTGCATTCACACTAAGCCACAGTTTGTCTTAGAATTATGTTTGAATCAGACAGCAGAAGTTTCCAGTGTGGCTCTGAGCCAGTATAGTGTAGTGGTTAGAGTGTTGGACTAGGGCCTGGGAGAGCTGAGTTCAAATCCCCACTTAGCCATGATGCTCCCTGTTTCTCAGCCTAACCTACCTGATAGGGTTGTTGTGAGAATAAAATGAGGCGAGAATGAGATATGTAAGCCTCCTTGAGCTTTTTGGAGAAAAGGTGGAATACAAATGTAAGAACGAATAAAATTAAAAATAATCTCTATAGGCCACGGGGCGGGGAAGCAGGAGACAAGACTTCAGGTCCATCAGAGGAAATAGATGGACATGGCCCGCTTCACCTTTTGCACGTTGCGCGGGGGGCAGATAATGTAAGGCTGGGTCAGAAGAGAGATCACTGCTAGGAATCTTTGGGATTTCTCCCCTCCCACAAGGCTCCTAGCACTTGCTATGGCGGGATCTCAGTTCCACTGCAGTGGGGGAATGAAGAGACAAGGCTATTCTCCCTGCAAGCTAAAGAGAAAAGGCTATCCACCCTGCAAGCTGCATTCCCAGTGAAATTTTGGCTGCCTTCACCTGTAATTACTTCCAAGAAGAACAAGAGACATATCTGCATGCTACGTAATTAAGTGAATGTCATTACAGCCTTCTGAATCTTTTAACTCTACTAAATGAAAACCAAAGTAAACAAAGCCTTAATGCTTAGGTAATGGCAAGCTCTTGGAATTTTTATGGGTGTTAGAATCATTGTGTTCATTAGTTTTATCTTAGGAATGTAGACTAAACTTCTACAAATTTGTTTTGCAAATCTATGAGTCTCTGGGTGTTGGCAGCTTCTGTGCCAGTTGTAGAGCAAGTGGTGAGACTGGGATTTATTTTGCTGTGTTTCCTGAGCCTTTTCTGATTTTCTTTATATGTTATCTTGTAGGTCCGTGCAGGTACCCGCAACAGTAAATCTCACTTTGCCAAGGCAAATGGTAATGGAAGCAAGATATGTGGAAGTATAGAAGAATGAAATATAAGCTTCTGTTTGCATTTCCTGGTAACTTCTTGTTATCACTGAATGGCTCTGGAGAATATCTCAGAAAATACTACCGTTATCAAAATTTCATTTCTTGATGAGCCTCTTACAAAGATCAGGAATGCTAGACTGTAGCAACCTGAAATGCAACTTGCCACCCTCTCAAAAATACTGTTTTCACCCAGTGGCAGCTGCTGCCTACTAGACTTGGTATAGCTGCCAGGTCACAGGGATATGGCCAATGAGATAATGGAGACATTGCCAAGTTGCTCTGGTTCCCCCCCCCCCTCCATCCTGCTCTCTTGCAAAAAACTGTACAACTACTTGGCACCTAAACTAAAAGGTATCTTACTTTGGTTCAGAAGACGTCTCTGCTGTCACAGTTGCTCCTCTGCTGGGAGAAAAGTTGTAGGGTCTCCACCTCTTCTGGTTCTCTCCCTATCTTCCTCCTTTGCAAAGAAACAGTGGCTCCTTAAACATTTCCATTTTATTAACACATAACAACTAATATAAGTGTTTTTCCTCAGTTCATGAGGACTGTAATCTCATCAACATTATCCCAAGGAAAATATATCAGTCTACTTAATTTGTATTTACTGTTCACTGGGACCAATACAGCAGCAAATACCTATACCATGTTAACCATGGGCTGCTTATTCCTTTATCTTCCTTGCAGATATTGTGTGGGCTGCAGGGCTTTGCTTACTCATTTACCACTGGTAGAAGTGGTAATGAGTTGCATGATAGCCACCTCTCCTGCTGTGAAATGGTGACTGCCATACTGTAGATCGGTGTAGGCAGAGAACTGGTCTACTGGTAGTTTTATGGGTGAGTGAAAGTAGTTTGGCAAGGATTTATGACTCCCAAATATTTAACAATAGCAACAACAAAATGAGTATCCCACCACCTAATAAAGTTTGGTGTAACAAGGAGCTGATTTTTCCTGTGAAAGGACTGTGAGCTCAGTTCAGTTCAGGTACTTAAATATATATATATATATATATATCAATCTCTGCACTCAGAAGCCACCATGCTCTTTAATTCTAAGTGTATGTTTTTTCAAATCTGGCTGTAGTTGGCAGCTCTCTGGGGTCTAATAAAACAAAAAGCAAATTCCACAAGCTTGAAGTCTGCCTCTCCATGCTCTGGATACTGGAGTGAAAGTGGTAAAAGGGATAAGAAGCCTCATTGGAAGGAACTATATATTGTTGGAATAAGCTAGAACTGGTGTGACGGCACAAAAAACCTTCTAGGGCACAAAGCCTCTAGGGCACCACCAGTATTTCTAGGTTCTGCGCTTTGCAGTTTAAGAATTACATTCCAGTTTTTTCTTGCAGTGTTACACATATCTTAGCATTCCAAAAGATCCTGAGGCTGGAGTGGTGCGCTTTTGTGGGGAAATCAACATGGGTTGCACTAACATGGTGGCAAGCAAGATGCCACTGGTGCTGTACATCTTATGGGAAACTACGTTAATTAACTTTGGAGGGTTCTGGTTAACATCTCTTGAGTAGCAAATCCAGGGCACAACACTTGTAACATGTGAAGGAGAGAGAGCGAGGAGACCATCCCATGAAATCCTGAAGCCTATTATGCCTGGCTTAACCACATTATAGCCAAATCATACCCTTCTGTAACCTCCTTAAAAACAGTAACTGAGAGTTATTGAGCATTGGCGTGTTGGCAGAGGCGGCTTTGGGTGTAAATGTAAACAGCACAGATATGACGCCATGATTCCAAAACAGGGAAATTCCTGCTTGTGGACTTCCCATGGGCATCTGGTTGGTCACTTGGAGAACTGGGCTAGATGGACCATTGGCCTGATCCAGTGGCTCTTCTTATGTCCTTATAAAAGACAGAACATAGGTCCATCTACCTCAGTACTGTACACTGTCCGTCAGCTGCTCTATAGGGTTTCAGCCAGGGGACACTCCCAGTCCTACCTGCCAAGGATTGAACCTGCATCGAAAGCCAGTCGCTCCACTCCCTACTGCTGTAAACCACCCTTGCAATCTTCAGATGAAGGGCAGTATAAAAATGTGATTAATAATAATAATAATAATAGTAATATTAATTATAATAATGCCACTGAGCAAGGGCTCTTCCCTGAGAGCCTCTCAAGACAGGAGCCATTCACCATGGCCAGGCCTTGTTTTTCTTCTTCAATCTCTGCTGAGGAGTGCTGTTGTTTTTGCGTTGGGAGGAGCTTTCTGAAATGCCTTTAGGCAGCGCGCCTTGCCAGAATCCAGAAGAGAGAGGAAAAGGGGTCCCAGATTATACCATTAACTGGGGTGGGGGGAGATGCGCTTCAGAGACCACCTCTCGTTGCCTCTTTCCCTCCCTGCCCACCTCAGCCACGAGGCCGCTCTCCCCTCGCATTCCGCCGCTCTGATTGCTGCTCGCTGCTCCAGGTACCTCCCCCTCTTCGCCTTTTGTCTTAGTGTCAGGCAGCAGCCCAGTTTCCTGTTGATACCGGAATGTTGTGAATGGGCAGGGAAACGCCACCTTCTCCTACTTCCCTCTGCCTTTCTCTTTCTCTCCCGGCCGCCACAGCTGGGAGAGCCTCTCTTGGCGAGCGCCTTCCCAGCTCCTGCCATTCCCTAGCCGAGACCAGAAAGAGAGCGAGGCCTTCGCAGCCTCCCCGAGAGCGCGCTTGAAACTTTCGAGGAAGGAGGAAAGCAAGAAGCAGCGGCGGCGCAGGAGGGACGCTTTGCCTCCTCTCCAGGCTGCGGGCGGCGGGAGCGGCAGGTGCAGGCGCAAGGGCAGCTCCAAGCCACGCCATGGAGGAGCAGAGGGAAGCCTGAGAAAGGGGTCCTCTTCCTCCCTGTCGTCGATGGCTGAAGCCTGGAGGCTGGAAGAAGAAGAGGAGGAGCTGAAAGAGCTCGGCAGAAGGCACAGGAGACCCAGCTTGAACCCAGCAACAGGTAGGCGCGAGAGGGCAGGGAGAGGGGCCCGAGGGGCTGGGGTCCGAAGTGGGGAAGGGAGGCACGTGCTGCAGGGGTGGGGGGAGAATTCAGCGCCCATATATATATATATATATATATATATATATATATATATATTCAGGAGTTAGGTTCATGCACTTCAAAGAGCTGTAGATTTTACTTCGATGCCCGTTTTTAGGGTTTTTTTATTGTCTCTGGTTGCCTTTCCCGACAAGCAACTCCACATGCTTAAGTCTCTTTCTCTGGGAACTGAAGTGATTGCAATGTGATATAGCAAGGGGTTGAGGGACAGTCAAGGTGTCTCTGGTGGTAGGCTCAAGCATCCTTTCTGATTCTGCCCTCCTGTTTCTGAATGTCCATTTAGTGCAGAACACACTGGTGGTCATGTGGGCCTGGCCCTCAAATCCAGTCAAGACATGGGCTGTTACGTTGCACCTTAGCCGTGCCCCAGTAGCATAGAGTTTGGACTCTGTCAAAAAGGGAGTGCACCCCATTTCTCAGTCTATGCAGCGGTTTGACCTAGGGATTGGTTTGAAAACACTGCCTTCCCTGTGGTGCCCTCCAAATGTTTTAGAAGGACAGACATCAGCTTCAAGCAGAATGGTCAGGCGTAATGGGAGTTATAGTCCAAAATATCTGGAGGCTCCATTTGGGGAAGGCTGCTGTAATAGATATGCATAAGTCTTGTGGATGGGCTCAGTATTCGACTGTGGTGTTGCAAGCAACCGAAGGTTATGATGTCTGGGTCAGGGAATATCCTTCCCAGTTGGCTGCTAAAGAAAGGGGGGGGGGACGTTATTGGGTCTTCATGGAAGAACATTCTGGAACCACTTATAATCTTATCTCATGGTGAGTCAGATGTAGTCACTCATGGTTCAGTGAAAGGATCATATTCCAATACATTTTTTCTTCCTGGTTGGTGTAGTCTACTGTAAACTTGAACATTCCCTTTAGTTCTTTAGAATTCTGAACATTAACTTAAGGCACATCCAATGTATCTCTGGTAGTCAACATTGCTAAGTTTTTTACCAAAGATTTTTGTCCTTAACTATTTCTCTGTTTTAAGACCAGAATGTAGATCTTATGTGAAATAAGTATTCCTCCTAAACTTAGCAGGAGAACACTTAGTGATATAGCACATGTTTTGCATGCAGAGAATTTCAGATTCAGTCCCTGGGATGCAGGTCGGGCTAGGAATCTCCCCTGTCTGAAACTCTGCAGAGCCACTGCCACTCGGTATAGAGAGTAATGAGCTAGATGCGCCATTGGTGTATTTGTGTAAGCTTTCTATGTAACTGCATGCCTGAGCCAAGCCACACATAAAAGGAGAGGGAACACTGAAGGGTCATCTACTTTGCAATTTGGCATACTTCAAGGTTTCCACCTTGTTGACTTTGGACTGCTAACTTTGCTGACTTCCCAGAATTATCAGTAGTTTCTGTGTTTGAACAGTGGTAGACTATTCCATACCCAAAAGGTGTTACTGTAGTTTCTTTCCTCACCTCTTTGGCAGGGAACTTCCTTGTCTGATACCCTCAGAGGTATTTAAGAAACTTTCACTGATAGTTATACAGTTGTGGATTCTTATTAAGCTGGAGCAGCGTAGTTGCAGAAATGCATGCTATGGACTGCAGACTTGTAAACAGATTGACAGATTCCTACACACACACACACACACAGAGAGAGAGAGAGAGAGAGAGAGAGAGAGACCTGTCCATTCACTGGCTAGAAGACTGACTTGGGATCTTTTGTGTTTATGGTGGATCACAGGCAGAATCTATTTTATGCTCTTGTTGCCTAATTAAACAGCTGCATTTGGAGCATTTTGCTGGAGCCACTTTGGGCTCTGTGTTGTAGAAGGGCAAATGCAACTTCAGCAAACAAACAGTTTTAATTAATAAGCCTTCTACCCATACAATTTACTTTCAGCAGTGGAATCATGTTCCATCCAGACCATTCTCTGGGTTATTAGTGGCATGCCTTGAGGAAACAAAGTCAAGAATCTGTGCTAGAAAAACGTACAATCCAGGAGCTACCTGTAAGTATCAGGTGGTCAGGGACTCATGCCACTATCAGTAATAAGTGAAGAGTCAACTGGCAAGGAAGCAGGCCATGAGTAACCGCTAGACATTAATCTAAAACAGAACTACAGTATGTGTAATGCATGGCTGGGAAAACTCAGGCCAAAGGCAGTTTTTGAGGCTGCTCTTCCAGATCCTCAGGACTTTCTTCAGACCACTCCCCAGGTCACACACCCTTTTCCCAGACCACAACCCACACCGGACTCGACAGTGGAATTTGCTGCCAAGGAGTGTGGTGGAGTCTCCTTCTTTGGAGGTCTTTAAGCAGAGGCTTGACAACCATATGTCAGGAGTGCTCTGATGGTGTTTCCTGCTTGGCAGGGGGTTGGACTCGATGGCCCTTGTGGTCTCTTCCAACTCTATGATTCTATGATTCTATTCTATGATTCCATGTCCCTTCCCAGTAAATTTACCTAGGTGGAATGTGTCCTTGAACTGTGATACCGCCTCTTGCTTGCCTAGATGGATTGTGTATGTGTGTAAACCTCTGGCTTTTTGCATGGCCTACTTTAAGAGTCATGTTCATTGCTGTCTCAGTCTTCCCTCTGGCCCTGTCCACCACTGACATGTGGCCTCCTGAAGATTGTGAGGAAATGTGGCTCTCAAGCTGGAAAAAAGTTCCTCATGCCTCAAGTAAAGCTGCCCCATGCTGTTTGTGCAGATGTTCCAGGAGCCCTTTGCCCTCAGTTCCACAGAAAATTTCCTCAGCATGATACTAACTGCCTGAATGTGTGCAGAATCGTTGCCTAAATGCTTGTAGTCCTAAGCATACTTACTAAGGAGCAATTCATTTTGGCCTAGTATTTATTTATGAGTAAACAGTCTTAGGATTTTGAAGTTAACTGTGTGGATGGATGCATCTGTCGTTTGTTTAATGTCCTGGATTTAGCTCTGGCCTTGTGGTGTCTATGAATGTTGCAAAACAGGCACTTGCTGTACTTATAAACCCCCTGTTTATGTTATGCTGTTCTTTTAAAAAAGTTAAGGCTGTTCTTTTAAAAAAGTAATTCTTTATAAACTCATCAGTCACCTTTCTGTCGTTCAGTTTTGTAAGGGCTAGAAAACTGGCAAAATAATTTGTGTCCAATTTCCTCTAAAGCAACATTCCGTTCATAGAAGTATTATTTAATCTTAGCTCCCACATTAAACTTGTTCTAACTTGATTTCTAAAATGCTAGCTGGGTTTTGGACAGCAAAACAAGGTTGTATCAGAGAGATTAACTCACCAGTCAAAATATAATCAGAGAAATTACACAGGTGAAGGTACCGTATTTTTCGCCCTATAGGGCGCACCAGCCGATAGGACGCACCTCATTTTTTGCGGGGGAAATGAATAAAAAAAATTATTCCCCCCCCCCTCAGCCGCGGGGCTGGGGCTGGGGCTGGGGCCAAGGGAAGCCCAAGCTTCCCCTGACCCCAGCCCCCAGAACAGGCTGCTATCCGCAAGCCTTGCGAGCCCGGCGGCAACTCCCGCCGGGCTCGCAAGGCTTGCGGACACCTGCGCGAAGCACGGGGCACCCTTCGGGCTGCAGGCTGCTGCCCGCAAGCCTTGCGAGCCCGTGGGAACTCCCGCCGAGCACGCAAGGCCTGCGGATAGCTTCCTGAAGCCTGGAGAGCGAGAGGTGTCGGTACACACCGACGCCTCTCGCTCTCCAGGCTTCAGCGAAAGCCTGCATTCGCCCCATAGGACGCACACACATTTCCCCTTCATTTTTGGAGGGGAAAAAGTGCGTCCTATAGGGCGAAAAATACGGTAAGTTGGCTGAAGTGAAATGAGAGTTGGAATAGAATACAATTTTTAGAAGCAATTTTGCTCTCTGTTTTAAGCTACTTGGTAGTGTATTATTCTAAGAAGAATCCTGATTTCTAGATATATGTATTTGGGAGGTGCTAGGTTGTATCTCTTCACTCACACTTATTTAAAATACACATACTGTATATGTGGAATGTTTTGCTCTTTTTTCCTTTCCTTTACACAGACTTTCCTTCTGTGAATAAATATAGCAGGGGCCAATGTTGATGCCTCCCGGTCTCCAATTGATGGGGGCTACTGGAGAGCAAACCCATGCCATTTTGTGGTTCTGCCTCATTTTATGGCCACCTTTTTGTTTTACTTCACATTCCATGGCAGCCATTTTGTGACTAGAGCCTTCATCACTTTATCAAAACTCTAAATGTGCCCACTGGCCAAAAAAAGATGGCACCTCTTCTCTGGAGCACCAGAACCTTCTTCTACCAAAGGAATAGGGCAAGGTATTTTGCCAAATAATTTATTTGGGGTGGATTTTCCTTCTGCTTGGGATATGGCTGATCACAAATCAGACAATGATTAGAGACTGTGTGTAGTGTGTTGTTGTTGTTGTTGTTGTTGTTGTTACATCTTCACCTGCAGCATGTGACTGAGCCATTTGGATTTGTTCTGCAGCAGTAATAAAAAAAAAGATAGGATCAGAGAGTTGCAGAATACATGATGCACCCCACCTTCTTTGCTGCTTTGTAACTACCTTTCTGCATTGCACATGCTCCTTTCTCTTAACATTTATGTGATCCAGATTGTATGGGTTGATTTGTGAGGGGTTGCTTGGTAGATAACCTTCCTTTTAGGCAGAGGATTAGATTATGTGTGCCTTTGATCCCTTTCAGTTCTTCGATTTTATGATCCACAGTTCTCTTGGGTAGCAGTGATTATACATATGTACTGAATACCTGGCTGCATCTAAGCTAAAAGAATTGTACTTGTGAGTCCGCTCCAGAATCCAAGGAAGTCAGTAGGAAGAATCCATTGAAGTCAACTGGCTGCAGACCAAGCACTGCTGGAATAAATTAAGGATGGTAACAGAGGCTCTTTTGCTGTTATCTGTTGCAGCTTGTCCTTGGAAATGAACCAACATCACTAAGCATAAAGTGTGTTTTTATTTTACAGAAAAGCACTTGTCTGCTGACATTTGTACCAGGACGCAAATGGAACCATAAAAGTTGCATTTTTCAAGCATCTGTAAAAAAAAATAAAAAATTGTGCTGAAAAATGAAATATTATTTTCTTTTTTAAAAAAGGTTTAAAGCTTATTAACTAGGAGAAAGCTATCTTTTTAAGAAAAGAAAAGAAAAGAAAAGAAAAGAAAAGAAAAGAAAAGAAAAGAAAAGAAAAGAAAAGAAAAGAAAATCCAAGTTGGCCTCTCCTATATATAATGAAAAGTATCTTGTTTATCTGGGCAGAGTCAAATGAGTTTGTCAGGTTGCCCTTTTGGAAAATGTTGGACTATAAGGAGTACAACCGTGCTCCAGATAAAGTCTTGCTCACTCCACATGCGCACACCAATAATTTACATTAGAACGCTCTTGCATCTGTCCACAACAAGTTATTTTAATGCTGAAAAGATAGCATGGAGTATTGAGAACAAGGTCTATTGACGTATATTCACAAACAGATGCTGCAATACGAATAAAGGAGATATGAACAGTGGTGTAGCATGGGTTGCATTCAACTGCCTAACGTTGTCTGCATCACCCAGGAGATCACAGCTGCAGAGATAAGAAAAGAGTTGTTCCGTTGTCTGGAGAGGTTACTTCCTAGATTGCATGAATAAGCCGTTTTCAATGGAGCCTAGAGACGGAAGTGCACAGCTGTATTGCACCCCTAAGAATTTTGTCCCCGGGGCAACCGCCACTGTGGCTCCCCCACATGCTACATCCCTGGATATAAAAGCTCATGAAAATGTGCAGTAAAGGTGTTGGTTTACTTAGAATTAATTCTTCTTCTTCCTCCCTCTTCTGAAGCAAGCCATTGGGTCTTGTGCAGGTATTGGTCATGATCTAACACTAACCAGGGCTTTCCTTCAACTGGGATCTCTGACCCTTGGACAGGCATTCAGCCAAACATGTAAATACAAGGGCCAGCAACCTTTTTCAGCCATGGGCCGGTCCACCGTCCCTCAGACCATGTGGGGGGCCGGACTATATTTTTTGGGAAGGGAATGAATGAATTCCTATGCCCCACAAATAACCCAGAGATGCATTTTAAATAAGAGGACACATTCTACTCATGTAAAAACATGCTGATTCCCGGACCGTCCACAGACCAGACTTAGAAGGCGATTGGGCCGCATCTGGCCCCTAGGCCTTAGGTTGCCTACCCCTGACTTATAGTGTTCTTAGTTCCAACCTTTACCTTCCCTCCTAGAACTGGGACTCCTAAGCATGTTCAGCTGAATGTGCTTAGAACCTTCCTTGCAATCTGGAACCTTGAGTAGGGACCCATTGTGCATGGAACCATGCCAATTGCACTGTTTGTGCCCTCATGCATTTGGCTGAACACCTGATATCTATTCCAATCTAGCCCCTTCATATTTAAAATCAGTTTGGGGAAGTTCATCCATGATATGGAAGAGGCTGATAGGAGCAAGCATTCAATAGTGCATTTTAAGCCTGATCACCATGTGTATTAGATTCGGAATTTTTCTAGTTTCTGAGCTGGTTCAATCTTTGGTACATCACTTAGAGGTGCATTACTTACGACAATCAGCTAAATGTGTGAACTGCTTTTCTTGAAAAGCACTGTGTGTTATATACTATGAAGTGATATGTTGGCCTTTTTCAACATGCAAGTTGAAGTTGCTGTCATTGTGTGTAATACTACATAAACTTGGTGTTTCTCTTCCAGCCCCCCTCCCACATCAACTGCTCCATCATCACCTGCCTCTTGACAGGAGGTTTCAAGAAAGTAAATTATGGGATGTTTCCTGGTTAAAAACATAGGGTGGATTCCTCTGCCCTTTCTGCCTGCTCCATGGTTTAGTTGCCAGTTAGCAGCTCAACAGAGCATGTTTTATGCCACTTTAGGAGAAGTCTTGTTAAATAGTTTATTTCAAAGCCTCAGATTGCTTGCTTTTTATAAACCCTTTAAGTGTGTGAACCTTCCCTGTTAATGCATGTTCATTTGAGATAGGTGGGAGATTAAGGCTCCCTCATAGCAAAAGCATAATGAATAAAAGGCTGTTCAAATAACTGTGCATTGTGGGCTTGTGCAGCAGCTTTTTCAAAGATCCCAACATTTTTAGTTAGACTTCTTTATTTCTCCCTGCAGAAAGAAGTCTGCGATTATTATTTCAGTATCTAAGTTTGCATACCTCTCTCTCTCTCTTTCTCTGTTTTTCTGAAATATTTAAAAAGTATGTTTACATTTCTGAAGTTCTCTTGTGGTCAGGAAGATCAATTTCAATGTTTTATATAGGCCTTTACAATTCACATTCCCGTAAATTCACTTGAAAACTGGTAAGTTAATGTGTTAGGTGCAGGTTTCTAATGTTTCTTTCACAGTGGATGGTATCCATTGTGTTGGTAAGTGGAAAATCTTAGGATGTCAGCAAAAAAATGCACTATAGCTCTATTGCAGTTAAAGATGAATTTTAATACAATTTATTGCAGATGTAGTCCATTATTTTTTTTTTTTACGATAGTAAGTCAGTGATTCTGAAAAGTAGAAAATTAAGGCATTTGTGTGGTTGTCTTCAGGGAGTTCCATTACTGATTGCTGGAAAAAACAGGCTGGTGTTATATTATTCACTTCACAACTTAATCCTCTAGAAATATGGCAGACTATTGTAGCATTTGAACAGATGTAACAGCAGGTTTGTTTTTGTTTTGAATTTGCATGCTTGTTAAGTATGGCCTATGGAATTGTAACATAGGCTGAAAAAAGAAAAGCTGTTAACAGAACACTTTCCTAGCTTTTCCCCTTCTTGGCAAGATTGTAGCTTTACTGCTGCCATTATTGGCCTCTTTCACACATAAAGTAAAGTCAATATTTCACTGCAAATGTACTGATCTTGTCCACTTTGCTCCTCCTTGCTTACACTGAGAACAAACAACAACAACACCTGGCTTAGTTTAATGTCCAAACTACAGTTTGTGGTTTGTTTCACTCTCCAAAAACCACAATAGTTGCTTATTCTCGTTCACTGGAGCAAAACAAACCATAACCTGTGGCCTGGGTGTAATCCTGAAGAAAGGATCATGAGCTTTCCCACCCCTAAACTATGGTTTACTATTATGTGACAAATGGGCCATAGTGACTGTGGACTAATTCGCAAGATGCCTGGTGTGGGTGGCACTTTCCATTGTACTCATCACAAAGGAATGCCAACTAATGTAGCTATGTAATACCATTGCCCATTTTGTCATGGTAAATAACACTATTGGTCAGCAGCCATACTGAAGCAGCTGTTCAGATATTCTGTGGAGGAGGCCTACGGAATGCCTGTTTGGGACTTTTAAAGGAATGCCATACTTTTCTTTGGTTTCCTGACGGGTAGGTTGCCAGCTTCTTGGAGGCAAAATAATTAGTAAACAATGGGCCTTGTTAGAGGGAGCTGTCGCCATTCATTTAATTAAAGCGTCAAATTCAACGATATAAGCTATGCTAAAGGTCAGTGTTGGATAGTTTTCTTGCTTTTGATATATTTGGTAGAACATTTTCAGCAGTTCTGAGATAATGAGCAGTTTGTAATCCACAGCTCTGTGCTGCTTCATTCTTATTAATTCAAGGGGAAACAGCAGTTGGTGCACCATGCTAATAATTGTTCTAAAGCTATCCTTTTATGCTCCTTCACCGTATTGTAGAATTTATTAGGAGGAAACTGAAGTCAATTGTGAACATTTCAAATATGCAGACTCACTTAATATTGCATCTTAACTCCCTTATCCCCCACCACCCAATATTCAAATAACTGTTGTAATAGAGTGCAGGAGTATAATTGGTTTAGCTTAATCGGCAACCTGTGAGGTACTGTAGCTCAGTGATGTAACTCTAGCACAAGTCCTGCATATGGACAGTCCAGGTCCTGCAAAAACATTTAAGGTAGCAAACCTTGGAAAGATCCCGATCTGAGACCTTGGAACTAGAGCAGTTCCCCTATGATGAAAATTTACAACATTTTGGGCTTTTTAGTCTGGAATAGAGGAGGGATGTGAGTTATATAAAAGTATGAATGGTCTCATCTAATGAAACTTGAACAAAAGGACAGATGAAAGGAACAACATCTTCACACACCGGGTAGTTAAGCTGTGGAATTTGCTGCCACATGGTATAACGATGGGCACAAACATGGATGGCTTTAAGAGGGGTTTAGAGAAATTCATGGAGGATAAGACTGTCAATTGCTGCAAGTCAGTATACTTCAGAGTATACCTTCAGAGGCAGTATACCTCTGAATACCAGTTGCTGGGGAACATAAGTGGGGAGAATGCTGTTGCCCGTGGCTGTGGGCCTTCCTTGTGCATCTGGTTGTACATTCTGAGAACAGGAAGCTGAAATAATGGGCCTTTGGTCTGGTACAGCAAAGCTCTTCTTATATTCTTATGCTGCCAGTCAGCTGTCTACTCTTAGGCAATATTCAATGGGACTTACTTCTGAGTGGAAATGTATAGCACTGTGGAACCATGAAGTCCCCAATCCAAGTCATGGTTGTGCTATAAATTCACCAGGTGAACATAGGCACACTATCCTCTCTGTCTCCAAATCCCAATTCCCTGCCGCCAATAATAGCACAATATCATATGTGTGGCAAAATTTCCATATCTTACAACCACTATGTAATTAAATGCTACGCCTGAAGTTTCCCCACCCTGAATTTAGAGTGCTGTCTGCACTATTAACTATGATGCTGTCACTCCCTGACTGTGCTGCATTTTTCAGCAGAGTAACCCAGTCCCTGATAGTGGTCCATCCAGGTACAGTGGTACCTCAGATTAAGTACTTAATTCGTTCTTAACCTGAAACGGTTCTTAACCTGAAGCACCACTTTAGCTAATGGGGCCTCCTGATGCCGCCGCACCACCACCACACTATTTCTGTTCTCATCCTGATGCAAAGTTCTTAACCCGAGGTACTATTTCTGGGTTAGCAGTGTCTGTAACCTGAAGCATCTGTAACCTGAGCTACCACTGTATTAAGGGGCTACGCAGGAGAAGATGCATTTGGTGCCCTTTAAGGGGGGGAAAGATGGGGTCATGCTGCCCTCACAGGGCCAGTGCTGTATGGGTGGGATCTAATTCGTCTTCACAGCACTGTTGCACCAGCAGAGACATCCAAAGTGTGGAAGTGTGGAAGTCAATTATTTCTTGAAACAAGCTGTGTTGTGCTGCTGTCTGCTTCCCTGCAACATCTTGTTTCTTCACTGGGTGGACTGAACTAATCCTTGCTTGCAGTGAAGCAAGATGATTGAGGGATGTGCCCTGGGCTTGCATGAGCTGTGTGTTTGGAAGAAGTAGATCTCGTCTCCAAAATCAGCCTTATGCAGATCTGTTCATACAGTGCCAAAATGTAACCTATGTCCAGTTTTAGCAGGGTATGTTTTCAGTTGTTTCCTGAAAAGGAACTGTTTTCATGTGATAACTGATTCAAGCCACTGTGTCCTGTAGGGTATACAGTTGTTAAGGTGGGGGGGGGGGGGAGGAGAGAGAGAGTTTGCAAACATGTTATGACAAAGCCTGGTTAAAGTACAGTGTACACAGCATGGTATCAGAAGCATTAGGGAAGTATGCTATAATGTTCCCTTCAGGGCAGGTTTTACACAGGGTTGCCAAGTAACTAATCCTGCCCACTGTTCAGATTAAGATTTTGCAAAACCCCTGTTGGTACACAGCTTTCCAGTACGGTTTTGCTCTTGCAGTATACAAAAACTTACATTTCCCTCTCCTCCACATTAAGTTTTTAAAATGAAAATATTGTTACATACTAATCACCGTAAAACGAAATGTGTAGATGAGCTATACAATTAGGATGCAGTTTATTCCAGTTAATGTTGTGTATAATCTATTTATTATTTATTTCTCATAATTGCACCGTCTTGCAGTTTGTTATATTTAGGCTTGTCCACTTCCATAACCAAACAGAAATAACTGGTGTCCGAGTTTCTTTTCTGTAAGTAAATTAAGCAATCACTCTTAGGTTGCAGCAAGCCACTTTAAAGAGGCACTATAACACATACTTACTCACTGGGGACTAAATGGGATTCATTTGTGAGTAAACATGCATAGGATTGCTCAGAACAGAAATTTCTGAAGGATCCAATGTAGTTTAAACAATGGGCCAGATCCAGAGAACCACATGCTATCCCATCCACTTCTCCCCACTGAGGCCCCACCCCACCTGAAAAGCCTCATTGGAAGGTCAAATGAAACATAAGATGGTGCATTGGTACCGTATATCCTCAAATATAAGCTGACTTTTTCAGCATATTTTTTTATGCTGAAAAAGCCTGCCTCGGCTTATACTCGAGTGAGGCGGGCGGCTGCAGAGGAGCCCTTTCTCGACGCTCGTCCCTCCGCCCACCTCTCGCAAGGGCAGGCACTGGAGCTGCGGCTGGCAGAGGCGCTGCGCTGTGCCTCTCCCAACCGGGCTCCTATGCCTGCTCTTGCGAGCTGCTCTACACGAGCGGCTGCTCCTTCCTCCTCCACCGCCTTTTCCGCTGTCGGCGGCAGCGGAGGAGGAGCGAGCAGCCCGAAAGCAGCCTTTTCGGGCTGCTTGTTCTTCCTCCTCCGCTGCCACCACCACCAGGTTTGCGGCTTATACTCGAGTCAATAAGTTTTCCCAGTTTTATGTCCTAAAATTAGGTGCCTCGGCTTATATTCGGGTTGGCTTATACTCAAGTATATACAGTAACTACAGTGGTACCTCTGGTTACGTACTTAATTCGTTCTGGAGGTCTGTTCTTAACCTGAACTGTTCTTAACCTGAAGCACCACTTTAGCTAATGGGGCCTCCTGCTGCTGCTGCTGCACCGCCGGAGCACGATTTCTGTTCTCATCCTGAATCAAAGTTCTTAACCCGAGGTACTATTTCTGGGTTAGCGGAGTCTGTAACCTGAAGCGTATGTAACCCGAGGTACCACTGTACTGGTGGAAGGAGTAATTGACCAACATCACAGTAGAGGAACCTTGCATGAACAGCAATATAAAGACATAGAAAGCTGAGCCAGACCACTGTTTTGTCTGGCTCAGCCTATGATAACTTTCCAGAATTTCAGACAATAATCTCTCCTGGTCCATCCTGGATGTGCCAGTGATTGAAGGTGGGACCTTCTGCATGCAAAGCTGTTGCACTACCACTGAGCTGCAGCCCAAACTTCTCCTACAAACTTCTCCCATCCTTTTGGACAATTTCCCACTGCCACTTACGTTACCAATGTCTCATCCTGCACTGTTCAGGAGCATCAACCAACCTGCCAAAAATGAGTTTCAAGGGGCTGGAAACTTAGCTTTCCCCACCTGCTTTATAGTTCTCATCACTGGACCAATTATTGAAAACGCTAGGGAAACAATGGATCATACTTGTACAGAACAACCTTATGCATGTTTCCTTGTAGAAAATCCTATTTAGATCCCAAGTAAGTGTGCATTGGCTTGCAGCTTTAAGCAGCACGCTACAGGCCAAACTATGTATATATGGTATTCAGTAATTTCTTTACAGAAAGTAAAATTAATTATTTTAATAAGATACTAGAAATAAATGTCGAACTTCCTTCTGCTTCAGGTTCTCTGGATCCAGCCCAATGTCAACAACAAAATGGACTTTGTAGTGAGCTGGCCTTGGAGTTTTATGAACTGAATGTTAACGTACAATAACATAACTACTGGGGTCTGCTTTGTAGGTTGGCACCAGCCCCATCAATTTGCACAGGGAGAGTATTTTGTCTTTTATTAACTGTGTAGTCATTGTTTATATGCTCCATTTTTAAAAAAAGTACTCAAAGAGGTGTACAAAAAAAAGTATAAGTACAATAATAACTTACTACTTAATAAACTTTAGCATATTGGTACAGCACTAACAGCTCGACAATTAATTTAAAACCTGTCAAAAATTAAGTGAGCGTAAACTTTACCAAATGGCTGTTTAATTTCCAAAGCTGTCTTAAAACTAATGACAGCAGTAGCCAGCAACCCACCCATTTTATATACCTAGACCATAGGTAGGCAAACTAAGGCCTGGGGGCCAGATCTGGCCCAATCACCTTATAAATCTGGCCTGTAGACGGTTTGGGAATCAGCATGCTTTTACATGAGTTGAATGTGTCCTTTTATTTAAAATGCATCTCTGGGTTATTTGTGGGGACTGCCTGGTGTTTTTACATTAGTAGAATATGTGCTTTTATTTAAAATGTGTCTCTGGGTTATTTGTGGGGCATAGGATTTCGTTCATTTATTCCCCCCAAAAATATAGTCCGGCCCCCCACAAGGTCTGAGGGACAGTGGACCGGCCCCCTGCTGAAAAAGTTTGCTGACCCCTGACCTAGACTCAAAAGTCCAGAACCCCCCTCACAGTACTTCTGGCAGCTGTTCCCTTATCAAGGCTCCTGTAACAGGTGGATGAGGCATGACAGGTGTAAGCAGCCGTTCCCTGCCCCCGCCCTGTAAGGTATGTGTCAGGGGCTGGCAGGGCACTGACAAGTGTGCACCAGGAGAAGGGGGGCTGGAGTCTGACTTGGGAGACGAGGGCAGTGATCTGTGGGGGCCTGCACAAGCCAAGATGCAGGAATCAGAGGCAGGGGAAGCTTCAGAGCTGGGGGAAGAGGAGGAAAAGGCAGGCCAGGCAAGTAAAGGACCGGGCAAGTAAAGGACCCCACTGTCTCTTCAAACCAGGAGAGAATTGAAGCAAGAAGATCAGAAGCAGCTTCCATTCAGGTGTAGTCTCCAACAGTGTACAACATATAATCGTTTGCTAGGAATGGAAAGATAACATGTGGTATTCTCTGCCAGAACTTACTGGCATACTGCTAAGATTGGCACATGCCCAATAGAAAATCCTGAAGAATGTTTGCATACCGTTGAGAGATTGTTGTAGTAGTAGTAGTAGTAGTGGTGTATTGGGATGTGGGTGGCGCTGTGGGTTAAACCACAGAGCCTAGGACTTGCTGATCAGAAGGTCAGTGGTTCGAATCCCCGCGACGGGGTGAGCTCCCGTTGCTCGGTCCCTGCTCCTGCCAACCTAGCAGTTCGAAAGCACGTCAAAGTGCAAGTAGATAAATAGGTACCGCTCTGGCGGGAAGGTAAACGGCGTTTCTGTGAGCTGCTCTGGTTCGCAGAAGCGGCTTAGTCATGCTGGCCACATGACCCGGAAGCTGTATGCCGGCTCCCTCGGCCAATAAAGCGAGATGAGCACCACAACCCTAGAGTCATCCACGACTGGACCTAATGGTCAGGGGTCCCTTTACCTTTACCTTATCACCTCCATTGATGTGAAAAATGCCAACAAGAAGCTGTTTGCAAAGTTGAACGTGGCATGGTGGTTCCACTAATGGATGCTGTTGTTAAGCAGCATTTAAAGAGAGTAACCTATGAGAGGCTGGTCACACCTGGGGCTAGACAGTGCTTCCTTCATTCTCCAACACACTGGGTCTGCACTCGGATTATGGGCTTTATAGAAATCAGTCCCTGAGGTTTCTCAGATTTGCCATGAGCTGCCCTCTTGTGGCCACACAAAAGGCTTTCAGAAGTGCTGCAAGTTGGGGGGTGGGGACTGGCAGAGATTTCAATGCACAGCTCAGCTCCCTTGTGAGGGGAAATGGTCCGGCAATTAAGTTCAGTAACCTGAAAACATTCAGCATAGATGCTTATTAAATTAAAATCTAATGTCGCCTTTTAAATGCCAAAGTTTTACTTTATTTTTATGAACCTGTGCAGAATTATATATCCAGTTAACATAGACATGCTATTGCGATCAAATTTTGCAAATGACTATTGTTTGGTTGTTCAAAGATACCTTGGTGTGTTTTAACTATTTCAGGAACTGTGGTCATATAATTTTGCTTCGAACTTGAGTCAGCATGTGATATACCACACTCAGAGAGAGAAAATTATTTCAGTTGGCTGCACATGTTGCTGTTGGCATCCGTCTGTCTCGAGAGACAATGGAGTAAGCCTCCAGGGGTGAAGTGAAAATGCTGGGTTACAGGGTGCAAGCCTGGGCAGTGTGTATGAAGGTCCTGGGCTGACCAGACAAGATCACCTGCATTCAGTCTCACTGATGTCGTCCAAAGGAAAGCAGAGCAACACGTTTGGCACCAGTTTGGCTGCAGGAGTTACTGGAAAGAGGTGTAAAAGACATCAGCCAACCATCTTTGGGACTCCAGATTTGTATACGGTATTGGTCTCTTCCGCTCAGTCCTCCGGAGCTCGTCGTCACATGCGGGGGAAGTTCCTAACTCACTGATGGTTTGAAACTCAGCAGCTACCTTCACATGCACCATTGTAAATAGATGTGGTGTATTTGTTGGTTTACTCTTTATGAAAGGTTTGCGGTACAATTTCACTTTATTGTATTGTCAGACCTATACAGTGGTATCTCGGCTTACATATGCTTCAGGTTACATACGCTTCAGGTTACAGACTCCACTAACCCAGAAATAGTACCTGAGTTAAGAACTTTGCTTCAGGGTGAGAACAGAAATCGTGCTCCGGCAGTGCGGCAGCAGCGGGAGGCCCCATTAGCTAAAGTGGTGCTTCAGGTTAAGAACAGTTTAGGTTAAAAACAGAACTCCAGAACGAATTAAGTTCTTAACCCGAGGTACCACTGTACTGACTCTCCAGAGCTGTACTGCTGTCTGCTCTCAGCACGACCCAAAGCCACCGGGGGGGGGGGGGGAGAGAGGCTGCATATGTGTTGTGGTGTACATAGCAGTATCACTATCTAATCCTTTGGACTTGACTTTTGGCACAGTTGTCAAAAACCTTGGCCACTGCTACGCTTCTTGAAGAAGTACATTTCTTTTCCAGATATGGGAAATATTTCAGATTCCAATGTGTCAGACTCACATTTTTATGTCCCTGAGATTTATCTGTCCTCTTTCTGTATATATTAGCAGCAAGTTGTGGGACTAGTACAGCTATAAAAGTTTGGTTTTATAGAATGATTATCCTGTATAAAACTGGAAATCTGTGTGGCTTGCCTTTAAAAAGCAACATTCTTTCTTGCCAGAATCAAGTTAAGCAAAATGTATATGCATTGTTCTGAATGTATATACTGTATTTAAGCTGCACACAGCCTTTTATTTCTTGGGTAGTTCTCTTTTTTTAAGCTCCTTTTTTCTTTAAAAAAGAGTTTGGACACTGTTGTGTTTCACGTGCTGTTCGTCCTCCCGTTTTAAGCAGCAAACTCCATCTGAACCATTTCCTGTTTAAACAAAGAATGAAAGGGAAAAGGGAATAACATTAACTTCCTGAATGACAGCATTCCAGTTCTGAGACTGGCCACGATGCAGCTGCCAATCAGAAACAGGCCTTGGAGGGAAGCGCTGGGACGCTGTTTACATGTTCTGTGATTTCTCCTCCTCGCTTCTGATGTCGTCCAACTTGGAAAGTTCTCTTGGTTTGTTGCTGCTACATTTCTGTGCAAATAACTAGGACTTTAATTCCTACATCAAATGGAAATCGAACTAAAAGGAAAGGGCTGCTTGTACCTCTGTAGCTTCAGGTAAGGCAATTTGCCAGGTTAAATTGTTGTGATGAAAGAGAGAGCTTTTCCTGTGTCTCTGAGCAGCTTTTTATGATTGTGGCTTGAAAAGTTGTCGTTAAACAGTAATGTTAGTTTTGATGCAATACAGTGAAAAGCATGTCAGAAATAAAAGGCAGGAGTGTCGTGTTGCTGTAGTATAGATGTAATAGTGGTGTTTATAAATTGAAAATGTATTGGTTGCTGGGGAATAGGTGGTAAATCACTTTATTGTTTAGCAAAATAGAAAGTCCAAATAAAGACTGAAAACTACAATATTTCATCTGTGCAATGTAGATGAATGTGCTTATATGTTGTCTTTGTGCGCATAGTGACATGAACTAAAAGAACTTTTTTGGTTAAGAATTTCATTAGTTAGAAAAGCATTTTTAGAAGATTGGTTTTAATATAGAAAAGGAACATTGATTGGTGTGTGTGTATATGTGTATATATATATATATATTTGTTGCATTTATAAAATATAACATACTTATATAGCCTTCCAAAAAGGAACAGAGGGGGGAAAATTGTGGGCTAATGGAAATAAAGGCATTAAAAATAAATGAGCCTTTGTCAATAAACTGAGGGATCCAACCAATCAAATTTGTTGCAATAGAACATTGCGTAATTCTCTTTTGGGATTTACATACTGGGAAGAGTTTCTCCCCAAAATCCCTATCACACTATAGTGATTGGGTGGGTCCAGTTATAATGAAATGAACTACATATTCTGTCGCCTGTGCAATGAAATCATTGTTTGGATTTCTGAAAATAAATTAAAAAACGCTTTGAACCACTGTATGCCTATAGAAGCAACAGCGGTGCAAGTTATGGTAACTGGGCTTCCTCCAAAGTCTTGTCAGACAAATTGTAAATGCCTGTTAATGGTGGCTGCCTGTGCAGAGATGTTTTTAAGAACATAAAAGGACTTTGGTTAGGGCAGTCTGTCTTTGCAGGAATGGCTGCAGCCACCACTCATTTCTCCCAGCCTTTTAGCAGAGTCTGCCAGCTGTGATTCATGGAATGAATTTTTTTTAATGTGCTGACTAATCCAGTGGTTTTCTTTTCCATTGCTCCCTCACTTTCTTTGCGAAACAAAAATCTGTTGCTTTTCAGAACGGCAAATGTCGAGCACAAAAAGTAAAGTTAGTAAACATGGACAAAGTTGCGTTTCAAAAGGCCGCGTTTAACAAATGCTGAGATTGCAGGCCTCTTCTTTGCTCTCAGGCAAACGGCTCTTAAAGAGGGCAAGCAAATCTACCTTCTTCTTTACAGATTTTTTTAAAAAATGTAAAGCGAATCATGATGGTGTGCTTTACTTAAGCAGTGCTAAATTTAAACTAACAAATTTCCCTGTATGTCTTCTCTTTTCCAGATCATTCTGAAAGAAATAAGCCCGACCACCGCTCTTCAGGGTGAGATCTCTGTTACTGCTTTTATTTCTTTTCAGTTGTACTTTTTGTGTGCTTTTGAATAGGATGGAAATCTGGAAAGTAAATACATATTTAAAAAATCAGTTTTCTGTTCTAGTTTTCTATTCTGTTCCAGTAATTTAAATAAGTACAGACTGCCACATTGAACCTTTTAATTTTTTTTATAATGGCCTAAATGATTCATAGGGTCCAGATGTGTTCTCTTTCCACTTCCTGCCCCCATTTTAAATTTCTCTTCACTGTACAGGAAAAACAAAAGGCTTACTTTAAAAGGTGCACAAATTTAACAGTTGGTGACCAAAGATTTTTTTGATAATATAAGAATTGAAATAGCAAGTGGACTGTCCTTCCTTGGAGGTTTTAAAGCAGAGGTTAGATGGCCATCTGTCATGTATGATCTCATTGAGATTCCTGCATTGCAGGGGGTTGGACTAGATGACCCCCAGGGTGCCTTTCCAACTCTACAGTTCTGTGATTGCAAGTTCTGTTTTTAAGCAAAAGAGTGAAACTAGGCAGTAATTATTGGGGTTCAGCATTAAGGTCCACCACAACCCCAAACCCAATCATTAAGCTATAAGAGGAGTGTGCACATCAATAACATCTCATAACTTTTGGATTCTCATTTGGGTTACTTGTTTACCTCAGAATAATTCAACTAATTGTTTTAAGACCTGAGGCTGTGGCTAACGCTGCAGCTCTGCAGGTGCAAGGGACATTTGTGTATACAGTCATACCTCGTGTTAGGTCCGCTTCATGTTACGTTCTTTCAGGTTACGTCCTGCGGCGACCCGGAAGTACCGGAAAGGGTTACTTCCGGGTTTCACTGCTCGCGCATGCGCAGACGTGCAAAATGACATCACGCACATGTGTAGAAGCAGTGAATCGCGACCCACACGTGCGCAGATGCGCCACTGCAGGTTGCGCTCTTTTCATGTTGCGAACGGGCCTCTGGAACAGATCCCGTTCGTAACCAGAGGTACCACTGTACAATGGAATTTTGACCCTTTGGATTTCTTTCCAGCTCTACAATTCTGTGATTCTTCTTCCTCTCCTCCTCACTCCAGACCTGAAACAGATGGGGGCAGGGGGCAGAGCTGGGGAGGGACAAAAACAGTGCAGCACTGGATACCATCCCTTATATTTTATCCTAAACGTTCATGTTCTTTCTTTTGCTCCTGCTTCTTATTTTTTGTATAACATTGCACTTCCTGCCCCCTATTCATTTACTTCTATCTTCATAATCAAACTCTCCCTTTTTGCGAGAGAATAAATGAAACAGTATGAATATGAAACTGAGAAAACTGCACTCACGCAATAGTCAGCTGACATCTGCTCTCTCAAGGCCTTTCCTCTACTGAATTCTGGGGCCGAGTTAAGTTTGGCTTCTTTCCAAAGTCTCCAGCGAATTCCTCTTGGCCAGATCTCACAGGCAGCACTCGTCTAAGCTGTGGTGGACAAACAAATTGTGTGTTTTAGGAGAGGGCCGACCTTTGAAAAGTGCTAACAGGGTAATGATGCATGCTATCACAGGTCTCTGTTGTTGGTGGCAATATTGTCAACAAAGCAGCTGGAGCAAATAGCTGTGCCCCTGTATCCAAATGATGGCCCTTGCTTTCTTTGTCTTGTCACGGAGGTGGAAAAAATAGGAGGAATGATAAAGCACCAAAGAGATCTATGTCTGCTGCTCATTCTCCTGCTTTGTACTATCCCTATCCCTCTCATCTTTAGGATTAGGTTTCCATAGATATTCTGTGTCTTATAAATACTCATCTTGATCCTGCAGATTTTAATACAGAAAAATGATGGAACACAGTGCACCATGTCAGAGTCACAGTATTCAATGGAAAGAGCCAAGGAACTTTCTATTGCCATAGGCTTTAAAAAAAAACCCCAAAGAGCAGAAACAGCTTGGGGTGACCAGGGGTAGGGATTTGTTTCTGTTTCCAGTAATGGTAGTTAACGAGGTTCTGAGTGTGATATGCATGCTATTCACAGGAATGAATGCTAAACAGTTTTAATATATTTATTGTATGTCAGCTATGACACTTGTTGTTGGCATCATCTGTCTCAGAAGACAGTGGAAGAATGCACCTTTGAGGGTAGAATCAAACCATTGGAGAGTTACAGTGCCTGCTGTGGCTATGGAGACCGATACGGGAAATACATGTTTTGTTGCAGTGGGGGCAGATGAAGGCATCCAATTTTGCTGCTATTGGCGTTTTTTCTCTCTGTGCTCCTCCCAACAGTTATTTCCTCCTCTGGTTATTGCTGTGCATACATGACTTGACTGACTGCCTCCAGGCACCACAATTGTCTACAAAGGATTCTCATACATCAGGGTTAATGTTGCCAGCCATCATGTCACACTTGCAGACATAATTGTAATGCAGAGTTGTTCTGCCAACAGACCTAGTGCCTGAAGCCAGCTCCCTGTCCTTGCTGATCCTGCCATCTTCCGTTCTGTATACATGACCAAGCTGGCATAGACATCACTGAGACAGAAGTGTGGGCTTGTGATAGAACAGCTTTATTTGAGACTCTCTCCTGCGATGTGTTGCCCACAATCTTTCTGACCCAGTGCTTGTGGAAGGCATTGTTGCCCACGTCTCACTTCCATAAAGCAGCATGCTCAACACACAAGCCTAGTAGACTTTGGTCTTGGTCATTAGTATAACATTCTCTCATATCCTTTTGGAGATACAATTTGTCTAGACAATTGGTTTGTGCTTGTAAAAGTTTCTGTCAAGACAAGATACGGCTCATATAAGTGAGAACACCAAAGGCATAAATGGGCTGTCTGCTTGTCTGGTGAGGAGGGTTGTTTTGGAATGTTTTTTGCAGAAACTTAATTCTACATCTGTCAGCCAAAAAGCTAGACTCTTAAAGGAGGGTGGAGAATCCTGGAGGGAAACATGACCAAGCTATAAGGCGGTATTCAACTGAGTAGACCCACTAAAATGAATAAACATGATAAGGTCCATTCATTTAAATAGGTATATACTCTGAGTAAAACTGAGTATACAAAGCCCTTAACAACTTGTGAGCAGTTTAACTATAAGATCATCTTACTACATGTGCCCACTCAACTGCTTCAGTTGCTGGAATAGGCACTACTATAAACATAGCTGTCAACTTACAGATTTGAAAATAAGAGACCAGCAGCCTCGGAAATAAGGGTTCAGCAGACAAAATAAGGGATTTTCAGAGCTCAGGTACGTTCGACCTCTGAGACCCTCCGAGCCAAAGGCAGAAAGCCCAGCCAGCAGCCAAATGAAGCCTCAAGCGGTGGTTCCCACAGCGCAGCAACCCGGCAAAGGGGATGCAGCAAGGAAAACCACCATCACCTCTCCTCTGGGAAACACTGAGCAAAGGCGAGTCCCCAGGCAACGCAGCTGATTTGATCGGCACAAGGCGTGCAAGCTCCACCCCCCAGTCGTTCTTAGACTCCTTATTGGGTGAGCAATGCAGCCAAGCTACACAGTTGGAGCCTCCCTCCTCCCTGGCCAGCAGGGAGGGAGGGAGAGGAGCTGCCTCCTTTGAAACCCGGGAAATTTAAGGGACATCATCAATAAGGGACAGCAGCGGGACACGGCGCTGGGATAAGGGACTTTCCCGCCAAATAAGGGACGGTTGACAGCTATGCTATAAACCATTCCATTGTTTAATGTGGCAGAAGCTTCACTTTGGAACGCCCTGCCTATTGATGTCAAGCAGATGCCTTCACAATATTATTTTCGGCACCTGCTAAAAAGACTCTTATTTAGGCTGGCCTACGCAGATGCTTAGAAATGCAGGTGTGATTTTAAATCTGTTTTAGTATTTTAACTTTTTTTTATATGTTTCAAATCGTTGTAATGATCCTTAATTTTATTGTTTTATCTTTTTGCAAACCACTTTTTGGAGCTTTCATTTCAATCAAGCGGTGTATACATTTTATGAAATAAAAATAAATAAATAAAGCCGAGTTGAATACCACCTAAAGGATAAATGATGAAACAGAAGTGGGGGGGAATGAATGTCTTTACGAAATGCAGACTTTCAGAATATAATCTTTGTAATGGCTGCTCCTATTGTTAGGAATACCGCCCCCCTTTCTGAGGCAAGGGGAAGTTCAGAGATAGGACTACGGGGCTTGTTGAGAGATGACTGGAGACTGTGCCTTTTGTAAAATGTGCTTGTTTATAAGCATAAAAATCAGCATGGAAAATGGTCAAGCAACGGACAGCAGCACTGATTCCCCAGAGAGCATTCCCCTTTATGTCCTTCAGTCAGCCACAAATCTCAGGCTGTGTCTGTCAGAGCCGTCTTTCCCATAGGTCTTAGTGGAGCGTCGCACCAGGGCGCCTGCCTCTCAGGGGCGCCCCAGCAAGTGGTGGAGCTGCACGGCTTTGCTGGCGGCTTCCCCTTTCCTTTCACACCTGCCAGCTGTGCCCCGCCAACCATAAGGCTGATGGGCATGCACCTTCCCTCCCAAGCCTCCTCAGGAGGAGAGCGATCCCCACAGAGGCTTAAGATGGAAGCTGCACCCTGCCAACCATATGGCTGGTGGGCGCACAGCTTCCCTCCCAAGCCTCTGCAGGGATTGCTCTCCTCCCGAGGAGGCTTGGGAGGGGCGCAACTTCACTCCCAAGCCTCTGCGCGGATTGCTCTCCCGCAATGGCATGGGGGAGAGTTGCGCCCCCCCCATGGCTGGCAGTGCGCAGCTACGGCCACCCCAATACTTTCCATGGTAATTTGGGGGCACTGGGCAGATATTTGCACCCTGGTGCCACATCTGCTAAAGATGGCCCTGGTGTCTGTCTAGTTGGCTATTTTGCACCTCCACGCTGCTTTTCTTTCTCTCCCACATAAGCATTTGCTGCAGAACTTTGGGCTCTTTCTCCATCTTGCCTTGTAGTAACCTCAATCATAATGTGCCATTTAGAAAACATTTATGAGAGATGAGTGCTCTCTGAAGAAACGTCATCAGATCATCAGTAAGCAAGTTAAAGCAAAGAGGCCCCCCTTTTCTGTCTTCTCTAACCCGTCCCCAAGAAAACGTTTGTTCCAGAGGGTCTCCCACTCCAGTTGGATACAACCCAGAGATTTGTACTTTTTAAACAGACTCTTAAGCTTAGAAATAGAATCTGCTTGCCTTTTGCTTTTTAAACAAAATATATTTGAGTCCTTTTAAAGCTTAACATTCAAAGAATCCCCAAAAGTTTTTGTTTTGAAAAGTGTACTTTCAGAAATCACTTTGTTAAATATAATCTGTGGAGTACAGTGGTACCTCAGGTTACATACGCTTCAGGTTACAGACTCCACTAACCCAGAAATAGTGCTTCAGGTTAAGAACTTTGCTTCAGGATGAGAACAGAAATCGTGCTCTGGCGGCAGCAGGAGGACCCATTAGCTAAAGTGGTGCTTCAGTTTAAGAACAGTTTCAGGTTAAGAACGGACCTCCGGAACGAATTAAGTACTTAACCCGAGGTACCACTGTACTGTATAATCTATGGATTTATTTTAAAAAAAAGATAATCTTTATGCCTATTAATCTTCTTTAATGTTATTTTTAAAATGCAATTGAGAGCTAAGAAATATGCAGGAAGGGCGACTTGAAATAATTTTCAGAACACTCAGCTCCATTGAGAAGATGCATACTAAACAATACTGTAGCCTCTTTCCAGTTTGCTTTCAGCATATTATTAGAGATACATGTTGTTTTCCAGAACAAAAAAAAATTGTGATTCCTTGCTTGGCATTTTACCTTATAATACAGTACCGTATATTATTATCTAGTCCAGATGACATTCAAATAACTGGAGTTTTGTTTGAAAAGCATCGCTAAAATGAATGGAGAGCTGTAATTTAGGAATGCAGAAATTGGAACAGAAAGAGAAGCGAATTTCCAATGCAGATTATTTGATGACCTCCTGACACCATAGAATAGAGGCCCTCTCACAGCTAACATTTTAGGAAACTGAAGGCAAAATTACTTTCTAAAGGCTGCGTTGAAAGTACATTTAAGTGCCCAAGAGACACCTCTGCTTTGTATATTTTGATACATGCAATTAACATACCGTATTTTTCTGTGTATAAGACTAGGTTTTTTCCCTAAAAAAAAAATGTCAAAAATTGGGGGGGGGGCATCTTATACATGGATATATCTCCCCACATTTTCTTAAATTTGAGTCCCCCAAAATAGGGGGTGTCTTATACATGGGAGCGTCTTATAGATGGAAAAATATGGTAATTTGGCATTATATTTCCATGACCACTGTAGGCATCAGATGCAGTTCAATGACATGTTGTTGGTATATTGATCTTCCCATGCCCCCTTCCTCCTCCCAGACAGGTGCCTCTGATGGTCATAGGGCTACTTCGCCCTCAATATTTATGGCTGTCCTGCTGTATGTGGTAGTGGAGGAAAGATAGTCAACTTTAACAGTTTTGATGACTGCATTTCAAGTTGGGGTGTAAGAGGGTTTTGCTTTGTTAGAGGTATTTTTATTTCTGGTGAAAATTCCTTTCTGGGGTATGGTATGGTAGAAACGTAGTCATGGAGGGTTAGTACAGCAAAGTTTGACGTTTCATTAGCACAGCTCTGCATGCAATGTTGCTGCATCTGGAAAGGCAAGTTTAGAAGAGGTGTGGTTGTATTACACCAATTTAGAATTTCTGAGCCAGGCATCTTCTTCAAAGGTCACACGCTTACAACTTTGTGTTTCTAATGCCATAAAGGGTGTAACTCAACTGAGTCAGCAGCTACTTGGAACAAGTTGTTACTGTGTGGAGGAGAGATAACTTTTGCTTTTTGAAATACTGGTTCATCTTAAAGTATCACTGGTAACAGATTCCATAAACAGCATAAACAGTGTCTCCTTTAAAGACAAAATTCAAAGGCAAGAGGAAATGGTTGCTGGTTGGTTGATTTTGCAAGCACATTTAGAGAACTCCTTTTTGCACATGAGAAAGACATGTTGGGCTCTGGTGCACAAAACTATGCTTCATGGTATCATAAATCTGTCAACATTTTATAGTGCCATGGGACTTTGTTGCTAAAAATAATTTGTTTTTTTCTTTTCTATTACGCACAAATTGGGTGGAATACCATTTTGTGTGTGTGATGTTATTGTTTCCAAGACACATCTGTGTTATTGTGGTGATGTTGGTGTACAACCCATGGTGTCTAATGTAAAGTTTTATCCCCCATGATTACTGTTATTGTTGCACAATGTTGAAATGGGTGAGGGCTTATGATTAATGTGAGCCTTTTAATAGTGTGCTGAAACCACAAACTATTCATGCTTGAACTAGTGTTTAAAAGCTAAACTAATCAGGGTAGATTGCAGCTAACACGAAGGGCAATACATAATTATATACACTCACAGGAATATTGGTATACAATGGAAACGGAAAGTATATAGAATACAGAAAGTAAAAAATGCTTATGACCCTTATTTGCAAACTAAAGCTTAACTGGAGTTATAGACTGAATTGTGCAAGAGGTAAAGGGCCAAGAAACCACCCAATGACTCACTCCTGTGAAAGCCAACTCAAATCAATCACAGGGCTGTTTAACCCTCTCGGTCATCATGTGAACATCAACAGATGTTTTGGCATAGTTTTCTCCCCTGTTGCTTGGGTCGTGCTTGGAAATGAGCAGCTACGGTTTGCAAGGCTTGTGAGTGTTGCTGTTGAGGGGGAAGATGCTTTCGTCTTCATCACAGGATCTGATTTTTGCCTCCCCCTCAACAGCAACACACACAAGCCTTGCAAACCGTAGCTGCTCATTTCCAAGCACGACCCAAGCAACAGGGGAGAAAACTATGCCATTTGTGATCGATGGTGAGAATACAGTTTTTGGGGTATGTGGCAGGAAGGGAATCCTGTAAGAAAATAAGAAAACACATCTGATTCTAATATAGCCTGCTGCCTGTTGTGCTACTTTTCTGCTTGCTGGGAGTTGGGGGTTCGTTAAAGGAGCATTCAAAAACATTGTCCACTTTCAATGTTCTACCTCCACTGTCAGAAGGTAGTATGTTTCTGAATACCAGTTGCTGGAAACCACAGGAGGGGAGAGGGCTGTTGCGTTCTGCTTGCATGCTTCAGCAGAATGCTGGACTCAATTGGTCACTGGCCTGATCTAGCAGAGCTCTTCTTATGTTCTTAAAATGTGCTACTGCACTTTCAGTCTGAAGTGTTGCATTCCATTGTCCCATCTTAAGAATTCTACCATTCATTCTGTTGCATGAGAGAATAGTGATCTAGCAGACTTTCTGCTCACATTTATAGAAGGAGATTTTTTTAAAAAATCTCTTCCCGCGTTTTGGAATACAAAACTGAAGTTTATTTAAAAGGGAAGGCACTGACTGTCCCAGGCTCCATCGCTCGTCACTCTGGGGACAAGGAAATTAAAATACCTTTTGCTTGTGCCTCAGTTGTACAGGGGAAGATGGTTAAGATAAAGGAGGGTGTCTTTGGGATCTGTTATTATGTTTTGGATCCAGTTGCTTTTCTCCTCCTTGAAGCAAAGAAAATAAAAACTGAACCTAGTACTGAACAGGCCTCAAATAGGACTTTTATCCTTATAAGATAGATTGGAATTTTAATTTTAAGTCCTGAAATGACTAGGACATCAAGAACTCATAGGGGTACAGAGGTAGAACAGTGAAAGAAGGATTTTTTTATTGCTTTTCTTCTCCATATGAGGTCAGGGGGACCTGACACACCAAAAGCTGAGTAATTGTTATTGTAATAATGGGGGGAAATAGCTCTCTGTTCCAAATTAAGTAAAGAGACCGAGGCTGCTGGTGCTCATTATCTCAGAGCAATCCCTGCTTTATTCCTAGGATTTATCCCTGAGTATAATGTCTTGTTTCATGCTGTTGCATACCCCATTAAAATACTGGTTTCCTGAAGCAGCAGGTTTTAAGATTGGATGCATACAGCTTTTCCAGTACCCAATGGAACAATCCCTACATCTTTGCTGGGGCTTTCCATAGACAGTTTGGGTCAGTTTGTGAACTTCGCTCCTGTAAACAGGTATTGGCAAGCTTGAGCTCATAAAGGAGCCTTAGGGGAGATGGAGCCTATTGTTGGAAAGAATAGTTCTACATAGTTCCATTTTTCCTTGCACCATATCCTCTAGATTTTCCATTGAATACTTTTTTTCCCATTAAAGGAATGAGGGCTTTCGAAGAAAGTAGTAAATGGAAAATGTCATTGTAGCTGGAAAAAATGACTTTGAACTGCAATCAACCACACTTGTTAAAATTACCAGAAAGAGATAAGACTGGTCTTCTTTTGGTATTGTGCAATGATTCCACAGTGGTTTCCCTACTTTTATTTACTGCAGTAAATAAACTAGAATTTCACTTCGCTACAAAATGAACAATTTTATAGGTAGTGATAATTAGGGATGTGTGTAGAATAATTCCCCCCTGTTTTTCTGTTACCTTTTAGGACAATGGGTACTGATGTTTTGTTTTGTTTTGTTGTCTTCTCCTTTTCAAGCCAAGGCCCCCTGTCATCCATTAAAGCAGCAATCAAGAGAAGTAAGTATACTTTCAGACTGCTCTGTACACCTTCTGAGCAGGTGTCTTAACTTTTATGACAACGAAAATGATTGTAGCTTCATTAAGCAGATTGCAAATGCATTTGTTTTGTCTTGTAGTTGTTGAGAAGTAGCTGCCAAACTAACATTTTTTTACCTGCACCATGGCTTGAAGTTGTCTTGCTTCCACAATTAAGATAAATACTCAAAGGATTTGGCCAATTAGTCTGAACTGGAAGTGAAAGTTTCCAAACTTCTCCTCACTGCTGTGCTAGGGAGGGAGGAGAAGGAGGGAGTGTACAAGTTCAGGGCTCATAAGAACTAAGAGCCTAGCCAGACTGATCTTGTCTCACATTATTTACCCACCATGGCTCACCACTGTGCCTGTGAGAAGCTTAAAGGAGCACAGGCTGCTAAGTTAAAATGGTTGAAAGGAAAGGCCTGTCACTCCTCCCTGCTAAGCAGAATGGTTGGCTGCTCTTGGGAGTCCACGAAGGCAAGGGTTGGGTGGTAGCTTGTCTAGGCAAGCTAATGGAAAGTCCTTACTTTCTCTCCCCGTCCTAAGCAGCTGCATTAAAGGCCATTTTCTATTCTTCTCAGCAATGCACAAGGGAAAGTGGGAGCGATGCTGCTCACTTCGTTTTGGCTCGACATATAACTGTCCTCCTACTTTTCAGTCAATGTAAAACAGGCTTCTTCAGCCCCGGCCCTCCAGATGTTTTGAGACTACAATTCCCATCATCCCTGACCACTGGTCCTGCTAGCTAGGGATCATGAGAGTTGTAGACCAAAAACATCTGGAGGACCGAGGTTGAGGAAGTCTGATGTAGAACTATGTCAGGAGCACTGTTACATCCGTATTTCAGAAAATCACTCACATACAGGCTAGACCTGTTTGTGGAGTTGGGAGAAGAAGGTTCTTCCAAAGAGAGCTTCTTCTCCTTTCAACTCCTTTCAAGGAAGGAAGGAAGTTCTCTAAGTGCCTGCCTGCCACCTCTCCCAGCTGTACGAACAGTACTCTGGCATGAGTAAAGATGAAGCAGCTCTGGCCTAGAAGATTGAAATACGGCCTGTACCATCTTTGGTATGTGGGATGGGATCACACCCTACTTTGATGAATGAACTGCAGGCTAACCCAAGTCTGGCCAAGTGTGAAATGAAACTATCCCACTTTCTTTCTCCCTTTTCAATGAACGATTCTGAACTCTCCCGTTCTTTATATCAGTACTTCATTCTCTCTAACTAGCTGGAGTTAATGCTTACCAGGAATTACTTCCCTTGTTTCATTTGTTTTGTCTTGTACTAACCATATTTTGCATGTATCACAAATGTATTCCCCATGACTGATTCCATATAAAAACAACTTTTTCCAGACTTTTTTTTGCCTGTGTCCAAGAGTTACTCTAGTTTTTGGTCCCTATTATTACTCTGTAGATAGGTGGCGCTGTGATCTAAACCACTGAGCCACTTGGGCTTGCCGATCAGAAGGTCAGCGGTTCGAATCCCTGCGATGGGGTGAGCTCCCGTTGCTCAGTCCCAGCTCCTGCCAATCTAGCAGTTCGAAAGCACGCCCAAAAGTGCAAGTAGATAAATAGGTACTGCTCTGGCAGGAAGGTAAATGGCGTTAGTCATGCTGGCCACATGACCGGGAAAAAACTGTCTGTGGAGCGGACAAACGCTGGGTCCCTCAGCCTATAAAGCAAGATGAGCACCGCAACCCCAAAGTCATATGCAACTGGACTTAACTGTCAGGGGTCCTTTACCTTTACCTTTTTAGGTGAACTAAATACAGTTTCATAAAACTAGGTATCGAAATAAGATATTAAGATGTATAGAAATTTTGGTATGAAAAAACCTGTGTTTGCTACAGGATTCCTGTTCTGGATATTGAATAAATTGGCCTGCAAAGAAAAATGTTTCACATTCCTTTTATCATGCATCGAAGTTCCTTTTCCCATGGATAATATTATGAACTGCCCTTCAGTAGCAACTGATATTAGTAATACTTAGATACCACTTGCTTATACACGACTTAATCCATATCCCATAGAAATTAAAGACTATATTGTGCTGCTTTAAGCTAATATGTGGTTTGGCTTGTTATAAAGTCTGTCTCTACCCAGTTTTCTGGGAGCAGGTTCAGTATTGATTTGAGAAGGTTTGAATCCAGGAAAAATTGCAAAGTACCTGCTCAGGTCTTAAGGGATACTCTGAACGCCCAGCCTTCATCTCTTGATATCAATGCCAACCAGGCTGCAGAACAAAAACTAGAAAAAAACTTCTGCTTCAGAAATAAGAGTATTTATTATTTATTTGAATTCATATCCCACCCTTCCTGCCAAAGGAGCTCAGAAAACAGATTCACAACTTAAAAAACAAAAACAAACCAAAATTACAAGGCAGTTAAAGGATTCTAAAAATGGTTACAGCTAAAAATTTTGCCCCGTCCAGTGATATTTGGGTTGTGAGGACCAGTATATTTTAGCCACCCAAAGCCTGGGTAAACAGAAATGGTTTCAAATACATCCTCAAAGTTAATAATGATGGCGACAGAAGCACCTCACTAGAGATGGTATTCTGCAAATGGAGAACCACCAGAGGCCTTGCCATGAGTCAGTGTCAACTGGGCAGTGCCTCCATCAAGCATCACATAGTCCCATTGGTCAGTGAGTATAAGGTTAAAGGGCGGCATAAAAGGATCTAAATCCAGAAAGGCTTCTATGAGACAAAAGGTCAATAAGAGAAGGACCTAAGGATCTGTTGCTGATACCTGCTTGAAACAATCCTTTTATCTCCAGTGGCCTATTGTCATTCTTCTGAATAGCAGAGTCAAGCACAGCAATTTTGAATCATATTAGATAACTTTTTTATTCCTGGGAATGCCAAAGCAAGGTCAGTTGTACCTGATGTATTCTACTGTTAAACCATATAGAAAGCCCATATATATATATATATATATTTGCTTTCGTAGATTTAAAGTCTTTGTGTCTTGACCTCTTGAACTTTGTGAAGAGTTTTCCTGAGAAGATGGCTGTACTGTACTTAGTTGTGCTCTGGCTTGGCTTCGTGTATAGGGGCGAGCTGTGGTTTTGTGGCTTGTGTCAGCCAGATCTGTGTAGGGATTGCAGGGGGGTGCAGCATCCGGACCCTCTCCACAGATGAATTACAGACACCATCCAGTAGCCAATCCATGGTGGCACCTCCGGATGCTGCACCCCCCTGCAATCCCTACACAGATCTGGCTGACACAAGCCACAAAACCACAGCTCGCCCCTATACACGAAGCCAAGCCAGAGCACAACTAAGTACAGTACAGCCATCTTCTCAGGAAAACTCTTCACAAAGTTCAAGAGGTCAAGACACAAAGACTTTAACAACTAATCCACACCTAATGACCCACCTAAGTGGTACTCAGGATATCACTCAAGAAATCACTCAAGATATCTCTCAAGTAATTAAGGAACAAAAGAAGAAAAGGCACACTAGCCTGGGAACTTCCTCTCTGCCCAGAACATTGGAGGCTATACACCACACCCCCTCTACAGTATTTATAGGAACTCAAACACTGAGATCCTGCTCTGTTCCAGTAACAAGAAGCCGAAAGCACCAGCCTGAAGATGACGAGTGAGACCTCGTCGAAACGTCGCCTAGACACCCCAACTTTTACACGGGAAGACACCCGAGGACACCAAAACCTGCATATATATATATATATATATATATATATATATTCTAAATTTTAAAATTGGCAAATGATTGCTGGAGTGTTCCTTGGAGGCAGGGGGAATACTACAGTGACATCTTTGTGTGACTAACATTAGAAACCCAGTGGATCTTTTACTACTAGCATGGTTTATTCTTTCTTTCCTCTGCTGTAACCCCTTCTTTTTTTCCTTCAGCACTCATGAATAGTGCACATCAAATATGCCCCGTGGAAGAGGTACGTCTGCGCTGTCCTTTCCCAGCTGCTGCTTTGCTGATTTTTGCTGATCCATCTGCAGTGGCGTAATTAGGGTAGCTTGCTTCTGCACGAGAAGACCAAACTTCCTCTCTTAAATTCCACTGCTGCAGAAGCATCCTCCTGGTTAATTCTTTGTTGTACTATTTATATAAGACCTATGTAAAAGGATGCATTCAAGTGCGATTCAAATAATGCTAATAAAAATAGGTTGAGGTGAGGCTATAGTGTGGAGATGCTTGGACTACGTACGGCTCTCAGCATCCTCACCATTGGCCATGATGATGGGGCTGGTGGTGGAAGTTGAAATCCGAAACATCTGCATGGTACTATATTGTACCTGCTGTAGTGGAATTGTTTTACTTAATAAAAATGCATTAAAAACGTAACTATCATTAACTTTGTTTAATAATTGTGATAGTGCCTAATATATACCGTATTTTTCGCCCTATAGGACGCACTTTTCCCCCTGCAAAAATGAAGGGGAAATGTGTGTGTGTCCTATGGGGCGAATGCAGGCTTTCGCTGAAGCCTGGAGAACGAGAGGGGTCGGTGCGCACCAACCCCTCTCGCTCTCCAGGCTTCAGGAAGCTATCCTTGGGAGCCCGGCGGGAGTTCCCGCTTGCGGATAGCAGCCTGCAGTGTAATAGAGCTACAGTGACTGTCTCTGCAGCTCTGCAGTGACTCCCTCTCTGTCTTTTGAGAAGAAGAATATTAGGAGGAACTTCTGAAGAGTGGGACGAGTGTACAGAGCAACACACACACACTCTTTTAAATTTTAGAAATCTGGATTAAAAAGTAAGCACCCCAAATTCTGTGATTTCCAAGGGGGAATTGTGAACTTCATACAGATACCCTCCATTTAAAGCGTTCTCTCAATAATTTAAATGATGGAAAGCAGTTCTGGGCACACATACTTTTGCAGTTAAAGATTTTCTCTCCCTCTCTCTCTCTCTCTCCCTCTCTCTCTCTCTCTCTCTCTTGGAAATTAATCTGGCTTCCTGACAAGTTCAAGAGATCTGTATGCGCACTGGACTGGAGCATTGCTTCTGTATTTTTTCATAACCTTGTTGTTCAAGTGTGCAGCCTTGTCTTTTAATACCGCGTTACAAAACCAGTTTCGGGTTTAACATTTTTATGTTGTCCTCCAAACCATGAGATGTGCTTTGTGAAAATTCTTTTAATTTCATTCGAGATGCCATTCAAGGACTAGCCTTAACAAACATATTTTATGTTGAATTTAGCATGAATGATTTTACTGATAAACAAATTTCACTACAATCAGTTTTCCCCCAGTAATTTGGCAAGAATTTGGGTATTGAAATATAAATGTTATGCCTGTACTAGACCAAATTAACTGTTGACGTCTTTTCAAACTAGCTTCTCGGACATCTGGCCACAGTGAACAGCAAAGAGAGAGAAGGTAGGATGTGATAATTGATATTTCATTCAGTTCTCCTGGTAATAAAATGTGTTTGAGAATGTATGTCTAATCCTGTTTTTGTTGTCAACTGGTCTCTCTTTCTCTCTAATCTGTGCTCGTGTTTCTTTATCTCTCTCTCACAAACACATTTGCCTTGTAAAATTTATTTTAAAACCTGTTACTCTTCCAGTAGAGTATGCACTGGACTGAATTAACTGAAAGTATGCCTCAGTGTGTAAAGAGTTGGCCCTGTTTCCCATGCTGAGTTCCTTTGGAACTCTCCACTGCTCAGATTGTGTTGGCTGCTTCCTGATGCATGCTTCTACAACCTTTTGTTCCAGATTAATGACATGGAATTAACAAGGAAGATCCTCACCTGTTCCTAAACCTGCCATTTGGCAAACATGATTTTAAAAGGTTGTGGAAAATCATCTTTTTATCCATCTTTCTCATCTGCAAGTACAAAAGTGTGCTGAGGGACAAATAATCTACATTTACATGTTTTCGTTTTGTATTCCCTTGACTTCTCACATTTTCCCCTTTTCTTTTCCTTTCCCTTTCTCTTCACTTACCACTTACCACTTCCTCCTGTTTACTTACCCAAATGTCACAATATAAAAACTTTTCGTTGTAAAACTTGAGCTGTTCGATTGTTGCCTTAGCCTTTATAGCAAGTGCAGGTGGTTTTGTTTTGTTTTTTCCATATGAGTTCATAGTTGGACTTACTATCAGTCAACCAATATTTTAAAGAATAATAATTTTGTAATATTCATAATAAATCATTTTTCTAGTGATAATATTTTAAGCTGTAGTGCAAAGTAATTCCTGTGTTCTTTAACCTGTTAATACCATTATGTGATGCTCTCTGTTTTCATCCTATAGACTCTGTTACACTTCTTAAGTATGAAAGACATAATTTGAAATGCAAATACTTAATATTAGCATGGGTGGTTTATTAGGAGATAAATACTCTATATTGCAGGGTTTCATGTGCATGCAAGGAGGCCAGTGTGTGAAAAGAAGTACTGAAATCACCCTCTGTAGGCTCTCTTTTGGTAGTGTCTAGATGTTTCATTGCCGTACCCACAAAATAGTTCTCAAAGTACCATAGCAACAGATGCTCTTAACCCCAGATAATTTGCTTTTAGAATTCTTATGGTCTTTCATGGGTGGACACATCAAAATGTATGGTAATCAAAATGACAGAGGGCAAAGATTTGAGAACTCTGTTGATATCTGTGGAGTTCTTGGTTATTTGCAGAAAGTAGGAAACTCTTTCCTGCCCACCTAGCAGTTCGAAAGCACGTCAAAGTGCAAGTAGATAAATAGGTACCGCTCTGGCGGGAAGGTAAACAGCGTTTCCGTGTGCTGCTCTGGTTCGCCAGAAGCAGCTTAGTCATGCTGGCCACATGACCCAGAAGCTGTACGCCGGCTCCCTCGGCCAGTAAAGCGAGATGAGTGCCACAGCCCCAGAGTCGTCCGCGACTGGAACTAACTGTCAGGGGTCCCTTTACCTTTACCTTAGGAAACTGTTGTTTGATAGACTGTGTGCTCAGAGGGGTCCTGTGCTTGGTCTGAAGATCTACATAAAATACATCTCCAAATTACATGAATAGCCATTGGTTTAATCTTTCTTTTTTACCTTTTTCAGGCGCCCTGAAATCACAATAGTTGCAGCTGAGCCGCTTGGACCATCCTCCTGGTTTCCTGGTGGAAATCATGTCCCTCAGCAAGGGCTAGGTTTTCAGTCGCCTCACACCCAGGCCCCTTGGAGAACAAATGATCTTGTTTCAGCCGAGGTGAGGAAGTTGAGGGTTTCCCTCTAGGCTGATTTTAATGTGGTGACTACGATATGGTGATATGACTTCAATATCTGAATTAATAATTATCCTCAGCGCTTGGGGCATGGGACAGATTCGTATGCATGCAGAAATGCTCCATTTGCGAAACAAAACCATGCCATGTGGAATTTGCATGTGTTTCTTTTGCAGCCCCCTTCCTATGAGCAGGTAATCAAAGAGATCAGTCGAGTTCAAGTCAACACTCCTAGCCACAATAATGCTGCCAGTGCTGTTAATGCTAGGTGCACCACTACATCTTCAACACAGACTGACTTTCCAGAAGAGATAATCAGCAACTTGCCAGGAACAAATGTGAAAAGTAATCTGCATGGTCTCTGTGAATGTGAAAGCACTCCAGGTATATAACTCTTAATTGTAGCTGAATTACATTTAAAAGCAGCTGCATGGGTTCAGCTGTATGAGGCAAATCCGATTATGAAGTGTTCCCTAAAGAGTTGTTGGAGATCCAGTTCAGACCAGCGCAGCATCTCTCTTGTATTGTTTTATATGAGTGTGTTGCATTGCTGTGGTTGAGTTTTCACAACTGGAGCCCATTCACACAAATGACTTGCATGTGAACATGTGCTGACAAGAGCCAAACCACTGCTCACAAAAACGAATTAATGGCATCACAGGGGGGGAAGGGACATAAATAAATGTGATTAGTTAAGATGTAGCAGAATTAGGGATGCCAAACAACAAAAGAAAGGTTAGCTGGATAATATGAATTTATTAGTTGCTAGATTAAATTTGCATATAGGTGGAAAACTATTGTTCTGAAGGAAGAAACCTATTTCTTTCAGTAGCACCTTAAAGACCAACTAAGTTAGTTCTTGGTATGAGCTTTCGTGTGCATGCAATATCTGCCAATCACCCAATCCCACCACCCTTCTGAGTAATACCCCTCCCCACCTTCTCACTATATAGAAGGGTCTGGTGACTTCTGTTTCAGTGTACAGTGGTGCCTCGCAAGACGAAATTAATCCGTTCCGTGATTCTCTTCGTCTAGCGGTTTTTTCCTCTTGCGAAGCAAGCCCATTGACGGCTTAGCGGATTAGCGCTATTAGCGGTCTAGCGGCTTTTAGCGATCAGCTGAGAGGCGGCTTATCAGCGGAACAGCTGATAAGCGGCTTAGCGGCTTAGGAAAGGGGGGGAAAAGCGGAAAAAAAACCGCGGGAACTCGCAAGATTTTTTCGTCTTGCGAAGCAACCCCATAGAGAAATTCGTTTAGCGAAGCGCCTCCAAAACGGAAAACCCTTTCGTCTAGCGGGTTTTCCGTCTTGCGAGGCGTTCGTCTTGCGGGGCACCACTGTATCTGAAGAAGTGTGCATGCACACGAAAGCTCATACCAAGAACTAACTTAGTTGGTCTTTAAGGTGCTACTGGAAGGAATCTTTTTATTTTGTTTTGACTATGGCAGACCAACACGGCTACCTATCTGTAACTGGACCTATTTCTTTGTTTGTATGTCTGTGTTGCGTTAGGCATTTTCTTGAAAGAATACCCTTCTATGTGAGAAAATGAAGAATTCCTCTTTTTAGATGGTGTTTGCAATCTTTTCCCCCTCTAAAATTTGTTCAATGAATTGGAGGTACCGTTTTGTTTTGCAGCTGTACCAATTCCTCGAAAGCCACCTAGACCTTCATCATCTCTGCTGATCAGCAATCCTTCCAAAAATGAGGAACTTCTAGTTGTGTTGGAAGAGGAGCAGGCATGTCAGGAGAAGCCTAATGCTGTAATATGTCCTGTTCCAAAACCAAGATCAAAAGGCAATCTGAAACCTGTTGTTAGAGATACTCAAAGCAACGCACAAGACAATCAGGAAGAAGCAAGCCAGCCAAGGACTGAAAAGGACACACCGGCAATTCAGCTGCTCTCCTTACTAGATGACAGCCTTTGGGATACTCATATGGACAGTATGGATAAAGATAAGAGCCAAAGTAGCATACTATCTCGGATTAAAGCTTTTGAATCGCAAGCAAACACCGAAACAAAGAAGCCAGAAATATCTCCACGCTCCTTAGGCCCCAAACCCATAATAAGTGCAAAAAAACCTGTGGTGGCACCAAAGCCAGTGGCCAACAGAGCTTCAGGTGAGTGGGATTCATGGACAGAAAGCAAACTAAAGGTCATTTCCCAGGAAAGGCAACCGCAACCTCAGGAAGCTGGGAGCAACATAACCAAGCCTGAATTGCCAAAGAAACCAAAATCAGGCATTGTAAAAAGCAGTAGCAATGGACTGCTTAGTTCAACAAGCCAGACAGCTTCAGAAAATAGTAATGGACAGAGAAAATCTCCCATTCCTGCTCCTCGGCCGCTTGTTCCCAAGAAGTCGGTTTCTTTTGAAAGTCCTGCTCTTCCTATGCTCCCACTAAAGCCAATAAGTGCTACTCCTAGGCTCTCTGTAGCTGCCCAGTCTAATGCCTTTCGATCCCTGGCGGAGCTCCCTGCAAGCAGCCTCTCAGCACCTCCAGGGCAGAGCAAGCCACCTGCGGAAGGAGATCTCATTAGCTTTGATGATGATGTTTTACCCTCTAACTCAGCCGGGACTCCTCAGGAACTTACGCCGTCAGAATCCGGTAAGATTTAAGAAGAGGGAAGGATTTCCTATAAGAATGATTACAATTCTGAATATGCATGCCTGTTTTTATCACAACATTGGTATGTTTGGGAAACCTATCAAATCAAGGTCAAAATTCATTCATTGAGCTGTATACAGGTGAATGTGTCTGCCTAGAATCTGGAATTAAAGTTTGGTTCCATAAGCTTGCAGGCTTTTAGGGTAGTGGAACTGAAACATTACCAGTAAAATAATATTCTCCTAATGTATTTCAGCTTCATCTCAGGCAATGTAGATATGGACTTGTACCTTTAGTATATGTTTAAAATAATTTTGCTTTACAATTCCCTAAATCATTCTTGTTTTAATTTTTAAATGCAAAAAAGAGTATTTCTGTTCTTTTTCTCTATTTTTATTCCTGTCTTCTTAAATTTTATATGATGTTATTCAATATAATCTTGTATTTATGTGGCTCCTGGCAGCAGTGCTCTTGGTTATAGGAATAGATTTCAAAAAACATTGGAACATTGGCATAACAACTGATCCATGATTGATGGTTTCAAGAATTACATTTATGTAGTAATGTACATTTATGTAGTGGTTATATATAAATTGTACTGAAAGAAAGCTTGAGACCCGATACCAAGTGAGAATTTTGCCTTAGGACTGGGAGCTGGTGTTCAAAGAAGTTTAGAGTGTGAGTTGGTAAATACACTGAATAAATAGCATATATGTGTATTGGGAGTGCCCAATTAAACTTACCCTTGCTTGTAAGAATGATTGTGACATTTTGAGTAGATTTTACACACACACACACTCACACACACACATTTGTAGTTAGAATCTTTAATGAGACATTAGTTTATCTAGCATTTAGCCTCTATAGATTTATAGCACAAGATTTGCAGGCATTTCTTTGCATGAGGATACATTTGTGTTACGTATAAACAAAAATCTAAATGCTGCTGAAAGGTTCAATGAAAGGTGAAATATAAGAGATAGGGGGAGAAGACCCCTACCTTTTCCCCAGTGGGTATCTAAATGTGCCTAGTGAGATATGCAGTACAGGAGAGTTCCGCAGTTAATAACAAAACCCCAAACCCTATGGTGGCAAAAGCAAAAAACAAACAAACCCAAAACACAGCCCAATGAAGGCTGAGCATGCTCAGAAGCCATTGAATGTTGAGTGTCAGCTGCAAAATAAAAACAGAAAAACAGCCAGGGCTCAGAATGGAATGTGCTGCTTCTTCGCATTACAGCAGTGGGAGGGAACCACCAATCCACAGCCCAGAGTCCTGATTTGGCCCACCAGTCTGTTTTCCCAAACCACGCTCATCTGTATCACGCTTGACATCAGGTATGGGATGGGTAAGGATGTGGCTGCGAAGGAACAATCAGCAGCTTAAAGTTAGTCACTTAGAGACCTTTTTGTAGTAAATGAGTAATAAATCAAGTAAACAATAGTAGTAGCAGCAGCAGTAATATGTACCTTCCAAATAATAATAATAATAATAATAATAATAATAATAATAATATGCACTTCCAATTGTTTATTGGGAAATGGCACTCTTTCTTATTTGAAGAAACATATAGGACAAGATCCAGTGTCACGCCAGCAAATGATAACATTCGCCACCTCCCAACCTGCTTTGGAGGGTCCCCTAATGCTCTGCAGCAGATTTTAGAGGTGCACGGGGGGGGGGGGGAGACACACATTCCATTTCCACGTCAGATGCTGCAATAGGATCTTGCTCATAGTTTTCCAAATACTTTATAGGGGCCATATGGTTCCCCCCTCCAATAATATTGTGTAGACTTCATGCAGAGAATGTGTTTTCAAAACTGAAGGGGGGGAGGCTATTTTAGCTTCTTGCCTCATTTACTACTAAATGCTTTCAGTTGTGTGGGTTGTAAATCTGCGCTGGTAATAGGGTATAGTTGTCACAAATGAGTCTGTATTAATGATGTTTAAGGATTGTGTGTTCTTATTACGTCCTGTGCAGTGAATAAGTAGATGGAATTTTGATGTACTGCAACTTCCTTTCGTTATTGCCTTAATGAGGCCTTGGCAGATTACAGCAGGAAATGAACTGTTGATGGTTTTTTGTATATACTTGAAACCAGTACCTTGAGTCAAATGGTGTGGTTTTTTTTTGTTTTGTTTTTTTATCGCTGTACTTTAAAATCAGATTAAATATAGCTGGTCTACATTTCTTATGGAAATGAAACATGCATCGCACAGCAGTGTAGTGAAGGAGAAAAGCCATATGCACCTTCTCTCATCGTAGTCGACATATATTTTGCAGAGAGATGGAGACTAGAAGTCTTGGGCACCATGGTTGTGAAAAGCTTATATCGTGATATAATAATTATTATAATAATACTGTGGGGTTATTGTTTCTGCTTGTTGCTATGCAAAGGGCAGGGAGCTCAGTATGTCTGGCTCAGCGGTGGCAAATGTGTGGTCTTCCAGATGTAGCTGAACTAAAACTGCCAATAGCTTCAGCCAGCACCTCCAATGGTTGGAGATCATGAGAACTGTAATTCAACAACATCTAGAAGGCTACAGGTTTCTCCATTCCTGATCTAGATAATGGTGCCAAAATAGGAATAGAGCACACTGAAAGAGGGTAGGATATTCTGCATCTGTAGTCTGTAGGAAAGATAGAAAGCACCTTAATATCTTATAGAAATGTGGCAAAAAGCATTTGGGGAAAGCAACTATTTTGGGGTGGGGAATACTTTTTAGGAAAATTGCATACTGCCCCTTTTTAGTCTTACACTGTGCTCTCGAAGCTTCATACAGTAATAACCCTTTATTAGTAAAAGTAGTCAACTCCAACCTGTGTGAGGTTCACACTCCTAAATAGGATCAGATTATTGCTAGAGAAAAGAATTGATCTTTCGCTGGTTATCGCTGGATTGGAGAAGTCTTTAGCGAGTGCATTAAGCATTTTGCTTTCTCATTTTTATGGATTGTGCTCAAGATAGCACTGAGTATTTGTAGGTTGCCAGCCCCTTTGTTTGCAGCTGCATTCGTCTCTCTAATAACACACTTAGATGGCAAGTGCCAACAGGAATGAAGTTTAAAATGAAGCCACTGAGAAATAAGGAGATACCTCCCCCCCCCCACAAAGATCTTTATTGAAGCTTAACATATATACATAATAACCAAAAGTCCCAATGATTCCCTCACCTAAAATATAATATCTAAATTACAACAGCTGCATAATTATACACTTAATTATAAAACCCACCACCCACGAGAAATAAGGAGATATCAGCATGTTCAGAGAAATCCGAAGGTTTGCAGAAATAAACAAAACTCCCCATAAAGCTTAGTGGGCAGCTAGTAAAGATAGCACAATGATCCTTAGCCATGGATTGTTAGGTGTCAATTGGAGAAGGAAAACAGAAAGGCAGGGCAGTGGAAATTCCTCTTAGGACAGAAGCCCTGAGCATATTATTCATAATTAATTCAGTGTACATGCTTCCCTTCCTCTCAAAGGCGCTCACGGAAATATATCTCTTAGGAGGAGCCATAGCTCAGTGGTAGAGCACCTGCCTTGGATACAGGCGGCCCCAGGTTCCATCCTTGGCATCTTCAGGTCGAGCTGGGACAGAACCCTGCCTGAAACCTTGCAAAGCTGCTGCTGGTCACTTTAGACAGTACTGAGCAAGATGAACTAGTGGTCTGACTCAGGCCCATGCAGAGCTTGTCTGAGGCCCAGCCAGGGGCGGCAGGGTTGTAGGCTTGTTAGAATAAAGTTATAAACTCAAAACAAAAATGCAGCCGGTTCCTGGCAAGAGCCCCCAGCCAACTTAGCCCTCTGAGGCCTGGGGCAAGTATACCCGGCTGCCTGCCCCCCTGCCCGGGCCTGGTCTGGACACACTATAAGACAGCCTCCTATGTTCAACGTTTTGTTTTACAGTGAATACTCGGGTTGCAAATGTGATCCGTGCAGGATGCACGTTCGCAACCCGCAGCGTTCACAACCTGCAGCGATGCATCTGCACACACACGGGTTGCAATTTGGCACTTCTGCGCAAAGCGCGATTTAGTGCTTCTGCACATGCGCAACCGCCGAAACTTGGAAGTAACCCGTTCCGGTACTTCCGGGTTTTGGCGGTCTGTAACCCGAAAATACTCAACCTGAAGCGTCTGTAACCCGAGGTATGACTGTACAGTGGTACCTCGGGTTAAGTACTTAATTCGTTCCGGAGGTCCGTTCTTAACCTGAAACTGTTCTTAACCTGAAGCACCACTTTAGCTAATGGGGCCTCCTGCTGCCGCCATGCTGCCTGAGCACGACTTCTTTTCTTATCCTGAAGCAAAGTTCTTAACCTGAAGCACTATTTCTGGGCTAGCGGGGTCTGTAACCTGAAGCATATGTAACCTGAAGCGTATGTAACCCGAGGTACCACTGTATTTGCAGTTGTTTACAAGCCAGTTTTTGTACTAATTCAATTCTGGAAATGGAAATGACAAAAGTAAATCAATTAGTTTTTCCCACAGAATCATTTGATACAGCAACATAGATTTAGTTCAAATGGGGGAGGCATAGGTGACCTTCAGCAGACATTCAGGAACAAAGGGTAGAATTGTCTTCAGGGGTAAGCCCCCCCCCCATACAAAAACCTCTGCATGTCTTCACAGTCAAGATGGCTACAGAATTAATGTACAGTAAGGGTATTTTCCCTCACCCCCACCCCCCGTTTCAGGCACACAGATTTATCCTTTCGGCAACATTTCCATAATGAATGAAGTTTATGGCATTTTCTCTGGAACCGGAGTAAGATAACATGCTGAATTTTGTGTCTTCCTTAGATGTTGTCACTTTGCCCTCCAAACAAGAGCCTGCAAAAGAACAGGCAGTTCAACCAGCTGTTGTGCGCAAACCCACTGTGATCCGAATCCCAGCTAAACCAACAAAAGGTAACATCCAAGGGTGAAATCCAATTATATTTGTCTGTGAGCAGAACAGATTTTCTCTTCCCCTACAGGCCCCTGTGTCTCCTTAAAAAATCTGCTCTGGAGGGTGGAGGGGGGGCCTTCCAGAGCAAATTTGAGTTGGGCACAGAAGGATTGTGGGTGAAAGAGAGAAAGGAGAGGCTCTGCTGCAGAAGTGGAAGTATGTTGACATGACGTTGGATGCCACCCCTAGCGCTTAACATTTTTCAGCTGTATTATGCAGTGGTTTAATTTAGGGATCCATTGTATGCCAGTGGCATATGCTGAGACTTCTTGCACAGTTCCTTGCACAATACTAGTTTTCTAACGCATGGAGAGATCATTGCTCAGTCACAGAGCGCAAGCTTTGTATGCAAAAGGTCGTAGGTTCAATCTTTGGCATCTCCAGTTTAAGTTTACAGGAAAGACCTCTGCTGAGACCTTTGAGAGCCACTGATTGTCAAAGTAGACAGTTCTGGGCCAGGAGGACAAATAGTCTGGCCTGACAAAAAGCAGCTTACTAAGAGCTGTGTGTCTCCTTTATTCCTTAGTGCACTGGTGTAAAGATTTAGCAAAAGCTTTCTCATAATGACAGAACAGTGAAAGGCTTCTGGGTAGAGATACCTGAAAACACACCTATTCTGTCTTAGAGTTCATTCCATGCAGTGAGCTGTTGCTTAGCAACATGCACATCTGCCTTCATTAGAACGATACCTCCATTTCTAGGGTCTTTAGAGTGACATTTAAACAAAACTGCATTCTTTTTTAAAGTTCAGGTTGACTGAACAACACTAGGAATACTGAGTATTTTATTTTTATTTGTCAGGTGTGTACCCTTGCTCTTTATCCGAAGAGTTCAAAGTCACTGCATATATTTGGTAGCATACAACTGAAGTTTGAAAGTGGAATATTTGACCATGTGCCTATTACCGTATGTTTGTGGTTACATTTTCCTTTTTTCCATAAGGGAAAAAAAATCATTCTATATATTTGTCCCTTCAGATCTTGATGATCTACATTTCTTGCTATAGCTTTATGCCCCTCTTAAAGGTAAAGGTAAAGGGACCCCTGACCATTGGGTCCAGTCGTGACCGACTCTGGGGTTGCAGCGCTCATCTTGCTTTATTGGCCGAGGGAGCCGGCGTACAGCTTCCGGGTCATGTGGCCAGCATGACTGAGCCACTTCTGGCGAACCAGAGCAGTGCACGGAAATGCTGTTTACCTTCCCGCCGGAGCGGTACCTATTTAGCTACTTGCACTTTGACATGCTTTTGAACTGCCAGGTTAGCAGGAGCTGGGATCGAGCAACGGGAGCTCACCCCGTCACGGGGATTCGAACCACTGACCTTCTGATTGGCAAGCCCTAGGTTCTGTGGTTTAACCCACAGCGCCATCCTCGTTACTGTCCTCTGTCACAAGAAAACAGTCATGCTCTGATAGCAAGAGGAAACAGGCAGTTCATTTGTGAAAGACACAGTCTTTATAGTTCTTAAATGGGAGGTGTGTCATCTCTATGACACACTCCAGCATCTCTTGGAAAGTCTGACATAATGCGTCCTCACCAGTGCGTCCGTATCCCTAGTGAAGAGGTCCATACCTTTTTTTACATGGGTCATTGGTTTTCTTGTGGCGTTCACGTGTCATTTCTTGAAATGGTGAAATCCCTTGGCCAGGATGAAGGATCTGTTGTGATTCCGTTTGATCGATCGGATCCACTGATGTTTATGTTTTTTAGTGTATCTGTATGATGTTTATGGTGATGTTTATAAAAGCACTAATATTTTTTCAGCTTTAAATGAAGTTCCAGAGAGCCCTCCTCCACTTCCTACAGAAAAACCAATAGGGAACACATCTGGCGTTTCGGCTGGAAAACCCAATAACAACAAAGCAACAAAAAATGTGGTAACTCATTCTTCTTTGTTTATAATCCTTGAATTATCCTTTTGTACATAAGGTGCCATTTTGAAAATTAAGATTCTAAATTGTTTTTTTGTTGAACTTTAGGAGAGAATTCTTAATCATAAGAGCAGTTCAACAATTAAACCAATTACTTAGAAAGGTGGTGGTGGGCTCCTTCTTGCTGGTGGTCTTCAAGTAGAGGGTAAATAGCCATCTCTTGGAGTTGCCATAGCTCTGAAATTCCTCCATGGATATATATGTATGTATATCCTGTAGCTTACAGGATGACACACACAGCTCCATGATTCCATCTTGGTTTAATTTCTCTTTTACAACCCTGTTATGCTAGACCATAAAGTCCCAAACTGTGTGTCAGAGCACATTAATGTACTGGTGTGAGATCTTCTATTGTAGGTGTCAGCAGCATGGAGCCCCTCCATATGTTGTTCAGGCCCATCCAACCCTGACCTTTGGTCATGCTGGCAGGGGCTGATGGGAGTTGGCATGAGAATGAAGGCATCAACTATTTTTACCTCAGAAAAGAAAGGATGCCTCGGCTATCAGCATGGAAACACATTGCTTTGATACAGAAGGCCATTCTCTATGTTGGAAAAATACAGTTGTATCATTTGTAGTTTCTGTTTCCTTTCTTCAGCGAAGGCTGTCCCCATATCCTACAGTAATACACAAAGTTCTACTAAGAATTTTTATCTCTAATGTGATTTCTTTGAACTAATTCCACTTACCATTTAGAAAGTGCATCATATCTCTTTAGAAAGAAAGATCTTCTGTCCACCACCCCACCACACTGCCCCACTGAATATCACAAAGATGGAAGATATTAGTCTTTTCTTCATTAGGGAAAAATTTGGCACTAGCTTTTCTTCAGTCACATTGGGTTATTGTACAACATTAGACATACTTCTTGTTGTTGTTTAGTTGTGTCTGACTCTCCGTGACCCCATGGACCAGAACACGCCAGGCACTCCTGTCTTCTGCTGCCTCCTGCAGTTTGGTCAAACTCATGTTAGTAGCTTCGAGAACACTGTCCAACCATCTCGTCCTCTGTTGTCCCCTTCTCCTAGTGCCCTCAATCTTTCCCAACATCAGGGTCTTTTCCAGGGAGTCTTCTCTTCTCATGAGGTGGCCAAAGTATTGGAGCCTCAGCTTCAGGATCTGTCCTTCCAGTGAGCACTCAGGGCTGATTTCCTTCAGAATGGATAGGTTTGATCTTCTTGCAGTCCATGGGACTCTCAAGAGTCTCCTCCAGCACCATAACTCAAATGCATCAATTATTCAGCATACTTAGAGACATACTTAGAGTAGACCACATGAAATCAGTGGACTACTTGGAGTATGACTGACATTGCCATTGTGTATTGAGGCCCCTAGTTTACAGTAAACGGGCTTTACTACATTTTATTCTCAAATAGTTGCCCTACGTCTCTCAAAATACTAATAGCACAAGTTGTGCTAATATTCACCAGAAAACAGTCCCTCGGGGGGGGGGGATGCAATAGCGATATCTTAATTTAAGTTTTCCTTTGAAATAATAATAATGTTGAACTTTCAAATCATGTTGTCCAAATAAAAATGCAGATTTTATATTCCAATAGGAATCTGAGCATTCTAGTTTGAAACAGTCATCAAAGAATGAACCCATAATGCCCCCAAGGTGAGTAAAGTATCAATTTGTCCAATAACCATACAAAAAGGAGTAGAAAGAGATGGGGGAAAGTCTTGGTGTAGTAAAGATGCTGCCTAGTTCGTGTGTGTGTGTGTGTGTGGTTCATACATTGGTCATGGTCACTGATCCATCATAAGAATGCATTCAAATCATTTTTTGCACTGCAACAGTTTCATTTCCTTTTAACTACAATAGCAATGAACCCTCTATACTGTTGACACTGCCTCTTGAGTGGAATATGAACTCCTGCTGTTCCTCTCTCTTTTGTCCCCATACATTAGCAAAGTCAGAGCTATCCCAGGCTCCCTTGAAATGTATAAGGGAATATTAGACGGAGAATACTGCATGCCCAACTGGTTTTGCTCAGGGGGGACAGGAATAATTAAACTACCTTTTGCCACAACCTCTGGTTCAAATGCAAAACTAAGTCAACATTCTGCAAAGGTGAAACTAAATTCTGGCAGTGTTATTCTCCCAGGGAGGAATGTCTAAACCGGAGGCTTTGTTTGGGCTTGTTCCCGTTCATGCACTAGCGCTAACCCATGGTTTAGCCTGATACATTTGCCTCATTCTATAGCTAGGAATTGCAGCAGATTGCTATTGGTCAAGTGTGAATTAGACAGCAATAAGAGTGCATCTAATAGTAAGTTGCTCAGTTTGAGAGCAACCCAGAAAAGAACACTCCGGTCATGTATATTATTGAAAAACCAAATCATATAAACACTGTTACACATGGGAAGCTGCTTGCATGAAGCTGCTTCGAAACAGGATCCTCATGATTTCAGCCTTGCCAGTGCAGTCCTCCTTTTTCATGAGCTCCCCACGTGGGGAGCTGCTTCCACACAAAGCAGAACAGCATTTATATGATTCCACTTTCAAATTGGTAACATAGTGCTAGTGCAACATAGGAATTGGGCCCTAAGGAAGCTTTTATGACGTTCAACTCTGTAGCAGATAAACTGTTTGGCCAGCTATTCCAAGCAAGGATACAGTAAATTAGAAAGTGTACCACTGCTCTTCTGACATAACTATCCTGCATTAGACAGCTTGAACCGATTGCGGAACTGGATCAGTCCAGTCTTGCATAGCAAGAAGACAGAGCTGTCTTTCAGCTCCGAAATCTTAAGTTGGAGGAATGATGATAATAGGAGTAAACCCGAGAGCGTTGTTTCAGGAAGACTCGGCTAATCCCAAAGGAGATGAGTCATTGTTGCTGTTGATATAAACATGGCTTTCTCTCTCTCTATCTATCTTTTGTCAGCTTTGTTGTATTACACGTTTAACCTGTTGCTTTTGTGTTTGTTAAGATCGTAATAAATATATACTTTGCCTCTCTCCTTTCTGCTTAAACATTTTGTATTTAAAATATGTTTAAGATGGTGGCAATGTTCTTTTAATATCTTTAGAGAAGTAATTTTAAATGTTTTTAGGATTGTAAGGATTTTTTTTTTTATGATGTTGTGCAACTGCCCTGTTCAAATATAGAGAATTAGGCACAACAGGTATCATTATTGAAATGAACGCTGTAAAAATACATATCAAAGCCCTGCCAAGTTATTCTTACTTATTACAGTGGTACCTTGGGTTAAGACCTTAATTCGTTCCAGAGGTCCGTTCTTAACCTGAGGTACCACTTTAGCTAATGGGGCCTCCTGCTGCCACCGCACCGCCGTCATACAATTTCTGTTCTCATCCTGAAGCAAAGTTCTTAACCCGAGGTACTGTTTCTGGGTTAGCGGAGTCTGTAACCTGAAGCATCTGTAACCCGAGGTACCAGTGTACTATTTTGACAATTTCCCAGTAACTCACATCAATCAAATTGTTTAGTGGCCAGCAGAATGACATTTGTGAGCTAAAAACCTATTTGTTCCTATGGTGTTTTAAATACTTCAGTAGATGGGAACATATTTACCAGTACAGTGGTACCTGGGTTCTCAAACTTAATCTGTTCCGGAACTCTATTCCAAAACCAAGGCATGCTTTCCCATAGAAAGTAATGCAAAATGGATTAATCTGTTCCAGACTTTTAAAAACAACCCCTAAAACAGCAACTTCACATGAATTTTACTATCTAACAAGACCATTGATCCATAAAATGAAAGCAATAAACAATGTACTGCAGTCACACAATCAATCAGTCAGTAGCTGAACTGGTTTCCACACAGTCACAAAAACACAAAAAAGAGCTACAAAAACACAAAATAAATAGCAAAAACAGACAGACCTCAGCGTAACACTCAAAATGGAAGTGTGGCACTCAAAGCGGAAGCATAACACTCAAAATGGAGCACGTTCGGCTTCCGAAAATAGTTCACAAACCAGAATACTTACTTCCAGGTTTGCAGTGTTTGGGTTCCAAGTTGTTTGAGTACCAAGGCGTTTGAGAACCAAGGTACCACTAACTGTTTATAATCTGATATTCTGTCTAGCTGGTTCAGCAAGCTTGCACATGAGGCAGCTCAGACATGGTGCACATAACTGGCTTCGGCAGCTTCAAACAAAGCTCTTTAATTATGGTCTGCCTTTCTGCAATAGCTGGTTGTCTGTAATCAAAACTGGTCAGCAGGAATTGAATTTTCTGTTTAAGAGACAAGGCTATTGGGGATATTGCAATGATTGTCCACTGCCCCCTCAAAAAATGCTTCTTGCCTTTTCCCAGGAGTTTCAGATAATCCAGCCCTACAGTATTTTTCTACATATCTAAATGAACTATGCTTTCTGTTATATGGTTTATATTCCTTGTTGTCTGTGTAACTTCTAGGCCTGGTGATGGAAAAACCACACCAGCTCGACCTCCTCCACCTAAGGGTGTGCCTGGAAGGCCACCACCACCAAAGTCTACCAAGGCCTCATCGCAAAAGGGGAGGTTTTCTCGCTCATCATCTGACGTGAACCTCCATAAACAACCAGGCAAATCAGGGCCAGGAGTCAAGAGAACAAAGAATGATACTGCTAAAAATCAAGACCCAGCTTTACCTCCTCGACCCAAGCCAGGCCATCCTCTCTACAGTAAATACATGGTGAGGAAAAGCACAGAATTGGGGTTTGATAGAAGCCACCCTATTGTTTTGTAACTTATGTAAATAGTAATGTTATCTGCTTTTGGGTTGTTTAATGGATCTGTGGGTTTTAAAATAAGTGTTATTGTTCCTCACCCTGAGATCTTATGATGAACGGCAGGATAGACACATTTTTAAGAAGCAAGCAAACAGACAAACAATGAATTAATACACTGCAGTTTTCACACAAAAAATTATGCTCCAAAAATATGGTTGCTTCTGTATCTTTAAAATGCTTAAAATGTATTTTGATTTTCTTTCTTTACAATATGTAATAAAACATTAAGTTGTGTAGCAAATTGACAGGAGCTATTTTGGACTGAAACGTTTGAGTTATTTGTCTTAAGCTTCCGGTGCCTCATGGAATCGCCAAGGAAGATATCTCTCCACAAGATCCCAGCCATCTCTCTTGCAAGGTAAAGCTCTTTCTTGTGGCTTATTCATCCATATGCACATGCTACTTGCTGAATCATGAACCATCTAACGGCCTTTTGTTAACTTTAAAGCGTGGGGATGTGCTTGTGCTGGTGGACCATGTTGACAACAGCATCATTGAATGTCAAAAGGGTGAAGAAACTGGCAAAGTTCATTCATCCCAGATGCAGATAATAACTCCCCTGGATGAGAGTTTGAAAAGCAGACAGAGGGTATGAATTTTAATATACGTATCAAAAACTGCATAGTTGAAACAAATTAGAAAAAAATAGACAATTATCGAGAGCAGGGCCTATAGCTTCCTGTACATTTCTGCAGATCCTAGCATGCTTTGTATTTAAAAATTTCTTACTCCAGGGCAACACTATTTCACTGGAACAGCAGTTGGTGAATCCTAATCCAAAACATAATTTTATTATCTTAGTATAGGATGTTAAGCATCTCGTGCTATTAGGTTACTCTTAGAAATATACCAAGAGGCCTTTATCTGTGGCTCTTAACAAATTAAAATGGATATTGTGTTTTGAAATGGTCAGCATATTTTGCTCATACTTCCCAAGGGGATTTACTGTTATTGTTGGTGCTGTGGAGTTAGCCTATCTGAGAATTAGTTAGAAAACTTTGCAAATAAGGAAAAGGCTTAGACAGGCACACATCTCATTTACAGTAACAAAGCAGCGGCTTGCAATTTTCAGAGATCCGATTTTCTTTTCGCTGATGCATGTACTGCGCTGGTTTAAGATCATTGATTTTCAATGAGATCAGGTGGTATTAAAATCCAGATTAAATGAGAAAAGAAGCAGGCCCCACATTTTATGTCTTAACAGCTAACAACATAAATCGGTGGAAGGTTATATTTAAGTCAGTGATGGATGATCCACACAGAAATTAGGGCTCCCAACAAATAACAAACACCAAGCATCACAATTTCCAAATCTACTGTGTTTTAAGGATTCGGACAATATGCGGAAGATTTCCGACCCATGTGTTCCTCATGCGATAGTGCTGCATGATTTTCTAGCAGGTAAGTGCAGTTCAGTGGTAGCAGTGTAAATGGAAACAGTTAAAAATTTGGGCTCTTCTTTCTTTTTGAATCATGTTTACAGATTTTAGTTTACTGGTTCTGCTGCATGCCAGAACATACTGACAGTGCTAGGCTGTTTCTTGCTGGGAAATGGCAACATGCTTGAAGCAGTTTCCATTCATAGTTTCCAGTTTATTGCTTATAAGCAAACACAACTAAAGTGATTGCTGCAAGGGACACAATGCAGTGGCTAAGTGAGAAAGTTTAAAGGGGATGAGGATGATGAAGAAGAAATTGAAAGGATACCTGTGTAAGGCAGAAAGTGTACACAGGTCTGCGATGCCCAGAGTCACTCACTGAGTTACCTTTGTAGAAATGGCTAGATAACCATAAACACAGTTACAAACCTGGTTGGCCTATGGGCATCGCAGGTTTGATAGGCTTCTGGGGTTCCTTTCTGGGCAGTTTTCAGAGGGACATGGTGTCAGAGATACAGTGGTACCTCAGGTTACATACGCTTCAGGTTACATACGCTTCAGGTTACAGACTCCGCTAACCCAGAAATAGTGCTTCAGGTTAAGAACTTTGCTTCAGGATGAGAACAGAAATCGGGCTCTGGCGGTACGGCAGCAGCGGGAGGCCCCATTAGCTAAAGTGGTGCTTCAGGTTAAGAACAGTTTCAGGTTAAGTACGGACCTCTGGAACGAATTAAGTACTTAACCTGAGATACCACTGTATATGGGTAGACTTGAGAACAGGGGAAAGGGGCCCAATACAATTACTGCAGCTTGCCTATTGTGCACAACTACTGTTTTGACATACGACGTGGGTAGATATAATGTTCTGGCACTGCCAGAGACACACACAGAAATGGTTCATGGCTTAAATTAAACTGCATACTCTGTGGATTGCAAGAAGGTTAGCACAGAAGGACTTGCCCCAAAGTTTCCAAACTCCACCTGCACCCCCCATCCCCCCTTTTAAATGTAAATAATTGGCTTCATTTTGTTGATATTAATATGCCTAGTGACTCTTGGGAGGAAATTTAGAATCATAGGATGACAGCCAAGTAAATTAGACCCATTGATTTAGCAGGCAGGTTTTATGTTCATAGGGAAGATGTAACCTAGCTCCTCTCTCTGTGCTATTGTAAGGGGCTGTGCTGGCTCCAAATTCCAGTATGCTCCCTACTCCCAACCCTAAATAGTTTATGTTATAGTATTTTTCAAACTCTGGCTTGTTTTTGCATACAGCGTTTGTTTTAAATGAGGCTTTTCTTAGCGATATTCAATATACTAGGCTACAACATGAACAGGTATAATTTTTTGTTGTCCACAGAACATACTGATGATTTGGACCTCTATTCTGGAGAGACCGTTTATCTTCTGGAGAAAATAGATGAGGAGTGGTACAGAGGAAAATGCAAGAATTGCACAGGGATCTTTCCTGCCAGTTTTGTCAAAGTTATTGTAAGTAGGCCACTTCCAGTGAAATATGGTGCATTCCATCTATGTACACATCCCAGTTCTAATTTAATTTCTCCCCTGTGCATTTTATTGAGCATGCCATATAGATAAATCTTGCTTGAGTGCACAAAGCCAGATATCAAGTTGCTTGTGAGGTGCAGCAAATCTATTTAATCTCGCAGCTCTGGCTGGCAGTTTATGGGCATCATTTTCATGATAATTTCAAGTTAAGTGAGAACACATCCTTTACTTAATTCAAGTGTGCTCATAAATCACCCAAGAGCATATTGTGCAGTTTTTCACAACAGCAGCCATGTTACTTTGGGGCTTCTTCTTGGTACATCAGATCAGATTGTCTTCCACTCCTACGCTTAAATAACATGACCACCCATTACGGGCTTCAGTGTGTCTGTACATCTCCTAAAGAAGGAATGGGAATGTCAAAATCTTACAAAACCCGTTCTCTGCAGCTGATGCTGTGGTTGTATCAAGCAGGGTTCCAAAATATGCAGCACTGGGAGAAACAAGATGTAATTTAAGGGACTCTGCGTGCGTTTGTTATTTGTGCAACTATAAAGCAAGAGTGGCTAACCTGCGCCCGTCCAGATGTTTCTGGACTCCAGCTTCCATCAGCTCCAGGAAGTGTGGTCAGTGGTCAGGGATAATGGGAGCTTGGAATATAAAAACATCTGGAGGGGTTCCAGGTTAGCCACTCCGGCTACAGGCAAAGGAATCCAGAATGACTGGTGGCCAGGGGAACAGAAGATTGCAGCTTGCAAGAGTCTTACGGCTGCTCTGTGATTTATCAGGCATTCAGGGACAGTAAACTATTAGCTTTTGCTCCACAATTCACCTTGTGCCTTACCACCACGGCCACACCTTGTGAATCCATTGAAGGATTTAAGAACTTTAGAAACAAGAGAGGAGCAGAAGAGTGCTTTCTGCTTCCTGTAGGACAGCGGTTCTCAACCTGTGGGTCCCCAGATGTTGTAGGACTAGTGTGTGTGTGTGTGTGTGTGTGTCTTATCTATCAATCATTTGCTCTTGTGATGGTCTGAAAACAACTATAAATTGCAAAACTATGAGCCTAGAGTGACTGCTTTATCTAATGTTCATAAATGTGTTTACTGAAGGGGGGGGAATACTTTGGGGGTGGGCGGGATGTTTTTAGAATCATAGTATTGTAGAGTTGGAAGGGACCCTGAGGATCGGATCATCCAGCCCCCTGTAATGTAGGAATACACAACTGTCCCATATGGGGATTGAACCTGCAACCTTGGCATTATCAGCACCACAACCTCTAACCAACAGAGAATAATAGATTTTAAATTGGAAGATTGAACATCAGTCTCAGGATGGGCGGGGGGGGGGGGAGTTGCAGCATGTCTTTTGCAGAGATTCTGTATTTCCATCCTTAGAAACATTTGGTTTTAGTAAGTAGCAAGGGCCATAACCAAAATGCTCCAAGGAGCTACGTGAGTCAGAAAAAAACCTGGCTCAACCCATCTGACAACACTGGGATTCATTAGCCATATGCGCTTGTTAGAATTTGGAGTGTATTTCAGTAATTCTTCTGTTTACACATTCTCCAGAATATTTTCACGTTTAACATATTTAACTCAGTTTGAAATAGGAATTGGACACCTGTCCCATGCAATTACTTTTTTGGGTAACTTGGGGTGCCTGCTATGCATGTACAGCAGATAAATAAAATATTCATCTGGAGGAGGAGAGGTACCTATTTATCTACTTGCACTTTGATGTGCTTTCGAACTGCTAGGTTGGCAGGAGCAGGGACTGAGCAACGGGAGCTCACCCCATCACGGGGATTCGAACCGCCAACCTTCTGATCGGCAAGCCCTAGGCTCTGTGGTTTAACCCACAGCGCCACCCGCGTCCCTTAAATAATGGTAGTGCCATAAATAATGGCATTGACCTCATGGAACTGCTAATAAACCCATCTCTGTACAATATGTAGGCTTCCAACACCGGTTTTGAGGTAAATGGGTGAACACACCTAAGATTTCGACATGGACTGTTATGATGCCAGTGAAAGTGCAAAATTCCTTTGTGTGTATGTCTAAATATGTGTGTTATTTTCCATTTCCAACCATTTAGACTGAAACTGTTTAGGTGAAGATTCATTGGTAATTCCAAAATATTTCTATTAGGCAGGTGAATTCAAAACCAAAAATGAACAGAGATTTTACATAGATTCCCTGATGTGTGGCAGAAGAGATTGCAATTCTGCCATCTAATAAGAAATATTGGTTCTGGAAGCAGTTATTGCTTTGCAGTAAAAGTTTACAACACTCACCCTAGGGTTTCTATGACTGTTTATAGCATATCTCCTTGAGTATAAAACCAAATGCATAGTGGGAGAGCCTCTGGATAATAGATTGTTTCATCCATCTTCTTAAAATTCTGCTTCTGTATGAATAAAGTAGTAGGCTTTGCGACATATGTTTATTTGTTTTGGCTTGCAGATGGTGAGATCCAGGAAATCAAAGTCCTGGAATGGATATGTCTGAATAATTATTCTGACTTTTGTGACATGAACAAGCAGATAATAGACTGTAATATCAATTAGGAGAAGGAGCCAAAGGCAACAGCATGTAATTACTGTACTCTCAGTCCTGATTTCTGCCAGTCGTGTGTGCAGCCAAGAGAGGACTGTTGATACTGAAGTATGGTATTGGGAACAAAAAAAAGTATAGAACATGGTGTGTCTTCCAGAATATTGAATCAGAGACTTATCCTGCAAGAAACCCCTTTGGTTTTGATGCGTGACCAAAACATTCTAATAACTGAGCATTGCCACATGAAGGCTGCAGGTGGAACTGCAGTTTTATCAAGCAAGTCTGTACTTTTAAGAATTCTGTTTTTAAAGCAGAGCAAACCTCTGAAGCTGGACACTTACATTTTCCTACGTCTTCTTTCTAGGTTGATATTCCAGGAGAAAGCAACAGGAAAAAGGGGCACTTTTCATCATCCAGTATCGTGTAAGTTTTCACAGCAATATGCAGTAAATGTCCAGAGAACCACAAGCAGAGTTCTGATTTGTCAACAAAGCAGCTGCAGCTGCACACACACACACACACACACACACACACACACACACTATTCCTCTGGGTCATGGAATTATGTGGAATAATGTCTAACGTCTTACAGGGGACCACAGCTGGATATAGCAATAAGAATCAGACACCCACATGAATAAAAATGCCTTCCACTCACACTAGGGTTTCTATGAAACCTGCAACCTGATTCTAAGACTTCATGCACCAGCACACAAGTTCCTTAAAATGCCACGATATTACAAAATAATGTAGCAGGACTCCAGGCTCTCTCATATTGTGTCAGAAGGTATGATTAGTGAGACAAATGATAGTGGGAAATGTTCTACCTGACTTTGTGCTGCTTGATTCCTGCAAAGTACTTTTTTTAAAAAAAAAATCAGTATTGTTAATTCAAAATCAATTACAACGTAAGGTAAGGAACAAGACGCTTTTTGTGTGCCGAATATAAACATTAGTTTGATTTGCAATGATTAAAAGGAACTGGCAGATGGCATCATCCCTCAAACGTGTTTTTCCAAGGATTGATGTTAATTTGTTCTAGATGTAGAGCCTGTACTTGCGGATGATAGGCAATAAACTGTCTGAAGGTAAAAAACAGTAACCTATTTTGATCAAGATTCTCATTAAAGACTGAGTTATGTGAGGAAGGTAACAATTGCAAATTTCTTATGTATCTGTGAGGTCCCTGCTAAATCAAAACATTTGCATATATCCAGTGACACAGTGGATCTGTCATTTGAAATATTGTTACATAGCATTTTAAAATTGCAATTAAGGTACCGGATTGATTATACTCAGTTGTAGAGTATCTGCCTACTATAGGATTACTTTTTACAATTCTTTTTCATTTTTAACTCTTGAGTTATAATTTATTGTTCTTTGGTAGTGTGCAGAAAATTTATTTATTGTGTAAAATAATCATTCAGTAGGTTAATGGGAACATCTGTCTTTTTATTTATTATTAGAATTTTCACTATGGTAGGAAAAATATTTAAGAAGGCTGGACATGTTACTTTATATTTCAGACAATAACAAGTGATTTGAATTATTTCCATTTGTTATCAATCTGGAGATAAACCACCAGCTGCCAATGTCATTAAAATAATATTTCAGTGTCATCTGCCCTCATCTCCAACATGGCTTTAAGAATACCTTACTTTGAATTTACTGTTCTGCTAGTCTCTCCCCCCCCCCCCCCCCCGCAGATATCCTTTTTTGTTCAGCCAGTGATGAAAATAGAGACTGCAAACTGCACACAAACGAGATATCACTGAAACTTTTTAAATTTTCTGGCTTAGAAATAGATACCTCAAGGCTATAGCGGTCACTTAAAATATTAAACAATAATTATTTCCCACCTCAAATTTTATGAGCCAGAAAAGAATTCATGTCCTTCCCAGCCAATTCACGAGTCCTTCCTGCCCACTTATCTGGCTGCTGGCTTGAACGAAGGCAGGAGCGCTTCCTTGGAACCCCCCCCCCCCCCGGCTCAGGTGCATTAATAGTAATTCATTTTTCCAGCCTGGTTATGACCTGAAGTGATGGGTTGTCCCTCTGCTCATAGTACTTACTTTACCAGCTGTGAATTGCAGAAGCAACGTTGATTTCCAGCATATCTGCACTTCCTGTTCTGAGCCTAATAACTGGACGTAATACGCATGGTTTTCTTTGTTTGGGACCACTTTGTAAATCTCACCTTTCCACCCACATTGAGTTCATGTAGGCTGGTTTGCAATCACATGCAGAAATGTTAAGTGTTAAGTTGAGCTCTGTATTGAGGTACAGTGGTACCTCAGGTTACATACGCTTCAGGTTACAGACTCCGCTAACAGACTCAGAAATAGTGCTTCAGGTTAAGAACTTTGCTTTAGGATAAGAACAGAAATCTTGCTCTGGCAGCGCAGCAGCAGCAGGAGGCCCCATTAGCTAAAGTGGTGCTTCAGTTAAGAACTGTTTCAGGTTAAGAACAGACCTCCGGAACGAATTAAGTACTTAACCCGAGGTACCACTGTAGTTGCATCAATTCCTGCTGGCAATGTCTGTGCACTACAGTTTACATAAATGGATTTCTATGCAGCCACCCACCTGCACCTGTGATCCCAGTGAGAATTTGCATTACAGTCATACCTCGGGTTGAAGTAGCTCCGGGATAAGTATTTTCGGGTTGCACGCTGCGGCTACCTGGAAGTAACAGAGCGCGTTACTTCCGGGTTTCACCACTCGCGCATGCGCAGTCAAAATGACGTCACGCACATGCGCAGAAGCAGTGAATCGTGACCCGCAGATGCGGGTTGCGTTCACTTCTGGATATGAACGGTGCTCCGGAACGGATCCCATTCGCATGCAGAGGTACCACTGTATATAAACCAGCTGCTCAGGTCTGAGCATTAGGGCCATCTTTACAACCTGGCCTCACCGAAGAGTAGATACTGCATTGCTTGACAGCTGTACCTACATAGTACCTGTTTGTGTCAGATATGGGTAGAGATTCCCTGGAATGGGCTTAACATCAATGGAAAGAGGCAGGCTGTTTTTTCAAGTCAGCAGTCAGTTCATACATGTGATGAATGGGCTCATTTAGAATAAAGCTGTTGCTCCATTCTTAATGTGGTTGATGGTTTGGAGCAAGAGTTGGGGGGGGGGGCTATTACTGCTGTTTCTTTGAGCTTTGTTTTGTTATCTTTGTTATTTTAGAGGCCCTAGATGTATAGCTCGATTTGAGTACATCGGAGATCAGAAAGATGAATTAAGCTTTTCGGAAGGTGAAATTATTACTTTGAAGGAATATGTCAATGAAGAATGGGCTAGAGGAGAGCTGAGAGGCACATCTGGAATTTTCCCCTTGAACTTCGTAGAAATTATTGAAGATCTCCCTGGACCAGGTAATACAGAAAGCAATTGTGAGTAACATTACAGCCCAAACCCAAGGTTCACTGAGATGAGAGATGCTGGATTCGCAGAGCTTGGGCTTTCTTAGTTGAGCCAGGGCATAACTCCCCCATCCTGACTCAGCAGTGGAACATACACCGATCCAAATCTTGGAAGTAGGTACTGCCTTAACTCTTAATCTCTGTATAGGGCTTTGAAAAGTTTAGGTGGTTTATAAGTGATAAATAATAATTCCCTTTATCATCCTCTTATATAGATGGTGGAACATCACTGAATAAGAATTCTGTGTCTGTGTCACAGGTAATCCATTTAACATTGTCTCACGCTAGCAGTAGGCATTATAGTTTCTGCTATTCACATATGTTTGGTAAATATGCCATTAGGTATACCTTTAATTAACATGGATAGAATCCAGTTTTCACACCCTGAACAGAAGCAGAGGGTAGGGTCGCTGAAAGGGTAAGGGAGATAAAATGCCCTAGTACAGATGTAGAATGGAGGTGGTGAAATGGGGCTTGAAGCATTGTGAAAAGAGATGGAGGGACATAGGGAAACCCACTCACCCCCCCCCATAACTCCTGACTGATTCAGTCCAATTGATTAGAAAGTTTTAAATTATACAAATTTCAAGGAAATAACAGATTTGCAATTAGCAAGAAAAATCCAAACATTTTTTTCTGGTTTATTTTAAAACACTTTTGTTCCGCCAACAATTCTTTGAGTTGCTTAATTTGCTCTTGGTTTTCACTGGTAATTAGATTTTTGTTTCTGATACTGATAAAGATGCCCTATGTGTGCTTGTAGAGATGAGTAAAAAGCAGTCTCTCTTTGGTGACAACAGAATTTATAGCTGCACAGAAGCACTGGACAATTAATATAAAATGAAAAGAACTGAGAGCTTGGCTTCTAAATCAAAAATACCATTAATAATAACTTTTATCAAATGAACAAAATGTTATTTTTAGGGGCTGGGGAACCCTTATTATCATATTCTGCAAAATAGAAAGCATTATTATTCCTAGGCACTTCTTCATAGATTCATCCGAAACATGCTCATTTATAAGTAAAGCACACCAAATTCAACAGCTCTTTCTTCTGGCATATATGTTTAGGATTAAAAACCTGCAGTGATACATTCTCAAATATGGCCATCATTTTCAGATGCAATCATTAAAGGAAAATGGAGTCAAGAGAAGGAAGAGCAGACTTGCAGGAAGCCCACTCATTTCAGTTTCCTCTTGCTGTTGCATGCCCAGGGGTCTGGGTTGGAAAGCAGTTATATTTTTGTACTCATTGGGCTTCCGCTTTCTCCATGAAAGTCAATGAAATAAGATGTGTGTACTCAGAACGCCACATTACCTTCTGCCTTTTAGTGTAAGGAGCGCACAGGGAAATAAGCTACTTAAACTGAGCTGAAAGATATGCTATCTTTTCTTTGTGCTTCACAGGCCAGGATTGATATAAAGCTTTTTTCACCAGTAATCTGCTTTAAGCCTATTAAATATTATGTACATAAGTAATGGGGGCTGGGTTGCTTTCCATACAGTAGCAGGAAAATTCTCTCTTCCATTTTTGCAGCTGGAAGGACGTGCCGGACAGTGGTGTGATGCACTCCATGATTTTACAGCAGAAACGCAGGAAGACTTGTCTTTTAAAAGGGGAGATCGTATCTTGATATTGGAACACTTGGACTCAGAGTGGTACAGAGGGAGACTGAATGGAAAGGAAGGAATTTTCCCTGCAGTGTTTGTTCATGTTTACTCAGGTAGTGTTGAATGGAATGGAAAATGGGAATTTCTTGATCTAGTTTTGTATAAACTTTTAAGGTTTTTAGAAATGTATGAAGTGGATTCAAACATGAAGGGCTTATAGTTCTTTTAGGCCTTTGATGCCTTAGCAGGTATGTGGAAAGGGGCTTTAGGACATGGGTAATTTGCATGGTCCACTACACTAGATGGACACATGGCAGGTTGTACAAATACATTTTCTTAAATGCCCATTCTACATGATGCAGTTTGCTGCCAATCAGCTTTCTTCATCAAGATGCTGCCCTTGAAAATTTTGATGCGGAAGCTCCAATGCTTCCAGGGCAGATGAAATCCCTTTGAATTAATTTATAAATAAATACTGCCACACTTCGTGCTCTTCTAGATCTCTATGCAGATGTCACACTTTAGCTAGCTCCTTCAAAATGGAAGGCAGTTTCCCAACACTCAAATGCGCTTCATTGCAGTGAGTTTGCAGATAAGCTTATTATGGTGGCGATTAGACGGGCAGACAGCCTCAGTTGGTCCTTGAAGCGTGACACATTCTGCCATGGATCTAACAATTAGTCCATCCCTGGGAGAGGCTTGGTTACATTTCTAAATAAAACATCACTATCACACACAGGGTTTAGTATCGCAAAAAAAAAAAAAAATAGCAATGAACTCTTAAGGGAAAACATTTGTTTAGACAGAGAAAGCGACTTGCTAAATTGACAGAGATGGATGAAGAGTGTACCTTGGTGATGTACAATTGTCATAAATTCCATGGTATTTTTGGTACCCAGATCCTAAAGCTGCAGCATCATGTGGGATACAAGCAGCACAGTCCCAACCTGTTGTGCTTATAAAAATCCCACTAACCTGCTGTTTGAGTGTCTTGGGACAGTGCCAGTTACTGGTGCAATAGCACTGACATAGGCCACAGGTTTGGCATTATCTCAATAATGTTTTGGGTACTATCATGCTGTCTCTTCAGCTAGGGGGCAACAGGGAAAGAGTGGTTCCTAACCTCACACAATGCCTCAACTTGACTTCAACTAACTCCGTGCTTTTAGAAACCCTGAACAGTTTCCAAAACTCCCACTCGTACTTGTGTTTCTGCTTGGAAAAAAGATGGGGAACAAACTTTTTTCTTAGGTATACAATATGTATCCTGCTCTCCTCTCCCTTTCCACTCAATCAAATTTTAGACGAAAGTAAGAAATATGGTAGCTAATGGGAAACAGTATAGTACAATTGCCATTTTTGCGATGAAAGAATAATACTATCATTCTGTTTTACAGGAGGAACACAGTCATCACAACCTGCAGGTACTAAGAAACAAAAAGCCAAGGCTTTATATGACTTCCATGCTGAGAACGTAGATGAACTCTCCTTCAAGGTATCTTTTTAAACCCATCCATTTTGTTTATTTGCCACACTGCAGTGCTAAAGGTGGCACTGTGTAACTCTTAAAAATATTGATCTGCATCTTTCTCAGTTGATAAGTTGAATAAGTATATTTAGAACAATTCTTCACTTGATAGAGCTATTTTTGAAGTATTGTTACATCGTAGCCAAGGAGCTGACTTAAGACTTGAGTCAGACTATTGGTCTAGCTAGCTTAGTATTGACAACCATAGCTGAAAGCTGCTCTCTTAAGGTTTCAATCTTTCCCGTCCCCATCTTGACCCCAGGGATTGAACCTAGGGTCTTTTCAACCACTAAGCTACAGCCCCTAAAATATGAGGTCATATACTTGCTGTTTATTGCTTAAATGTTTGGGCCTCCCTAAACTGATCCAGTGGCCAGTGGGGTAAGGGACATAAACTTAAGTGTGCATGGAGACAGGAAGCCTCAGATTTAGTCCCTAGCATATCTTAATAGGGTTGGGTCGTTTGAAACCCTAGAGCACCTCAGCTAATCAATGTACACAATGCTAAGCTAGATACTGTGTACTGAGGATCAAGACAGTTCCTATAGTATGCTGAATACAACTGAAAATAAGAGTGAGGTGACAGCGAAGATAAGAGTGAGGTGCTGTTGAAATTGGTGCCACAATCAGCTACCTCTCAGCTGACAACATATTGGCAAACAAAATACAGCCTGCAATTTGGCTAGTCAAGGAAAGTCTTTATTTTGTGCAGTAAGATTCATTTCACCCAACCTAAAGGAATGGCAAGCGAATATAGAACTTCAGCAGAATGCCACTAGAAGACCAGCTATGGGAACTTGACAATACTGAAAAAATGACACCCTTCCAGATTTATATTTACTCTTAACTATTCCATCAGGTTGGTGATATCCTAACTGAACTGGAGTCTGTAGATGAAGAATGGATGACTGGAGAGCTACATGGCAAAACTGGAATATTCCCCAAAAACTTTGTCCAGATTATACATCCCTCCTGAAGATAAAACCTAGTTTTGGACCATCTGCCTACAGAAGCCTATACAAGCAAATACCTTACTAGCACAAAAGCACATTACTGCAGGCAGCAAAGGTTGCCCTCTATGATCATATGATCTACTCTTTGACTATCAAATGCATTTTTGCACTATTTTTATAAAGGTATACTAGAATATACAATATTTTGTAGACTATACAATATTTTGTTTCACGTTTACACTTATTTAGAAGTCTTGCTCACTCGTTCTTCCAAGAAACGGAATTTGGTACAATACTTGACTGCTGGCAACTTGCATTTTAGCAAATGCAGCTAAATATTCAAGCTGCATTCTTCCTTTCCAATGCCATACTATACTTAAATCAGTAAACACTAAATAGCCACTGTGTGAAAACATTAGCCCTGATGTACAGTCTGATCACTGTAAGGTACAGGGTTTGGTGGCTTGGGCTTTTTTTTCAGAAACCATGTTAAACTACTTATTGCTTACTCCATCACTTAAAGGATTAAAATATCATGAAACACGATTCTAGAACAATGTTTCTCAAACTTGTGTTTCCAGCTGTTGTTGGACCTCACCACTGGTCCTGCTAGCTAGGGATGATGGGAGCTGTAGTCCAACAACAGCTGGAAACCCAAGTTTGAGGAAACGCTGGTCTAGAAGGTTACTCAGTTATATGAGATGAAGCTCCGTATACTACTCCATACCATTGTTCTATTTAGCCTAGCACTATCTACTCTGACTGCCAGTGGCTCTACATGGGTTCAAGCAGTAGTTTCTTGGTTGCTATCTGATCTTTAACTGGTCATATAAAGGACTGAATCCAAAACAGTATGTGTGCAGGACACATGCTTCACCACTAAATTATGCAGACTAGTGGCTCATTATCTAGTAATTACAGTATAAAAGGTTATTCTATTCAGAATGCTGCCTTCAATTCAACCTGGTGCTTTATACCCTTCATTCTTTCATATTGTATTCAATTTTTTAAACCTTTTGCTGACTTCTTGTCATCTTTTCACCATATTTTCTTGAACTAAGAGTACTTTTGTGTTCGAAATAATGTTGCATGTGAAAATATGCCTCGCTATAGGTGACATCCAACTAAGACATACTCATAGTGGATCTGCAGAAATCAATGACTTATTTCATTGAGTCTACGCTATGGCTTAGTTGGATACCACCCTATATGACCGCTTCTTTATAACAAGTTAGACATACCATAGTTTTGTCAAAAGTCTGTATTGCTGCCCATGGATTTTGTCTTCCTGTGTGTCTCTAAAAAGTGTGTAACTTACATCTAAGCTGCATGCTGGTTTGTTCTTGCCTGCCTTTCTCAGAGATGAATCTAGTTAAGATGATAAAGGAAAAATAGCAATTCATTGGCTGTATTATACTTATCCTATATCTGCAATGCAGGTCTGTGCTGAATAATTTTCATTACACACACACACACACACACACACACGTAAGTTAGTGTAGGAAACAGCACTTTATGCATATACATTAAAAATCTGATTACGCCACAGGCAACTAGACTGAATCTAAACTGATCAAGAAACCGTGAAACTGCAAAAGCAATTACATAAAGATTTAAGTAAATTCAGCCATTTTAAGTCTTTCCCTGAGCCGTTCACTGACACTCCAAAATTGTATCTTCAAAAGAAGGAATCTTCCAATTGCATCCAGAGCAGGCACCTAGGCATTTGAATTTTAACAATGTTTTTCAGAGACTGACTAGAACTTTTGACTACTAACATCTAGCTCATAACAAGTTGAGTTCTACATAAATTAATGTCTTCACTTTCTTCCAGCCAACTGGGTAGTTGTATGACATAGGTACAAATAATTTATTTCTGCATGGGCAGTAGATACCCAGTCTTCTTCAGATCCTTGCTATATTCAGCTTCAAATTTTAAAAACAAAACTTTGTTAAAATACGAGGATACTGAAATTACAAATACCCTCCTCTGAACAATATGAAACAGAATTAACCGTGCCTGGAACTGCAGGAGGCTTGCTTCTCATCCAAGTATACAGAAAGTTTCAAGCAGCTACAGGTTGCTTTTAATTGCAATTCTTTTGCAATCTGGTCAATTGAGGACTGAGGTGACTAATGCTGATCAAGAACCTACTCAAATTGACTTTGTAGGTGGCTTTCTCCAAATTTTATCTCCTAATCCATTTCAAAGTTCCCCTTTAAAAACAAGTCAAATGTCAACTGGATATTTTTACACAGGACTGTCCCTAGACCCAGGATAGTAAACCTTGTTGATATTAGATGAACAGGTCTGGAGAAACCCCATACTATATTCAGATTACTGTAAATTTCTTCCCCCTTCCCTTGAATAAGGCATTAAGCTGAAGAACTCTTCATTGTTAGAGAAGTGACTTTAGGCTTAGCACTGTACTAGGAAAGGTAAGGGAGGCAAGATTGTTTAATTGTACCTAATATGTCATGATTGACCACTTTCCATCTCATGGAAAGTTTTATGTATGCTACCTAAAAGGTTTGCTTAAAGAAAATTCTGGTTATCTAATCTTTATAAGAACAAACTTCCTCTGTGCCTTTTCATAGATGAGTCATACATACTCACCCAACTTGCTTTCAGTGCAAAATGTATATGGACTACTATATGAATTCTCACACCTACAACAGTATATGGGGCTTTGCTAGTATGAAGACAATACAGTGGTACCTCAGTTTAAGAAGAGGCCTGTTTACGAACGATTCGGTTTACGAACTCCGCAAAACCAGAAGCAGTGTCCCGGTTTGTGAACTTTACCTCGGTCCAAGAACGGAATCCGAACGGTGGAAGGGCGCTGGTGGCAGAAGGCCTCATTAGGGAAAGCACACCTCAGTTTAAAACCGGTTTTGGTTTAAGAACGGACTTCCGGAATGGATTAAGTTCGTAAACTGAGGTACCACTGTACCAGCCTTTTCATCCAGCTATTATGGATTCTATAATAACAATAATTTTATTATTTATACCCCGCCCATCTGGATTCTAGTTGCAGAGCTGTATACATTCTATGCAAAAGCCACCTTTTTCACCATATAACCCTGGCTGTCTTATAAGAGCCATTAGCAGATTCTCATTCTATCAAAGCTATATCCTGTGCAGTTACTAGCGTAAGTTACTGAAGGTCACTTGAAGTGCCCACTGAAAATCAATTCCAGATTCAGGGTAATGTTTACTTATTTGTTGAAAATGCCTGCTTTTGTAATGATTTCAAAGAAATATTGCCAACAAATAGAGATTTAAGTATTAAGGCAGTTGGGAATTGCTGACTTTTTTGGCCTCTTTAATGAAAATGCATTAATTGCTTTTTCCTAAATGGGTATTATATCTATTAGCATCTCATTAATTTAAATAGGCAACTGGCTGAGCGTTCTTTTAGTCTCATTGTTCTGCATACCAAGATTGCCAAATGCAACAATCTCATCCCAACAGTGCCATCTAAGAGGGTCATAATACAGCTTTAATGATCAAAACTTGAAAAATACTCATTAAAAATTAAATGCATGACTAGTTGACATCACTTTCCAGAATGGGACTATGAAGTATTTTAGATAATGATCTAAACTCCACAGCATACCATTCCGTGGGAAAGCAGGATAGGGCAAATTAGTCTAAAATATATATGCAATCATAAATGTAAACCAGGGACTGTTAAAGTATACAAGTTTATTTTAAATCTGCAGGGATTTTTAAACTTACAAAATCTGCATACAAAAGCCACTTTACCTCTGGACATTCAGTGTAGTCCCCCTCCGCTTTATGGTACCCCATGTTTGTTTAACCAATAAACTTTTCTGTTTGACTGAAACGGTGTAAAGTGAAACAACTGACTGGACACGGTGAGCATCATGCGAAGTTTGGTTTCATAGATTTGTAGAGCTGAAAGGGACCATGAGGATCATCTAGTCCAACCCCCTGCAATGCAGGAATATGCAGCTGTCCCATACGGGGATCGAACCCTCAACCTTGGCGTTACAAACACCAAGCTCTAACCAACTGAGCTATCCATGCACAAGTAATCGTAAGTTCAGCTAACGTGGTCCAGAAGCTGCTAGGATGAAGGCATTATTTACAGAGTTCAAAGTTTACTGCTTGCTCCAAGATTTACTGTGTTTTCCAAACCCAGAAACAAGCTAGGCATGGCCATTTTGAGAACTCTATGGAAACCATGAGGAGGCCCAGACAGAGGGGGCGCCATATGGGCCAAGCCTCCAATTCCAAAGTATATTTATATACTTATTTATAAGACTTCAGTTATCCTCAGGGTAAAAAAAAAAAGGGGGGGCACATTTTCTACCTGGCCCGACCTCTGCCTGGCTCTGCAAGGCCCTGACCATGAGACACAATCTTATACTTAACAAGATTACCAAGCAAGCAAATATCAATTATCTTTTACTTCCATTTTATGTTGTCCAAATACCTACTCTGTCGTCACAATAATGTGCCTACTAAACAATACCAACATTTCCCAACCAGTTTCTTCTTCTGTAAATTTCAAGATACTTGTTATGCGTAATCTTTTGCATATATTCAAAAATAAATTTTGAATTCAAAAATTGTTTCTGAGTAAATATGCGTAAGATGCAGCCTTAGATAAAGGTAGTGGCTATTAAAACTATTTCAGTGAGCTCGGTCTCAAGTGTCATAGTATTAAGAGTGGGTTTATTTATACCAGTGGTGTCCAAACTTTTTTCAAAGAGGGCCACATGTGATGAAGTGAAGGGGCGTGGGGGCCGACCAAAGTTGACGACCTTTTAGGGTTGGGGTTGTTGAACTTCTTTTAGGTTTTAAACCAACCAGCAGACCAGATTAGGCCCCCAAAACGGACTTTGGACATGTTTGATTTATACTATTATTAAACCAACGAAGTTTCCAATGTAAAAATTTCTATGTTAATAGTCATGCTTCTGAAAAAACAAGTATTTAACTGTGCTTCAGTAAAACTGGTTTTAATAAACCTAGGAGTACAATCCTAAATCTTTCAGCACATAGCCGACATGCCCTTTTGTTGCAAAAAACTTAATACGCTTACATACAAGAGACAGAATGTCTGCCTCTCTGTGTAGATACCAAGCAAAATCACTTGAAGAGTAATTGACTTTGATTAAGTTACTACCTGAGCTCAACCTTTATATATTATGTTCGAAGCCACCCAGATTGCCTGGGGCAACCCAGTCAGATTAGTGGGGTATTAACAATACGAATAATAATTTCTGAAAGTTTATTTTGCTGAAAGTGCCTCGATTCGCAGACTATTTGCCCAAGGTATACGGTAAGAATTTCAAATACATCAAATAGTAAGTAGAAATTGCACACTGGTTCTTAACATACACTGCCGCCCTTTATATCAGCATTTGATTGACAGTTCACTATTCAACTTGTTAATGTCCATATTTTCTTACCAACTAGTTTGGTCGATCCAGACTAAACTAATTTCAATGGGAACTACAACTCAACTTACTGCCTTTAGAATCTTCAATGTCTCAAGTATTAATTGACAACATGCTTTCTAGATAAGAGAAGCAACACTGAATAGCTGTACAAGCATTTCTCTTCAAGTGGCTTTAATTATCTTATTCAACCATAGTCACTTTGTTCAACTACTCCTACCTACAAATCACTCTAATATCTGCACTCCATCTTCTATACCTTGAAGTATAATGGCCAATTGTGTTTATAAAAAAGAAAAAGACACAAAGCCCATAACCATGCCATTTATATTAAATCTTTTTTTATTTCTGTATCTGATTTTAGACAGACTCTTGCACAGGGGGCTCATACCCATCAGCTCGCTCTACCTTGGCACCAGTTTCATCACCTGATGGCTTTCCAGCACCACCACCTTCACCATGCAGCTCCATCAGCTTGCCCACTGCAAATAATGCAACAGTTTGAATTAACACAGAGACAATTTTATGCTAAGATTCTACATTTAAAGTTAACAAAGTGCTTCTAAAGAATGAAGCCGTGTTTAAAATTAAATTGATTGGCTGCTCAATACACTTTTTGAAAACAATCAAGACTTAACCTTTTATGATTTATGGGAATGTCAGAATTTGAAAATAGTAATCACTGTTTCATCTGGGACCGAAACAAATTGTCATCATTCATTCCCAACCAATGAATATAGCAAAAAATATTATTTAGATAAGATACCAAAATGCTTACATTCAAACTTGGGCTTCTTAAGCATCTTGACTTTACGAACATAGACATCATGAAGGGGATAGATGGACTGACACGCTTTTTCTATGTCTTTCCCAATGCTGTCTGGGATGCTAGAATGGAAGGAAATAAAGTTTGACTTCTTATGTTCAAATTAAGAATCACAGTATTGAAACCCCCCCAAAAGTAGTACCAGTTTTTGGTAGTACCATTACATATCCCCCCAAAAGTAGTACCATTACATATCCCAGAAAGCAGCCATTATTGCTGGAGCCTAAATGGAGATGACAGTTCTCCACTGACTGTGCACCACAATGATAAAAAAAGGATTGCAACTGAACCTGTGATTCCACATTTGAGCCAAAAACTTAAAATGTTAGATCAAATGTCCACAGTAGCCAACCAAATGATTATGGGAAACCAATAAGCAGGACATGAGGAAAGTAGCACTCTCCCACTCTGAAGAAACCATACTGCTTCTGATTATGGAGGAAGTGCATAGCCATCCTGATTGGCACATTGGCAGAATTATGCTCCATGAATTTGTCAAAAAGATCTCAAGGAGCAAAGTCACACTGTAACATACCTCCACAACGGTAAATCTACTAAGGAATTTTATGGTGCCTGTCTCACAGAAACCCCATCACAAACACATGATGAGATTGCTACGCGTGACTAGCAAACAATTCAAGAAAATTCAATATATTTGCCTAAAATTTGGATAAAAATTGATAAATTATTTGGATAAAACAAGTATTAAGATACAACGAATGAGTACTAAGAATATTGTTTTCATAATACAGAGGGGCTGACAGAACAACTCTCCCACCATAAACTGAAGCTGACAGGACTGTGCTTTATGGAAATGGGTGTTAACGGTTGGCCTGGAACAGCTAAAATCTGCTGGAATATTTATATACACTGCTATGAAAATTAAAGCTAGATGGAATAAAAACTTCCTTCCTAAACATGGGACACAAATTTTAACCTACAGTTTATTGACAACTTCTTTCAGGTCATTTGTCTGCACTTCTCGTGTCATGATTTCCACCATCTTCTTGCGGATTTGGCGGACTTGCTGGTGTTGGGCATAGGAAGTCTTGCGAATCTGGTTAGTTCGCTTCTTGGTGAAGCCAACACAGAAAAGGCGCAGAAGATATCCATCTGTAGTTTTTACATCCACATGGGCCTCAATCATTGTCTGGAAAAAATAATGTACTTGAGTAAAAGTGTCTACTATAAATCTTGGACGAAGCAAAAAGACCAGGTGTTCAATGCTCAGTGCAACAAAGGAAGGATTATGTCAACACAGTCATCCAAGCAGCCACATCTACAAATCAACACCCCGATACCCAGTTACCCTGTTAGAAACAGAATGCCTGGTTTTCATTTTTGATCCAGACAGCTCATAAGTCACATTTTTCAAGACAACTTTGGTTCTTGGAATCGAAATTCATTCTGATTACGCAGATAAAATATAACTACAGGGTGTATTGCTAGTGTGTGAAACATCAAGTTCCATGGATCCCCAGGCGTGCACCTCCAGATGGTGGAAACATTAGGTGCCAACCTGGAGCCTGGGCACCTTCACTTGGTTGCAAGAGGCCAATAGCCAGGTGCAAGATGTGCCTGGCAAATTTCGAATGTTGTCCAGTTAGCTAGCAATCTTTCATGATTATAAAATTTCAAATATGAATTTGGCACTGTGGGTATGCCAAATCTTTATTCATTATCTAGTCGGACTTTTTAAACAAATCTTTTAAAGTTCCAACAAAAAACCGGTTTTCTCCCCTTGAAGATGATTGTGAGTGTGGGGAGAATATTCAAGGTGAGAGCGTAAAACTGGATCCAACATTGGGGAAAGTTGATCCTATGTCGCTACAAGAGGATTATCCATTACCTAAGATTTCCACCACCCTGCAACAGCAATGAAGTGCAGCATTTACAGATTAGCACAATTACATGCAAATATTACTAACCTGCCATTTTTTGACCATCGAACACATTTTGTCACGTGTGAGATCCATTCCATGAAAGTTTGTCAGACAGTTTTTCCCTTGCACATCTTCTGTAATCAGTTTGAATTTACGGAAGGCAACTTCGTCATTCTGCAGGTCAGCAAGACTTACTTCAAATACTCGGCCCTTAAGTCCATCTGAGGCAATTTCTAAAAACACAAAATAATGTTAATGTGTCTTTCATGCAGACTCATAAAGGTAAAGGGACCCCTGACCATTAGGTCCAGTCGTGGCCGACTCTGGGGTTGCGGCGCTCATCTCGCTTTATTGGCCGAGGGAGCCGGCATACAGCTTCCAGGTCATGACTAAGCTGCTTCTGGCGAACCAGAGCAGTGCATAGAAACGCCGTTTACCTTCCCGCCAGAGCGGTACCTATTTATCTACTTGCACTTTGACGTGCTTTCGAACTGCTATGTTGGCAGACTCATAATAAACTGTTAATGTAATAGCTAGAAACAAAAGTGTTTTGCCAATTTATTTCCTCCAGGGAATATGCAGGAGTGCTAGCTTTCCAAACAAACTGCCCTATAGACACTTTCAAGCAGTTTTGAATTCTTTTGCTTTGCATTTCACAAAACTCCCAAGGCAGATAAGAATTCAACATCTCTGCAGTTAAAATTAGAAGGTTTGAGGCCTTGCTTTTAGAGTTGAAACATGGAACATACAACAATTAGTTTATAAATAAGTAGCAGCACCTATCAGCTCAGCATATTTTTACCTAGCAGGCCTTAGAATTATGTAGCAGTTTTCTATCTAGGTAACTTACTTGTTCCCTGAGTCCTGGTGACCAATGTCTTCCCAATGTTTCGAATATTGAACATTGCTGGGGCCTTGACATCATACCAGTCCTTCTTTGAAAAGGGATCAACCCTGATTTCCAGGAAAAGAGAAAAGCTTTGTCAGACCTGCAACTTCCTATAATTCCAGAAACATTTGGAATACAGGTAGATGTCTTATACAGAATAAAGATTTCTGGGTCCATCTAGCATTATCTATACTCGGCAACACATCTCCAGGGTTTCAGGGAAGTCTTCAGCTTCTGCATGTGACTCCCTTGATATCCCAGCAAAACACCAAAGTTAATATTTTATGCAATTTTCACCCATCTACACTGCATGCACTGGGCCTGCAAGCAAGCCCCGACGCCAAAAACTTTGCTTTTCATCCTTCTAAGTTATATCAAGAAAGGCGTAAACGGTGCTGAATTTACAGCACAGTCCTAGCCGTGTCTACCCAAAAGCAAGCTCAATTCAAGGAAAAGTCAGGTGAGGCTAGCAGCGTTAGTCAACTGCCACTTTACATCCTTGAACTACACTACCTGAGCTTTGGAGCCACCAGGCAAGATGATCGCCAGTACGTGATAGACGCCCCATGATGCTTCTTTGAAACTCCCCATTTTATTCCAAAGCTCTGCTTATAGCAGGGTGCACGCTGAATTGGGCCCGACAATTACTAGGAGGGAAAGGCCGGACGGGGCCCCCCAAATCAGGGCTCCAGGCACGAGATCTGCAGCCCTGCCCCTCCCCTCCCCTGGGGAACTCGCACGTGCCCCTTCTAGAACGATTCCCGCGCGCTCCCCTGCCCGCCCGCTTCCCTTAGAGAGCCGCCATGTCAGCAGCGCTTTCCCTACACCCACCAACCACTCTCCTCAATCCGACCAACATCGGAGGCATCCGACGTTTGCGGGCCGCGGCTCCCCCTCGGCCGCGCTCCGGCTACCCCGAAGCTTCTGCCCCGGCCTGACTTACACTTTCTTCTTGGCGCCTTTCTTGCCTCCTTTGGTGAGGCGCTTGTTCTTGCCAACCGCCATAGTGCCGCGCCGGGAGAAAAAGAGGCCGGAAACTCGACGCCCCGCGAGATTATACGAGAACCGGGCTCGCGCGAGATTTAATGACGCTTTCAGCGCGTATCGCGAGAAACGGAGGGTCTCGGAGGAGGCAGCATGCGGCAGGAAGTCACAGCGGCCTCTGGCGGTAGGTTGTCTATTTTGCACTTTCAGCCGAGTTAAGGAAGTACGTCCTGGACGCCTTTCCCTTGTTGAATCAGCAATGTCTTTTCCACGTGGTACAGGCTGAAAATCCTCAAGGATTTATCCCCGGTAAATGCACGCGACACCCATGGAAAAAAAGGCGTATCTCTCCCGCGAAGTTGCTTCTTCGCAGAACTCCTTTCCAGCAAAAACCAGGAGATTCTTATAAAAAAATACAGCCCACCACGGGAAGTTCGTTAGTACAGTCAGTGGCTTTTATGGCACAATGCTACTTACGATTATTCTCACAAGGTATTTTATTGTTGCTCTTAACTACAAAGCAAAATACCAGAAACTTGACTATAACAAAGGGAAAGGGGCATGTAAGTTAATATTCACATTTGTTCAAAGTTGAATACTTTGTTTTTGAGTTGCACAGAGTGGAGGTTAAAGTAAGAGCGGATGGACATTAGCATGATGAAGCAGGGAAGGCTGAACATTGTCAGCCAAGCCTTGATAGTGATAGTTATTACAAGTATTCGTTAGAATCTGAGCTCCTCAGAAGCCCTCTTGAAGAATTATATTGAGGGTTTACATGCAGGAGGAAACTGGGAGAATGAATACAGTATGCTTGCTCCTCCACTAGTTGGTGGGCTGCTGTCTGAAGTGGGAGTGCTGCTTGCACTGACTCGGTGGATGATGCAGAATCCTGATTTCCAGGGTTCTATCAGAAGGTCGGCAGTTCGAATCCCCACGACGGGGTGAGCTCCTGTTGCTCAGTCCCTGCTCCTGCCAACCTAGCAGTTCGAAAGCACGTCAAAGTGCAAGTAGATAAATAGGTACCGCTCAGGCGGGAAGGTAAACGGCGTTTCCGTGCGCTGCTCTTGTTCGCCAGAAACGGCTTAGTCATGCTGGCCACATGACCCGGAAGCTGTACGCTGGCTCCCTCGGCCAATAAAGCGAGATGAGCGTTGCAACCCCAGAGTCGGCCACGACTGGACCTAACGGTCAGGGGTCCCTGTACCCTTTACCTTTACTATAACATGAAAAGCAAGTACAGAAAATTCCCCGCTTCACATGCTTTGTGGAGGGTGAGGAGAATCTTGCAAACCTACAAAAATTTACTCTAAAAAAATCAAGAGAAACGTCACTTAAGGGAACTACATCATTTCCCCCAACTTTTTTTCCTAACGAGATAATAGTAAAGGTAAAGGTACCCCTGCCCGTACGGGCCAGTCTTGACAGACTCTAAGGTTGTGCGCTCATCTCACTCTAGAGGCCGGGAGCCAGCACTGTCCACAGACACTTCCGGGTCACGTGGCCAGTGTGACAAAGCTGCTCTGGCGAACCGGCACCAGAGCAGCACACAGAACACCGTTTACCTTCCCGCTATAAAGCGGTACCTATTTATCTACTTGCACTTAGGGGTGCTTTCGAACTGCTAGGTGGGCAGGAGCTGGGACCGAACGACGGGAGCTCACCCCGCCGCGGGGATTCGAACCACCAACTATGCGATCGGCAAGTCCTAGGCGCTGAGGTTTTACCCACAGCGCCACCCGCGTCGCACAACGAGATAATAGGTCTTCTTAATTTCATTACTATTATTTATTAAATTTGTATGCTGTCCTTCAGCTGGCCAAAGACCCCGGAAAAGTTCACAACAGTAAAAAACAAAATGAGTATACAAAATACATAATCAAACAAAAACAAACCAATAGTGTTGGTTTGGGGTTTTGTTTTTTTTTAAAAAAAAAAGATTGTTGATCAGCCAGACAACATTCTCTGATTGAAGAGAAACCTGGCGCCTAAAAATATGTAATGAAGGCACCAGGAAAGCCGCCCTGGGAAGAGCATTCCACAAACTGAGAGCCACCACAGAAAAGGCCTGTTCTCATGTTGCCATCTTCCAAACCCCTTGTAGAAGAAGTAAACAAAGAAGGGCCTCAAATGATGACTGCAGGGCCCAGGTCAGTTCATATGGGGAGAGGTTTGTCCTTGAGGTATTGCAGTTGTAAGTTGTTTAACCAGCACTTTGAACTGGGCCCAGACACTAATTGGCAACTGGTGCAGTCAGTTCAGGACCAGTATAATATGCTAAAATGGTCTTTCCCTGTTGAGCAACCTTGCCACCAAATTCTGCATCAGCTGAAGTTTCTGAAACATCTTCAGACCTGCAGATGTAAACGAGAAGTAGAGCTGTGTGTCGTGGGCATATTGCTGACAGCATACTCCAAAACTCTAGATAACCCCATTCAGCTGTTTCATGTAGATGTTAAACAGCACAGAGGATAAAAGTGAACCCTGAAGAACTCCACATTGATGGTTCCACAGGGCCAAAGAGCACTCCCCAAGCATCACTCTCTGGAAACAACCATCCAAGTAGGAGTTGATCCACTGCAAAGTGGGGCTGCCTATCCCTAACTCAGATAGCAGCTCCAGAAGAATACCATGGCTGATGGTATTGAAACCTGTCACGGACAATTAACAGGGACACATTTCCCCTGTCTCTCTCCCAGGAGAGGTCATCATACAGGATGACCAATCAGTTTCTGTGCCAAAAATGGGCCTAGACCCTGATGGAAATGGATCTAGGAAATCAATTTCCTCCAAAAGTGCCTGGGTTTGGTCTGTGACCACCCAAAAAACCTTGTCCAAGAAGAGGAGACTGTAGTTGCTCAGATTTTCTGAATCCAGGGACCCTTAACAGCCAAACCATAAACCCAGCACTTACACTAATACTACTAGTTACAGCAGTACTGAAGAATCTGGATTCCTTTCTCTTTCAGCAAAAGACTATGCTGGTGCAGCTTCCTCTTTTTAAAAAAACGGCAATGCATGTCTTACAGATAGGATCAATGGACTACATTTAACAATGGGACCTTAGAAGAGCAATTGAATGCACAGAACAGTTCAGTTGTCATTGCCCACATACATTGAGATGTGAAGGCCTGGAAAAACCCAGAAACATTTAGAAGAAAACATTTTCCTCACTTTTATTTGTTTTTCTGGCAAAGAAATTGGTTGTTTGGGGTAAAATAAAAACCACTCTTGTGCAATGTTTTCCCTTTCAAAAAGATATTTCCTTAGGTAGCACTTCAAACACTGCTGCAAATTCCTACACCCAAGATTCAAAAGGTAATAACCCCTATTCTCTCACTCGCTGGATCATCACCTTGCCGTGGTGAGTGGGCCTGCACGTTCCTCTGATCTTTGTGAGCAAAGCTATCGGGAGTCTCATACTCCCAGTAGGGTCACACAAGGTAGTAAAATCTGTAGGAGGAGGAGGAGAGGGATTACAACAGCAGACCCATCTCAATCCAAGCATTAATTCCATTGAGTTTACAGTTGTGAAGCTGTGTCCTTTTTATTTTGTTTTTATTTACCCGTATCCCACTGAAAAGCACATAATTTTTTTTTCATACCGCATTATGAATAGTGTTATATAACTCAAAAACATTTTTCAGATTTGTCTGCATCATAGAATCAAAGAACTGTAGAGTTGGAAGGGACCCCAAGACTCATCTAGTCTAACCTCCTGCAATGCAGGAATCTCAACTAGATCCTACATGACAGATGACCATCCAACCTCTGCTTGAAAACCTCCAATGAAGGGGAGTCTACAATCCCCCAAGGGAGTCTGTTCTACTGTCAAACACCTCTTACTTTCAGATAGTTCTGTTCAGTCAGAATCTCCTTTCCTGTAACTTGAATCCATTAGTTCGGGTCCTGTCCTCTGGAGCAGGAAAAAAACAAACTTGCTCCATCTTCCATGTGACAGCCCTTTGAAGATGGCTATCATATCTCCTCTCAGTTTCCTTTTTACCAGGCTAAACATAACCAACGCCCTCGACTGTTCTTCTTAAGGATTGATTTCCAGACGTTTTATCATCTTGGTGACTATCCTCTGCACACGTTCCAGCTTGTTAATATCCTTAAATTGTGGCGCCCAGAACTGGACACAGTCCAGAGGACTTAGTTGGCTGGGCAACCCAAAAGTGTTCTAAACAAATAAATGAATGGGGGGGAAACATGTCTGCAGCTTCCCTTCTATCCTAGCCATGTATTTGATTCCACTTGAGGCTTTTACCTTGCATTTCAAGGCATGGATTCAGATAATTAAAAGGTGGTGGTGGTTCTGCCTGTTGAAAGACCACTTGAAGCAGGTAGTGCAGCCATGCAGGCTAGCCTAGTCCCATGCCCCCAGGTTGCTTAGAAAGGGCTTTATAAATGTGGTAATGTTTGGGGGTGGGTGGGTCCTAGCATAATCAGGATGCCCTTTGTATGGAGATGCTCTTAGCCATCAGTGAGAAACATATGGCCCTCCTAATCCCTGGGCATTGGTCATAGTTGCTGGGGCTGATGGGAGTTGTAGTTCAGCAACATCTAGAGCAGGCTTCCTCAACCTTTGCCTTCCAGATGTTTTTGGCCTACAACTCCCATGATCCCTAGCTAGTGGGACCAGTGGTCAGGGATGATGGGAATTGTAGTCTCAAAATATCTGGAGGGCCAAGGTTGAGGAAGCCTGATCTAGAGAGTCAAAGGTTCTCCAGCCCTGTTCTTCAAGCAATACAAATTTACTTGTATAAGAACATGAAAGCAAATATTTTCAGGGTTTTCAACATTGTTTCTAAGCGCCTAAAAAATTTATATAAGTATACCTATCCAAAACCATTTGCATTGCTCACATTCTACATATCTGGCATACAGTTGCATTAAAATTTCAAGTTAAGTAACTTGGAGGGAAGGTGTCATTTTGGATCTCTTGCTGGACACCCAGCATTTAGTCCAAGTGCTTCAAATTATGTCACTTGAAGAGAAGGGAGAAATGACCTGAGTTGCTGATCTGATAAGATTTTATCACTCGAGGAACCAGAATTTCCAGTAGGACTGGGGAGAAAACCTGGCTAGTAAAAATTCAGAAGTAGTAGCACTTTCAGTAGTGTTAGACATTATGGCTCATGTGAATGGAATTTGGTTGATTTCAAAGAAACAGATTCTTTGCTGCCTTTGATCCCCGTAATTCATGACAATAATGCTTCTTGTTTTATAATGTGTGGTTCAAGTTTTAAATGTTGGTGAGCTGTACTTAAAGGAGTTTCCTGAAATTAATGGTCTGTTTTTAGGACGAGAAAGACCTACTGCATAACCCATGATACATGTGAGTTTTAAGCTTACATTCCAATGTAAACTTGTTCAAGTGAAACATCTACAGAAAACAACATGCTGCAACACTGGTGGGTCAAAGCAAATGTTAGTCTCAGGAATGCAATCAAAACTCAGCCTCTTACCAGTCCTGTCCCACCCCCAGCACCATTTGGGACCCCAACAGTGGCACTGTGCTGCTGTAATTGCAATATATATATATTTTTCTATATAATATGTCAGCATTATATAGAAAAATACTTATTAGATAGGGGGTCTTCTAAATTTTCAAATGACAAAACCAAATTCACATATTCTTTCGTCATTCTTATCTTTAGAACAAAAGAATAGTTCAGTAGAGTGAAGGATAGACATTCTTTTTCCAAAATGGATTGGCTGCAATCAGTCATAGCAGACATTTTTATTCCTGGGTTGACTCTAAGCATATGCACCTGGACTGGGTGTCAGCACTGTAGGCATTAAAAAAAAAAAGCTCTGACTTTTAAAAAATTGATGATTCACAGCTAGGAAACATCAGAATTCCAGTTCTGTTTGCTCAGCTTCTAACAAACAATATATGCTCCATTTTGCCACACATTTCTTGAAAAAGAGCTAGATACTGTGCTGTGTACATCTTAAAGGCTTAACTGACTGATTTTGGTGGATTAGTTCAGAGTGTGTTCTTATGTAAAAGCATTTGTCTTTGCAATGCTAAACAGTGCAAATATTTTATATACCTCCAAGGCTTTGCAATCATGTAGCACTCAGTGCTTGAGTCTCTGCATGTATACTACTCAGAAATGTAGCGCCCAGGTCAAGGAAAGTCACATTTCCTGCATTTTTGCCTTGGTCAAACCACACCTGGAGTACTCTTTCTGGTCCTGGGCATCACAATCTAAAAAGAATATTGACAAGTTGCAACGTGTGCAGAGGAGGATGAGCAAAATGATCAAGGATCTGCAAACTAAGCCTAATGAGGAACAGTTGAGGGAGTTGGTCAAGTTTAGCCTGGGAAAGAGGAAACTTGAGATGAAATATGATAGCCATCTTCAAATATTTAAAGGGCTGTCACATGGACGATGGAGCAAGCTTGTTTTCTCCTGCTCCAAAGAGTAGTACTTGAACTAATGGATTCAAGTTACAAGACAGGATATTCCAACTAACAGGAAGAACCTTCTGATCCTAAGAGGTGCTTGACAGTGGAAGAGACTCCCTTGGGATGTGACAGACTCTCATTCTTGTGAGGTTTTTAAGTAGAAGTTGGGCGGCCAGAAAAGACAGCAAGTTCAAGGAAATAGAAGAGAAAGAAACAAAGGTTAAAATGCTATGAGTTACATGTTGCCAGGCAAAAAGAAGCAGTGGGTTCCCCAAGTTTCACAGCGACCCAGGAGTCTGGGGCCACAGTTGCATAGCAGGGATCTTGAAATGGCTACGCATGGACACAAGACATAACCTACCTGTCAGGGCTGCCTCTAGGTCCCAGCTCACAAAGGACCAATGCTAGGCTGTTGTAATGTACAAAAGTCTTTATTGAAGTTCAGTTTCCATTTCAAAGCCGCAACGTGCAGCCCTACGTCTTAAACTCTAGATCGGCGAAGTCCCGTCTGAGTCTCCTCCCCTCTGACACCAGTTTAAGATCCTAGCCCTGCTCCACCTTTTCCGCTGCTCTCTCCTCCTCTGGGTCCTCCTGCCCGCTGGGGCATTGCCCTTTCTGGACTCTTCCGACGCTGAGTCGCTTAGCTCCTCCCCCTGCCTCCGTCGGGCTTTAGGACCCGGTTCCCAATCCTCATTCTCTGCTGTCCCGCGCTCCTGTACATTTGAACTTGCCTCTCGCGCCAACCCAGTGACCTTTCTCCTAACCGTTACACTACTTCTGTCACTGCTTCCCTCTTCCGGGACACTAGCCGGATCTGACCTCCCCTCCGTCGCCCGACTCTCCGACGGAGGCGTGGTCAGCTCTGCCTCGTCTTCTCTCCCTGGTGGGGAATGCACTGCCCCCGATGCTTGGGACTCTTCCCCCCCACTCTGCTCTGGTGGGGAAGCTGGTCCTGATTTCCAACTACTGCTCTGGGAGTCCCTGCTGCCCCCTTGCTCCTGGGGCGTTCCCCCTGGGAACCCCTGGCCACTGGCGCCCCCTTCTGTGAATCTTCCGATTCACTGGAGAGGCTCATGGAATCCCTCGGACCACTGTCCTCTTCTCCTACGCTCCCCTCGGATTCTTCCCCTTCGCTCTCCATTTCCCCTCTTCCCTGTGCCTCTGCTCCTGAGCCCCTGACACTACCCTTCAAAGTTTGCAGACTGTGCTTCACCCAGGAAACTCTGCGTGGTGGAGAACCCACTACAGGTGGTTTAAGGATGGGAAAGTTGCCTCATGGGAGGCCACATGACTTCATGTCCCCTTAAGGGCCTCAACTAACTTGGAGAGAAGCACACACAGAAAGAGAAGAGGCAAGGGAAGAGAGTAGAGGAGCTACTAGGGGTTGAAATTGTTCTGGAGCCTCCCATTGAGATTGGGCAGTGCTGGGGCCCTTGGGGACAAAAACCTAAAGCCCCAGTTTAATGAGAAGTGTGTGTGTGGAGGGGTCCCTGAGACAAAACATGAACATGATTGAGACTGAGGCTAAGGAGGGAGGGGATTCAAAAACAAAAGGTTGCCAAGTAACTGGAGACCTGTTACCTTCAATTTTTTTTGCGAGTGGATGGAAGCATAGGTGAGCCAATCCAGATAGGTATAAGTTGACAGAGACTGTACTTGACCTTGCATGTCAGGAGTTATAGAGTGGTGCACCAATAGATATCCATGTGAAAAACTGGTTGAGGTCCCTGTGGTTGATTTAACCAGAAGGGGCAGTGTTCATCAGGAAAATATATTTGTTCTCTTCAGGGGTGATTAATTGCCAAATAGAGGTTCGTGCCAAGAAGACCAGATGCAGAGTTGGGCATTGCCTGCTTCTAGAAACCTTGCTCCTCTTCTAGGGCTTGCCAGTCTTTTTGGGCCACTGAGCAGATCTGTAATATGCTTCTGAACTCACTCCCGTTGGAGACACTGATCACTGATGGCTTTCCATCACCTAATTAACAACACATCTGTTCTCGCAGGATTTCATGGGTTTTTGTTTAAGCTTGGTTTTAGGATTTCCTGCACTGTAATTACTGTTGCTGTTAATTTTTGATGATTTTAATTGCTCCTGGTTTTAAATGCTGTGTGATTTCATTATCTTGGGAACCACTTTATGACCAGTGTCACGAAATGTGGTCTAAAGAATATTACTAAATAAATCAGTAAAATGGGCACGTGTTTTAAAAATACATTTGGAGGAAAACAATCCATTTTAAAAGACATGAAATAAATAAACTACAAATGCAGTCAAACTAATGACACACACACACACACACCCCGCTTTTGCTTCTGGAGCAGACATTGCATGCAGAGCATTAACACAACTGTGTTTGGATTTGCTTGCAGTTCAATATCTTACGTGCTCATGCTTTTATCCATTATTATTTTTTGGGGAAAATGTATTTGAAAGGGTGCTCCACTGGGTACGGGTGGGGTGCTGCCTCCTCGTTAGTTCTAAAGTAATTGCCTCTTGGCACGCCAATGAAATATATGTTGGTATTGCAGCTGGTGTAGATCAGACCATCTTTCAGAAATTCCAGTTCAGTGTCCTGTATGTTTATGCATAACTTCAAGAGCTTTTTAAAACATTGGGTAAACAATGCGTAGCAATGTATTCATTTTCCTTTTGGCTATTGAACTGAGAATTTATCATTTTATTTACCGCACCACTTTTATCAGCTCTGAACCAAGAGAGATTTTTGCTTTATTTTATTTTTGTACATGGTGTACTGACATTCTGGGTGCAGATTTCCCCAAAGGCAGAATAGCGTCTCTTTTTTTAAGGACTCACTTGCACTTGCTAATGTTATTATGCTTGAATTTGTTCTTTAAAACAGCCCAACTGTAAAAAGTGACACTATGAAAATGTCACACGGTGTGATATAGCACATTAGCAGCTGATTGGTTTGTTGTAAAGTTTTGTAAACCACATTGAAGTCATTATACTCAACCCAAAGTACAGTGGTACCTCAGGTTAAGAACTTAATTCGTTCCGGAGGTCCATTCTTAACCTGAAACTGTTCTTAACCTGAAGCACCACTTTAGCTAATGGGGCCTCCTGCTGCCGCCGCATCGCCGGAGCAAGATTTCTGTTCTCATCCTGAAGCAAAGTTCTTAACCCGAGGTACTATTTCTGGGTTACCGGAGTCTGTAACCTGAAGCATCTGTAACCTGAAGCGTATGGAACCCGAGGTACCACTGTAAACTGCTTCACCTCCAAAGCTGCAATCCTATGCACAGAGTGGGCTATAGTGGTTTAAACCTGAAAAACACTACAGAATAGGTAAACTCTTTCCTTTATTCCAACTGACACATTTCCATAATCACTAATTCCATATAAAGGATTAAGTTCATGATGGGCAGACATAGGTCTTTATCAAAGTTCCCCGACACCAATCACTAGTGGATTTTCAACTCAGCAAGAAAGACTGAATTTTATAAAGGTTGACTTTAATCTTGTCATTGTTCATGTGAAAGTTCACTTGCATAACTATGCTGGATATGACTGAGTCCAAAATTATTCTTGCTGCAGTGCATTACCATATCAGCTTTGGAACAAAAATCCATCCTGGCAGTTTGTTAACACCTTCTTCTGCCTCTACTGCTGCCTTTAATGATCAAAGTTTATAAGGAACCATTTATTTAGCTCTAAGAAATCAGCAGCAGATGATGCGATGAAAGCTGGCACTGCTGTCTGAAAAGGTAAACTGTATTAGATAGCTACTGAACTGTGAAGCTTAGAGGGCTAGAGCACACTGAAAGCACCTGAACTACAATAAAGTCCTCTTTTTGTAAGACATTTATAGTTCCAGCTTTAAAAAACTTTTTTGAACAGTAATGATGGTGAGGTTTCATAGAAGCTCCACCACATATTGGAAGCACGTGCTAGGGGGTCGTGTGGCTAACCTGTCTTCTGCCCTGCTACACATGCTGTCCACAGAGCTTACCATTAGCTGCACATCTGGCAGCCATGAGAAGCAGCCCTACACATATTGGGTCCTCTGTATGAGGGTGAATGCTAATTGACCCAGGATTCCCTGTTGCACACATAGGCTTGCATCACATAGGGTGGATCTAGACACAGGGGAAAAATGCTATAAATAAGTCAGAAATTGGATCGTTATAACGAAACAAAGAAATCCCTATGGAAAACAGCGTTTTAAAATTTCCTGCTCTCTGCCGCCATCTAGTGTTGCATGTTTATAGTGTATTCTAATTGCTGTTTCCTTACTAAAATAAAGTAAAGGTAAAGGGACCCCTGACCATTAGGTCCAGTCGTGGCCGACTGGGGTTGCGGCGCTCATCTGGCTTTATTGGCCGAGGGAGCTAGCATACAGCTTCCGGGTCGTGTGGCCAGCATGACTAAGCCGCTTCTGGCGAACCAAAGCAGCGCACGGAAACGCCGTTTACCTTCCCGCCGGAGCGGTACCTATTTATCTACTTGCACTTTGACGTGCTTTCAAACTGCTAGGTTGGCAGGATCAGGGACCGAGCAACGGGAGCTCACCCCATCGCGGGGATTCGAACTGCCGACCTTCTGATCGGCAAGTCCTAGGCTCTGAGGTTTAACCCACAGTGCCACCCGTGTCCCTCCTTACTAATGTAGCTGAGTCCATTGTTGTCTAATGCAGGGGTTGTCAACCTGGTGGGCGTTTCAGGATTCTAGGTGGGTGGTAGAGGGTTCTATGGCACAAGCTGAATCCTCTTTCCATCAAGCACTGGTGGACGGTAAGGAAATTTTACCGTCAAGAAAGATGCCTTAGTGGGCAGTAGGTATAAAAAGGTTGACTACCCCTGGACTAATATGTGGCTGGTGGAGAGAGGATGACCCTGCTGCAGTCGCCTCACTTCAGTGCACCAAGAGACTTCTGTGAACCCCATTAAGAGATTATTCCAACACACACACACACACACACACATTTATAATGGCTACTTGGTCACTGAAATTTGCAACACACGCAGCCCAACACATTACTGGAAAAGTTTGGAAAAAGTTGTGTCTCTAGCCATAATTTCCGATATGCAGTTTGCAATGAAAGCGCAACCAGGCCAATCTGGCAAACAAGACGAGCCCCACCTCCAGTGCAATGCTTGAGGGCAAGAGAGTGTACTAATGTAAATGTTCCACACAAGGTCCTGCTCCATTCAGAGGCTCTTTACATGTGCACATTGGTACATGCATAGAGCCCCCTGTCGTATGCAAAATAACAGGGAATATGGCTGGCCTGCCCCTGAGGTCTGTCTCACACATTCCTTGAATGCTGGTGGTAATCTGGACTCCCCTATTGTGAATTGTTTGGAAAGTCATATGAATTTGCTGATGAAGGAGCAGAAGACAGCAGAAAGAGACTGGCTGTGTCCCAAATCCCTAAAATGAACCAAATGGAAACAAAGTTGTAAAAGAAAATATCAAACATTTAAAACATATAAATAGAAACATAAATCTGGGTGACCTTCCAATATTGAAATGTCAAGTGCACAAACCAGAGGGAAATCGTATCAATTCCGTAGCTCTCGAAAAGCTAAAAATAGATAGAAAATTATGTTGTGCTTGAAGGTAGACATCTGTATAATTTAGCTTACTAATACTGCCATTTGAGAGAAAATGAGTGAAATGTTTAGATTCATATTTGATTACCAGATACAAACATATTCCTGAAAGCAAATTCTAATTGGAGAATATTTATGAAAGTAAGTAAAGTACACATAGTTCTTCGTAGTATTGCTGTGAGGTTTTTTGTTTGTTTTTTTGAGGTTAAGCTGTATGCCTGAGTCCTTTCTAATTCCTGGAGCCAGCAAGGGTTAAAATCCAATAGAGGATTTCATTGCTTGAACAGCCAGGCCAGCTTCTTGGGAATGGCTCCCTAAGTATGGGTCATTAAAGTAACAAAGGTAGCGGGTCTGTGCTAAAGCAAAAATGGGTCCCCCGACTGTCTGGTAGTTAGAAGGCCAGCAGACAGAGTTCAGGTGTGTGAGCTAGAAGCTAGAAGCAAAGAAGCAGGCTAGGCAGCTAAAAGACAGAGCCATGACTGATTTCTGCTGGGATCCAAGGCTGTGGCTGTGGAAGAAGCATAACCCTCTAGGGGTGTTAATGCTGTGAACCCCTCTATTGCAGGCTCAGGTTGTACATATGCATAGATAAACCACATCTCCTAAAGACACCAGAGTGTCCACTGTCCCTGATTCTGAGAAATCAAACCCTGGGCAAGCACCTGGAATCTTGCACCACTCGGAGCTTAGGCTGGCATGCAACAGAATATATAGCCATCTGTGATCCATGGGATACAATAGAACTTTTCAGAGATGCTGAACATTTAACCACACTATTGCAACCACTTCATTTTGTCACCTAAAATGCATGTTTTGTGAAGTGTGAGAATCTGATACTGCGCAATGAAGCAGTTTTAGAGGCGGATGGGGACAGATGAAATTACAACCAGCAGAAAGTCACAGGAAGGCCTGTATCCAGAACGTCACTTTTAAACAAGTAAAGACACCGGCCCCCATCAATAGCTTCATCTTTAATAATAAAGGCAGTTTTCAACTTCTTGGGCTGCTGCTATTGTTATAAGATGGTATGGGAAACTGTTGAAGTGCAAACACTGGTCGTAAAATGGGGCTTCCCCACTCCTTCCCTGGAGAAGTGTTGAAAAACAGCTCCTGAAAGACAGTGGGCTTTCTGGAATGTGGTAGTGGGCTTTCTGGAATGTGGTACAGAATGCTGTAATGGGAGAAGAGAATTGGTAGAAATGGGACCAGGCACCTGCACCACCTGCCACTCCAGAAAGTCTCTGGACTGTTGGGACTCAGGAGTGATTATTGGGGAGTACATGCAGCACAGTGGTTAGGGGCGAGTGGAAAAGTGCCACTGCACAGATGGTGTTCAAGCCCCACTCCTCTGGATCCATGGGCATAGCCAAGGGGGCAGCTGCCCCCCTAAATCAATCAAAATCAATGCAAATCTGAGGTTGTGTCCCCCCCCAAACAAAAACCCAGCCACACCTATGTCTGGATCCAAGCTTATCTTCTTACTTCTCCAACTATAAATAGGAATATTGAGTATGATTCAGCTGAAGGAATTTTTGACCCTGTGTTGCCTAGTGGTTGCATAAAGGAAATTCCAAATATCTATAGTCTGTATCTGACAAAGTTTTCCCATCAACCTAACTATTAAAAATATACCTATTAAAGCTCTATGTTGAAAGTTTGCCCCTTCCTGTCCTATTGTGCTTTGTACAGTATATAATCACATAACAGAATGATTTCCCATACCTCAAAAGACTGCATCTGCAGTTTCAATATTGCATAGATTTATGGGCACAGCAAACACTATTTTATTTCCAAGGAGCAAGGTAATACAGGGGGTGGGAAGGTTATCTTTCAGGATCGCACTCTTGATTTAAGAATCAACACAATGATACAACAAAGAAAGCATAAGGGCATAGAATAGTGAACAAGGCAGTGGTTAACTTTAGCAGTCTGAGAAATTATGTTAGACACAGTCCTGATTTTAAAGAGCAAAACTCAGAAAGAAAGCTAAGTATGTTTATCCATAGGCCCACGGGAAACTGTCTGATTACTGTCCCATTTATCACAGGCATCACACAGAGGGGAGTTCTGGGAAGAAACATTACAACTGCTGTAGAACAATACTATCTCAATATTGACGTGTCAAAGAACATAAAGTATGTCCAACACATAATAAGATCTGGACAGGGAAGATCTGGATAAATGAAACTATACTGCCTACACATACATTTTAAATCAGCCTTGCACGCTGGGAATCTCTTCACCAGGCTTTATGGGGAAAATTTATGTCAGACCTAAATAAAATTATGGCAAATTGTCAAAACAACAGCGCTTGTGGCACATTACTCCTGCCTCTAGAGTGAGAATGTATTTCCATATACACTGTTCGTCTTTCCACAGACACTATTTGAATTGCAGCTTCCTCATTTCCTATTCTCATGACAAATTCTGACTGCAGATGTACTAATCCAGACTTACCAAGCCTTGGAAATATTTATAGCTTCCAGATTTCTGCAATATAGTTTCTACAAGAGGCTATGGACACTAGCACAGAGCCCTTTCTTCTACCCAGTGTCTTGATACAAATATATTTTGCCATCATAAGAGGTGAACAGGCAACTGTCATTTAGCTGTGACGGTTAGTTATCAAGCTTTGTCTTAGTTAAGCTGGCTAATTGTACTAACCCATGGCTTGCAATACGCTGCATAAATCTTTGATTGTTTCTAGATATACAGTGGTACCTCGGGTTACAGATGCTTCAGGTTACAGACTCCGCTAACCCAGAAATAGTACCTCGAGTTAAGAACTTTGCTTCAGGATGAGAACAGAAATTGAGTGGCGGCGGCGCAGTGGCCCCATTAGCTAAAGTTGGTACCTCAGGTTAAGAACAGTTTCAGGTTAAGAACGGACCTCCAGAACAAATTAAGTTCTTAACCTGAGGTACCACTGTACTATGCTTGACTTAACATATACATCCAAGAATGTACATTAAGCACAGCTAAGAATTAAACCAAGGATGAGCACAAAAACAAATACTTGCTTGTTCAGAACGAAATTGCATCAAAATTTGACCAACTATTATTGTGGTGCTTGTATATTTATATGCAATAAAATGCTGCTGAAATAAACTGGGCCATTTCCAATTAAAAGTCAAAGATGAAGCTTCTCATGCAACACAGGCACTTTTATCCTCAGATCCTATAGAATTACAGTGCAACTTTTACATAAAAGTGGAGTTTTAATCCTTATAACTGGACCCATTACTCTACCTCTGATTTCACAACCTTACAGCAAAAATCAAGCAAATCCCCAATTGTTTTTCTACAAAAAAGCAAGTCACACCTTTTGAGACAATGTTTAAAATCTCCCCTAAACCTGTCATATTCTAGGAAATCCAGTTGATAGGCAACAAGATTATAAATATGAAGTGTTGGGGTTTCTAATACCTCATCACGATTAACCGCTATCAGACTGTGAATCAAAGGCTTCAGTTAACCCACTGTGCTAATGAAAGCCAGAGCAAGGGCTCCCACTAGTGCATTGCGGCTTTTCCTCTTCTGCCCCTTCCCCAAATCTGCTCTTGTGGGTCAGGGGAAATCCCAGAACAGCACATAGGGGAAAAGAGGGGAAAACATTCCACCTGACAAGTAGAAATGATTGTGCTGACGCAATGAAAAGAAGAATACAACATTGAATATGGAGATGACACCACATTTGATATAGGTGACAGCATTGATTTGGTTTGTACCAGACAATACAGACAGGTAAATAGGTAATGGTACATAAAGGCTTGGGGAAGAAATAGATTTAAGGCTGTAAAAGAAGTCAACAGAAGGCACAAACGCAGATATATGTAAATCAGTATGAGCGGCAGCTCCCAGTCAAAACTGTGACTCAGGAATGCTTCAAGATAACTTTGAGATGAACCACAAAAAAGTGCATTCCTTAATCTATTTTCTGATGCTTCCCAAGCATTCAAGACACTACTGCAGAAATTGGGAGGGAGAAAGTGTCACTTGCTCTGCAGGAAGAAGAGAGATCTCTTGTCCAGGAGTCCAGGTTTTGTTTCTAGTTCTTCTGGTTTCAAGTGAAATGAAATGAAATATGAAGCCAGTATTTGGTAAAGTAGATGAAGAGCTTCCAATGGTCAGCATTTTTTTTAACTAAGGATTTCTATGGAAACAACTGAACACAAGAACCAAAGATTTTCTAGCATAGCATTCTGTTCTCACAGTGGTCTACCACTTGTCTCTGAGAAGCCTGTGAGCAGAACCTGAGTGCAACAGCACCAGAAACTGGTATTCAGACGCATACTGCCTCCAACAGTGGAGGTAGAACATAGATATAAAGGCTAGTAGCAACTGAATACCTTCTACGAATCTGTCTAATCCTTTTTTAAAGTCATCTAAGTTGGTGACCTGTGGGATGCAGGTGGCGCTGTGGGTTAAACCACAGAGCCTAGAACTTGCCGATCAGAAGGTCGGCGGTTCACATACCCGGGACGGGGTGAGCTCCCGTTGCTTGGTCCCTGCTTCTGCCAACCTAGCAGTTTGAAAGCATGTCAAAGTGCAAGTAGATAAATAGTTACTGCTCCGGCAGGAAGGTAAACAGCGTTTCCGTGCACTGCTCTGGTTCGCCAGAAGCAGCTTAGTCATGCTGGCCACATGACCCGGAAGCTGTACGCTGGCTCCCTCAGCCAATAAAGCCAGATGAGCGCCGCAACCCCAGAGTCGGCCACGACTGGACCTAATGGTCAGGGGTCCCTTTACCTTTACCTTTAAGTTGATGACCATCACCACCTCTTGTGGCTGTGAATGCCATAGTTTTATTATGCACTGTGTGGAGAAGAATTTTGTTTTGTCTGTCCTGAAACTTCCAACATTCAGCTTCATTGAATGGTCCCAGTTTCTACTATTAGAAGAGGAGATAAACTTATCTCCAGCCTCTTTCTCCACACCATCTAAAAAACTTCTGCACCTCTAGTGTTGTCTTTTTTTCTAACTGGAAAACTTCCAATGTTGTAACCTTTCCTCATAGGGAATTTGCACCAGCCCTTTGATCGTTTTGCTTTCCAAGGGCAGCCAAAACCCTTTTCCAGCTTTTCCAGTATGGTGTCACCAGAGATTTGCATAACAACATTATGATTCTGGCAATTTAGGAATTTGCTTGTTTCATAGCTGACGCATACTGACTCAACATCTCCATCAAGCTATTCAATATAATTGCCTGGTCTTTTTTTCCTGGTCACTCACTGTTGTTTTAGACGCTGTGTATATGTGAAATTTGTGCATGAATCCACGATATATGTGTTTCCTATCTCATAGTTTAGAGTTCAGAATATAATGCAGAGCCTATGTTAAATGTAAACATACACCTCATACATCCAGGATTTAAATAGCAGGCAGGAGAAAAACATATCACATGGATTCTTTCAGGGACCTTAAAAAAATTGATTGTTTAATGCATTTCTCTTTCACCTTTTAATTAAAAAAAAGCAATACTGCTTTTGAAAACAAAACAAAAAAAATCAATAATACAATAGCATTACTAATTTTCAGCACAATAAAACCAGTAACACATAGGAAACTGCACAAAATAATCAGCTACAAAACAATAAAAAACTTGAAAGCAGCACTAAAGTTAGCCTCACTGATCATTAAAAACCTAGACAGATAAATGATTTTGACGTGGTACCCAGAACTACAGTATTTGGTGTCAGGTGAGTTTTCTCTGGGATGGGGTCCACAGTTGATATCACCACAGAAAAGGCCCTCTCTGTGTCACCTGCCCAACTTTCAAAGGCAAGGTGACCTAAAGAAAGATACTAACAAGCAGCAGGCCCATATGAGTATAAGCACCTACAGTAGGTCCCAATAATGGAGCTTTGAATTTTGCCCCAGAATGCTGAGGAAGACTGTGCTTTAACAACAGCAACGTAAGCTCCATGCATCTAGTTCATGAGAAACATTTGGTTGCCATATTCTGCACCAATTTAAGTTTCCATGTAGAATTCAAGGGCAGTCCTATATGTAACGTGTTGCTGTAGTCTTACCTGTATGTTACCAACGTATAGATAACCAGAGTATCCCTGTCTGGGGTGTGGGTGTGGGTGTGTGTGTGTGACAATTACTGCACCAGCCTTAGCTATAGAAAAGCACTTTGTGGCATAGATGCCATCTAGGAATCAAAATTCATATCCAGCTGAGATACCTTAGGACTTTCATAAAGGCATTAAACAGTGTTGGATCCCCAATCTGTGAACTTGTTCTTTAAGTGTGGCTGCAAATCTACTCAGGGATGAACATAGCCTCTTTGGTCAGACTGATCACCCACAGGGTTGTAGAGGTTCACATCCATCTGTCTGGAGAGACAATGGATGACTGCATCTTTGGGGGCGAGGTCAAGACGTTGGAAGGTTGTAGTGCCTGCCATGGCTAAATCTCATTGGGATTAACATTCAGTTTATTTACCCTCAGTGGGTTTAGAACTTTCTGCCTTACCTACTTGACAGGGACCCAGAGAACACCTGCCTATTGATAATAAAAAAGGTAAAGATAAAGGACCCCTGACAGTTAAATCCAGTCGCAAACGACTCTGGGTTTGCGGCGCTCATCTCGCTTTACTGGCCGAGGGAGCTGACGTTTGTCCGCAGACAGTTTCTCCCTTACCTCAAATCTCCAGATTGGTTTCTGTGGGGGTTCCATTAAGATGGTAAACAGAGTATTAGGACTTCTCTTACATAGTAATGGTGATTATGTGGTAAAAACAAGTTCTGACACAGCTTATCTTTATCTTTTAATAGATCAGTTTGTTCACACACCTAGTTTAGCTTCCAATACATTACTGGTGGGATACTATTAGAAGAGTTAGTCACTGCTTGGTAAGACTGATAGACTTCCTTGCTTTTCATTTAAAAACCTGGACAAACATGCTTAACTTGATTTACTAATATACTCATCATTATAACATATAAAAGCAGACCTTGCATAGAAATAAGTCAATTAAGAAGTCTCAGTATAGATGAGATTGCAAGTTCCTGCATATCGTGCTAAAGATCTGCAGACGTTTCAACACAGGAAAACAACAACAGGAAGTTCAAGGTGACAAGAAAAGGCAAACTATGTGGTTTTGCACAGGCTTATAGTTTCCTCACAATGTGCAATATGAGTATGAATGATTACATTGGAATAAAATGAATTATATACAAATATAGCTTTGCAAGTCACAGAATTCCTTGCCATATTATAAAGAATATTGCAGATAATAGTTAAAGTCTTAAATACTGACTGCGTATTCTTTACATTTTTTTGTGAAGGTTCTTAGCCAGGCCACTATAGTTTGTGATTCTGTTTGTCTAGAAAACTAACTTGAGCCTAAATAGTATGTGGGTAAAAGACCTCAAGGGGAAAATCAGGACCAACCCACCCATAAGGCAAGGGGAGGTAACTGCCTCAGGTGGCAGGATCCACAGGGCCAGGAAATCTGGCCTCCAATGAATGTGTCAGTGGCAGCGACAGCGACAGCGACAGCTCTGGTGCGCTCCTTGGAGATCGGATCTGCTGCCACCTTGGCAGCCCCTACCTGCCTCTACAGCAGCACTTCTGGTCTCCTCCTACCCTTGTTTTCAATGTAAAACTTTATTCCCTCCTTATTCCTGTTGTAGATCTTCACTCTCCCCTTCTTCCCTGATTTTGGGGGGGGGGCATTTTCTTGATTGCCTCAGGTGTGAAAAAATAATACCAAAAGTTACAATGATGATGAGACTGGGCCAATCATTGCATGGTGTAGAAAGGCTAATTTAGTAGGACAACTTTATTGCAGATGAAAGACACAGATAAAGTAGTAATAAACGTGTTTTGGTATTTACAACCACAACAATTTATTGCAGCTCATTTGACTTAATATTGGGTTATTTGCATGGCAAGCAGCTACACTGAACAGATAAACCATTGTAACTATTGCAAAAATAATAATCTGTTATCTTCTCTTTCTCCGTTAAGTATTTTCCCTATTACAATTAAGGGGGCAGGGGGATAGAAAATAAATTCTATAGAAATCTGCAATGATATGATGGAATGCAGTGTATGTCATAGAATTGTAAAGTTGGAAGGGGCCACAAGGGTCATTATTACTATTATGTATTGAATTTATATACTGCCCTATACCTAGAGGTCTCAGGGCGGTTCACAGAACATATAATACAACCCCCTGCAATGCAGGAACTGTTTTGCCCAGTGTGGTGTAGTGGTTAAGAGCGGCCAGTGTGGTGTAGTGGTTAAGAGCGGTAGTCACGTAATCTGGGGAACCGGGTTCGCGTCTCCGCTCCTCCACATGCAGCTGCTGGGTGACCTTGGGCCAGTCACACTTCTTTGAAGTCTCTCAGCCCCACTCACCTCACAGAGTGTTTGTTGTGGGGGAGGAAGGGAAAGGAGATTGTTAGCCGCTTTGAGACTCCTGAAGGGGAGTGAAAGGCGGGATATCAAATCCAAACTCTTCTTCTTCTTCTTCATGCTCTACCAACTGACTTGCCCATACTGATTTTGTGGATTCTGATAGCTGTAACTTTTTATTCTTTCAAGTGCACATGTATGGGAACTAGCCAGCGTGGTGCCCTCCAGATGTTGTTGGACTCCCAACTTCCATGAGTCCCAGCCAACATGCTTAGTGGTCAGGGATGATGTGAGTTGCAGTCCAGCACCATGCTGGCTGTATTCGGTCTAGACCAGGCTTCTTCAACCTCGGCTCTCCAGATGTTTTGAGACTACAGTTCCCATCATCCCTGACCACTGGTCCTGCTAGCTAGGGATCATGGGAGTTGTAGGCCAAAAACGGCTGGAGGGCCGAGGTTGAGGAAGCCTGTTCTAGACAACCAAGAAACCAGTGAGAGGAAAATAAAGGGATTGTGGCTGGCGATTAGGACCAATTACGCTTCCTGCATTTTGGAAGTCTGATTCTAGCAGCAGGAGAACGTGTGATGGACAAGTGTTGCTTTGGCTGACCTATGTACAGGCACCTCCCCACTTGCACATGATAGGCAACCATTGACACACATGCCAGTTTGGGCACAAAAAAGGGGCGGAACAGGGTGGGCCACAGGTGGAATGGGAGTGGAACGTGCTGGAACTTATTTCTGGGCAGTGACCCAGAACAGAACCCCCATGTAAGCAGGGATTCCCCTGTACTCATAATACAAAAAGCAAACAAAACAAAAAACCAAGCTTGCAGTGCTCTTTATACATTACAGCAAACACAGCTTTCACAGACCTCTCCATGTAGAAGACTTACCAGTATATTTTGCGATTTTGGAAGGACAAAGGACCCAGCCAAGTCCAAAACAAGTGGTACACTCTGAACAATATATGCTGATCAGTTTATTACTTATTTTAAGAAGAGTTACAAAACTGATATTCGATTTGCCTCATACTCATTTTATAGTGGAACTGTGTTACTGAATAGTTCCAAGTAGTTTGAGGCCTCTTAGAGCTAACCACCCAACCACGTGAACTATTTTTGTATATTTTCATTGCATTATATTAACAAATGAATGCAAATGCAAGGCGTTTTACAATTTAAAATGCAGCATTCATACAAATGGTACAAAATATTATTAGCTAAAATGTTCTGTAGAAACTGATGGCCCTACCTTGGGCTTCAAAGGTTTTGCCTTCCCTTAGGACAAGCAGGTCTTAAGTAGCCTCAGGTAAGGTGGGGGAGGAGCTGCCCCAACAGGTCCTTCTGGCCACTGATGGTTCTGTCAGGTGTTGATGGCAACATGCTCTTTGGCATACAAGCGTCATTGGAACGTGTATAGTCTTATAAAAACTAGGAACAGTGAGTCAAAGTGTTGTGTTTTTAGTTTTTTTCAAAACTATTGTTTGACGGGTATGCAACTTTATACAACTATAACCAGGATTGATATGATCATATACAAGCCTTCATTTTGATGCAAACTAGAAAGCAACAAAACACCACCACCACAAACTGGCTTATAAGTATAAAATCAAATTTACTAGAATAATAGAATAGAGATAGACTTGTAACCATTCAAACAACAAACATACTAAGGTGCCATGTGCAAGACAAAGCCTGGAGATACATTATACAGACTGGTTAAATGAACTGTTCAACAAGTAGCGTAAGTCCAATCACAGAACGGCAACCCCGTGCCGCCACAATGTCAAGGGTAGCACACTGGAGAATATGGAAAAGTTTTTCAAAGCTGTTTTTCAAAGATTGAGCTGGATGAGATGTTCTTCAATGGGTCCTGAGTTGGAAACACAAAGCTGTATGCATGGATCAATCACGGGAAGGCAAATCAAAGCCACCACCCTGGTGAAAATAATGCAAGTGGGCAAAAGGAGACCTGTACAGGTTTCGCTACACGCTTCATCAGTCCAAAAAGCCAATCATACAAAATGGTTTGCTCAGGATAAAGAAAGTATACTCCTTTTGCCCACTTGTGGTGAACGGTTCATTTATCCAGTCTGCATAATGTTTACTGCAAATGTAACTTGTTCAGATAGAGTTGTACATTTATCCACTCCATGTTTACAGTATTTCCAGGCTTTGTCTTGCACTTGGCACCTTAGTATGTTTGTTGTTTGAATGGTTACAAGTCTATCTCTATTCTAGCTATTGTTCTAGTAAATTTGGTTCATACTTATAAGCCAGTTTGTGGTGGTGTTGTTTTGTTGTATTATTACTACTGTCACCACATTTGATACTTTGTGTATACGCTTTGCAAACTAGAAAGCAGCCAAGAACAATTAAGAAACCCAGTTGAACGTTGTACCCTGTTCAGCAGAGGTTTCATTTTCGTATATTATCCACACCAGTGCTAAAGGGCATCCGCTCCCCCCGCCGCCTCCCTATCTCAATCTACACGGGACCACGTTTCCCCAGAAGCAGTCCTGAATTCGACAGGACTAGCACCTCAAGTCACCAGATGTCCATAGTGCGTGAAGACGCAACAAATAAAATGACGCTACTAATTCCTTGCCCCTCAGGTTTCCTGCACTTATCTAAAAAGGTAGGTTTGCAGTTTCCTGAAACTGCCGCTTGCCCTTCAGGTGCCTTGCCCGAAACTAAAAGAAGAAAAGGGAGGAGATAACGCAGCTCTCCTTCACAGCAACGGCGCAGCGTTTCCCTTGCCTCGAGGAGAACAGACGGGAACCTTCGTTCGGGCTACGCCTGCGCCTCACCTGGACACACCTGTGCTCACCTGAGCCTGCGCGGGCGCCTCCTCCCCCCCCTCCACCAAGCCCGCTGCCCTCTCGCCTCCCTGCCCCGCCCGCTCTTGGCCGCCGCGCAGGCGCACTTGCCGCTCGCCCGGCAACACTCCCGGGGCTCGGCTCAGCGCTGTCATGGCGGCAGAGAGCAGCAGCAGCAGCAGCAGCAGCCGCCGCCGCAGCAACTGCTAAGGCAGGCAGGAAGCGATGGAGGAGCTCCTCGCGGCGTCGGCGGAGTGAAGGAGCTGCACAGGAAACTTCCAGCCGCTTGCCTGAGGTCGAAGTTCTTTGCCCATCCCTCTTCTCTACCCCGGGCAGGTAGAAGCCAGGCTGTTGGTGGGGAAGCGCCGGAGACACCTCCTGCCCGGGGTCGGCAGAGCCTCGTCCCTCCCCGCCGGCCCCGTCCGCGGCAGAGGCGAGGAGCAGCAGCAGGGCTGGGTGAGTGGGAACTTCTTTGCCGGCCCTACTTTGTCCTTGCACCTGTGACTGTGCGGGAAGGGAGGAACGGAGCTTGCAGTTACCTCAGCTACTGGAGCACAAGGACGGCGGAGGGAAGCACTGCAGAAACAGAGCGGGGCAGGGGAGAGGCGCGTCTCTAATAATAATAATAATAATAATAATAATAATAATACAGAAGTAAACGCCTTCGGGAGTCCCGCGCTTTCTTCCTTGCAGGCAAGTTTAGTGCCTGACAAAGAAAGGGGCTCACCTGCCTGATGCAGTTGCACCTGCCCTCATTTTCTGGGTTGAGGGGGGGTGAGTGCAAAGAGAGAATGGGGTAGCGTTTCTTGATTAGTTACATGACAGGCTTTTTCACATGTTTTCAACAAGCTGCGCCTGCTACTAATTTTTTACTGTAATTGTATTTTTTTCTTTAGTTTTCAGATTAAAGAGGCCGCTGTCCTTGTGCCGAGGGAAGGAAAACAAGATTATCTCAGCGCTCAGAAACTGGACCCGAGGCTACGGATTGAACTCTTTTTATTTCTGGGGTGCTGGCTTCTGCTGGCAACCTGGAAGTGAACTAAGCTATGGCGAGTGAAGACAAACAGGTTGCTTCCCCTCGGCCAACAGGTGACGATGGAGGAGGGGGAGGTGGTACCGGAGGAGGAAAAGAAGGAAACACGGCCGAAATGGAGAGCAAGCTGCAGCCTTTGAATCCAGGAATCCCTATTCGTGGTATCAGGATGAAATTTGCTGTTCTGACAGGACTGGTGGAAGTCAGAGAAGTATCCAACAGGGATATTGTGGAAACTGTGTTTAATCTGGTAAGGCAATCACCTTTCTAACTCTTTAAAGGAGAAGGATGGTATGTGGTGAAACATAAGGAAAGCAATACATTCTACCCACATTCATATTACTTCATCCTTACAGTTAAGGCTGCCCGCCTACCTATTTGTCACAGGGTGGTGCATCTGGTAAGCTATTCTCCCGGAAGGGATCCTTACTTAGGCCTTACTTAGTAACCGTGAGGCTGCAATACTTTTTCCACTCACAGTTCTGTTTCCTTGCTTTCCCGAGGTATAGCTTCTATCAAGGAACTTTCCTGCTATTTACACCTTCATAGTAGTCATTTGAAAGCACTTAGGTTCTAAATAGTTGTGCTGTTATATCTGTTTGCAATGCTTAAATGTATTTTGGGATTTTAGGCTAATTCACAGTTGGAATATACCATTGTTAACACACAATTGCTGGTGCTGCAAATTTTAGGGCTCTGATGTAAGGCTTTGATTTTGCAGAGGTATGCCTCTTTTTTCCCATGTGAACATTTTAAGCCCATTTTCAGTAACCATAGCAATATAACTCTTTGTAGATATTTCTACCAATTTGGGTAGAACTGGAAACATTGTGCACCAGTGTTACTTATCTTGGTAGCACTCAACTTTTCCTAGTAATAAGAATTTCCTTTGGAGAATGACAAATGCTACACCAAAACAGAAGGATTTGTTTAACGGTGAGATTATATTTGAATATCACAATTGTAATGGCAACAGATAGTAATTATGCGATATTCTGAATGGTGGTGCCTGTTCAATGTACATTTACATAATCATTAGATGAGGATAAGTTATATTGCTGTCTCAACCATAGGTAAGAATGGTTGAGTTGAGAAGGCTGTACCCCAACACTGCTTAAATGTAATCTGGCTTTAAAAAGTGGAATGGAAAGCTCAAAGGCACAGTGTATAGTGTTCCACATGTGTGTAAGTATCTGGAGGCCGAATTCTTGATCCTGCAAGAATTTAAGTTCTTTTGCAAATCATTTGTGGCCCTGCTGAGGGTTGTTGGTTGGTGCAAATAGAACTGATATCCCTTTAGAAGTTAAATGTAGGCAATGCATTCACAATGTCCATACAACTTGGTTGGGTAAGACTGCAGACTTTTATTTGACTTAAATATTGGTAATGTATAACTAGGGTGGAACGAAAACGCTCTGCCTAGGAAAACTGAGGTCTAGACCTGCTATGTAGAATAAATAGAAAGCAATTATTCTGACTAAATAGTGCAAAAACATATGTGCACTAGGCCTCTTGTAACTTTTTACAGCTGCCTGTAGCTTAAAAAGCAAAACAAAACTTTTACGTGTTTCCCTGGCACAGAAGAAAAAACAAAGCAGTTGTTCCACATTAAACTGATCAAGAAGCTACAGACAACCAACTGTTTTATAATACAGAAATCTATTTAAGTCTCTGAAGCATTGCAGCATCTGTACAAAGTATTGCTAGCGTGTGTGATCAGGCATACTACAGAAGTGAAGTACTGCTCTGAAGTTTCCTGCCCACTCATCGTTCTCCTATGTGTAGTTAAATAACTATAAAATCTCTTTCTTTTAAAATCTGACTTCTGTAGATAAATGCTGAAATGTTATCCATTGTGGAAGCTGCAGAAGAAATAGCTCCCATGTTTTGCACTGAAATAATAATGCAGTTTTTATAGGAAATAGAAAGCTGTCTTCAAGAAATTCAGTGTGTGACCTAAATAACAGGATATTCTGCAAATTTTCCATCTGCCTGGAACCTGAGTAGAAAGATAGGAAGAACAGTTTCCTTTAGAACTGAGTTTCATTAAATACACCCACAACTTTATTAGAAATTTCTGCAGGATGTGTGTGTGTAGATAACTCATGAATATACCAGGCTGCACTAAGTTGGACTGTTGATTTAACCAGTGCTGTCAACTCTGACTGAAAGTTGTTCTCCAAGGTGTCAGACAGAGTGTGTCGCCCCCCCCCCCCCCGCATCCCTGCTACTTCAGAACATTGTAATGGAAAAGGCCAGGGGTTGAAACTTGGCCTTCTGTATGCAAAGCATGTCCTCTGTCACTCATCTGTGGTTTGGATGTGGATAGCAGTGGCAATGTATGTCTTGTTTGCTACTCTCTTAAAGTTCTCCACCCTATTTGTGGGTAGAAAACTGGGTGGACCATCTCATTACTTTTTAAAAAAGAATATTTTCAACATTTTCATGAGGGTTGGACTCCCTGTTAGTAGTGGCTGTAGCACAGCTTCTTTCTCTACCCTCCCAAGCTTCCCCCCCCCCTTCGAAAACCGCATTGTCAGCCTTGCAACCATTTTGCATCCTATACAATGCCCCTGACCCAGCATCATTCTGGAACAGGGTGTGTGGGGTGAGGAAGGGGTGGCAGCCACCGTTAAAAAATTGAATAATACAGTGGTACCTCTGGTTATGAACTTAATTCGTTCAGAGGTCCGTTCGTATCCTGAGGCGCGCTTTCACTAATGGGGCCTCCCGCTATGCCTGTGCCTCTGGCGTGCGATTTCCGTTTGCATCCTGGGGCAAAGTTCACAACCAGGAGCAGCTACTTCTGGGTTACTGGAGCTTGTAACCTGAAGCGTTCATAACCAGAAGCGTTCGTAACCAGAGGTACCACTGTATTTGGAGAAAAGGTCTGGGAAGTGTTCTTTTTCTAGGGGAGGTGAGGGGAAAAAACCTCCCTCTTTCTTTTGGAAAAAGTTTTCTAAGAAATGTCAGCTCTGCTTTAGTTTGAGCAAGCAGACTTTGCATGCTTGCTGGGAACAGTAAAAATGGGTTGAACACATGTAGTGTTGAACTGGTATCCTATGGCTTTGACACCCTACTTTAGCCATAGCACTGTAAAACGGCAAAGCAAGAAAAAAGATCCCGAATGTGTAGTAAGAAGTAAGTCTTACTGCGTCAAAAGGGGCTTTCTCCTAGGTTTCAATCCTAACTTCATGTACCTGGGACTAAGCTCTGCTGATTCAATATGTTTTCCTTCTTAGTGGACAAGGTTAAGACTGCAGGCTTGGACTTTTAGCCACTATGTTATAATGAGCTGGGCACTAAAAAGTTACTATTCAAATATGATTGTTTTGTGGGGATAAAGTAAACAGGAGAAAGGTATAGTTGAGCCTCTATTCCAGTAGAGTGTCTCACTTTTTTTGAGGAAAAGTGAAGTGTTGTAATTCAGGAAAGTGTTACACTGGGAGATACTCAGTGCTCCTGACCCTTGGTGCCTACAGATGAGTTAGGCACAAATTCATGGTGCCCCCCCCCCAAGACTTGTTGCAGTCCTTCCTCCTACACCTGTTTTGCCTAGTAGCAACTTCTCTTTGCACTTGGCATAACTTAATTTTGTGTTTGTGTATTTGGGTAGTTCCTGGATATAGCTCTGGTGTTGCGTGTGTCACATTGTAAGTAATCATAGGGCAGGAATGACCAGATATCACCATAAACAAAATATGTTACAAGACTGATTCCAAAAGTTACATTTTTATTTTCATGAATCTTAATAGATAGTCCTATGAGTACTCTCACTGCCTTTTTATAGCTAGTGCCTATTTAAAGTATTTTGATTTCATGCCATACTTATTCTCCAAAAGCAGGTTAATTACGCCAGTTTTTTTTTTTTTTGAAGTGGCATTTGGGTTGTGAAATTAGATGACTTTCACTTATAAAGTGAACTTCGGATCTTCTGAAAATAATATGTGATGCAAACCTTAATAATGGCAAGTTCCTAAGTAAAGGTATGTTTGCTGCCTCATCAAGTTCAAAGTGAGCATGGGAGGGATGGGGAGCCACACAGATTTGGACAGGAAAGAATAGCAAGCTTGACATATCTCAGATGTGGCTGTGTTTGGCTACACTAGTATAATGGAAGATCTGCAAGCCTGTTATCTTCATGTCTCAATTATGTACAGGTGTGCTTGCTAGAAAAGAGCCAGCACCAGCTGAAGTGCAACGTACTGCTATTCAATGGCAGACATTGTTCTGCGTTTAGCCTCTTGCACAACTTCACCATTGCCTAAATGTAGATGGGAAGCTTTTGAGCAGGGATTGAAATTTTTTATTCGCACCTCTCTGCCAAGTTGTATAAGCTGCTTGCCAGAGCATGACTTAAGTAGGCTGGCTAGTTCCCTGGTTATGCCAGCAGTGTATTAACCGTAGCTTCAGTTGCATTGCAGGTTGCAATAATGCAACACATTGCACCTAGGGTAAGAGTTTCTGATGGAAGGCTCTCCAGAATTAGCATCACAACTACTTGGAAGCATTCATATTATACAAGGTTGTACAGTGGTACCTTGGGTTAAGTACTTAATTCGTTCCGGAGGTCAGCTCTTAACCTGAAACTGTTCTTAACCTGAAGCACCACTTTAGCTAAAGGGGCCTCCTGCTGCCGCCACAGCACGATTTCTGTTCTTATCCTGAAGCACTATTTCTGGGTTAGCGGAGTCTGTAACCTGAAGTGTATGTAACCCGAGGTACGACTGTACTGCAAATAAGGCAGTTCAGCCTGTATTTGGATTCAACCTCTTTAACTAATCTTTCCCTTGAAAATGTCAGTTATAAAAATTTTTTATATCAGAAACCCTTTTTATTTTTAAAAGTCCTCAATAAAAGACTGCTATAAAGGATTAGACTTGTACTCAAGTCTTTAAGGTGAACTGAGAGAGTTCTATAGATAACACTTTTTTTGAGAACACATGTACTTCAAAGTAATTTTTAAAAATTCTTTCATTCCAAAATCCCTTTCCCAAAGGTCATGTCAAATGTAAAAGACTGGTCTTTTGCCAAGACATTTTGCCCTTTTTCTTATCTTAATGACCCATCCATTTCTTTGAAGTGATAAACTATGTGACTCAAGGCTCTTTGCTCTTATAAGAATTGTGGTTAGAAGAAAGTATTCTTATCCCATTAAGAAAAGTGTAGCTTCAGACGAGTGCTATCATTCTCTGAGACATGTTAAGATTGGCTAATCCTAAATGAGAACCTTAAATTAGTTCAGTGTCCTACAAGCTGATTGGGGGCAGGACCCTTAAACATAGCCCTTCCTTCCTTCCTTCCTTCCTTCCTTCCTTCCTTCCTTCCTTCCATCACCATCTCTTTGAAAGCAACCTTTTGCACCTTTCCATCATTACTGAACTTTATTTCTTCTTTCTTTGGTGATCACTTATAGATGAGTAAGATTGTCTTCCATGAATACGGTCTTAACAGTGAGTTCTAAAGTGACTATGGAGGCCATTTCTGGATCCATATATCCTTCCACAGAGGGGACATAGGTTTCTGCTTGGGAGTTGATCACGGTGAGGGTTTGCCAAATGTGCCTTCCTCTTAGCTCGTTTCTCCTTTCCGCTCTGAGTTTGTGCTTCTAAAGTCCACAAAACCTTTGGTAAAGGCTGTTCTCCAACTGGAGCACTCACAGGCCAGTGTTTCCCATTTATCAGTGCTTATACTACATTTTTAAAGATTTGCCTTGAGAACATCTTTAAACTTCTTTTGTTATTCCCCCAGTATTTCGCTTTCCATTTTCAAGTTGGGAATAGAGTAGTTGCTTTAGAAGACTATAATCTGGCATCTGAACAACACGACCAGTCCAACAAAGTTGATGTTGAAGAATCATTGCTTCTACATTGGTGATCTTTGCTTCTTCCAGTACACTGACCTTAGTTGCCTGTCTTCCCAAGTGATGTGTAAACAATTTCAGGGGCAACATTGATGGAATCTTTTGAGGAGTTGGAGATGGCATTTATAAGTGTTCCACGTTTCACAAGCATACAGTAAAGTTGGTAGTGCAATAGCTTTGTAAACAAGCATTTTGGTTTCACTACTCTGAGCTTCAATTGGGAGAAAGCTGTGCTCGTGGAGTTCAGGTGATGCTGGATTTTGGCATCAGTGTCGGTCCTTGTAGAAAGATAACTGCTCAGGTAGGAAAATTGGTCGACATTTTCCAACGTTATACTATGGTTGGATTTGTGGTGCTGCAGAGGGGTTGTTTTTTGCTTGTTGGTGCAGCACTTTGGTTTTTTGGATATTGAGCGATAGGCCAAGCTTTCCAAAATCTTCTGCGAAGATATTTAGGATGGTTTGGAGGTCATCCTCTGAGTGTGTACACACTACGTTGTCATCAGCATACTGAAGCTCTATGAATATCACTAAGACAAATGAGTATAGGTAGGGAAGGTGTGGGGGGAGGAGGGAACTCATGCCCAGAGAAACTGTAAATGTTGGAGGACTTGTCTAAGGCTGTAATTCCCAATCAGGCTGCTCTGATCATGATGTGGGTTGGTATAGATGGCCCAAGCTTTCAGCTTTTGTTAGAACAACTCTTTTGTTACTCACCCTTCATCATATGGTGCCATGGAGGGTTACACTGAAAATACAATGTAATGCTATTCAATAATAATAATAATAAATTCCAAAATACTGTACCATATAAATACATATCTGTCATCAAACCAGATGATATATAGGGGAATAATAGCAATAGTTCAATTTTCAGAAGTTATACGCATGAACATGTCATATTCTATATGCTTTAGCTCATTACTGAAGGCTTCTCTCTAACCTTGGTCACTGTTAGAGTAAGTACCATCAATAGTATGTGAGAGAAGCACAGGGGCATTCTCCTCTGCAAATGTGATACTAAGACTTGGTAGAAGAGTAGAGAGGTGAAGTTTTAACAAAAGAAAATTGCTGGACCTTTCTAGAAGTTGGTCTGAATAGTGACTTATTGTGAAGTAAGGCGCATTCCTTACTAGAAGTCTGTTAAATAATTAACCCAGTAATTGTGCTTCGCCTCTAAAATTTGATCTGGAGCGTATTCTTTGCGTGTTCTGTGCATTGTTTTTCCTTGAAAATGTTTTACACTAGCCTTTTCAAAATGAGGAAAAAAGCATTTTTATGTATCTTTAAATATTATGTGCAGTTTTCTAATTCTGTCTTAACCATTTTCTATAAATAATTTGACCGTTAGTTAATATAAGGTCTAAAATGCTATATCAGGTATATTTCTAATTGAAGCTGCAAGTCTGTGCACATTTACTTGGAAATAAGTCCTCATTGAACTAGATGGGCCTTACATCCATGCAGATATGCATATGAACATGAGCTCCTTTCTGGTTTACTCCACAGGTCTGAGGGGGAAAGTGGAGTGGGACTTAACTTCGGCTTTTATGTCTCCTGCTCACTTACACCCCTCACCATCCATGTCTTGAGGGCATATCTATCAAGGTAAAGCTTGACAAATGCAGGGCTCTAGAACACGGAGAGAGCCTATGTTTGTTCAGCAGCCTTTTGCTCTGCTGGTATGCCCCAAACACCTAGATGAGAAAGGGGAAGGGTTGGCAGAAGATGCAATGGCTGTGTCACCTGGCGTGGCCATATTATGTCTTCCATGCAAGTGTAAATCACATAAGGGGGAATGCTTGAAATGTGCAGTCTAATAGCTGCAGCATAAATCCGTCTACTTGTATTAACACTGTTTCTGCATAACTACAACTTTACTTTTTAAAAAGTGAGAAGTTGTACTTCAGCAATGGAGTGTGCAAGGCTGCTATGGAACGGTGTTTCACCTCTCAAAATGTTGTGGTTTTTTTTTTTGCTATCCCAACTTTTAAAGTAAATCCATACATTCTTTAGGATGCTATTGTACCTTTTCCATGAAACTTATGTAAGTCATTCTTTTCATTGTGTTAACAAGACTTTCTAATGTTGGTGCTAAGTGAGGAGATCCAACTACTGTAGTATTTGGCAATCACTTCGTATTCAATGGAAGTGTGCATAACTGTCATTACATAATCTCTTCTAGGTCATTGGTGAATGCACCTCTAGCTCTGGTTATCCTAGTTCTGTCACTTCAGTCTATGTATTGTGCCCATGATAAAGATTTGAGGTAGGTTTTGTTTCTAGAAGAAATTACAGTGGGCTTAGTAAAGGGCCTGGCTTTGTGGTGACTTACAGCTGTGGACACACATTATTGCAGTGGTAAATGAGGAACACCACTTAATAAAGATTAATCTTCAAATCATCTAAAGGTTTCAGTGAACTCCCCCCCCCCCATTTGAATCCTTTTTGGCAAGCAGTGTTAGTTTTGAGCAACGTAATCGCTTCACTCTGCAGGGCAAGTCTTCAGGAAGCTATATGGGAAATCATATCAAGCTTAACTGCTTAAGCCCATTTTGTTGAAAAAAAAAAAAAGGCTTTATGAATAAACTGGTTTAGTTGTAACACTTCCTAACAAGTGATACTTTTTTATATCTCCTTCTCCACTTTATATGTCTTACATTCCATACAGTCTCATCCCGTTTGTCTGCTTTTGTGATTCCCATCTTTGTACCTTCTGTCGCATTCCTCTCCACCAATTTAAAGCCCATTGCTTTTTCTTTTCAGGCCATTTTCCTATTCTTCGTTGAGTTTCTTCTCAAAAATCCATTATATAAATTTGATAAATAATAAGAAATATAAATACAACACACACACAGAGAGAGTGTAGAGCTTTCCTTAATTTATTGGATCTCATCCTGGAATGTGTTGCCATTTCCTGGGTTATCCAGTCTTGCCAATTTTAATGGCAAGCTCAGGTGATTAATTGCCCATGGGATTATTGGAACCAGTGAAAGAAAATGGTCTCAACATATGCTGGATAATCCAAGATTTTAGCAGAGGTACAAAAATACATTTTAAAAAATAATAGAAAACAACTTTCAGGGGGACAACCGCACTCAAACAACTCAGTAAGGATTCAGTATGCTTACTACTCATGGAGTGTTGAGAAAAGAAAAACAGGAAATGCGGGGAGAATAATGGCATTCTCTGTTACAGAAGGGCTGGCAGGAACCCAGGAAAGAGGGTGGGGGAAATACAGTGCAACATTTGTTGCATGTTCCACTTGTCTAATGTAGATTGTCCTTTTTTGAGGAGAGCAGGAACTCTTTTTCGTTGCTATATGGTGCTTTGCATGCTCTTGGCATTAAAAACTTCTGGAAATATAGAACTTTTAGCAATAGACTAATTAATATGATAATAAAATTGCAATTAACCAGCACAGGCAAGTTATGCATCCCTTAGTTCAAGAGTTCTTCTACTGTGTTTCGAGAAGTAAGTCAGAAGTAGCAAATAGATCAGGACAGCTTTTCAGACCACATTTGTTTCTTCTGTGCTATGAAAGTAATGGATGTGATGCTATCTAAAAACCTTCTGAATATACTGTAATAAGGTTATATGACTCATTGTACTGATGGTTATATGCAAATAACAAAGTTAAAAAACAACAACAGATATAGCCAGGTTAATAAAGGATGGAAAGGCAGACAAAAAATACTTGTCAGTGAAGTACAAAATATTTTTACATGTACTGAGGAAAGTTTTTAGAGTTATTTTGTCTTACCCTTGCGGCAAACTTCGTTAAGACAGCCTTGAACGCCAATGTTTAATACATTTTGGCTTGAAACCATCGTACAAGTAAAATATATTGGGTATAGTTTTGCATTGTAAACCCTATCAAAGGGAACTTTGGCTACAAGTGAATTTGTAGTTGAATTGTCTGCCTTCATGGTTGAAGCTTAAAACTTTTGTGCAATGCGGCATAAAAGACTACTGATTACAGTCTACTGTATTAAGATAGTCCTGAAATCTTACATAGCTTTAGTGATGCTTTTTATCTTGTGAATTTCCAGTTTGGGGCAAAATAAGTTGATACTCTGAATACTTTTGTGAAAACTTCAGTATACTTTTTAAAGTTGAGATGTAAAAAACAAAGCATATTACTAGATATAATAAGAATTTGTATTCCTTGAACCTGCTGTGGATTAAATTCTTGCTTATATTGTCATATATCCCCATTTTTGTTACTTTTGTTTAATGACGTCCCTTTAAAATTCAGATGCCTGAGATGAATTTGCCTTTTTTCATGCCCCTGGATTCTTTAAATGGAACTATTAAAATTGTGAATTACACCTTGTTCTAAATCTAGAGGGTGATGAGACTGGAAGGAAACAAAATAGTTTTTATCCCCTGATTGCCTTCATGTTTGCAGTCTTTTAGAAACTTACTTCCTCAAGCTACTTGTTACCATCTGTAGTGCCATATGCAACAAATGTATGATACTAAGTTAGATCTTCACAGTAAACATACAAAAATAATAATGCTGTCATTAAGTGATGGCATATATTTTTAAGTAGGAACCTGAGCTGTTCATTTTCTCTTTTCTGATTTTGTCCTTCTGAGAGAAGCACCTCTTTTTTATTAGTTTCCTTTTTCCTACCCCAATGGTAAACATTGCCTAGGCTATGCTCAGATCTATCCATTTGCACAATTTCTTGAAACCTTTAAAGCCATGGTAATGACAAGGATGATTTAATTATTGGTTTTCTACAGTTTGTAAAAATAGCAGTTCACTCTTTCACTTTTTCTTGCTTTTTCTTTCTTTTTTTTTCTTTCTTTTTCTTTCTGGAGTACACGGATGAAGCATAGATAATTGCTTTTATTATTAGCCTTTTACTCTAATGTCCTAAATAATTACAGTACAGTAGTCTCTTGAGTAAAACATATAAATGAGACCCAAATACTTGTCCATGCTGAAAACGTGGTATAGTTATTTCAGAAATTAAACTAGCCTTGAGCACTTATTGTCATGAAACATTGATTAAAAAAGTATTAATTAGACTCTCAATAGACCTTATAACTAATCCTTTTTCCAGCAACCATGGGTTGCATCCAGTACTGTGTTAGTGGAATTCTGCTTCAACAGTGGGACTTATCCTGCCTCTCCTTCCTGCTGTGTGCACACGCCAACAACTGCTTCAGAGAATCTGTTGCTCTTGTGCAGTGGCCATGTTGGATACAACCTTATTGTTTTTAGACTGCAATCCTAGTTTATTTACTGCAGATCATATTGAGCAAAGGGTGAGTTACTTCTGCATAAATATGTATAGGGTTGTGCTGCTAGTATCTGAGTGACTCCATACAAAGTACACTAGGGCTGCAATCCTGTAACTGCTTATCTGGTAGTAAGACCTATGCTGAGTTGACTTGTATAAGATTGCATTGTAATGCTATCTGCATTATCCAACCTAGTGCTCTCTAGATGTTTTGGACTACAACTCCCATCAGCTCCTGCAAATATGGCCATGATCAGGGATGATGGCAGGTGGAGTTAAAATATGTGGAGAGCACCAGGTTGGGAAAGGCTAGGCTAAACTGTAGCAATTAGGAATTACTTTCCATTTTCTGATGGATATATTTCTGGTGTATTTGAGTCATGTACATCCTAAACAAACACCTGTATTTTAGGGAAAGACACCTATTTCGCTGGGATGATTCTATAGGAGCATAAAAGCTGTATTTGTTTAACTATAACAGTATCAGTTGTTTAATAGTATAAGCTAAGTTTTTCTCTGTCTTTAGTGAACTGGTTTAACAGACAGCATACGCCAAACACCAGTCAGTCTAGATTTGTGGGGCTGCACCAAGGTGTTACCTCTGATTTCCAGTTGAAGCAGCTCAGGTTGAATGTTAGTGTGTACTCTGTCAACTTCCACCTGAAGTTTCTATCTGCCCCACACATGGCATTACATACAATGCCAAGTATGAGGTAGGTGGCTGTGCTTTGGGGCAAATGGCCTGGCAGGCCACATGTAGACACCTGGAAGGTCAAATTTGGCCTGTGGACTAGTCTGTGCTGCTGCTATACGGGAGAACCAAACTTGCTTGGCATCCTGCTGCCTATTTTTTGCTTTAGTTTCACAACCAACACCTGCAAATGCCTTTTGAACACCATGCCTTTTGAATACCAATAGGTCAGATTCATGACAAGCCCTCTCCATAAATGCTTCTACATCATGCTGTTGATTATACTAATATATTTAATATACTAATATACTATATTAGTATATACTAATATATTTTTAAAAGTCCATTAAGAATATGAAGTGTTACTGAAACAAAACTTTGCAAATTTGTCCTTATGCATATACTGTAGTTTAAATTTTGTTCTGGACTTTTCTCCAAGGAATAAATAGTCTGGTGTATTATCCATAGAAGATACACTCCGGTTCTAAAATACATTCCTGCTAACTGTCACCAATATGGATAAGACATGTTTCCTGATTTTGTGTCTGCTGCATCCATAAATACTTAAAGCACTGACATATCACCAGCTTTCAGCAATTTGTTCTGGGTGTGGAAATTTGATAGCATGCAAGGAGCTCCTCTACCCAGACTGGTTTCCTTTTTAGTTTCAGTGGATGACTTCTATCTGTATATTCCTTCTTATGAAATAATTTGAGTAATACCCTTGAAATATGTAAGTGCTACCATGGTAAAAAAATTAAATAAATCTCTAGGTCACTTTTTTGAATGTTTTGAAAATATTTAAATTATCAATAGATGACCACTGATTATTAAGTAAATACACTGCAAATGACTATTAATTGCTACCATTATCAGTAGGGTACAGAACATTTTTTAATGACATTGTGAGCCAGGAGAACAGAAAAATGATATGAGTTCTAGGTTTGTCTTGCATAAATTGCACCTCAAGGCATGGTAAGATCATGTATTGGGTTTGGGGAGGTTTCTGTCAGAGTAGAGTACAGTGGTACCTCGCGTTAAGTACTTAATTCGTTCCGGTGGTCTGTACTTAACCTGAAACTGTTCTTAACCTGAAGCACCACTTTAGCTAATGGGGCCTCCTGCTGCCGCCACGCCGCTGGAGCATGATTTCTGTTCTCATCCTGAAGCAAAGTTCTTAACCTGAAGCACTATTTCTGGGTTAGTTAGCGGAGTCTGTAACCTGAAGTGTATGTAACCTGAAGCGTATGTAACCCGAGGTACCACTGTATTTAACAAGATATTTTATTTATTTTGCATGAGTTGTGGGTTTTTCAAGCAACAAGAGACCTAAAAAGGCCACTTACTCATTACTTTCAGAATACCAGATAGATGCCACTTCCTTTGCCAAACTGATAGAAGTTGCAGTCCCCACCTACTCCTTTTAGCACTACTGACTTTCTAGCTTGCAGCTAGTTTATCACCAGTCTTTAAGGGCTACTGTATATTTCTAAGATGTCTTGCTTTTAGATGTCTTGCTTTTGGTCTTGATGTCAAAAGATCCTGTATTTTCACTATGAAAGCACAATGGACACCAGTATCTTACAGCCGTATGTCTCATTATACTAACCATTGTGTAAACCCAACCCTTGAAAACAAAATCCAAGATGACCTTGTGAAACATGTGTTATAAGGAAGACACACAGAAGGCCGTATGATCTGAGACTAATACTACCCCACCCCCAGTAAAACCTTACTCTAAATTTTGCAACCTGGTTTTTCCCAGTCTGAGTAAGGTTCAGTACAGACTGACATACTATGTTTCAAGGAAACATATTTTCGTGTATTTCTTGGAGTTTGTTTGTTACTTGTTTTCAATCCAACCTGACAGAACGCAGGAGGTTTTAATGCATTTTCTAGCTGTGCTGTTATCTTTGACATGGAAATAACAGTGATCTTATATTTTTATTGATACAAAATGGGCTCTTTGGCCAACTGTGAATGTTTGACACAATAAATGGATGAGTTCTTGATTGTTCTTCCACTTCTTGTAACTATTTTCTGACTTGTATCAATGAATAAACAAAGCCTCGTCAAAATTGATTTGACTGTCTTGTAGCCTGTGCATCTGATCTCAATTAACCATTTTCAGAATAGTCTCTTTCATGTTCTCTGTAACTTTCAAACCCTTTGCATGCTCTTCTGTTACAATTGTACAGACTAGGACAAGACATATTGTCAATAAATTGCACAGCTTGTTGTAATGAAGTAGCTTGTAGTTATCAAAGACCTACTTAAACAGCTTAATTGTTCACAACGCTTTCTGCTAGAGCATTACTCCAAAAATGAGATGCCAGTGCTTTAAAATTGTACAAATTAGTGTTTTCTAATTAATTGTCTGTCTTAGACTGTACAGCCCAGTATTGTTGAAATAAGTAAAGGTAACTGTAGGGAGCTGGTGGCGTTGTGGTCTAAACCACCAAGCCTCTTGGGCTTGCTGATCAGAAGGTTGGCAGTTCAAATCTGTGCAACGTGGATTTTAGCATTGCACAGGGCACTGCAGGAAATTTGAGAGCCCAAAGTCTGCAACTGCTGTCAATGTTCAATCCATGGTTAGATTTGGCTCTCCTATCTATATACGGTAAGTCTAGATATCCCTAGCTATGCCTAGGGATATTTCCATTTTGCAGTCTGAGAGACTCATGTCTATTTAGTCTACAGTGGTACCTTGGGTTAAGAACTTAATTTGTTCTGGAGGTCTGTTCTTAACCTGAAACTGTTCTTAACCTGAAGCACCACTTTAGTTAATGGGGCCTCCTGCTGCCACTGCTTCGCCACTGCACGATTTCTGTTCTCATCCTGAAGCAAAGTTCTTAACCCGAGGTAATATTTCTGGGTTAGTGGAGTCTGTAACCTGAAGCGTATGTAACCTGAAGTGTATCTAACCCGAGGTACCACTGTATTATCTCTTTAAATGTGGAAGCTGATCAAAATGTGTGTGCAAATTGTACCTTCATTCGCTAGATATTTCACAATTTGTAAATAGTTTGACTATCAGCCAAAACAAGTGTTACAAAATTGTTCACAAAATTGTGTTACAAAATTGTTCACAAAATTGTGTTACAAAATTGTTTCTTTGTGAGTTCCAGGGGTGGAGTACTGACTCAGGCTTCCATGCCCTAATAGGCCTTGTTCTCAGCAGAGACAGGGAGGCTCTGAGTAAAACTCATTTGAATGCCACCCATAGCACATGTTCTTTCATAACCCTTTAACTTCGATAACAAATCAAGAAAAGTATTCTTTCATTTTCAACAGAATTTATTTTAGATTTGTTTTGGTTTGGTTAGTTTATAGGTAAAGGTAAAGGGACCCCTGACCATTAGGTCCAGTCATGACTGACTCTGGGGTTGCGGTGCTCATCTCGCCTTATTGGCCAAGGGAGCCGGCGTACAGCTTCCGGGTCATGTGGCCAGCATGACAAAGCCGCTTCTGGAGAACCAGAGCAGCGCACGGAAACGCCATTTACCTTCCCGCCGGAGCGGTACCTTGCACTTTGATGTGCTTTCGAACTACTAGGTTGGCAGGAGCAGGGACTGAGCAACGGGACAATTAAATCTAATTTAGACAACTTGAGCATTGACTTGGTTTGCACATCATAGTAAGCCAAGCTGTAGCTTACTGGGACCACACTGGACCCCGGAGAGAAGCTTGTAGCTGCTTTGCTCCTACCTAGTCTTTTACTCCTGTGCTGCGCCCTAGGTTTTCCACTAACCCTCTGGATTAATTTTTTGTTGGGGGGTGGGGTGGGAGCAGGGAGCGGAAGAAGTTCCATTGCACAGGTAGAAAATATAACCCACAGTAAACTATTTTGTTCACTTAATGTGGCAGTTTGCACCTCTTGAGTTAACAACTTGAGTTAATTGAATTGTGCATACCAGCACTGGAGTAAGGTCGTGACCTTGCATAACAAGTATGTTCAAAATTGCATATTTCACCCTCCGATTATAATGTTCCAGGTTACATGCACTTGATTTTTTAGTGAGCCATATGGAATGCTTTGCAGGTAGTCTTCCTCGTTTTTGGTAGAGAATCTAAATCTCTGTAAATTGCTTCGAATTCTGAATAAAAGAAAATGTTTTGTATGTCATACAGCTTTGAAAGGGAATCAGAGAAATTTATGGAGTATACAGTAAGTATTAGCCACAATTTCTATGTTGTACCTCCACTATGGGAGCTAGTATGCCTCTTGACTACTGACTGCTGGGAATTGCAAATGAGAAGGGTACTCAGGGCCTGCTAGTTGGCTTCATGTAGGCATCTGATGAACTGCAGAACTAGTTCATCCTTTGGCTGGATCCAGCAAGGCGTTTCCTACCTTCATACACCATAACTTATCAATTCTTTTCCTCTAAACTTTTAAAAATTATATACAGCAAGAAGAATCCTCTCTGCATGTCATGTTACACTTAAGTCCATTCAGAGGCTACTCACAACCAAGGCTTTTTTTCAGCCAGAACCTCTCAGGTGGGTTCTGGCACCTCCCCATGCTATTCTAAGAGAATGAGGTACGTTTCTGTAGTGAGTTCCGGCACCTCTTTTTCTAGAAAAATAGCACTGCTCACAACACTGATGGCTTTAGTCCAAACATGTCCATTCAATTAAAGAGCTCTATTTGGAAGTGTGTAAAAAGTAGTTTTTTCAAAAAGCTATGCATTCATGTTTAATTGTTAATTGATGCAGACTATTGCGAACATTTTCCTAGCATCAGGAGTTGATACAGTTTCCTTTTGTGAACACTTTCATTAATGACAGACAGCACCAGTGTATAAACATGGCATTGTTATAATCATTTCCTCTAAGAGTATGTTGCCAAACTGTTATGGCAGTAGACAGGTGTTTGTAACTTGAACTGACACAGAAGCTGGTGTGGGACTTCTCTGAGTACTGCTATTACTGGGTAAAATTTCAGGTCAGTGGGTACTGGAACTAGTACTTAAATTGGTACACGTAAAACAGATAGCTTAAAGGAAATGAGCAAGGGCCGTTTTTGTGAAATAAGGAGTACTTTGATCAAATTTAATGGAATTAATTGTATTTTTTTTCTGTTCACTATTTTCCTATACTGTACAGAATTAAGAAGGATATTGTGAAGAAGCAGAATTAATTTACTTCCAAAGCAAAGTGTGCTTGATAAAATAAAGTGCGCTCTTTCTCTCTCTCTCTCTCTGCGTAATATATATGCAGCCTAGAATAGCATTAGCTTAGTGTTGCGTTTTCTCGGGTTAAGAATGCCTCAAACCCGGAAGTGTTTACTTCTGGGTTTCGGCACACGTGCAGAAGCGTTCTGCGCGATTCGTTCATGCACAAAAGCGCTCTATCACACTTCGCACATGCGTAGAAGCGCCGCTCTGGTTACAGACTTTTCAGGGTGTGAACAGCACCCCAGAACGGATCGTGTCCACAACCAGAGGCACCACTGTACTAAATTAAGCCAAGCTTGACAACAAAAAGTTACCTTGGCACCTTCAGTGGTGTGTTCATATTTCTGCCCGCCCCTTTGATAACTAATGGGCTGCAGTGCAATTCTATGCATGTTTACATGAAGATAAATCTCACTCTGTTTACAGGTACTTCCAAGAGGGATTGTAGCTTTGGTAATCTAAAACCTGTACAACATTTCCTATAGGATTTAATTGATTAAATTTTACATGCTACCAGTATATGTTTAGCTTAATGGTAGAAAAGCTTTGTATAGTTACGTGAGTTCTTCTCTTAAATTACATTTTAAAAACCTGTTAAAATATAAGTATACTTCTGAAGAATTTTAGAGAATCAGGTGGAGATTTTCACATCTGAGTACAGTGGTGCTTTGAGTTACAAACGTCTCAGGTTACAAATGCTTCAGGTTACAAACTCCGATAACCTGGAACAGTTATCTCAAGTTGAGAACTTTGCCCCAGGATGAGAACGGAAATCATGTGCTGGCGGTGCAGTGGCAGCAAGAGGCCCCATTAGCGAAAGCATGTCTGTAGTTAAGAACAGTTTCAGGTTAAGAATGGACCTCTGGGACGAATTAAGTTCGTAACTAGAGGTACCACCGTACAGGAGACTTGCAAATACATTTTTTCTTCTTTCATTACCTCCAATGCCCATGAGATGGTGCTCATTCCCTTTTGCTTTTTATGTGGCAGGTTTTTTTTAATGTTTATATGTTTGACACATATAATTACAAACATTTTAACTTAAGACAGGGATAAATTAGTTGTGCTGATCAAAGTTACACTGTTATATTAATAAAAGAATACCTGAAGACATTGTTTAATTGTGGAATAGTCTTAAGTAAACATGACCGAGTAACTAGTTCAAAAATGCAGCAAGACATTAGTTAACAGTGGTAATTAAAAGTATTGGACCATTTTCAAGAAATATCAGTATTGTTAAATTAATTAGAGAGCATTGTTGGGTCATTGTGGACATACGATCACACCAGAATACTGTTTAACAGCACGTATTCATAACAGGGCTTTCTTTAGCTCTGTGTGTTACGCTCTTTAATAGTACTGTAGTCATATTCTGTACTCCAAAACCTCACCCCTCACAATAGCCATTTCCCTGATTAAGCTGATGCAGAAACTGTGGTCGTTCTATATTTGTATTCTGAATGGCATGTGTATATTGCATTACATCTATATACATGTATACTTTTAGGACCCACATTATTTCTGTAATTGTAAATTGTTTCTAATGTTTTTAATAATATATTTTATTTTTAATATTGTGTTTTAATTGCTGTAATCCATCCTGGGACCATATGGTGAAGGGCTGATAGTAGATTGTAGTAGTAATTTTCCTCATCTTCATCCTTCATAATCTTTGAATGAAGGGCAGTATAGAAATTATTATTATTATTATTATTATTATTATTAATAATAATATAGAAACTGACGATAGGTTGGATCCAGAGTTGTTCTGAGTAGAAGTCCATTTGCAAAGTAGGCTTTTCTTATGCTTTCATGCCCCTTGTAGCCTCCCCAAAAATATCTCTGAAGGAACCCAGCTACAGATCGTCTGAAAGACAAAAGCTTGACCACTGCTCTTCAGGGTGAGATCTCTGTTCCTGTTTTTATTACTTTTCAGTTGTATTTTTGTGTGCTTCTGAATAGAATGGAAATCTGGAAAATAAATTAAAAAAATCAGTTTTATATTCTAGATCTGTTGTGGGAATTTTAAGTAATTACAGGCTGCCACATTGGACCTTTTTATTTTTATTTTTTCTAATTGGCTAAATGCTTCATAGGGTCCAGATGTGTTGTCGTTCCACTTCCTGCTTGCTCAAATGTAACAGTTGGTGACAAAAGATCGATGAACTTAAATGACAAGTGGACTCTCCTTCCTTGGAGGTTTTTAAGCAGAAGTTAGGTGGCCATCTGTCATGTAAGATTTAGTTAAGATTCCTGCATTGCAGGAGGTTGGAGTAGATGACCCTTGGGATCCCTTCCACCTGTATGGTTCTATGATTCTGTCCTGGAATAACTAATGGAGATTGTCTAGTCTGGCATCCTAATCTAAAATACCATTGCCCCAAACATCCACTGATACAAACAGGTCGGCACATCCTGTGATCTAGCACAATGTACTTGGTGTATGATTTCTCCATTGGTTTCTGTTGTCATAGTCCTTTGGTCACATAATTGTGTACCTAGGGACAGGATCACTTGGACAAGTCATAGCTCTGCTGGTGTGTTGTAGCAAAAGCAAGTTTTGTAGCACCTTCAAAGACCAAACAGATTTAATGTTAGTGAGCTAGAGTCTTAGGGTTGTTGTTTTTTAAAGCCATTTTATAGAAGTCCCCAGTGCTTCTAGCTTTGTGCTGTTGTGAGTTAACAACCTGCAGCACTGACTTTCCAATGTGTATCTCTGGAAGAAGGGAGGATGTGCCCACATACAGTACTATGGGCTGCATAGTGTGTCATTTCCTGTATCTACTCAGAATCTGGCAGAAGGTTTGCTACTGTGTAGGATTTCAGCATACTGATGAGGTCATCAGTGCAATCTCCAAACAGAAGCATTTTTTAATTGTTCAAAGTAATTACAGTACTTTTCCATGTATGAGTCGAGCTTTTTTTACCCAAAAATAATGTTTAAAAACTGGGGTCGTCTTATACACAGATAGTGCATAGGGGGGATAGGTGATTGGTTGCAGCCGTGAGCTGCAGCTTGTAAGCGGTAATTTTGTGGGTGATTGGTGGCTGAGGCAAGGGCTGCTTTGGATTGGCTGCTGCTGCGGTAATTGGGTGGATGATTGGTTGCTGTGTGAAGTGCTGCTGTGGATTGGCTGGTGTGGCAATAGGGGATATTGTGAGTGGGCAGGCACTGGTATGATTCTGCAGTACAAGTGATTATGAGCATTTGTCTGCCGGGTTGGTGATTTTCTGCATCCCCCCCCCCAAAAAAGCCCAACAACTATGGGCAATCCTCCTCAAAAGAAGCTCAACAACTTTGGGCAATCATCCCCAGAAAAAGTTCAACATCTCCGCCCATTTTCTTAAATTTGAGTTCCCCCAAATAAGGGGCGTCTTATACACCCGGGGGGGGGGAGTCTTATACACGAAAAAATACAGTACATAAATAGTGGGGACAGGGGAAGGGTGCAGAAGCTGTAGTTTTTCAGGCAGTTGAAATCCTAAAATAAAGTTTACATTGTGTGCAAGACTTCTCACATATGCAAGGATGTGCTGACGGTGCATTGGTTTTGTGTTATATCATGGTTTATTTAGGGGTTACTGATAACTGCTTTGTGCAGGAAGTATACTTACTAGGACATACAAAATGTAAAATAAAAATAACATTTGAATGAACTCTGGACACAGTCTGATTACATTTATAGCAAGGCGGAGTATTTTAACTTTTTGTAACCTATGCTGCTTAAGAATAGGGTATAAATTAGTTTTGAAGAAACAGTTTTTAAGAAACAAGAAAATGCAATTTTTTCACAGTTGTGATTTCTAAGATCAGAAAAGTTTCAAGGAGACCTAAATTTAAACAATTTGCAAAGGAAACTTGACCTTTTAAACCTGTATACTTAACATGTCATCTTAATGAAAATATTTTTGTGTTTAAATAGGAGGGAATGGTTCCCAAACTAAATTCTAAGGCTGTGTATTCATCTGTAATGCAGTGTACGTACCTAAACCTATAAGCAGGGTGTTTGTGTGTGTGTGTGTGTGTGTGAGAGAGAGAGAGAGAGAGAGAGAGAGAGAAAGAAAGAAAGAAAGAAAGAAAGAAAGAAAGAAAGAAAGAAAGAAGAATGAGTGAGTGAGTGGCTTCATTTTCCCACACAATGATCTCAGATATTGCAGCTACAGCTGCAGCCTCTTCCTTTTTTGCCCACCTAATATCCTGTGTTGTATTATAGCCTAAGACAATTGTGCTGACCCCTAATTCAGAATTACTAAACCTTACATTTTCTTGCCTTTGTTGATACTGGACCATATTTTGTGTGGCACTTAGTGGAGTGCTTTCCACTGTATAGACCAGGGGTAGGCAACCTAAGGCCCAGGGGCCAGATGCGGCCCAATCGCCTTCTAAATCCGGCCTGTGGACACTCCGGGAATCAGCGTGTTTTTACATGAGTAGAATGTGTCCCTTTACTTAAAATGCATCTCTGGGTTATTTGTGGGGCCTGCCTGGTGTTTTTACATGAGTAGAATGTGTGCTTTTATTTAAAATGCATCTCTGGGTTATTTGTGGGGCATAGGAATTTGTTCCATTTCCCCACCACCACATGGTCTGAGGGACGGTGGACTGGCCCACGGATGAAAAAGTTTGCTCACCCCTGGTATAGACTGCAGACAGTGAATGCCCCTATAATCTCCTCTCCTGTGCTGGTATTGGAACAGTATGCTGAGTAAAACATCCTGCACAGTATATTTCTTCTCTGTATGGTGTCAAATGCACTAAGTACTGTACCCCCCCCTTTCTCTCTCTCTCTTTTTGCAATAGCTGAGCAAGCTTATTTTGTGCTAATATTGAATTGGGGAAAGGATAATTAGTAACCATTGCTTTGCTTGTTTATATACTAAACAAATATTGGTTATTCTGCTCATGATGGGCTCTTTTTAATCCTTAAACATTGCAGCGACTGTTTTCCCTTTAGGCCTGATGATCCCTTTTCAAATGCCTGGGGTTTAAAGTGTGTCTATGACTGAGAAGTGCGCATCAAAGGCTCATCACCAGTTACTCATCACCACTACTTCAGACCTTCGCATATTCAGTGCAAATGTCCAAAGGGTTTTTAAGCATGTTCCAGTGAATGTGCTTAGAATTCCTCTTCATAGCTTTGCAGTGAAATAAAGAATCCCTGAAGTGCAGTTGGTATGGGGTGGGAAATATATTGTATGTTGCAGGGCGCATGTTCACCCCACCCTCATTTTGCAGCCTACATGTCATGCATTTGCCACCCCCCCAACACTTGAAAATGACTTTTTACCTTGTAAAGGAGGTCAAACAATATAAAAACAAACAATAAGTTCCAACCAAAATAATTCCAATCCCCAAATGTTCTTTTGAGAAGCCATGTAACCAATGACTATAACCAATATAGAGAGAGGCAGATTTTAAAAATATATCTCCTCATCAGTTCATTCTGGGGAAGCTGTGGAAATGTGGCTTGGATTGTGACAGATCTTGAAATTTACTCTGGACTAGGCAGAAGTCATCATGGTCAAACTGTTCTAGATTAGGGCTGTACATCCCCTAGGAGGATCATATTCACAGCTTGACAGTGTTTCTTGATGGCCAATGGAACTTTTACTCAGCATTAGCCGTGCCTATACTTGGAGGGTAGATAAGGACCATGGTCACAGATCCCTTAATTACATCTAGATTGGATTCTGTAACACATTAAAGAGGCTGATCCATGAATATTGTTCGAAAATGTCAGCTGATTCAAAATGCTGTTGTGAGTTCTGACTATTGCCAAATTTGGGGGCCATGTTATTTCCTCATTGTACCAGCTGCATTGACAACTAGTTCTTAATTTAATGTGCTGTTACTTTTAAAGTTCTAAATGGTTTAGGATCCCAGTAGCTAAAGGACTGCTTCCCAATGTATAAATTTGCCCAGTACTTTGGATTGTCTTCTAGTGAGACTTTCCTGGCAACCCTTTTATGGTTACACAGTGGAAAATATATTGAGCAGCACAGTCCACATCACCTTACTTTCTTTTTAATTTGGGAAAAATGTGCATTGAGTTCTGAGCCATCTAGTATTGTTTGTATGCAAATGTCTTAAACACTAGGCAATTAAAATATGTATTGTACCTTTTTTTAAAAGAATACAAAGCAAAATGTTTCCTTCTTATCTAGTTAGCTGTGGACAACATAATCTAATTATATCTATAAATATGTTTTTTCTTTATTCCTTGCAAAACATTTGGATGACAAATGCATGGAAGTTAAACAAATGTGTGATAACCAACTTGACTATTTGGTAAATAGCAGGTGACTGGCTTCATACAAAAACACATTTGCAGATTACACAATTATCTACAGAAAAGTTCTGGTATCCCAAATGTTGGTAAATGTAAAAGAATGAAAGCTAGCAGAAGTAGCATGTCTGAACAGCTTGTCACCCACAAAATGAAATGCAACCCACCAGCTATATATGGCTGTCACCAGGGAAACCTCCAGTTATTACTCCATGGCTGGCAGGGGGATTATCAATCACTTGGCAGGCCACAGTGCACAGCTAGCTAACTTTATTTGGCTTGGTGGGTCACAGTTTGTGCAGGTCTACAGTTGGTGGGCCACAGTTTGTCAGTGTTTTGAGTACCTTGTTAAGGGCCTATCCGAAGCATATTTGTCGTGATCAGTTGATATTTTCCTCCTGCGTTTCATTCCATTCTGTCTTTCTTATACTCATTTGTGTATGGGACCTTCAGAACATTGGTGTGAGAGAAAACGCACACTATGGAAGTGTGTAGATTGGTGTAGTCCTACTAAGTACAGGTGTTATGGTCCTTCCCAATTATTTTATTGTATGCTGTTTGTTGCCATGTATCTTATACAAAACTAGAATTCTTGCACAAATGGTTTGTCAAAGCCTGACAATTTGGAGTATATTTAGTGGCACCTCCATCACAATGGAGCACAGGATGATAAAATAGTCATTAAAAACAAGCCATTCTCTGTATCCCTCTTAGAAAGAACATTGGGGGAAATGTTATTGTAAGCCTCATCATTTGAGAAAACAAAACAAGGAAATTTTGGAGAAGAAATACCTATTTGTTATTTTAAAATTCATAAAACTGCCATTAATTCAATGTAGACACTGGCTGAAAAAAACACTTTAAACTTTTGTACCTTGAGGTTGTTTTTTTTAATGAATGGATATATTTCCCATTTAAAGAATCAGGAAGCTCTGAGTGTGAATTTTCAATTAAGTGGTTTGTCTACCTTCGCCAGTTATTTCATTCAAGCATCTCATGTGGCAGGTCTTTTTGAAGGTCATCCTCTTTCAGTAAAATCATATTAGCTGGTCTTGAACATTGGGTTTTATCCAGTTGTGCACTAGCAAGGTTCTAGAGGTATAACAGGAGTTCTATTTGCGTGTCAAGACCCTGAAGCCAACGCCCCATTAGATAAAGAAATTCACACAGACACAGATTTTTTGTTTAAGGTTACTGGGCAAATTTTGGCCACAGCTTTATTGATTACAGGAAATGTGAGTGGTATTGGCTTAGGCATTGGCAAAAGATTATATCGGACTCCTGCCCCCTTTGCAGGAAGTCTGTAAGGGGAAACCACCCAAAGGGGAGCTGCTTCGGGGGAACCCGCCTGCATCTCCCCCGGTGTTCCCTGAGGCCTGACATGGCCCTAGCCCCTCAAGCGGACTTTGGACAAGATCCAGGCCCCAGATTACTTTAACAGAATACTCTTGGACAATGGAAGGGCAGGCGATGACTGACCTCCCCCTCCCCCACTCAACAATAAGCCAATGCCTAACTGCCAAACCTTACAAAGTTGTGACGATTGCTAAGAGTTAGGTGAAAACCAAGTGGCCAGTGCCAATTTGCCAAATGGAAAAATTCCTACCTGGTCCCTGTCCCAAGACTGGCAACCAACCCAAAGTTCAAAGCAAGGCCAGAGGACACCTAAATTAAAGGGAGCGTGGGCGGGTGTTCGGCAGCGCGAAGCAGGTGCTTGGCACACGCCGCCCTGCCGCTTTTATACTCCCCCCCCCCCATGATCACCCCACTCAAATTGATTAGGTGATAGCCCTGGGTAATTGTTGTGCCACCCTGTGGTGAGGGTAATGGCTCCACCCATGCTAGGGTGGGGGGACTGGGTTGAGGGCCTGCCTGCAACCAGGACCATCTATTAAGATGATCCCACTTCCTCTTCTCCCCCTGGAGCTGATTTTGAGGTTGCACGGGAGGCTGGAGGGGACAGGAGAGGAAGAGGAAGGCTTGTGGCTTGCATGGAAGCTTGTTGCACCAGGCAGAGCTGCGGGGTTGGATATGGCTCACAAACTTTAATAGGCTTTGGTCAAACAGTATTGTTTCTGCTGAATATAAATTTTAAAGTCACTTTAGGGTAGCCCATTGGTTACCTCTTCTTCAGGAAAGTTGCTAAAAGAGATCATGACAGTTGTTATCTTGAGGAAATGTCCACTGTTTGCTTTCAGCCTTTGTTACTTCCAAGTTTGATCATTGCTATTCATTTCTAGGGGCCGTATCACTATATTTTCTTTTTGTCTATTATTATGTTCCTAATGAAATGTTGAGAAACCTCTATGAGTAGGGCTGTAAATTGATGTGGTCTACTAACAAATAGCTTCCATATATTCCTAGAGTGGAAATGAACAGTAGGGAAACTAAAATAAGCAATACAGTACAGGTTTTTTTTTTTGCTATGTGACTTTCATGTTACACAGACTTTAAATTTAGAGTTATGTAACTTGAACTGCCTTTCTAGTAGATGTCATACAGTGATGGATTTCTGATTTTGAAAATATGTCACAACCATAAATCAGTAGTTTGCGAAGATTGCGCTAGCAAGCTATTAAAGAACATGGCGGTATTTACTATAGGTAAATGCAAATTTTTAAAGGACCTCTGTATCATAGTTTAAGTGATTTATTGGCTTTCAGTGCTCATGTATGAATCAGTGATGTAATGGATTTTGGAAATCTCATTTCCTATAGGAAGGCACATACTTTGCATATGACTTTAGGCAAGAATTTTACCTTGATGTACTTATGTCTGGATTAAACTAAGGTTACGAATTTGGTTATTTTGTGAGAGTGGGTTTTATATGTAGGGTGGTTCAATGTGGAAATTTGAATAGAAGGATAATGGATATGTTTAATATAACAGCTTAACGTAGGATATTAAAATTACATCAAATTTAAGTAGCTTTTACTTCAGTCTCTGTAGTTGACTTGAAGCCTAAGACAAGGGAACAGAAGTGTGCTGCTGCAACATGGCTTCCTATTGCTGTCTCCTGCACCTTCTGAAAAACTCCTCTTAAAGATTGGGTGACCTTTGGGAACCACGTGATAAGAGGGCACAAAGCAAATCAATGAAAATCAATGCTTTCCACTCATGCAATAGAACCGTTTTTTGGATCCAATTTCCAGAAGGATAGACATGTTCAATCTGCTGCAGCAAAATCAACGAAGAGTCTTAAGGTACCTTCAAAGACATGCCATAAGCTTCTATGAATGAGAGTTGGCTTCATCAGATATGTTTAAAATAAATGTGACTATTGTGTTGTTTCAGACTTAACACTAAACCAAGATTTGACACTACATAAATGAATCTGTGTCTTACACTCCCTCTCTTGCCCACTAGTCTCACATACCCTGCTTTCCCCTCTTCATTTTGATTTTAACAAACCATGCATAGGGCTGCTGTTATATCTGAAGTGGGCAAACCATGGTTTGGGCAAACCCTAGGGTGTCTGAAAGCTAGAGTTGCCCGGTTTATTGGTGATCGTGAGAATTTTGGTTGTTTCTATGGTTTGTTATTCTAATTCTGTTATCCCTATGCTTTCTGTGTAAGATGATGGGGAAGGAGAAAGAAAACTGAGAGGAGAAATCAGAGTACAATAGGTTGAAGAAAGCACAATGTGCAGGCTTCAATAATTTGTGTACAGCCAGACCATACTTTGTATTTAAGTCTGAGCCAGCTGGTATGAAAATTAACTTTCATTAATATCAGCTAGGCTGTCACTTTTCTGTCTTTCTTTTAACTAGACATTCTGCAGCTTGCAGTGATTGCCTTGTATCTTGGATTAGGAAAGTTAAGATTGGCCAGCAGTCACAGATGTTAGTATTTATCATAGTGTATGTACCTTTTATGGTCTGAAACATTTGTATCTTCCAGCATTTAAACCTGACATGTGAAAAACCCAGTGAGCCTTGGGCATGTCTTGTCTTGCAGTTTACATAACTATGATCTGGGTAGCAATACATAATTTTTTAATGCCAACCAGTCACTTGCTGTTTCATTCTAGTTTCAAGGTGAAATTTGACTGTGTGCATTATGCATATAGAAAGTTGTATTTGGAAAACATTTATGTATATTAAATTCTTTATTATCATTAAGGAAAAGTTTACGGTGTATAACATAGTACCTCTGCAGTGTTTTAAAATGTAGGGTGTTTTTTATACAACTTGTGTTGTGTGTTTCTGTTCGCCTCTGTGTATATTATTGAACTTTGTGTGCTTTTTTAAAAAGAAAGTTTCAAATTGTTTTTAAGTCTCCATGCCCCAGTCTGGGTAACTAAAGGAACCTAAATTGGTATCTTAAAACAATGTAAATGACATCGTTATTTACTCTGTTATTTCAGAGTAATAATAATAATAATAATAATAATAATAATAATAATAAAAATAAATTTTATTTATATCCCGACCTCCCCAGCCGAAGCCGGGCTCAGGGCGGCTAACAACACTAAAACAAAACAAATTCCTTCCAGTAGCACCTTAAAGACCAACTAAGTCAGTTCTTGGTATGAGCTTTCGTGTGCATGCACACTTCTTCAGATACACACTTCTTCAGTGTATCTGAAGAAGTGTGCATGCACACGAAAGCTCATACCAAGAACTGACTTAGTTGGTCTTTAAGGTGCTACTGGAAGGAATTTGTTTTGTTTTGACTATGGCAGACCAACACGGCTACCTATCTGTAACTAACACTAAAACAGTACAACATTAGAGTAAGCACACTAATTCTCATAATAGTTTATTTCAGTGGGGTTTTCTTCTAGACCAGTGTACTTAGAACAGTTGCACCTTCCTTCAGCTCATACCTTAAATATATCAAATAAATAGGTCTTAGATTGACTGGAGTTCACTTTCAGACAGGTTTTTGTTTGTAATTAATGTCACATTATCACAGTAGCTGTCATTAATTTAAAATCCTGTGACTGATATTTTGAACTCATAAACTGTTAATTGGTTTCTAGCTCTTAACTTGCCTAATTTTGCCTAACCATTATTTTGGTATATACCGGTAATGATATTAGGTGTAAAGAAATCTCCCTGGATACTAGAGATTTTGGAGGGGGTGGAATTGGGGCTGAGACACATAATCTACAAATGTAAACTACAAAAGGTTGTCATTGCTTCTTGAATTCATGCAGGTATTGATATATTTATGACTTATTTAAATTTACGAATAGCCAAGGCAAATATTAAAATGAAATGTAAAACTTATGAAGATGTATTTGAATGCTTCAAATGTGTTGCTTTAAAATCACTGCTGTATGCTTACACATTATACCACAATCTAGAGAGCGAAAATATTATGCCACCCTGTGGGTTGTTATAAAGATTGTTTATGAAGTTGAGCCTAAGACTTAAAATACATTGAATCAGGGAGTTCTGAAAAATGAACTGCATGACACGGGAGACCAAATCATGCTAAAGTGCAGGGAAAGACTATACATCAGTTCAAAGGCTACATTATTCAAAAAAATACAACCATAAAAAAGGTAATAAGATTACATCCTCACACTTCATGGCTAGTAAGGTGCATTAGGCTGCTCAGATATTCATAACTTACTGTGACATTTCGCGAGATTACATTTTGCTCTGCACAGCCATTACTGCAGCTCGGATAATAACTAGCCAGTGTACGGACCAGGATTACGATCCCTGTCTTTGGCAACAAATTTGTGTCTTGAAGGTTGATCAGTCTCAAATTGCCATTAGAAAGGGTTAATATGACATACTGTATAGGTGTGCACTTATGTGCATCTATAATATTTTTGCATATTAACAGTATATCAAATTCACTACAAATTGCATGTAACTGTTTCCCATATTTTCTTAAAGTAATTTCATAAAACACTTAAATGAGGGAGATTTAAGTCTAGTGTCTGGTCCTAGGAGTGTTCTACTTCTAACGCTGCTGAATTATTTGTGTTTTGCAGATTAGATAGGAAAACTAATTTGTCAACTTCTTGGATGGGTAGTTACTGACAATAGTACATGTAGCCAAAAGTGAAAGATGGGTAGTAGAGAATTGAGGTGAAGGTGAGGTCATTTTAGTTAACAGCAGAATGTATGGCCTGTAAAGTGTTGGCATGGTAGTTGATGGTCACTTAAAACCAAATACATTAACTCATAGAAATGAACTTTAAGAAGCTAGTGAGCCACGGATTTTTTTCCTAACAACTTTGCACTGTGCTTGACATTGGCAGAAAAGCTGGATAATTCCATCGTTGGTTCATAAGCATAAAATCATACATGGCTTCCTTAAATCTTTTGCTTTCAAGATGTTGGCAGTTCTTTGCATGAGTCTGCCTTTCTACTGAGCCCAAGTACTTGACTGTTGCTGTTGCATGCATAAAACGGTAAGGGTAGGTTTTCTAGCCAGAAAACCAACATTACTTTGTTATCACTTGTGACATGGCAGCAATATGTCAGTCAGGAGTTGCCCTCTGATCTGGGCACTACAATGGAAGGTAGTGAAAGTAGTCCTTTAGTTTTACTGCAAACCCTCCTAGGTAAAAAAATAGCTTTAAATTGTGCCTGGACGCTGTTGCACAATGTGTGTCTATTGACTATCCCTGCTAGGAACCTTCACTATCAGCAGTTTTCAAACACACCCCTAGGGCTGACCCTCTCACCACTAGGCCAAAAGGTCTAGCCGGCCACATTCCAATTCCATTCATTTTTTGACATTCACTACTGCTGCTAATGGAGGCGGAAGAAAGTTATCACCTGCTACAAGTTGTTACCTGTGCCATTCTTCCTTCATTTCATTAATGAAATAAGAGTGAAAGAGGAGAAATATTTAAGGTGTTATTTATTTATTTATTCTTTCTTTCTTTCTTTTCCATTATACGTGTATTCTGTTTAGGAATCTCAGATACACTCACTGTAGCTTTCTAATCTTGAGGTGCATGACATTGTTGCTGATTTATGTTAAGAATGCTGAAAAATGTGCTTCCCAACATGTATATCTCTAACACTTCAGATCTTGAGTAATGAGTGGGAGCTGCTGGGATTCAGGGAAAAGCCAGGAAGAGTGACTGTTTTGGCAAATCTTATATCTGAATGAATATATTTTTAATGAAAAAATCCTATCTGATTAGTTTCTGTTTAGTAATAGATCTCTGCTGCTAACCCTCATATACCCAAGGGGTGTCATTCACTGAATTAAATACAGCTCTTGTGTGATAAACCCTGTCATCAGACGAGCTGGCAGGTGACATTGCAGGCTGGGTATTATGAGGCACTACTCCTGATGATCTGTTGAAGAAACCACCAAGTGCTATGTAAAAGAACATAGCTAAGCAAGCCGGGAGTATAAATACACGGGCAGCAGTAGCGGGAGTCAGTACAATGGGGCAGTGAGAGCAGAAGAGCAATGTGTATAGGATTGTTGTATGTTTACTTGTCAGTAGAGTCCCACTCAGATAAGCGTGCATAGGATTGCAGCCTTAGTCACGTTAGTCCCCTCAAAATAAGTGCAACGATCACTTTCCTATCCAATTCAATGGAACTTAAGTTTGGAGTAGCAACTTGGGGATTCACCTGCCAGCTCAACCACAATATACAGCAACAAAACCAGGAACTTGTGATCTTTCTAACTAAGGCCTCATTTCATACAAAAATGTGGTACTATTCTGAATTCCTAAACATTTTAAAAAGTAATCTGTTCATGCCAATGCGCATAAAGTCCATCATTATTATATCCAACTCTGAAGGTATAGTACAGTGTTTATAACCTAGTTTCAGTGGTGAGAGAAAAGACATTACAGGTGCACCAGGCATGTGTCTAGGCAGATGGACAGCAGTCTACCCATAGAGAACAAATGGAAGAATATACTCAGAATACAAGTTCAACAGAGCCAGGTCTACCCACAAATGATAGTCCTATTATCTGATGCCAGTTAGGTTTGTTTGTTTGTAGCATTCACCCTCTCACCCTCAAAATTCCTGTGGACAGCTATGGTAACCGACCGGTCATGTGTCAAAAGGAATGTTTCTAAAATTGCTCCTTGGAAAAACAGTATTTGGGATCATATTTCTTACTCCGACATTGGCTTCCTATATACATTGATCATATACACTGATGCCTGTTGCTAGATTGTTAACGTAAAACGATGGAAACACATGCAAATATAAGACCCATTGGACTCAATGAGTTGGATTTAAAACTAAGTGCATGTAATAGGGAGATTCTTGAAAACTGGGCAGAAGCAACTTCTTCAAGCAGGAGCTTCACTCATGGAAGGTGCCATGCCCAGTTTTTTGTGGGGGGTGCTCACCTCATGTAGTAGAGCCCCTATCCCTCAGTGGAGCATTCTTGAGGACCTGGGGAATGCTGCCATAGGGATGAGGGATGGCTAGCTTCCACCCACCCCATTATGTGCATATAATTCTGGATTCCACCCAGTAACACTTATTTCTAATTCGGCCTGCACTTATTCGATTGTGCAATCTAAAGTTTCTAGTGGTGTCTTCTCATATCCTTACTGTGTATCCCCAGAGAAGGAATGCTGCTATTGTATGTTGTAAATCTTTTAAACATATAATTCTGGAGATAGAGAAAATCACTAATGTCTATTCTTTTTATATTGAAGCTTGTAGGAGGTCACTTTGATCTGGAAATGAACTTTATTATACAAGATGGAGAGAGTATTACTTGCATGGTGGACTTGTTGGATAAATGTGATGTCACTTGCCAGGCTGAGGTATGGAGCATGTTTACAGCCATCTTGAAGAAAAGTATACGAAATCTCCAAATTTGCACAGAAGTGGGTCTTGTTGAGCACGTGCTCCAGAGGATTGATAAAGCTGACAATATGATTGCAGGTATGAATTTCCAGTAAGCCTAAAACTGGAAGTAACTGTGGTAGTGTCTTTAATTGACATAGAATCCTTTTTATAACATTTTTTGCTGGTAAAATAAAAAGTTGGTTATTAATCTAAATCTAATAATTTGCTTTTCTTAGATCTCCTAGTTGATATGCTGGGAGTATTAGCAAGCTACAGTGTGACAGTTCGGGAGTTAAAGCTGTACTTCAGCAAACTTCAGGGAGACAAAGGAAAATGGGTAAGTAGAACACTCTGCATTAGCCAAAAAAGAGAGAAAAGATGTTTATTTCACTGAAACTGATTTCATTGACTTCATACATTGATTTCATACATAAGGTTAATGAAAAGATTTGATGGAAGGCTGTAACCAGGCCAGCATGTGGTTGTGTGACCTGTACTTGTTTGGAATTTTGTTGTTGTTGTTGTTAATTGAACATTCAGTTTAACATGTTCACTAAAGCACCAAAATCCCTGAAATGACAGTTCTTAAGGGCCCATACCCTCAACAGACATGTTATTTAGGCAACATTTGTATGACATGGTATGGTGCCCTATCATGTGGTTAGTTCACTACCTTGGCACTGGATGGCAGAGGGGTGGGCATAAGTCTCATATTCTACATTGTAAGAACTCAACTTGCAACCAGTACCATCCACTCAGAATGATGGTTCTAGATATCCAAGGCAAATAGGATTTATGAGATAATTTGTGTATGATAGCATTATTGTAATGTGCAAGTCAGCAGAAGTGTTGTCTAAAGTTCATAGTTAATGTTCAATCATTTTGCTGAATTTTGTATTCAAATACTAAATGAGAAATCGTTCTTTAAATAGCCACCACATGCTGGAAAGCTGTTGTCTGTGTTAAAGCACATGCCTCAGAAGTATGGTCCTGATGCCTTCTTCAACTTTCCAGGAAAAAGTGCTGCAGTAAGTAGTTATTTCCCTATTCTTTTTTGCTTTAATTTATGTGTTTGGGTTGTTTTTCCTACATGCTTTCATTAAGCCCCTTTAGTTCTAAGCACACTCAAATACAAGGCAGTAAAAAATAACACAAATCTTTTCTCTTTCAACCTGCCCTCCTTCCACTCCCAGGTTTTAGAAACTTGAACATAACACACATGTACATGAATGTTAAATTTTTAATGTTCTTGATAAACATTTTATTGCTCAAGTATTTGTTTCTCTATGATAGTGGTTTGCTAATACCATACCGTAAGGGCTGCTGTCTATTAACTGATGAAAACTCAGTTTATTGTATTGAACTGTTTTAGATATAATGGCTTATAAGAACCTCATGGGTGGTTTGCCTAATTAAATGAACCTCATTTCAAGCCCTAGTCTCAGTAAGCAATGCTTTGAAAACACTTTGATGGGAATTTTGCAACCATTGTTGTAGCTTTTTAAAATATTTTCAGAATGAGATTATTGTACTGTACTGTACTGTACTGTACTGTACTGTACTGTACTGTACTGTACTGGGGTGTGTGTGTGTTTGTGTGTTGCCTTTGCTGTTTTTTTGTGCTTCTTGATAACTTGACCAAGAGAGCTTTGATGAGCAATATTTTCCTGGCCAAATTCCTAGGGAAGCTGCCTCTTAACTCCAGGTGTTCTTAAAAAGAGCCCACTTTGTTCTAGGTGCATCTTACACTTATTAGAGTAAGTGGCTTCTGTAGATAGTTTGCCAAGTTGCTGTGGTGGTTCTCCACTTCTGCCACGATTTGATACCAGGTAGATCTTCAGTGCCTTTCAAAAGGCCTGGAATATGGTAGTCTGGAGGTCAAATGTTAATGAATTCCAGAACCATGGTATGTTTTGTGCTGGTCCCTAAATTACTTCATAGGTTTTTAAATCATAGCAAAAAAAACCTTACTAAAAAGTAAAAATAAAAATTGTACAATAGTTATTTTTATCCTTATGGACTGGCTTGGGGAACTTCGTGTATCACATTGAAATAAAGGTATAACAATATAAAAGCATTGTAATATGTATTGAACTGCAACATACAGATATTTTCTAATGTTTGATAGTTGTATAAATAAAACATAAGGATGAAATATATTAAGGAATAGTGTTTTGGTTAAAATGTTTTGCCCTCATGTACTTCAAGGAATGTTTTCCTCAGATATGTCAGTGGGTTACTGATATATCCTCTCTAGAAGATTTATGGCATTGTGTTTGGGCAGGAATAGTGACAGAGTTTAGCAATGTAATGCAAAGTCTGCTGACATTCAAATTCTTTGATGTTTGTGTTCATTTGTATCGATAAAGTTGTCAGCATCTTTAAACCACAGAGTTACAGAAACCTTTCAGAAAACTAATTTTTGATTCGAAGATTTGTCCTTGCAGCTTCCCCCTTAATAAAGGCAAATGCCTTCATGTCTGTGCTATCTTTCAGGCTAAAAAAAAAAGGGCACTTCTATTTGCAGCAAGTTTTGCCATCACTTGGGGCAAAAGGGGACTTCTAGTTCTAGGACTGGGTTTTATATATAATAATTATGACTATTTAAAATATTTTTTTTTCATGTGGAAGAGCCCAAATATATTTTTGTCTCACTATGATTTAAATGTGAAGAGGCAAACTTTGGTATCAATACTGTCACATCTAAATTGTATACACTTTTCTTTTCCATGCTTTCTGATTCTACAAATCAAATGACTTGCTCTGAAGTACCTCACTGCTTTATATAAACTTGTTTTTTCCCCTAGGCTATTGCCTTACCTCCTATAGCCAAATGGCCCTACCAGAATGGATTTACTTTTCATACTTGGTTAAGAATGGATCCTGTAAATAATATCAATGTAGACAAGGATAAGCCTTACTTATATTGGTATGTATGCATTATTATGTCTTCTGAAATGTGTTTCATCTATGTCTCCTTTTAAAGATTGCTCTCACCAACTACCTGTGAATAAATGGTGAATTTAACCATTTTAAAATAAATTGTTTCAGTTTTCGAACAAGCAAAGGACTTGGGTATTCTGCTCATTTCGTTGGAGGCTGTTTGGTTGTGACCTCAATTAAATCAAAAGGAAAAGGCTTTCAGCACTGTGTGAAATTTGATTTCAAGCCACAAAAGGTGAGTTCAGATGTGTTGTCCTGCAAATGCCCATTAAATGCATGCCAGTAGACATTAGGTTTAAGTCTCTGCTCTACAGGAATTAATGGCCATTGGCTCTAGTGGTGTTATGATAACATTTGTTGTCATCTGTATGTTCTGAAATTTGGCTTTGAGGAGAGAAAAGAGAAAATTCTGGCATATGAGTTTAGTTTACAGTTAAAGGAAAGGAAAGGTCTCTAAATGTGGTATAAAAATGTCGTTTAAAAGTAATAATCTAGAGTGCAGGTTTTCTGTGTGCTTTACTTTTTCATATGGCAACCTTGCTGTGTTCTTTTTATGCAGAATATTCAAGTTGAAAGGAATTTGCAGCTGTTGATTAATTCTGAAGTTTTCTAGTTAGGCAAGCGCTTAAGTTTGAAGGGGTTTACCTCCTTGTAAATACTAGCTGTTACCACAGCACAGCCAGATACACTGGTGAAACTATTCAGGGGAAGAATATAAGAGTAATGCCCCCCCCCCCAAAATGAATCAGTTTTGGATGTGTTGGTTTGGTTTATGGTCATTATATTTTAAGCATTTTGGCGACAATTTTGCTGCTTATTCTAATGAGGATGGCCATATGTCCTACTTTACAGAGGACAGTATTCTGTCCTTGTAAGGGGAGGCCAGTCTTCTGTTTGAGGGCTGTACCATCCAAACCTGATTCAAGATAAGGAACCCTAAAAAGAGAGATTTGGGCTGTGACATTGTCCAATGCTTTGCAGACTTGAACAGCAACCTAAGTCACCTGATGCCTTCTAAATTATGGTGAGATGTATTTCTAATTAAATTACAGCACTTATTTTAGAATTGACACACACATATAAATTACCATATGCAAACTTTGTGTCTTCTTTTGTCCCCCTTGTTTGGGAAGTGTGTGTGATGCCAATTCTCTATATTTTTCTAACTAATGCACAATTTTCAACAGGTGAAGAAAAAAATCTTCTTTAAATTTAGTTTAACATTTCTAAATTTCTTACGTAGTGGTACATGGTTACTATAGTGCATATCTATAACCGTTGGAAGAACAGTGAACTCAGATGTTATGTGAATGGGGAACTTGCATCTTATGGAGAGATAACATGGTTTGTCAATACCAGTGACGTAAGTAACTTGTTACACCAAAAGGTGTCCCTCTCTTTCTTTTTGATGCTTAATTTGAGGTAGAATGTATAAATGGAAATTAAAAAAATAAATCCCTCGCATAGGGTTCTGCAAAGTGCCAACACTTGGATAATTAGCAGGTCTTGCAAAGCCCAATGCAGTACCCAACGATCAGGTGATCAGTACTTTGAGGGCTGTGTCTTTGCCCTCAGAGTTTTTTTTTAAATTGTGTGAGCATATATTAGTCACATGATATCAAATGTGGTGGGTCACCGGGAGCGGTGTGTCCCATTTCACCACATGAGGCAAAACAGGAAGTACCACTCTGCCCTGCTGCTGCTGATTCCTGCCCCACTGCTGCCACTGCCAGTGGAGAAGCAGTACAATCACCATGGAAATTGGTGAGATCTTGCCCAAAATTGGCACTGATGCCAGTGGAAGTGGCAGGGAAGGCAGGGTGTCCACAGGGGCGCCTCCTGAAGAGGCGGCCTTGCCCCAGCTAATGGCTGAGCTGGTACTGTTGGTGACCCTCATATGTCATCCATAGCCCTCCAAAGGTGGAGGAAGTTAGCAATACTGCCCACTGGCCAGATTCAGTTCTCCACCCCTACTCTGCCAGTTCTTCATATCTCCAGTTTTGACTACATCAGTCTGCCTAGTGCTTTAATCTGCCTTCAGTGATCTTGCATATGAGCACTAAGTTATCTTCCCTAAATAAACACCTCTTCCATCGTTTACTTTTGTCTGGTCCCAGTCACTGAAGTGAATTACCACATTTATTCACCCATAAATATGTATTGAAGTTGTAGGGATGATATGCTGTTTCATAATATGCAGGCAAAAGCAGGTAAAATTGTGGTTGCATGACACAAAGTTCATGCCTACATCCTGGAAATATGAAAGATTTCCCTGGATATTTTAAGAATTGCTACAGTGTATTTTGTGTCTAAAATGATTTAAAAAGTCAGTATAGTCTGTTACAAATGGCAGCAGCTCTTTAAAACCTTAGGCAGAGGTCTTTCCTGTTAGGTTGATATAATTTTAAATAAAAATGCCAGGGATTGAAACTTGGACCTCTCATATACAAAGCATATGCTCTACTCTGGAATCAAACTTACCCATCACATCGTACTTAATAGTCAAATGTGAAGAGGGATGGAGAATTAACCATGATCAAATATAATTTTGCAGGCTATATCTTATAGCCCTAATGGATTAGATCATAGATGTGCACATGAGCACAGGGGACGTTCCCCTTGACTTCTGTGTCAGTTGGGTTTTCACATGCACACCTCATATAACCTACATGATGTTTATGAGAGTGGGTACATCCCTTCTCTGCCACAGCGCCTGGTATTCATGTATGTGCATCAAAGCCATACATCATATTGAAACTTGGATGTATATTCTTACCTTCCAAAAGAGAACCACACTAACATAGATCCCATTTATATTATTCCTTAATATTTTGTTCTCTTTCCTAGACATTTGATAAATGTTTCCTGGGTTCTTCAGAAACAGCAGATGCCAATCGAGTGTTTTGTGGCCAGATGACAGCTGTCTATCTTTTCAGTGAGGCGCTCAATGCTGCTCAGATTTTTGCTATTTATCAGCTTGGTCTTGGATACAAGGTATTTATTGTCTCAATATAGTTTCAATACAATCTTACTGTATTCCGGTGTTTCTGGTTTCAGCAAAGAGCTAATACAGACACTTTAGTTTGTTATGCATTTTCCTTAAAAAGTTTTAAACTCTCCTATGAAAGTTATGTGTGGGTTGTCAAATGTCTTGTTTTGCATTTGCACAAACCACCTGCAGAGCTATCAAGCTAAACTGCAAAACAGAAATAACTTTTTACATCCAAACCACTGTTATGAATATAAGCAAATAAGTTTTTATTCATGACTGTGTCTAAAGACACTATACTAGTCTTCTTTTCTGTTACAAAATAAGAAAAGCAAAATCTTTCATGCTTTAAAAGAAAACACTGTTTAAAACATATGTCTAGAAAATTAAAAGAACTACAATGACCTTGGACCACAAATTAATGAATTTTATTTAGAAAAATGCACCTCAGATCACCATGGTTAAGCTGTCTTGAAATATTTCACATGTGGAAGTTTTATTTCCAACTGGATTCTAGCCTACTTTACCTTTTGTTTCTATTCTAGGGAACTTTTAAATTCAAGGGAGAAAGTGACCTCTTCCTTGCTGACCATCACAAACTGTTACTGTATGACGGGAAACTTTCTAATTGTATTGCCTTTACGTACAATCCAAGGGCTACAGATGCACAGCTCTGCCTAGAATCATCACCCAAGGATAACCCTTCCATCTTTGTACATTCACCACATGCCCTCATGCTGCAGGTATTTTAGCATTGGTTTCAACTTCAAGGAGGACTGGATTTCCTTTGTTTTCTTTCCCTTGGATACTTTTGTGTTCTGTTTGACTGTGAGTCCTTTAAAGCACTCAGGTCCATCTGTTTTGTTTATTTATTTAGATTTACAGCCTGCTCAGTCGCCAAATGTAGTTGTTTTGTAGAGTGCAGTCATATCGCTCTCTCTCCTCCCTTCCTCAAAGCTGAACAGGCCCAGTGCTTTGTATTTCTGATAGATTTTCCATTCCCGAAGTTGTTTTAACTGCTTTTCTTTTGAAGTTTATTGTCACACATCTTTAAGTTCCCCCACACTCTGTGTCATTTCAACAAGGTAACCGTTTAATTTTTAGAGATCCTATTGAAGCATTCAGGTCACATTTTGAATGCTTCAAAGTAGTTAAACAAATGCAATATCCATTTGTAATTTGTACAAACTTGGTATTAACAGGATGTAAAAGCAGTCATAACCCATTCAATCCAAAGTGCAATGCATTCAATTGGAGGAGTGCAGGTGCTTTTTCCTCTGTTTGCACAGCTGGACTATAGGCAATATTCATTGGATCAACCTGACACAACTGTTTGGTAAGACCTTTTATTTGCTCTTCAGATTGCCAATTTGTTTTGCGATGTCTATTGCATTCTAGAGAAACTAGCACTCTACAGTAGTATACAATTTCTTATGCCTGACCTTTCAGTTAGCCTATTAACTGTTATTCTGCCGTCTAAATTGGGAGAAGTGTTTTCTAGATAGAGTAAGCTGACAATAAAATGCACACTAAATGATGGACATGCACATCTAAATATAGCCAAGGTGAAGATGTTGTGAGAGGAAGTTTCCCCTTATGGGGGGAAATTACCTCCAAATAATGCAATTATATTGCAGCATTGGGAACATTATTTATATTTTCAAGGTTAGATCATTTTAAATCTCTTGTGCAGAGAAGACCTTGAGATGAAGTCAAGATTACTGGCACCAGGTCTTCTACACAAATGTGTACATCATTCAGTAGCTATGTAATTTATGGAGTAGTGGGGATATGGAAAATCTCTTTCTCGAGGATGAATTCCTTCCTGTCAAGGGGGGGGGGCTATTTTTTTACAGGGCTGCTGGTTCTAACCAAGGAGAGTTTATCTTCCTGGCCCAGTGCTTGATCAGTGAAAGATGTCTTGTATATCTAGACTACTTCAACTTCACTATGGGACTGTCAAAAGGAAAGGCTAGGTGTTTTCAGACGACTAATGATGATGTTTTGTGGTAAAAGCCATAAAAGGTGCTTGTATTATAATGTGTGTGTGTTTTATACAGTATCTTTCTCAAAGTATTGCTATTTCTATTTGTTGTAGAAAGAACAGGTTAAGGAAAAAATGTTAGGAATGTGGAGTGTGACTCTTAAAATTCCTCAAAAATACAGCTACGCAAATCCCTTGCCCTAGCTTTCTATTTATACTGTCATTTGCCTGTCAATTCAATTTTCTGATTTTACGCTTTTTACTGTTACCTAAGATTTCTAAGGTCATTGCAGTCATTGAGCCTTGCTTCAGATATTAACAAATCAAGGAGGTAATTGGAAGTGTATGATTTTGCAATTCTTACTTCCTGTACACTCTTCACTTGTCCTTTAGGAGACTTAATGAGACTGAGAGTAAATTGTCTGTGATACAAAAGTGCTCTTTAGTGAGTAGAAAACCTCTTCTGCTTACAGAAGTGTAATTTCTGACTTTGCTGATGATCACTGCATGGGAACAGTGAACTAGTGAACTGAAATCCAGATATGATGATCCTGTTATAGCAATCCCTTCTTACAACCATTTGTTACAAGACAAATATTTTAATTCCTTACATGTTTACAAAGCAAGTCCAAATGGATTTAACACAAATAAAACCCCATTGCAGAGCAAGATTTGCCTTGCTTTGTTAAAACATGGGACACCTATCATATACCTAGATACTGCCGTCTGAATCATGTATCATTTTTTGTGTACTGTGATGTATTCTATTTCTATTTCTTTGAATTCAGCAATCACCACTGGGTGATTGTGGGGATATGAAGACAAACTAATAGGATGCATAAATTTAATAATGTTCAAAAAGTAGTATGTGAATTGAGGAAATAGATTGTTATTACAAGTCTAATGTACTAATCTGCTATTAAACACTATAAACTGCAGTATTTCAATACAATGTGTCTTCCAGTTCCATTCTGTTGGCTTTCATCATGGAGTTGCTGAAGAACTCAATTGCTATGCAAGAACAAATGCTTTCTTGTAAGGGCTTCCTTGTAATAGGATACAGTCTTGAAAAGGTAAATGAAGCCTGTTGCTTGCTTTTCTCTCTCTTTTAATCTGCATTAAATACGTTTCATGTTTTGGTCACATAAATCACTATCTATATGTTGTCTTAAACACATTCCTTTTCTCTTTCTGCAGTCTTCCAAAGCACACATTAGCAGAGCTGTTCTTGAACTTTGTCTTGCCTTTGCTAAGTATCTGAGCAATTTGCACAATGGCGTGCCCTTGCTGAAGCAACTGTGTGATCATATTCTCCTTAACCCTGCAATATGGATTCATACTCCAGCCAAGGTAAAACATTTTCAATTCATGGAGATGGCATGAAAGTATCTAAGGTCTTGTAGACATCTTAGACCCTAGTTCTAAGGGAATATTTCTTTGACACATGAATTTACTTAGCTTCCTTTTATTTATTATGTATATTTATTAGTCACCTGTTTAACCTAGTGCTACACAATTCAAGGATGCGGGTGGTGCTGTGGGTTAAACCACAGAGCCTAGGACTTGCCAATCAGAAGGTCGGCAGTTCGAATCCCCGCGACGGGGTGAGCTCCCATTGCTCAGTCACTGCTCCTGCCAACCTAGCAGTTCGAAAGCACGCCAAAGTGCAAGTAGATAAATAGGTACCGCTCCGGCGGGAAGGTAAATGGCATTTCCGTGCGCTGCTCTGGTTCGCCAGAAGTGGCTTAGTCATGCTGGCCACATGACCTGGAAGCAGTACGCCGGCTTCCTCGGCCAATAAAGCGAGATCAGCGCCGCAACCCCAGAGTCGGCCATGATTGGACCTAATGGTCAGGGGTCCCTTTACCTTTACACAATTCAAACCAAATACTATTAAATAAGAAAGAACATAACTCCTGCGTACATTGCACGCTTACTGTACATGTCTACCGAAAAGTAAGCATCACTGAGTGCAGTATTGTAGGCTTACTAGTTGGAATTACCCAACCTTTAGTTGCTTGTGGTTCACCCTGCCATGTGTATGGCATCTTATATAACCTATTTCTATTCTCAATTGTCTGATACAGGTTCAGTTGATCCTGTACACTTACTTATCTACCGAATTCATTGGCACAGCCAATATATACAATGCAATTCGACGAGTAGGAACAGTTCTCCTGGCTATGCACACATTGAAGTACTACTACTGGGTGGTGAATCCTCAAGATCGCAGCGGAATTATTCCAAAAGGTTTAGGTATGCGAAAAGTCCAGTGCTACTCATCAACAGTGTACCACAACAATTGCACAGGTTTTTTTTTATAATGTTGTGGATCTTGGTAGGGGCAGAATTTGTTAAGAGTGTAGTGAGACTTTACCCTCTCCTGGATCCCTAGAGACCTCTTCCATTCTGTGAGATATGGAGGTGTTTATAAAGGAAAAGATGACCTAATAAAGTGTAACAGGGTCTTGCCACTTCAGTGGAAAGGCTGATGCTGGTGTCCTTTTCAGTGAGGTAGCTAGGTGAAAACACAACAGTAGGTACAGAAAATATTTGCCAGATGCTGATGGAAGATCCAGAACATGCTTATTAACTGGGGGCTGGATCCAGAGAAGTGTGAGCAGATGTTTTCCTGTAAATCTGTGTGTTCTCAATTTGTTTTTTGGGTGGTGGAGGTGGAGGATGATTTAATTTTCAGAGTTAATGTATTAATAGCAAAATTAATACCAAGCTGTGAAGTATATAACATGTCTCTTTTAAATTAAGATGGACCGCGACCCAATCAGAAAGAAATTTTTTCCTTGAGAGCCTTTTTGCTGATGTTTGTTAAGCAGTTAGTAATGAAGGTAAGCAGTCTACAAATTGGGGCTGGGCTCTGCAGTGTGTCTTGCATTGTGCTGAAGCTTAAGCAGTGCTTATCCCAGAGAGGGAGGAAAGAGACCTGACGCCTCTGGCTAGCTGGGAAGGTGGGTGAGGGACCGAGAAGAGAATGTAAGTTGCAGCAACTTTTTTATCTCCTCCTCTTAGTACAGCTGCATCCCTCTCTGGCACTCAAGGTTTACAGGCTTACTCAACTAAGTGTCAAGGGGTCTGCAGGAGTCTTTCGTTTTAATAATTTTGAGATAAATAACTTTATTGGGTCTTTTCAATCAAAACACTAGAACAGAAACATTTAAATAAAATTCCTGTCAGGCTGATCCTGTTCTTCCCCTGAAGGCTGATTATTTTGCAAAGAACTCTTCTGTGCTGAGCAGAAAGGAGGTGGTGGTGGTGGTGGCAACCTGGATGGACTTATTCCAAGAGAGGAGGAAGAAGGGGGCTATTTGGGTTTCAGATCTTGTACTGGAGCTGAGGCCTAGCAAATTGCTTAGTCTTAGTGAACTATAATTTTGAAGATCTTACCTCGTGGGCCATGGTATTACATAGGAAAAGCACTTATTGTGAATGGTGGTAAAACTAGAGGTTGCTTTTTTTGTGGAAAAGGACTGCACATTTAGTTGGCAAACACTACTGGTGTAAATTGCTTAATTTCTAGGAGGTACAGGCCTGTGTGATAGTCGTGCCACATTCTTAATTATAGCTATAAATTATTATTATTTTAACTTAGACCACAACTGCCATCATAACTCCTCAAAGTTAATAGGTTCATTCATGACAAAGTGGCTAAAGGACTGAGATATAAAAGAATAATATACAGGCTATGCCAAAGCTGTCAGTGTTTCCCTTTTTTAAAGGGAAATTCCCTTATTCTGAATAGGATTCCTCGCAAGAAAAGGGAAAAGTTGACAGCTATGGGCTAAGCATGAAAACGCTGGAGTATATGTGGGAACAGTTCCTGGAGGGTTTATATCTTGTGGTGCAAAACTGGAAAAGTTCTGTTTGTGAATCCTATTGATTTCACAGGCATTTCTCTAGCACAGTGTTTCCCAACTGGTGTTCCGCGGCACACTAGTGTGCCGCGAGACGTTGCCTGGTGTGCCGTGGGAGGGAGGCGGGCGAGTCGGGCGGCGAGAGGCCTTAGGCGCCCTGCAGAAAGGCGTCCTCTTTGTGGGTGGGTTCTCCCCCCTCCCTTAGCGCATCGTATTTAGTTGGGGATTCTGGAGAGGGGGGCGGGGGCGCGCTGGCCCCGAGCGGAACAGACGCGCCGTCGTCCCCACCTCCCTCTCCTCAGTAGCTCCGAGCCGACTGACTGAGGGTGGGACGCGGCCAGCGGCGTCCTCTCTCTCTCTCTCTCCGCCTCCCAGCACCGCTTTTCCCGAGGCGGGCGCGCGCCTAAGGCTGAATGGGAGCAGCCTGGAGGCTTGGCGGCCTCTCAGCGGCTCATGACGGGCGTCCCCGAGGCGGGAGGTGCTGAGCAGGGGCTCTGCGAGAGGGCGCGAGGGATGCGTGGTGGTGCCTGCGCGCGCGCGACTTAAGAGGGCGACCAGCTGCCTCTCCTCTGTCTCCCCTCCCTCCCCTCATGGGCATGGAGTCCCCGGCACAGCTTGGCGCTACTACAGCTACAGCTGCTGCTGCTCCTGCTTGGATGAAGGCGGCTGCTTCTTCCTAACGCCCAGCCTCTTAGGGACCGCAGTCTCCCGCCCTCTTTTTTTTTTTTTTTTGGCGGGATGCTGAGGTAAAGGATCCCCTCGCGCACGGACGGGCATCTCTTTGGGCAGGGGGCGTGTGGAGGCTTAAGGTGGGGAGTGTGGAGGGGTTGCCGCTTGCGAGGGGAGGGTTCATATTGTATTGGGCTGCGGTGTGGGCGACATGGCTCTCCAATGGCCAGCCCGCGGAGGAACATTGAGTTGGAGCATTTCGAGGAGAGGGACAAAAGGCGCACTGAATAAAGTATTTTATAATTTTTCATATTTCTGTTTACTTACTATTTCATAATAAAGTAATTATAAAATACTTTCTTTGTGTTTGATTCCTATTAAAGAGAATTACTTTATATATAGTCAATATAGGCACAGAGTTAATTTTTTAAACATTTTCTAATGGTGGTGTGCCTCGAGATTTTTTTCATGAAACAAGTGTGCCTTTGCCCAAAAAAGGTTGGGAAACACTGCTCTAGCATGTACCCTTTGTGTTCCGTTGTTAGGTTTAATTTATTTAATTCCATTTGTGTATCATTTCCCATAAAGTAGCTCAAGATGCTTTATATGCATGACTTGTTTGTGTTATGCCACTTATTTTATTTTATATTTTAAGGATCATGGAGTAAAAGAAGATGAACTACAGGGCATCCTCAACTATCTCCTCACCATGCATGAGGTAATCTTAATTTTAACTGTTTTGCTTCCAACAACTGTTTGAACAAAACAGCCCTTCTCGCTACAAGATGGCTTTAAATAAGAAGCATAAAATCAACTGTTGGTGGAAACTACAAATAGTGAGTGATGATTTAAGAAACCTGTTCAATGGTGCATTGAAGTTCATTAACGTAATAAGTTCTGATAGTTTCCTATTCAGTTCATTGAACTGATATATTGAGGAGAGTTGGTGTAGAAAACAGATGGCAAAGCTGCACATATGAAAAGCTGTTTTATGTGGTTCAAGTAATTTTCCTCCCATCTTGTTTTTTAAGTAAAATAATTCTTTCTAAATGTGGATTTTAAAATAAACACACTAATCAACTCTAAGCAAAGATTGTAAACATAGTTGGAAATAAACATTACCAAGGGGATATCTACATCTTCATATTTTAGCACCAGGCAAGTGCTTGATGCCAGATGTAACATCAAAGAGTTAGGAAATAGGAACATAAATCTAACCAAACTAATTTCTTTCAGGGTGCTTGAAATGGGTAGAATAAAGAATTAATTGAATTTTTCTTTGAGAAGTATAAATTTCCCCCCTCTGTTGTGTTTTCACCTATAGCTGCATTTATGCTGGGAGATTGCACTTGAAAACAAAACTGCCTCCTTGAGATTCAATAAATGACTTTCTGGGCAATACCTAAAAATTAAACAAATCTGGAGAATACATTATTTACGCAAAATTGCAATATGTAAATAAGGATTTTTGATGGTTGCCTACTTTGCATAAAAAAACAGCCAATGTCATTTTACCTCTTGGAGTGTGTTTTATTGTTTTTCCATTTCTTAACCTATTCCTGGATTGTAATAAGAAATTATTATTTCTGTAATGGAAGTACCATTTTTTTTAAAATTGCCAAATAGCTTGCAAGTTACATTTTCTATACACCATTGATTTCTTATTTAAATGCTGTTTTCAATATCCTACGTAATCCATGAGATCCGAATGTGATTGCTATATATAAAAAACAGTTTCACACTGAAAGAAACCTTAAACAGAGCCTATCTTGCAAATTCAGGATTGCAGCCTTGAAATAGTTTGTGTATTTGATTTTTCCAATTATCCACTGGGACATTTTTCACATAAGTAATTTCAGAGTTAGGGTTAAATTCAGCAGGAACAGCCTTGCACTTAGTTATTCATGGCTGACTCATTGATACCAGTGGAATTTACAAAAGCTGAAATACAGAAGTTGTGTAATTTTTTCCCTTTGACATCAACTCTCCATTCCCTATTTATCAAAACAGGTGGGCCCTTAAGCTGGTATATAATGGCTGGAATCCAAATAACTACTTTAGGCATAGCTAAGAGTTTCGGGTATTCCTGGTGGGATCTCCTCCACTCCACTTGTTCTATATTAAAGTTTCTTTTGAAGTTCTTTTCTGCTTGGTGGTGTTTTTTGTTGAAAGATACCAAGTTGTTTGGGTTTTTTTAGATCCTGACATGTATGTGTGCATGTGTGTGTGTAAATAAAACTATATAGCTACTATTCATGCATTTTTTAAAAATAAAAATGCCCCATTTCACACAGGGTAAGTGTACTGCTTTGTGAATTCTGAGTTCTTGTTAGGGTTGTCCAGTTGTTGTTTCAGGTTAAGCAGTCCTGGAATGAACTGGATCCAGATTAAAAGCCCCCATAGAAGGCTGGAATAGACTCCTTTGCAGTGTGGAAAACGGTGGGAGGGGGTGTAGGGAGAGAATTGGCAAAAAGGTGAAGTCTGGATCAAACGTACTGGGCTTTTTTGGTAGTCATGCCCCCAGTCACATATATTTATCCAATATTTTTATTATTTATGTATGTTCTCTCTCTTTGTCTTCAACAAAGTTGATTTGGATTACAATTCTATATTCTCTTATCTGGAAGATTGCACTGATAATTCAATGATTATATGAATGTGGATCTCCATTTATATTTAACAGGATGACAATTTAATGGATGTCCTACAGCTACTTGTTGCCCTTATGTCAGAGCACCCCAGCTCTATGATCCCAGCCTTTGATCAGAGGAATGGATTACGGTAAGAGTTACATTTCAGTCAAAACAGCCATAAATAAGAGTATTCGTATCATTTTATTTGCCACTGGAAGTCCTACTTGAATTTGGATACCGTTAGAGTCTCCATTGCAGAGTAATTTCCTCTGATTTTCTCATCTCAGTTAATGTTGTGCTTGCATTGTGTAAACATATTACAGGCAAATGTGTAATGACTCCAGATTTACGATAGGGGAGCTATTAATATTGAGCGTCTCCCAAGCCATGTGAATATGCAAGCATATGCAAGCATAGAGAAAATTGTGACTGCTACTGCTGCACTGCTGTGAGCTAAGCCATGTTTTGACTTAGCGTGTCATCCAAATGTGGGTTTTCTCTTATTCCACACAAACCACTATCTGCAACAAAACTCTGTTCTTGATTTACATACCATGGGTTTTTTGTTTTTGGTTTAAATGAAAACTCAGAGCCTGGGGCACCCATGAAAGCCTTCAAAGTAAGGCCAACGTGATGTGCAGTTTGGGCTCAAGCTGCCTATTGTGGGTGAAGCATCTGTTGACTGCAGAGGGTTCTTGCCCACTTACTCTTGGTGGGGTGTGCCAGCTGGTCATTGTAGGGCCATCTGTTTAGAAAATGGGGCTGTGGGGCTTTGTGTACCTAAACTGGTAAAGGTTCAGTCTGTGCATAAAGCAGTGGTTCTTGAGCTGCCTGATTTTGCTTAATGCCACGCACCTCCTTAACTTTCTGTTCAGTAGACTGGCTGAGCACCACTCAAACTTGTGCTACCACACCTGAGTCCATACTCATTAAATGACAAACTCTTGTTGTTCATTTGATGTGTTTTATTGAAGTTGTGTGTGCCTTCAGCCAGCACTGTGTGTTGATTTTTTTTATCCACCTCCTACTTGTGAATTCAACTATTTATATTAGTTGGAGGTTCATACTCCAGTTTGGTTTGAAAATGTCACCATTTAGTTTATGGCTCCATGGGTGGCCACAGCATTGGACCTTTTCTCACTTAAAATTAATTCAGAGTTGATGCCAGGAGAGAATGCAAACATAGGAGTCAAATAAGAGAGTTACTGTTAGAACAGTTTTGGGAGCAGTAATTCATTTGCTGTATATAAAAAAGCATTCTCATTTCATATGTTTTGTCACAACTATTGGTTAACCTTGGGTTATATCATATTACACATTACAAGTTTTCCTGCCTCAAGAGTCACCTGTTCTTGTTCATAACTGCTTTCTCCTTCTCTTTACGGCTACTTTTTTGTGGTGCTGGCTGTTGTGATCATTTGTATGGTAATGTGGTATGTGCTGGAAACTAATAAAACACTCAGAATAATGAATATCATATGAGGTCTCCTATGTATTACTTTGCTTTTACTTAAGTGGGAAAAGGCAATCCTTTTTTATTAGCTAGCATAGGGTAAATGTATGTGTGCAGCTAGTTTGCTGTGAGAAATCACTTATTTTCCCATTTGTTGATGTGTGTGTTTTTTATTTAAAAATGTATACAGCTTTGATGTAATTGTATGGTAAGAAGTCTGCTCTCTTTATATTCTTAACATGTAGCTATATGACTAGTTAAATGTTCTTTATACTTAAGCATATGCAAACAAAAAAGTTTTTAAATATTTGTAGTTTGGAAAGTTGTTGTTTTTAAAGAAAATCTGAGAGTTAAGATACTGCAGACTGTCACACCTGTAAGGGCCCTTTTATTAATGGACTCTGTGCTCTCCTTTTCAGTATATTTCCATCTTCCAATGAGCTGTTGACACTGTAACCCAGGAACAAAGCATTGTGTGTGTGTGTGTGTGTGTGGGGTTCCCTTGTGTGCATTTGGAAGTACCAGACAAAATGTCACTTTGAAAAGATTTGTTCATCTGTAGAGAGGTATATAGCATGTATGTTGCTGTGTCTGGTTATCCGGAGCTCCCCAAAAATTGCCTGTCTGCTGTATTTGAGATTAATAATAGCATTATCACAGCAGGTCTGGTTGATCAGTTCTGATAGCAAACTTTATGAGAGCATTCACAGTCTTTGCATCTTATTAAAATTGCTTCTCCAAAGGCTGGACCAGTTTGGTAAAAGTGGCTGCAAATGAATGGTTTATCACTTCTGCCTATTCTTCCTCTCTTTAGTGCAGAGCACTCACACTTGATGACATTCATTCCTTAGGACAGGAAAAAAAAAATTATTGGCATCTGCTAAGAAGTACCTAAGAATAAAACTGAATTGTATACAGCTGTTTTGAGCTGAATCATTCACCTGTGCAGGACATATCAATATGATCTATAATATCTGCCTAACTTAAACTTGTTCTCAGAGAAGAAGAATTCCAGTGGGAATGATTGGTGCAAGAAAACTTTTCGAAAAGTACTTACCTAGTTTGCCATATCTGCAAATCAGTTTTGCTAAATAACCTCAGCTTCTTCTGCTCCCTATATGTGCGATCAGTAACTGATAATTTCACATTTTAATCAGGTAAATAAGATAACCATCAAAGCACCTAAAGCAAGGGTCAGCAAACTTTTTCAGCAGGGGACCGGTCCACTGTCCCTCAGACCTTGTGGGGGGCCGGACTATTTTGGGGGGGGGTCGGGGGGGGGGAGAACGAAATCCTATGCCCTACAAATAACCCAGAGATGCATTTTAAATAAAAGCACATATTCTACTCATGTAAAAACACCAGGTAGGCCCCACAAATAACCCAGAGATGCATTTTAAGTAAAGGGACACATTCTACTCATGTAAAAACACGCTGATTCCCGAACCATCCGTAGGCTGGATTTAGAAGGCGATTGGGCCAGATCTGGCCCCCGGGCCTTAGTTTGCCTACCCATGACCCGAAGAGTACTGGAATGTATAGGTGTTGCTTGTTCCGGCTTCTAGCTTCCTTGTGAAGGCCACTTGATTTTAGCTGAGAAGGTAGTTACTTTGTTGTAGTTGCATTTTAGTTCTTATTTTATCTGCAAGCTCAGTAATACAGATTGATGCATGTGCACATATGTAGTCTGAAAATGGCAACATTACCATCCTGCCTCTTGTCATATGATTGTAACTAGTATGGGTCAGGAATCTTTCTCCCTGCACAAAGACCTGATGTGTTAAAGAAAGCCAAATAAATGAACAAAGATTTGTCTTCCTAAACAAAAAAGAAATTGAATAGACTTGAAATTTTATAGTAAAGTATATCTCTATCTACTGATTGAGATGCACCTCAGGTCCATTGGTTTTGAAAATTAGCAGAAATCAATCTGGGCTTGTTGCAGAAAGAAGGAGCAGATTCATTTTTCACTTGGTTACGGAGGCTTCCCATAAGAATCGGATGAGAGGCTAGAAAGCTTGACTTGGTGGGCTAGTGCTTCCCTCAGGAAAGCAGGAACAGCAGGTTGTCTACAAGAGACAGAGTGGTGTTGAAAAGTCTAAGCCAGCAAGGATTCAGATATACAAGGTCTCTCCAGCCTGCAGCCAGTTATTTAGTGTATAAACCTTCAGATTATAGTTTTAAACCGAATTTCAATCTAGCTCATACTTACCGTGTTCACTCTTTAAATATAGTAAAAGCCACAATATAAATTGTGACTGCAATAGATATCTGGCACCCTATGTAAATTTGGTAGGCTCCACAATGAAACATGGTTCCCTTGGTGCATGTGTGCTCCTCTTATGGCTTGGAGGAAAAAACACACAATCACGTTAAGCAGTATGTGCAGTAATGCACAGCAGTAACTCATACAGAATAATGACAATTTCCTGTCAAATTTGTGATGACTAGAAATTCAGATAAGTCTTTCCTTTCGTGTAGTATTTTGCTAAACATTGGATATGCAATTTTTCTGGTTGGGAATTTGTCACTTGTAGTTGTGGTGAAAAAAACAATGGTGGCAGCCGCTTTTAGTCTTTACATATGTTGTAAAATAACCTGCTTGTTTTACACTTGATAAGACATGATATTTAAATAAAAATGAACACCAGGTTTTGTGTTGTTTTTTTTAAAATCTGACTAAAGAGATGAAACCGAGGGACTAAAAACCAAACTATGTACACAGAAGGGCAATACACACATCTATAACACTGCATACAAGACAGCTCTGCTAGGATTCTAATATGTATAGAATTAACCTTCTTTTTATGTAATAATTTCAAGCATAGTGTGTGAGTAAAAAAGAAAAGGATGTCAGATGACAGAATTTGTTTCCCCCCGTCTTCTGAAAGCTGTCATAAATGACTAGCAAGGGACACATGTCAAATATTACTGTTAGCATAAGTTTCTCTCTTACATGAGACTGAATCCTTTAAGAGCTTTTTAGTCTGTCACTTGGAATGTAGAAGTGCTAATAAATGTGTTTTCTTACACTGCAAACTGAGTGAAAGGAAGGAATAGCAAATATACTGTTTCGCCCAAAGATTGTGTTCTTTATAAACTGATGTTTTGGAAAGCTAGTATTAGTATTTTTTAAATACATACTATCTTTTAAATTCATTTCCAATCAATCTTCTATTGATATATGTCATGTCAATTTAAACATTAATGTATTCATTAATAATAATAATAATAATAATAATAATAATAATAATAATAATTTATTATTTGTACCCCGCCCATCTGGCTGGGTTTCCCCAGCCACTCTGGGCGGCTTCCATAAAAACCAGACCTGTTCTTTGGCACAAATCCAGCTAATATTACCCTAAAGCACTGTATTGACTTTTAGGCATACTTATTTCATGGAATTATTTGCCCCTTCTCTTCTTTAGTGTTGTCTATAAACTTCTTGCATCGAAAAGTGAAGGGATCCGGGTACAAGCTCTGAAAGTGTTGGGGTACTTCTTAAAGCATCTGGCACCCAAGTAAGTATTTGGTAGATTCCCCACGAACTTGAATCACAAAAGGCAAACAAACCATTAAATATTATTTGTCTGGGTTGTATATATTACTTGGTGATACTGCTGTAGGGGGAGTCAACAACAGACTTAATTGTTTTATCACTGGATTGGAAATATTTTTGCTGTTGTTAAATGTAGCTGTCAAATTTTCAGAAGAAACAAATATGTCTTATGCACATCAATATCTGTTAACTCATTATTTTGTGAACTTAAATTGTAGGCAATTCAACCCTTTATTATATTAGACTCAAGATTCTCCCTTTCCCGCTTCTGCTTTTTGTTTTTGATTATTATAGTGGACTAAAATTATAGCCTCCAAAACCCTGCAGACATAAGCTAAAACAGCAGAATAAATTGGGGTATTTCTACAGGGGGGGTGGGGATTCCAGTCTCAAAACCACACTAGACCCAAATTTGATCAAGTTACTTTTTCAGAAATGTAACGTACAAATTAACACATGTGCTTCTCCCCCCTTTATGTATAATTTTAGGAGAAAAGCTGAAATCATGCTTGGACATGGACTGTTCTCTCTACTGGCTGAGAGGCTCACCCTTCAAACAAGCTTAATAACCATGACCACATATAATGTGCTATTTGAGGTACTAGAATTAAAATCCTTCCCCCCCCCCCCAATGGTGTAGACATTATTGCAAAATGAGCTTTTGGGCTTCTGTGCCAAAAGTGATGCCTTGCCACCACTGAACGCTTTTCTGACATGTGTGACAGTAGTTTGAGATGTTTGACATCACAGGATGTTTGACATCACAGAATGAGACTGCAAAGCTCTTCAGTAGGCAGCTCTGTTACTTTGGTCCACTCTGTTGATACAACGAATAAGTTCTATTAAGCTTGCTCAGTTACTTGATGTGGGCACGGGGTGGAGCAATGAAGAAATTTCTGAAATAACAATGGGATATGAGCTTCACCAGAGGCATGATGGATAACAGCAACAACCAGAAAAAGATAGACACAACATTTTACAAGGACAGGAAGAAACACTACAGACAGAATAACTGCCACACACAGGAAGAATATAGTTTGAATGCCTCACTTGTAATTTTATAAATAATTTAATGTGTCAACACAGATATAAGTTATTAATATTTCAGTTGTTGTATAAGGGATTATTATTATGACTGGAATGTAATTGAAATTAATAAGATTTTGGAACGCAGAAATAAAGAAAATCCTCAAAGCATCAATTCTAGCACGCGGGCGGGGGCACCTAAATTATATAATTTGGTATTTGAATGATTGGTATTAGTAATTGTATTATAAATTGGTATTGTTATAATGAGGCTATTATTGGATTGTCATTGAAAACAAATAAAAAATTATTTTATATATATATATATATATATGCTTTCGTAGATTTTCACGGGTACAGGAATGCAGGTTTTGGTGTCCTCGGGTGTCTTCCCGTGTAAAAGTTGGGGTGTCTAGGCGACGTTTCGACGAGGTCTCACTCGTCATCTTCAGGCTGGTGCTTTCGGCTTCTTGTTACTGGAACAGAGCTGGATCTCAGTGTTTGAGTTCCTATAAATACTGTAGAGGGGGTGTGGTGTATAGCCTCCAATGTTCTGGGCAGAGAGGAAGTTCCCAGGCTAGTGTGCCTTTTCTTCTTTTGTTCCTTAATTACTTGAGAGATATCTTGAGTGATTTCTTGAGTGATATCCTGAGTACCACTTAGGTGGGTCATTAGGTGTGGATTAGTTGTTAAAGTCTTTGTGTCTTGACCTCTTGAACTTTGTGAAGAGTTTTCCTGAGAAGATGGCTGTACTGTACTTTGTTGTGCTCTGGCTTGGCTTCGTGTATAGGGGCGAGCTGTGGTTTTGTGGCTTGTGTCAGCCAGGTCTGTGTAGGGATTGCAGGGGGGTGCAGCATCCGGAGGTGCCACCATGGATTGGCTACTGGATGGTGTCTGTAATTCATCTGTGGAGAGGGTCTGGGTTTGGGTCTGGTGTGGTTGATTGGTGTTGGCGTTCTGTGTGCCTCTGGATCTGGTGTCAGTTTTTGTGGGGAGGGCTAATTTCCAGATGTCTGGCAAGCGGGATGTGTCGTCACGCTTGTTCATGTTGTGAGGGTGTTTCTCTATCTCGATGGCTTCCATGATTATTCTCTTGTGGTGATGTTCCGTGTTAAAGAGCAATTTGGAATCTGCAAAATTAATTTCGTGTCCTGTTTCTTTCATGTGTTGGAAAAGAGAGGAAGTTTTTTCTTCTTTTTTGACGGCATTCTTGTGTTCTGCGATACGTGCATTTATTCGTCTGTTTGTTTGTCCAATGTACGTGGCTGGGCAGACTTTGCAGGGTATTTCATAGATCCCTTGGTTTTCCAACTGGATTTTATCCTTGGGGTTTCTGAGGATATTGGCTATTTTTTGGTTGGTGCAAAAGGCTGTTTTGATATTGTGTTTATGGAGGATTTTGCTAATTTTATCTGTAGTGCCCTTGATATAAGGAAGGAGGGCCATGCCATTGTTTTCTTCTGTGTCTTGGTTTTTGGGGGGTGTTTCCTTTTGGATTAGCTTCGTAATCCTGTTTTGCTGGTATCCATTGGCAATTAACACGTTTGAGAGATTCTGTAACTCAGTTGTCAAGTGGTCTTTGTCCGCCAGGCGTTTGGTTCTGGAGATGAGAGTCTTGGCTACGGAGTTTATTTGTGCAGGGTGGTGGTGTGATTGTGCATGTAAGTAGCGGTTGGTGTGTGTTTTTTTCCGGTAGATAGTGTGTCCTAGGGAGCCATCAGGTTTTTTGTAGATTAGGACGTCAAGGAAGGGAAGTTGGTTGTTGGCTTCTATTTCCATAGTGAATTGTATTTTGGGGTGTAAGTTGTTGAGATGTGTGAGGAAGCTATCCAGTTTTTCCTTCCCGTGTGGCCAAATTACAAAGGTGTCGTCAACATATCTGAGCCAAAGTTTGGGTTTGTGTTCTGACTTGTCTAAAGCATTGGTTTCAAAGTGTTCCATGTACAGGTTTGCGATGACCGGTGAGAGGGGTGATCCCATAGGTGCTCCTTCTATCTGTTTGTATCTTTGTCCATTGTGGATGAAGTACGTGTTGGTTAGGCAGTGGTTGGTCAGGTCCAAGATGTATTCGGGGGGATTGTATTTGTTTTGAATAGCTGTCAAGGCTTCATTAATGGGCACTTGTGTGAAGAGAGATACAACATCGAAGCTCACAAGTAGGTCATTAGGATGTAGGTTTTGCTTCTTGATTGTTTCTATGAACTGGAAGGAGTTTGGTACGTGTGAAGAGATGGATTCTGCATAGGGCTGAAGTTGCTTGGCGAGAAATTTAGCGAGATTTTGTAGAGGTGAGCCTATGGAGCTGACTATTGGTCTGAGTGGTGTTCCTTCTTTGTGTATCTTGGGGAGGCCGTATCTCTCTTCACACAAGTGCCCATTAATGAAGCCTTGACAGCTATTCAAAACAAATACAATCCCCCCGAATACATCTTGGACCTGACCAACCACTGCCTAACCAACACGTACTTCATCCACAATGGACAAAGATACAAACAGATAGAAGGAGCACCTATGGGATCACCCCTCTCACCGGTCATCGCAAACCTGTACATGGAACACTTTGAAACCAATGCTTTAGACAAGTCAGAACACAAACCCAAACTTTGGCTCAGATATGTTGACGACACCTTTGTAATTTGGCCACACGGGAAGGAAAAACTGGATAGCTTCCTCACACATCTCAACAACTTACACCCCAAAATACAATTCACTATGGAAATAGAAGCCAACAACCAACTTCCCTTCCTTGACGTCCTAATCTACAAAAAACCTGATGGCTCCCTAGGACACACTATCTACCGGAAAAAAACACACACCAACCGCTACTTACATGCACAATCACACCACCACCCTGCACAAATAAACTCCGTAGCCAAGACTCTCATCTCCAGAACCAAACGCCTGGCGGACAAAGACCACTTGACAACTGAGTTACAGAATCTCTCAAACGTGTTAATTGCCAATGGATACCAGCAAAACAGGATTACGAAGCTAATCCAAAAGGAAACACCCCCCAAAAACCAAGACACAGAAGAAAACAATGGCATGGCCCTCCTTCCTTATATCAAGGGCACTACAGATAAAATTAGCAAAATCCTCCATAAACACAATATCAAAACAGCCTTTTGCACCAACCAAAAAATAGCCAATATCCTCAGAAACCCCAAGGATAAAATCCAGTTGGAAAACCAAGGGATCTATGAAATACCCTGCAAAGTCTGCCCAGCCACGTACATTGGACAAACAAACAGACGAATAAATGCACGTATCGCAGAACACAAGAATGCCGTCAAAAAAGAAGAAAAAACTTCCTCTCTTTTCCAACACATGAAAGAAACAGGACACGAAATTAATTTTGCAGATTCCAAATTGCTCTTTAACACGGAACATCACCACAAGAGAATAATCATGGAAGCCATCGAGATAGAGAAACACCCTCACAACATGAACAAGCGTGACGACACATCCCGCTTGCCAGACATCTGGAAATTAGCCCTCCCCACAAAAACTGACACCAGATCCAGAGGCACACAGAACGCCAACACCAATCAACCACACCAGACCCAAACCCAGACCCTCTCCACAGATGAATTACAGACACCATCCAGTAGCCAATCCATGGTGGCACCTCCGGATGCTGCACCCCCCTGCAATCCCTACACAGACCTGGCTGACACAAGCCACAAAACCACAGCTCGCCCCTATACACGAAGCCAAGCCAGAGCACAACAAAGTACAGTACAGCCATCTTCTCAGGAAAACTCTTCACAAAGTTCAAGAGGTCAAGACACAAAGACTTTAACAACTAATCCACACCTAATGACCCACCTAAGTGGTACTCAGGATATCACTCAAGAAATCACTCAAGATATCTCTCAAGTAATTAAGGAACAAAAGAAGAAAAGGCACACTAGCCTGGGAACTTCCTCTCTGCCCAGAACATTGGAGGCTATACACCACACCCCCTCTACAGTATTTATAGGAACTCAAACACTGAGATCCAGCTCTGTTCCAGTAACAAGAAGCCGAAAGCACCAGCCTGAAGATGACGAGTGAGACCTCGTCGAAACGTCGCCTAGACACCCCAACTTTTACACGGGAAGACACCCGAGGACACCAAAACCTGCATATATATATATATATATATATATATATATATATATATAAAAATAATCAGTTACCTGATGTGGGCATACTTCTTCAGTTATTTAGACACTCATTTTCTAAAGTAACTAACGTTTCTTAGTGCTTGCTATACATCTAAAAGCAACATTTCTTCTCAGTTCAATCCACTCTTTTCTATGTTTAGTCCTGCTAGAGATACGCAGCGGTTTGAAACATTTTATGAACGGAAATAACTCTTTGAGGGATCATTACCTATAAGATGCAACCACCAGAGTAACGTGTTTTTAAATATTTGAATTTTGCCCTAATAATAATGCCTTCTTTCCCCCTAGATACTTATTGAGCAGATTTGTACTCAAGTGATACATAAGCAGCATCCTGACCCAGATTCAACAGTGAAAATACAAAACCCTCGTAAGCATTATGTTCTTTTAAGTAGCTCCAAAGCAGTTCTAAAGTAGCTTTGAAGTCACCAATTACACAAATTGGGGTTAGGGATTAGTCTGGGAACTTGTGTCTCTCTTTAAATTACTTGTTTGGGTAGAATTAGAAATCTAATGCTCACCGTTTGGGGATTGTTGGCTGTGTGGCATGATAAGTTTTTTTCAAAGTTCAGCAGCGATAGGAAGTTTTCATTTTAACAGCCATTCAGATTCTACCACAAATCTGATTATCCAGTTTGGTATGACATCGCTGTATAGTGCAAGCTGTAGCAGAAACATTCCTAAATTACTTTTATTGCATGGATGGGAAGTTGTGCTCTTCCATATGTGCATCTACACCACCCAGTGTTCCTGGCTCTTAGCCTTGCTGGCAGAAACTGGTGGGAGTTGAAGTCATTCTACTAAGCCTTACTCAGCATAGGTAAAGGTAAAGGTACCCCTGCCCGTGCGGGCCAGTTGTGTCCCTAGGGTTGTGCGCTCATCTCACTTAAGAGGCCGGGAGCCAGCGCTGTCCGGAGACACTTCTGGGTCACGTGGTCAGCGTGACGAAGCTGCTCTGGCGAGCCAGCACCAGCGCAGCACACGGAAACGCCGTTTACCTTCCCGCTATAAAGCGGTACCTATTTATCTACTTGCACTTAGGGGTGCTTTCGAACTGCTAGGTGGGCAGGAGTTACTCAGCATAGATCAATTGAAATGAATGAACACGACTGTGTTCCATCAGACTATTTGCCTGATGGAACGATTTGCCGTCTGCTCAGCCCATGCACTGCTCTGAAGGTTCTCACATACTCCCTAGCTATTTTGGAATTGGGTGTGTGTGATGTGGGCAGGGGTTTCTGCTAATGGGACTACTAAGTTGAATCTGGCCCTAAGTTAGGTCCATTAATTTCAGTGGGTGTGCTCTGAGTAAAACTTAGCTGAATACCACCCTCAATTCTTGCTAATCTGTAGCAACAGGCTTATAATATTAAGTTGCTGTACTTTTTTGGCTGATTTTTTTTTTTCCAAACAAAAACATTATTATTAGTATTATTTAATAGAATCATAGAAGTGCAGAGCTGGAAGGGATTCCCAAGAGTCCTCTAATTAATACTATGTATTAATTAAATTAACATTGCAGGGGGTTAAATTAACATTGCAGGCGTGCTCCGTTCCATGGGGTCACAAAGAGTTGGACACGACTAAACAACAACATTGTATTGTTGGATGTCTGGCTTCCAAATGGGGAAGTGCAGCCAGTCCAACACTCTTACCACGTTCCTACACTGAACTCCCCACTCCTTCCCCTCTTGGTTAGTGTCAGACACTCTCAGTGTCAGGAAGCTAGGGGCACAGCTCCCAACCTGCCTAGGTTGCCCTGCTGACCATTGCTAGATACGAATATCAGTGTCTTGCTTGATGCGGCTGAATCTAGCTGCAAGTCCACTGTGTCCGTGGAGAAAAGTCTACCTTCAGAGTAACAAATGTCTCTGCATGTGACAGCACCAGATTCCTCTTGCATAGTTGGCTGTGTACAGACTAAACATTCAGTAGTAGAGTAGCATCTCATTTTCAAAATGGTATTTCTGATATAGGGCAAATAGTTAATTGACACACACTATGATTATTCTTACTAGTTCAAAATGTTAAAAAAAGGCTTAAGCTTGGGATAGCATTTCTACCAAAGGAATATACCTCTGCAAGTAATTGGACCAGATCCTTTGTGGTTTTTCGGGAGATTACTTGTATAAATGCAACTAACTTGGAATGGTGACAGAAAAAAATGTTCTTAGCTTTCCTAAGTCCTGTTATTTAAAAAATAATAATTTTAGGGAGAAGAAAACAAAGGAACTAAAACTAGGCAATCATATAAACATATGTGCAGGAGGAGAAGCAAATAAATTTAAGGAAGTCCAATTAATATTTTACTGTCCAATTAATATTTTACTATTTTTCAAGTTTTATAACCATCCAACCCCTTGCATTTTACATGTTAATGATAAATAAAGGTTTTAAAACTTTTCCCAACTCTACCTTTCCCAGCAATTCAAGTAGAAGCACTAATGGATCTCTTGGCAAAGCACTGTTGATTATTAAGTTTCTTGAATCATTTCCCCAGAAATTTCTAACAGGACAGGACCAGACCACTAACTATAAAAGTCCCACTTCCATGTCTCTGAATTAGTGCCATTGTGTGGCAGAAAAGTATACTTGGAAACATAGGGAGGAATTCCATGTAGCACAATGGCAACCCTTTCATTAGCAGAAGCACATCAGCCTGCCAGGCGGAACGATTGCCCCCCTTTTTCCTGCCACGCACTGTTCTGGGTGTTCTTCTGACCCCTCTGAGGTAATTTTGTGGAAGCACAGTGGAGAGAAGGGGAGACCCCCCCCCCACTGTGCTGCTTTCTGCTAGAAGGGCTTGTTGAATCAGACCCATTAGAATTATTTTGAAAGGATCACATCACTGCCCAGCTTGTCCTATTTAATAACAGGGGTTCGCCAGGTGTGTATGTAAACTCAGACAGGACAGGAAACAACTGAGTTCTCTTCCTTGTGGTGTGAGTTCAGCATCCAATCATCAGAGACTTACTGTTTCTGAGTATGGATGCTGCAGTTTGTTCTCATGTTTAAATTAACACTGCAAGGTGTGTGATACTAGGAACCAGTTTTGTTTTGATTTTCCACAAAACTTGCACATGGAGAACATCTGGATCTTCTTGACCAAATATTCAACACAGTTTCTCCCATCTTCCAGCCTTCCATTTCTTTCCCACAAATAGATCTAGCAGTTTCTGCTTAGTTTTCCAGTACTGTACATAACTTCATTGCCCTTGTGTAACTTGAAGAAACTAGAATGAGAAACGATGCATCTAGTTTTCAGATTATTTGATTCTTATTTTTCAAAAAATATTTTTTACAGAGGTTCTAAAGGTTATTGCAACCTTGCTGCGTAACTCTCCACAGAGTCCAGAAACTCTGGAAGTCCATAGAGTCTTCCTCTCAGATATGATAAAGCTTTTTAATAGCAGCAGAGATAATAGGAGGTAAGTAGATGCTTGTGTATACACAACATGCCTCATAAAACTCTCTTCAGTTTGAATAACATTAAACTAATTTTTGAATTGGTTTCAAATAATCCTGAACTCGCTTTTAAAATATAGATAAATTTGGTAATATAGATAATTACCAATTATGTTCAATCCATGCTGGTTTATTTATTTTTTGCCTTTAAAACCTAAGCTGTCTTGAGTTCTAGTATGTTTGCATGTTTCTAACTTACGATTTATCAATGTCAACAATTTTGCAGGAGTTTACTACAGTGCTCTGTGTGGCAGGAATGGATGCTTTCACTTTGCTATTTCAACCCCAAAAATGCTGATGAACAGAAGATAACTGAAATGGTGTATGCCATTTTTCGGATTTTACTTTACCATGCAGTCAAATACGAATGGGGTGGCTGGCGTGTTTGGGTAGATACGCTAGCAATCACACACTCAAAGGTAAGTTATACAAAGAAAATTTATTATTAATTATGTATTTTTCCCCAGGAAGTCTCAGATCATGGTGAGCCCAGAAAAAGGGCTGAAGCACAATATCTGAATAGGTAGAATAAGGGAAGAGCTACATTTTCATAACACAGAATAATTAAATTTGTCAGACTATTTAAATAATAAGTTTAAGCATGCTCCTTGCCAACTGTAATGTGACAGCTTGGTACTAGGATGCTTAATCTGACATTTCAAAGAACTATGTGTTTTATGAGGCTTTATTGTGGAATGTATGTGCAGTGGAATTACTTGAGTTTGAAACACAAGGTGGCGCACCTTGTCTGTTTCTAAGACCAAAAGATGGCCTTTACTAACACCAAGTGGTTGTGAAACAAATCACTAAAGTCTAAAGAAGAAACAGGAACAAAATCTGCTTTCCAGACAAACAAAGAGAGGAAAGGGAGCTAGGGAAAAAGTTGCTTTGTGAATAAAGGAACAAATCAAGTTTCCTAGTATGAGGATAATTTTTTTGCAGCTATAGCAATATTGTAAGGGAACGAGGTTTTTTTCTTTTCTTTTTAAAACGGTGGTAACTTTCCTTCAATTGAAATGAAGATCTTAGAATGAAGTTGTTATAGCTATTGCAGTATCTCCTTTTCCATGCCTTCCTTTTGGTACCCCCAAACATTTTTAATACTGTTTTGGGTGAGCTTCCAAATGGGGACTTGTGCAACTTAAGGAAAAAAAAGGTACGTTTTTCTCCTCAGACACCAATGCATGCATTTTAGGATGTCTGGTATATAGACCGCACAATCCAGGTATAAAAATGGTTATTTCAGCTATATTCATAGGTGTGGTACAGTTGAAGACAGCATAAGTAAAATAACAGATTTATTTTTCAAAGGTCGTGTTTACTTTTTTTTAAGTAGCGAGAGAACTGCTTTAATTGAAAATAGAGAAATAACATTGATACTGCTAGTTGATAATCAAGTCCTTTCTCTTTTCAAAGTACAACACTAGCATTTGTAGCATATGTGCTATTTTTAACTGAAATTCAGGCTTGAATTCAAAACATTGAAATCTCTGAATTACAGAAACTGTAATAACAGTTAATAGATTTACTATAAAACAGAGCTTTCCTTACGCAAGAGGGATGTATGAGCACATAGCTTAAATATGGGTTGGTAAAATTTTAAATGGTCTTTTCAGCTATATTAATGGAAGTGGGTCTTTAACAGGGCAAAAACTGAAGGTTTGAATAATACCTATTTTCTAGACCTAGTAATGCCTTTCAGAAAGCAAAACATATCTTTGCAGATTGGGTGTAATCAAAATATTTTCATAACATGCATTTATCCCTAAAAATAGTATTTCAAGCTTCAGTAGATGATTACAATTTGTCGCTGTTATTTTTCCATGCTTCCAGTTCCTATAATACTAAGCTTTCTACTTACTAAAAAATTGTTTTGGTTTCATGACCAGCTCCCCATATTTCTTCTCCTTCTTTTGCTGCCCATCTCTTTACTTACTAGCTCTTTCATGACTGCCTTCCTCCTTCTTTCTGTGGCTTTCCCCCATACCCTTGTTTCTTGGAAGCTTGAACAACACATGACAGTTTCAGGTATATTTGCTTAAAGCTGGCCCTGCTCCAATAAAGAGGGAGAAGGGGAACCAATTTAAGAGCAAAACAAGGCTGCAGGTGAGGAAAGACCAACCACCCTCCACAGCTCTTTCCCCAGCAGTCAGTATCCAAAATTATTCTGCCCTCCCCTCTCCTCCGCCACCCCTCCCTCCGAGGCACTGACATTGGAAGTGAGCCAAATGAGAAGAAAAGTGCTTCACCTTTTGTAGAGGGAGGAGAGCAGTAGGAAAGTGAAGCCATAGGAACAGGAAGAGAGTTCAGCTGTCCTCAACCACATGGCTCTTTCACTTTTTAAAATTTTTGATTCCCGCCATTCTGTATATATGTGATGGTTAAAATCTGTGCCTGCCCAAAAAATGTTTTGCTGTCATCACATGTAGTTTGCGCTTCAGTGTCCCCTGGCTCTACTTTTAGTCTTTTCATCAATGTATGAGTCCTTCCTCAATTCTGCTGGAAACTTCAAAATTTGAGGCTATTACCAACAATTCTAGGTTGTTGGGGTTTTTTTTAACATGGGGTATCAGAGTTTTTAGGGGCTAACCAGGCTGGGATAGTTGGGATAGCAGGCTTGTTGGTTTTTGAATGTCTGATGTAGATTTTTTTTCAATTTCGTTGTTCTGTATGGCACAATGACAATAAAGATTATCATATCGTAAAAAGAATGACTTTCTGTCCCACTAGAAAAGTGAAATAGGAGCAGAGCATGTTTATGCCACATTGTCGTTTCTTCGCATCCTACTCAGTTGAATTGTATTTCCCCAACTGACCGTTGCCTTTCTTGCACTCCATTGCTCTGCCTTGAGTTAAATTGCCGCTTCCCCTTTCTGTCTTAGCGTTTCAAGGGCTAGTGCATGCATATGTTGTTTGGAAGGTATTTGAACCCATCAGCCAGATGGAACCTGGTACTGGGCTTAAAGAGTGATGAGTACACAAATAGGTTGTACAAGATTGCTGAATTGAGATAGTTAATTCACCCAGATCTCAAGTTCATCCTTGCAAGGTATTCCCTGGATGCATTAAGATTTTCAATTAAATGTCTCTATTGATATTCTGAGGACAAAGGGTCTTGAAAATTGATATTTTTTCCCTTCCTAAAAATATTTAAAATTGGTTACAGATGGTTTTTATTGGATTCAGATAGATCCGCAAGGATATAAGCTATGTGAACAACCGATGTGCAATTTTTGTTTTTTTTTATTAAAGCATTTCAAAGTACTTGTGTTGAGACAATGTTATCTTATATTTAGTTGCAGGAGTAGCTTTCTTTCATTTTTTTGTTTAATACATCTTGATGCAAAGTGCTAATGAATGCGATTAATGTTCCTTATTTCATTTTTGCATCTACCGCTAATTTACAACACTGCTTCCTGATAAAAGTACTAGCGTGTAAAAGAAACGAGTGTTGCAGAATTGGTTAGGCTTTGCAGAGCTACACATCAAGATACATGCGGCTGCTATAAAAAGCCAAAGAAACTCAATTGCAATTTTATTGTCCAGTTTGATAGATTTCCTGCCACCTTTGTAGCAGGGAAGCTGTTTGTCACTGTAGCCCTCTTCTCCAACAGCTACACTACGCTTTATAAGCAGCGATGGCTTTTGTGGCATAATTGCACTACATTGCTTTCTTTTGCTCTCAGGATTTAAAGGTGCGCATAATCCTCTTAAAGCTAAATTCCTTTGTCAAGCCTTTTATTTCATTTTATTTTAAACTGCTTCTTTCCGCCTTGCATCTTCAATACTATTTGGTTTAACCTGAGTTTTTCAGTAGCTGTGTTAACTGTGTTAAATTCTCTAACAGAACTTGATTTTACAATGAGCAGTTGCCATATTCACAATAAATATGTATTTTGGGGAGCCTTTAGTGGGTGGTTAATAATAAAGGATGGGCGTATTACTGTTTAAAAACAAAAAGTAAAAATGGCAACTTCAGTGTATTTATGTTGTGATACTTACTTTGCTATAATCTATGCATTTATGAAGCAACCAAGTTTATATATATATATATATATATATATATATATATATATATATATATATATATGAAATGTTTTTTTAAAAAAATTGAGGGTTTTTTAATTTTTGATATATATTTTTAAAAATTACTTCATTATGGCTGGTCATATGAAGTGTCTAATGGGTCATATTTGTAGACTTCAGCTGTATAGCAATTTGAATAATGTACCAGAGTATATTTAAAACACTGCTTCATGATAGTTTAATCTGCTTGTGTGATATTTAACTTTTTTCCCTATATGTACAGATTTCTTGGAAATTATCCTCCTCTGAAACAGCAAACAGGGATTTAAATTGCCATAAATTAAAATATAAAATAATTTGGGTTTCACTATTTAATACTATGAGTAGGCACAATGTTCAGTAATATGCCAGTTAGTATCACTTTGTAGAACTGACGTCCATTAAATTAGGCTGAATTGTATAGTAGCTTGCTTGACTTGCCCAGTCTTGCAGATGCAGACAAAATTCAAAAGAGAAGGTGAGCAAAAATGATTCGTTAGCTAAACTTGATTTATGGGGAATTATTACAGAGTTTAAAGTGTGAAAAGAGGTGGCTTTATCACGCAGTGGGCAGCTTTATCCCTGGATTTACCACAAAGGTCACAATGTTTCTGGGGACTGGGATTTCCACCCTCCTGATGGTATAACTAGAGGGATAGAGGTATCAGGACTAATCTTCCTATGTGTCTTCAGTTTTTAAAATGATAAGAACAGAACTTACATCCTTGAAAGCTACTCCTGGGTTAAACTTTGAGACAAAATTTAAGACATTGGAAAAACATAATAGAAGATTGGGGACAACACTGCAGTTCTAAACAGCTGCTCCAGTATCTCTTTATTCCAACTGCCTACTGTATTGTCAATGCACATAGGACACATATAACATGACACAGTTCTGTGTTACCCTAATGTTGATCTGCGTGAATGGACCAGTTCAATCCTAATAGTGAGGCAAACCATGGCTTATCACAAACTGGAAAGTATCCAGATTGCTGAGCTGAAGCATTCTTCTCCTGGCCCTCTGGTTATCGTGCCACCTGAGGTTAAGCAATGATTTGACATTCCATTACTTCCAAGTCCAGGCTTGTTGTTTCTCTCCCACCAGACAAATCACGAATTTGTTCTTGGTTTCATCTTTTGTTTATTCACATAGGTCCATACTCACTTTTTAGAGTAAGGGTGTGTTACAACTGCATAAAATATCAGTACAGTACGATCACATCTTACATTGGGTTTCAATTCCAAGGGTTCCACGTATACATGGAAATTGTGTATACCCAAGGGGGTTAACTTGTGTAGTTTCAGCCAGCCTGCCTTGAACCATGTATGACTGAAATTGTGCAAGTTAAATATCCGTAAGATGTGATTGTGCTGTATTAAAATCCTTTAAAAACAATTTATATCAGAAGAATAGCCTTTCCAGTGTATGATGAAAGCTATACAAAGAAGGTGCCAGACACACCTGTGGAATTGCAGTTCCACAGCTGGCAGTTTTAAGAAGGCATAGGAGCCTCTTTCTTCCAGCATGAGCTGAGCAGAAGCCTGGACCCTGCCTGATAAATGAGTGAGCTGAAATAAGGGGAAACAAAATAATTCATTAACTCAAACAAAGAACCATAGCCCAAATCAGCAGGGAAATATGAGCATGCGAGATCTTAAAGAAAACTGTCAGTGTAAGGAACCACTTGATATGGAAGCTTCTTTACATCAGGTTGTATCCAACTAAATCCTTGCACATGTGAGCACAGCAGAATGTCCCCTCCCTCTCTTTATCCATGCCCTCCTCAAATCCACTATGACATTCCCCTACTTCTGCAGAGCAGATTTTGGACTGGTGCAGGTGGTGGGAGCAAAAATTCCATTGTGCTTGTAGAAGTTGATCTATGAGCGCAAAGATTTTGTTGGATGCAATTCTAAGTTGATTGAACATGAACAAAAAGTTTGAGACAAATCTTCTCATATGAATTTATCTGTTAAAGGATAAATAGTACACACAACCTCTATACCCAGATTTAACTCTTTCTTATGGTGAAATGAAATTACGGTATATTGGATGAATAGGATCAAGAGCACTGAGGAACATTGGCCTTGCCCACACATTTAGTAGAAAATGTATCTGGTTCACAACATTATGTGCTGCTATTCTAGGATTTGTTCACAAGTTGGCTTGCAATCGAATCCAGCATTTGCCCTCTGCCAATAGGAGCAGGCTTAATTCCTAATGACAGGTATCGCCAGGGTCTGGCAACATATTTAGATTTCCTCTTTATTGTGTCCCTTTATAATTGTCTATAACTGCCATTCACTACTATGGGGAAAGGAAATTGTGCTCAAGTACAACAGTGTTGTGATGGGGCTTCATACCTATTCCCCACCCCGAGTGATACTCCAGAAGGCAATTAATTGCTGTCTTCTGAACTGAGCCACAGTGTTGAAGGAAGATGGCACTATGTTTCTGCTGCTCAGCTTGCACCAAAAAAACAAAGCAGAGGAATTGGATTCAGGATTGGGAGGAAAGGAGAAAGGAATGTAAAATTTCAAAAGACGATCATAATCTATGGGGTAGAGCACATGCTTTATTGCCAGGTCCCAGGTTCAATCCTGCTAGGCAGCAGGTGAAATGAAACATGTCTACCTGAAATCTTGGTGGTTGTTGCCAATCAGAGTAGAAAATACAGGGCTAGATGGCGACATATGACAACAAGCTTTCTGCTTGTTCTGAGCATTCCTCTTCAAGGGCTAAAAGCCAGATTTGTTCCTGGATAATAGGACAGACCAGTCTCAACCAGAATCTGGTTTTCTTAATGGTCTCACTGATGATGGCTATTTCTTCCCCATTTATTTAAGCCGCTCATCAACCTGTTAAAAAACCCTGCTTCCCCACACCTGCCCAGCCCCTCCTTCCTTTACCCCTGATCCATCCCCTCACTTGTTATCCCATAAGTCACCCAAACCTCCTATCCTACTCCCTTCACCGCTGTCCCCTCATAGCTCTCTCCAATCCCCGACTCCTTTTAAAAGAGCGGGGAGATAGAGAGCTATTTGGCAAAATGACTCTCTGAAGTATTTCCCCATCTCTGTTAAACAGCTTGCTTGACCCCCCTGCCACCTTTAGTGCTTGCTTAGTCACCTGCCTACCTTCCATTCTGTTGTCATGTTGGAGTTGGTGTGACTGCTTGTAGATGGCCACACAAGCTGTGGTGTGATGACAACCTTCTATTTTTATGTATATAGAAAGATATATTTCCACCCTGCTTTCCCACTGAAGTGCTCAAGGTGGATTGCAAAACCTTTCTTTTGTATTTCTTACTTGAAGCACCACAACCCTTGTGTATTTCAAGTAGTCAACACCCATTTCCTTTCATCTCTCTTACCTATGTATTCTACTTTCTTTTCAAGCTTCAATATAATCTTTATTCTGTAGATCAGTGGTGCAGAACCTCTAGCCACTGGACCTTTCCATTTGACTCACAAGACCATTTTAGCCAAGTCCTGCTCACTAGTCTTACACCTAATATCATATATAAAGCAGGTGTGGGGCAGATAAAGACATAGGTGGGCTGAAAGGCTTGCAGGCACCATGCACAAAGCACTACATACCTGACTTTGCAAGCCCTGACAATTAGTGCATCATCAGACCTTGCAGAGCCTGGCCTTGCAAGCGCCTGGCTTTGCAGTCCCTGATGATCTATGCAAGGGACTTCACCAGACCTGATGATCAGCTTATTGTAGGATCTTTCAGAGTGCTGTGCACTGGACTTTGCAATAACTAACAAGTCAGCTGATTGCCAGCACTGATGAAGTCCTGTTCATGGTGCTCTGCATGCCCTGTGAGGCTTTGCAAGGCCTAATGATCAAACTTGGCTTAGTACAGCATGGCATGGCACTAAAAAAGGTAGGGGCAGGAGCAAAGTTTCTCTATGGGAGACCACAAGTTTGCACAGTTCCAGGAAACCAGAGTTTGGCTTACTATGATGTAGAAACCAAGCTGCTGTGTGCCCTCAAACAATAGTTTTAAAAATTAGTTATAGTACTGTGCTATAACTATGGGATTTAATTTCTAAACAGTAACCTATGCAAAGCAGTCAATATAGTATAATAATAGTAACATATTAGGAACATTTGGCATGATGGATCAACAATATTTAACTGGATTCTGACTTTCCCATATACAGTGGCACCTCGCAAGACAAATGCCTCGTAAGACGAAAAACTCGCAAGACGAAAGAGTTTTTCGCTTTTTGAGTTGCTTCGCAAGACGAATTTCCCTATGGGCATGCTTCGCAAGATGAAAACGTCTTGCAAGTTTGTTTCCTTTTTCTTAAAACCGTTAATACTCAGGATGCATTCATGGGGTGCAGTTGCGACTTGACTTCGAGGAGCAACTCATAGCACGCGGTGTGGTAGCCTTTTTTGAGGTTTTTGAAGACTTTGGTGATTTTTGAAGCTTTTCCAAAATCCGTGCTTCGCAAGACGAAAAATTCGCAAGACGAAAAAACTCGCAGAAAGAATTAATTTCGTCTTGCGAGGTACCACTGTAGATAAGTCAAAGTACAAGGCAATGGTTCATATGACAGGGTCACAGTGCACCAGTACACACAACTTGTGCATGTGCTGCCCATACATGCAACCAAAGAAAATATGAAGGACTGTGGGGAAATTACCTGTCTTCTTAAAATGGGCTCATTTGCTTCTGAGGGCCATAATTTGCTTTATAACACTTGAAAAAAATATTACCCACCAACAATGTAATTCACACCTTAAATACGTCACAATATGGTATGAGTCATAATAGCTAATCTTGTCAATTAAAACATTTTAATGCAATATAAAAAAAGTAACTTCATTTGTGTTTTGACAGTTAAGCTAAATGGCTTGGACTTAATACAGTCTTTTGATCTGTGTTGTAAGAAGCTTGCCAGTATGGGGGCCAAATGATTTGTTATGCTGGGGAAGGTGCCAGAATGTGCAAAGGCTTTTGTGTGTACAGTACCTCTGTTCCTCTTTGACGGATTCATTTCCCTGGGATTGATATCAGCAGGTATTGGTGCCTCCAGTCAAAGTTGATTTGTTTTCTGAATGGTGTAGAGAGTTTCCAGGCCTGAACTGTTAGCGTTGCTCCTAGGAGGGTGGAAAAACAAGTCAATAAAGCTCTCATTAGGATAAAAAATAGCAACATTTGCTGGAATTATGAATAGCTTATTGATGGAGTTTAGCAGCACAGGAGCTAATTTCCAGTAAACCTTGTTACATACAAAAAAAGGTGTTCTGTTGCTTGGCTGAACAACCAGCCTCCCTTTCTTCTTGAGTCTTGACCTCATTGTATATATGCGATATAAGCATAAGATATGGGGAATAACAAATGTGAAATCTTAACAAATAGCTACTTTTTGATCAATGTGCACTGTAGTTCTAATACAGAATATGTCACCATAACCTTTTTGTACAGTGCATTCTAATCTTCGTGTCTAGCAATTAGTGAATGTTGAATGTCAAATTAAGTTAAAATTAATGGCAGAAGGCAATGTTGTATTTATTAGCTTGCAACTGTCTTTAACTAGTAGTGCATAGAGGAGCTTTCCAAATGTTGCAAATGGCTATGGATTAGGCATCAAATGATGGTGAAGATTAATGAATGGCCTTTTAGCTTGCTAATTTAAAGCAATATTTGGTAATTAATTGTGAATTACCAGCTTCACAGTAGCAAACATCTAGAGGGAGATATAAAAATGCCTGATACAGGTAAATGTGAAACTCTCTTGGCTAACATTACAACTTTTAGATTGTTTCTGCAAGTTTAAAGACTTGTTAAAGATTTGTTAAGACAGAAGTTTTTTGTGTGAACTAGAGCCTACTGAAGTAGGGGCACCTACTTGAGGTGAAAGCTGGTCCATGAAAGCTTATGCCACAATACCAGTTTGTTAGGGCAAATACAGGAAAAACATGACTCTCTGAAATTTTGTATCTGTGGCAATTCATAGAGAAAACTAAAGGTACTTGACCTTGGAGATTTACTGGCAACTCAAGTCAACTTTCCAGTAGCTGTGTGTGGAGCACTTCACAAGCCTTTTCATCAGTGGCTTATGTCAGCCCTCTAGATATTACTGGATTACAACTCCCAAGAACCTCAGTCAGCATGGCCAGTAGTCAGGAATGGTGGGAGTTAACAATATCTGGACCAGGCCACATTTCCCCATTCTTGATGTAGGTTCTTTACTAACCATACTATGAACCCCTATTTTAATATAGGTAAAGCATAAGCTCTGCATACAAATGGTCCTTTGTTCACTCCCCTGGAACCTCAGAGTGTGGCCGGAAAAGGCTCTGGCTTGAAACCTCAGAGAGCTGCTGCCAATCAGTGTAAACCCTAAGAAACAAGCTATGGTTCATGGGCAGAATACCTGGCATCTCAAATGGCAGGGCAGGGAATATGAGCTCTCAAGAATCACTTCCAGGGGCTCTGTCCTGCCCAACATTCCACACATTTCCCAGCCCTTATTATTCTTGCCCAAGATCACAAGCAAGTGAGGCTTTCCCAAGCAGATCCTTGAGATCCTATCAGCCTTTTGTGTCTTCTCCTTTAGCTGTTCATTGCATTACAGAAGCTCCAAGAATGTCTAGGAGAGCCTCATAGCCAACAGTCACTTTTTAACTATAAACTGCATGTGTGCAAATAGACAGGCAAAATTATAACAAGATGATTCACAGTCTAAGCAATGAAATAAGTCAGAAAAGTTGATTTGTGGAACCTCTACAAGTCAGGGTAGACATTCCAATGTTCTGACTTTGTATAAGGCAGCCTATCTGAGAATATCTGAGTCTCTCCCCCCCCCCCCAAATTTATCATGAGTTAGTAAACTACATCCTGTCTTGAGAGCTTTTAATTGAAAAATGAATATATATGTTTGTGACTGTGTGTGTACATGCGCGCACACACACACCTCTCAAAGCCAGATTTTAATCTAATTAGTGATGGACTATTGTTCTTTTTGTATCCTTTTGTTATGTATAGTGCATTCTGAAGGGGGGAATCTTACATGCTATATATTTTGCAATGGAATTTGTGGTTTTATAAAAAAGAAAATATTCTGGAACTTTTTCTGCTACTTCTTATTATTCTGTACACTAGGCAGGCACGCTCTTTCTTACAAGCACCAAGTGAAGAATATGTAATGTGTTACTGAATGAAAAGGTGTCCATGAATATCCTTGACAAAGCTTACTGTTCTGAGACTAGTTTGCCTAAGGGAATATTTAATGCTGTAGATACTAAGTTAGCTGATGGAAAAACACTGCAGGGCTCAGGGCATCTCTTTGGGAAATGAATCTTAAAAACCTGAGCTATAAATCTTTCAACTCATCACACCTTTGTCGGAATGAATGAAAAATATATTGCTGACATAGAAAAGATAGAGTGAACTAAATGGAAGAGTATGAATGCATGATAGGAACTAGAGGCAAAATACTGATTTGCTTTCGTTTAACAAACAGCCTTTGCCTTATGTTCAATCAGGGGTGTGTGTATCTACCTAAGAGATTTTACTTTACTTTCACCCCATCTATTTTCTCTGATGTTGGTGATTGAATATGCAATATGAATAACTCAATTTTTTCTCAGGGAAATTATTCATACTACATTGACATTATCATGTCTCCAGCATGTCACCTGAATTGTTACTGTAGTGTTATATATAGCACAAAAATAACAAATTCGTAAAAAAATACATGTGTGCTTGGTTGAATTTAAGAAAAATACCTTTGTGCTATAGTATATTCTGAGTAGAAGCATCTAATTCTTCTATTTTAATAAGTTATCCACTTACGGTATATACCTCTGTTGTGAGAAATTCAGTGAGTTCAATTCCCGATGGACAGGCACCTCCCATTTGCGCACAATCACTGATGTGTGTGCCGTTTTTGGCACCGCAAGGGGGGGGGCTTACGCACATCCGCTGCTGCACATGGTGCTTCGGAACGTAACCCCTGCGTAAATGGGGAGTTGCCTGTTGTTATTATCATTTAAAGTCCCTTAACCGCCTTTAATGTAGTCACTTGCCTAGTTTGCCATGTAACTGTATGTTGGTGAGTGAGTGGGCCGGAACAATCCTCAGTACCTAATTCATCTCTTCTTTGCTCCTTTGCTATAAAGAAACCAAATAGGATTCCAGAGGATGCCCTCTCCTCTGTATCCAGCACAGAATTGCATTTCTGTGCCAGCTTCCAGCAGGCTATTAACTTTAGTGGACTGATTTACAAGGCTTCCTTTGGCCACCTAAATAGTGTCAATTGTTTAAGATCACATCTATAGTAAGGAGCCTGCGGATTGTACAGGGATTGTACAGGGTTCCACAGAATGGAATACTACCTGGCAGTTTCCCTGTTGCTTATGTGATCTCTAGTGTGTAGGCACTGTGGGTTTGCTGAGATATAATGGCAGGGCCCAGTTCTCCCTTTCCATGTGATTGTAACTACAGTCATACTTTGGATCTGGAACACCTTGGTACTCAAATGTTTTGGTTCCGGAACGTTGCAAACCCGGAAGTGAGTGTTCCTGCAGCTAATCGGAAGCCACACTTTGGTTTCTGAACATTTTGGAAGTCAAACGGACTTCCGGAATGGATTCCATTCAACTTCAAAGGTACAACTGTATGCAATTTAAATGACCGTGTTTATGTGTAAAGGTTGTCTTGAATATTGAAATGGCTTCTAGATTTAAACTCTGTATAAATAAAATATCAAAAAGTCAATAACATTTAATGGTTCAATCTGTATTAATACTATAAGGGTCAGCATTCGGTTATCTTGCATTATGCGGTTATAATTACATATATTTATGATCACTCTGCGAAGTTGTAGACCTATCCATTGGGGGGGGGGCTTTATAGAAGAATTTGTAGGCTACGTTGTAAGTTTTAAACATTTACAGAATTGAAATCCTTCTTTTCAAAGGTAACTTTTGAAATACACAAGGAGAGCCTTTCTCAAATGTTCAGGGAATATCAAGAAAAAGGAGATGAAGACTCTGGTGCTGGTCCATCAACTCTAATTAGAAGTATCTCAGGAACCAGCAGGGAGGCTGAAGTTACAGGAAGGCAGCAGCACCTGGAAACAAAAGAAGCTGTTACTTCTGCCAATGATGTTGGGAATGGCAAAGTAGAAAACAGTACTCTGAACGCTGAAGGTAGACCACCTGATTTTGAAAAACAAGCTAACTCGGAAATGAACGAAGAAAAGCAAACAGAAGGAGAAAATGGTTGGAGAACTCCTGATCTAAGTAAAGCACCTTGCTTGGAACTTCCCCTAAAGGCTGAAGCAATAAAGCAAGATTCAGAAGCTGCTTCTGAAACCACTGAAGCAAATCATGAGGAAGAGACAGTAGCTGCCATTGCACAATCCCCTTCACAAAATGTTGAAGGAGACACACTTGAAAGCCCAGAAATATTAGAAAAACTAACACCAGAAGTGGAGGAGGAGGAGGAGGAAGATTTTGTTGATTTAAAAGAGGAAAGCAGCCTACCTTTTACCTCAGAGGAAAGTGCTCCTAAACTCAGTAAAGATCATACCTTGTCGGAAAGCCAGGTAGCACCAGCAATACAGCAGAATACTGCTACATTGGAAGAACCAGTTTCAGTTGCTTTAGAACCCAAAGTTTCTGATGCATCTGTGGAAACAGGACAAGAGTCAGATGCTTTGCCAGAGACCAGTGCTTCTGAAATTAGTGATACGAAAGCTCAACCAAATGCAGATATTACAGAGAAGGCAGATGACAACAATACTGATAACATTCAAACCAAAACAACGGTAGAGAATATGCAGCGACATATTTCAGAAACGGTGGTGGTTTCAGACAAGAAAATAGCAAAGCTTGACGTTTCCAGTGTGGCATCAGATACTGAAAGATTAGAGTTAAAGTCCAGCACCAGCCTGGAAGTAAATCAACCTCTTCATTCCCTCCCTGAGGTAGGTTCTGTACCTCAGTTACTTCATCTAAAAATGTTAAATATATTGCAGGATTTTAAGGTGTTTGATCAATTTACGTAACTTTTTTTTTTAAAAAAAGACCACAGTTCTCTTCTTAGTAGGTATGTATTTCATAATGATGACCAACACTTAGCTGAAAAAGAGTTGGTCTACTCCTATAGATCTGTAAAAATAAATTTGATTATTGGCTACAAATATTGAGAACAAAGTGTCACGTCAGAGTCTCAACATCATTTTTAATCAGTTAAACAAGAATTGGCGTAAGATGTGCATCACTCTCTCATCATACTTTTAGCATCCAGGTCAGTGATGCTTACTGATTTAATATTTAAATAGTGATGGACTTAAGTGCTTCCCTCCTGCAGAGACATCTTCCAATGGAAAACCATCATCCTACACCATACTTCCTCAAAGGAGGGAGATCACAGTCAGCAGCAATATATTCACCCTATGTGGTAAGGTGTAGCAGCTGCTGCTTATTCTTGTCTTGGCTGGCAGAAATGGTGGTACAATTGCTCTGTAGTGTGTAGAATCGGTATAAACTAGTTGCCATTTTTACTTATTGAATGTAGTTCCCACTTTGTAGAATTAGTTAGACATAATTTTACATTTTAGAGCTATACAAACTTTTTAGGTCTGAGGTCTTCTGGAATATTTCAATTTGAATTTTTAACATAATGTTTACATATATTTTATTTGTATAGACATCAAGACAGCAAGATGCAGCAGGCCAAGGCACAGGAGCTGCCTCAGATGGACAGAGAAGGGACTCTAGGTCTACCATGTTTCGTATTCCTGAATTCCGATGGTCACAAATGCATCAACGCTTACTCACAGACCTACTGTTTTCAATAGAAACAGATGTACAGATGTGGAGAAGGTAATGTGCTTTCTCTGAAATCTTAGGCATTAGATTCCTCAGCATAATGATCTCTGCTAATTATAGAAATAGGGCAGACTGTGGGTGGCGCTGTGGTGTAAACCATTGAGCCTTGGGCTTGCTGATGGGAAGGTTGGGTGCAAGTAGATAAATAGGTACTGCTTTGGTGGGAAGGTAAACGGTGTTTCCGTGCGCTGCTCTGGTTTTGCCAGAAGGACAGACAGGGTGGCGCTGTGGTGTAAACCACTGAGCCTTGGGCTTGCCGATCGGAAGGTTGGGTGCAAGTAGATAAATACCGTATTTTTCGCTCTATTGGATGCAGTTTTTCCCCTCCAAAAATTGAGGGGAAATGTGTGTGCGTCCTATGCAGCGAATGCAGGCTTGTGCCATAGCCGCGCACAACCCCTCCAGCAGGGAGAGGCTGCAAGGGGCTATGGCTTCTTTAGCTCCATGCAGCCTCTCCCGGCAGGGAAAGATTGCGCGGGGCTAAAGAGGAAGCCAAAACAGCCAACGCGATCCATCCTGCTGGCTGCCTTGGCTTGTGCCATCGCCGTGCGCAACCCCTCCGGCAGGGAGAGGCTGCATGGGGCTATGGCTTCTTTAGCTCCACGCGGCCTCTCCCAGCAGGGAGAGATTGCGCGGGGCTAAAGAGGAAGCCAAAGCAGCGAGCGGGATCCATCGCTGCCTTGGCTTGTGTCATAGCTGCGCGCAACCCCTCCGGCAGGGAGAGGTTGTGTGCAGACTGTACGCTGCTCTTTGGGGCGGCGGGGGGGGGGAGATTTTTTAAATTGATTTTCCCGTCTAAAAACTAGGTGCACCCTATGGTCCGGTGCACCCTATGGTGCGAAAAATACAGTAGGTACTGCTCTGGCGGGAAGGTAAACAGTGTTTCTGTGCTCTGCTCTGGTTTCGCCAGAAGCGGCTTAGTCATGCTGGCCACATGACCCGGAAGAACTGTCTGTGGACAAACGTTGGCTCCCTTGGCCAGTAAAGTGAGATGAGCGCCGCAACCCCAGAGTCATTTGTGCCTGGACTTAACTGTCAGTCCGTTTCCTTTTTTTTTTTTTTAACATTTTGAATGGTTAAACTGTAAAATAAAACTGCAGAGAATATTAGTAAACTCTTATTTATGTGCATGTCCCAGTCATTTGGGCTGTGAACAGATATTAGTTGATTGATCACTTGACTTTTAATTTATTATATTTAAATAAATGTGCATATTATGTCTTCTGAAGTGTAGATTACCCCATCTCAGTGCTGCAGGTACTTTGCTTAGTTGAATTTTGCCTTCTATGCAACCTTCGTAAATGCAGGAACTTCAACTTCACAAGCTGTCTTGCAAGGAGAAAGGAATCCTTTTACTTAGGATGTGGGTGTGAGCATGTTTTTTTTGGGGGGGGTGAGGATTAATGGACTTCTCTGTGACCCATCCCCTCTGCAGGGAGGTGGGACCAATTCGGATGGTCCGCCCCCGCCACTTAATGGATCCAAAAGGTTTCGAGAGAGTGGTAGGGGATGCTTTATCCCATGTTGATGGCCTTTCAGCTGATTCCCTGGTGGCCCGCTGGAATGTGGAGTTAACCAGGGCTATTGACTGTTTGGCTCCGAAGTGCCCTCTCCGATTGCATGGAGCCTGGACAGCCCCGTGGTTTTCCACGGATCTGAGGGCAATGAAACAATCGTTGAGACGGCTAGAGCGCCGGTGGCGGATAACTCATTCCGAATCTGACCGGACACAGGTTAGAGCTCAACGTCGAGCCTACCAAGTGGCGATAGCGACGGCGAAGAAGAATTTCTTCACCGCCTCTATTGCATCTGCAGAAAACAGCAGCAGGAGACTTTTTCAGGTGGTTCACAATTTAGCGGAACCACCTGCAACATCGGGGCCCAGTACGGGCCACATGTTCTCCTGCAATGATTTTGCAAAGTTTTTTGCAGATAAAATCGCTCAGATTCGGGAAGAAGTAGACTCCACCATGGGAGCAGGACCGGGGCGGGAGAGTGCTAGAGTTCTGTCTGGTCAAGTTGAGTGGGATCAATTCCAATCTGTTACCTCCGAGGATGTGGACAGGCTGCTTGGACGAGTGAAACCAACCACCTGTCTCCTGGATCCTTGCCCATCCTGGCTTATAAAAGCTAGCCGGGAAGGACTGGGCGATGGGCTTCGTGGGGTGGTGAATGCTTCTCTCTGTGAGGGAGCCTTCCCAGACCCGCTGAAAGAGGCGGTTATTAAACCGCTTCTTAAAAAACCATCTTTAGATGCGGCCACGATGGCCAACTATCGCCCAGTCTCAAATCTTCCATTCTTGGGCAAGGTGATTGAGCGAGCGGTTGCCGAACAACTCCAGGCACGCCTGGAAGAAGCGGACCATTTGGATCCCTTCCAGTCGGGATTCAGGCCTCATCATGGGACTGAAACTGCCTTGGTCGCACTGGTTGATGATCTCCGGCGGGCTAGGGACAAAGGTGAGAGCTGTTTCCTAGTTCTGCTGGATCTCTCAGCGGCGTTTGATACCATCGACCATAACATCCTTCTGGACCGTCTTGAGGGGCTGGGAGCTGGGGGCACTGTCATACAGTGGTTCCGCTCCTTCCTCCTGGGCCGTGTTCAGAAAGTGGTGGTGGGGGATGAGTGTTCAGACCCCTGGGCTCTCACTTGTGGGGTGCCTCAGGGTTCTGTCCTCTCCCCCATGCTTTTCAACATTTACATGCAGCCGCTGGGAGAGATCATCAGGAGGTTTGGGCTAGGTGTTCATCAGTATGCGGATGATACTCAGCTCTACCTCTCTTTTAAATCAGAACCAGTGAGGGCGGTGAAGGTCCTGTGTGAGTGTCTGGAGGCGGTTGGAGGATGGATGGTGGCTAACAGATTGAGGTTGAATCCTGACAAGACAGAAGTACTGTTTTGGGGGGACAGGAGGCGGGCAGGTGTGGAGGATTCCCTGGTCCTGAATGGGGTAACTGTGCCCCTGAAGGACCAGGTGCGCAGCCTGGGAGTCATTTTGGACTCACAGCTGTCCATGGAGGCACAGGTTAAATCCGTGTCCAGGGCAGCTGTGTACCAGCTCCATCTGGTACGCAGGCTGAGACCCTATCTGCCTGCGGACTGCCTCGCCAGAGTGGTGCATGCTCTGGTTATCTCCCGCTTGGACTACTGCAATGCACTCTACGTGGGGCTACCTTTGAAGGTGACTCGGAAACTACAACTAATCCAGAATGCAGCACTAGACTGGTGACTGGGAGCGGCCGCCGAGACCATATAACACCGGTCTTGAAAGACCTACATTGGCTCCCAGTATGTTTCCGAGCACAATTGTTGGTGCTGACCTTTAAAGCCCTAAACGGCCTCGGTCCAGTATACCTGAAGGAGCGTCTCCACCCCCATCATTCTGCCCGGACGCTGAGGTCCAGCGCCGAGGGCCTTCTGGCGGGTCCCTCATTGCGAGAAGCAAAGCTACAGGGAACCAGGCAGAGGGCCTTCTCGGTAGTGGCCCCCGCCCTGTGGAACGCCCTTCCAGCAGATGTCAAAGCGATAAACAACTACCTGACATTCAGAAGACATCTTAAGGCAGCCCTGTTCAGGGAAGTTTTTAACGTGTGATATTTTACTGTATTTTTGGTTTTTATGGAAGCCGCCCAGAGTGGCTGGGGAGGCCCAGCCAGATGGGCGGGGTATAAATAAATTATTATTATTATTATTATTATTATTATTATTATTATTATTATTATATAATGCTACTCCCCCCTCCACAGTTTTATCAAACATAGTAGCACTTAAGCTGCTGCTGTTTTCTTCCTTGCTCTGTTTAATATTGAATGTTGGTTTGAGCTGTTACTACAAGGAAGATCAGAGTCAGCCCAGGATCTGTCCCATGCTGCATGAAGGGTGCTGTTTAAATGGTGCCATCTATTATATTTGGGAAGGGGGAAATTGTGTGCTATAGACTCTGGGAGCATAACTGTCTAATCTCACCTTGTCTGTTGTCCCATTATTTAAATATAAGCCAATGTTTGGTAAGATATAATATGTGTAGTTTTTTTGTACTAGAATATACAATATAGGTGTTGTGAGGAAGGGATGATAGAGGCCAATGCCATGCTAATGCTAATGTGTTCAAGTTGTTGAAACAGGATTTTTTTAAAAAATGTTTTATATCTTTACAATCGTTTTTTGCTTAAAAAGGGAAGTTTGTGAGTTCTTCGTAAGATACTAGTTTCCTCTTAAGAGACTTGAGTTCAGATCTAGTTTATATCTCAAGGGAAACTTCTTTGATGATTTATACAGTGTCTTTTGCTGCAGTAGATAATCAGACTTCATAATAATAAATAATTATTCACCACACACTTAGACACAGTTGCCAGTCTGTGTTCTGCAGAGGATTAGAAGCATAAGGAAAGGGCATTTTCAGGTCAAGAAGAAGGTGCATTGACAGTTTAGGATCCTGGTGTGTAGTTCCTGGCTATAGATAGATTTCTGCCGGTATATGACTAAAAAATAATGACAAATAAATACTTCATAAAAGTGCAACTGAAACTGCATGAATCCTGCATTTTTATACTGTGTTTTTCATTTTGATCAGCCACTCTGCCAAGACTGTGATGGACTTCGTCAATAGCAGTGATAATGTCATCTTTGTACATAACACAATTCATCTCATCTCTCAAGTGATGGATAATATGATTATGGCTTGTGGTGGCATATTACCTTTGCTTTCTGCTGCTACATCTGCTACCGTAAGAAATTCACTTTCTAATGTAGAAGTGGTGACTTGTGGGAGGATGCTTCACCATGTGCTTTGAATTATAGTACACTGACTGCCATGTTCAGACTGAGCTAAGAATGAGGAAGGGGAGCTGGTCTGTGGAGCAGCACAGGGCAACCTGGCTGTGTGGTGTTGACTGCAATCTACTCCTCTAAGGTACTGGACAAGATGGCTTAGTAAGATCATCTCCATCTGGTCCAATTTTAACCTATTTAGTGGTCAGTACCACCACCACCCTGCCAATTTGCTGCTATGCCTTCACTGCTGCCCTTCACCCTTTTGCTTAGTGTTCTGGTGCTGCTTACTGTCTGCACAGCTGTTGGGTGCTCATGTCTGTTCAAGGAAGGAATTTTGGTCTGGAGTACCAGCCAGTAGGTTGCCTGTCCCACTCCACCCCCCAATGTTTCCCTACTTTTGTGAAAGTGCTACATTTGTTGGTACAACAACCATTTTTGCTTTGGCCAGAGACTATGCCTTGGGGGGAGATGGCTTGGGGCACCTCAAAATTACCCTGGTGGACCTCTTTAGGAGGTCCCAGTGGTTTGGGAACCCTGGCTAAGCTAGTAGCTTGCATAGTTCTTCCATCCCTCGGAAAGATCCTCTCTTTATTTCGACCCCATCTTTTCAGAGAAAGTTTAGTGCATTTGGCTTAGCTCACATGTAATGCTAAACTACAGTTCAGATCAGAGTGAATCTCACTGGCTCCTTTCATGGCAAGCTATATTTTAAATTGCAAACCATGTGTGCCCAATGTCATGATTTGAACCATTGGGTTTATTTTCCTATTTCTTACCTTTGTCTCCACATTCAGATTACTAGCCCCCCACCCCACAAAAAGACCATGCTAGTCACTTGAGGTAAAGCATGAACTCTTCATTTTAAAATAATTCTGCCTTGATCCTCTGGAGGTCAGTGACTAAACAAGTGGTTGTTTTCAAACTTGTGTTAATTGGATTTATCCACTCCTCATATCCCCACCTTATTAGATTCCTGGTCAAGTGACATGAGAAATTTCAAGAGGCCACTTCCAATATCAACACACACCAAGTAAAAGTGATGATGCCTAATTAATGTATAGAAGTAAAAGCTGTTCTTTCATGTTCCACTATGCAGCATGAATTGGAAAACATTGAGCCAACTCAAGGACTATCCATAGAAGCTTCTGTAGCATTCCTCCAAAGATTAATTAGCCTTGTGGATGTGTTAATATTCGCAAGCTCCCTTGGATTTACAGAAATTGAGTCAGAGAAAAATATGTCATCGGGTGGAATTTTACGACAGTGTCTTCGGCTTGGTAAGCAGATAACTGCTAAGCATTAAAATACATTTTGTTGAGTAGGGTTTTTATGAGAACTCATTCTGTGAGCTACCTGAGGTAGACTCAGATTTGGTATGAAATAACGTAAAACTTCCTAAGAACAATGAGGTATTTTTTAAGGCTAGAATTAGACTGAAGGGATAGCTCAGTCGGAAAGCATGAGACTCTTAAGCTCAAGATCATGGGTTCAAGTCCATGTTGGGCAAAAAGAAGGGATCATGAGTGTCATCTAGTCCACCCCCTGCAATGCAGGAAACTTGCCCAACATGGGATTCGAATTCACAACCCTGAGATTAAAGTCATGCTCTACCAACTGAGCTATCCCCAGCATAAGTAAGATTGGTTGAACTTCCCAGTTGTTTGCCTTCAGATCATTTCCTGTGACTAAGGACAAATTAGGTGGAAGTTAAGTCATCCTAAGAATTTGCATGTATTTGAGGCTGATATCTTTAAGAATGGAGTGATCTAACAGCAACAACAAAAGAAATAAGGATGAATAAACTTTGATCCTAAACCTTTGTACTAATATACCTAGCTTAGATTAATTTTGCAACTAATAACCTGACTTTCATTGTGTAGCTGATATTGTAAAAAATGCCTAAATCTAGTTCTTGAGATACTGGCTTAGAGACCTCTCATGTTACCCTTACAGTATCATTATATAGTAATATATATTGGATGGACCCAGAGTTGCCCTTCTGTGAATGGAAGGATTCCTTCAATTTGTAAATGGGACTGAGCTCCACCAGAGGCTCTTGTTGGAGGAAAAATGCAGGAAACATTATTTTCCCCAGTTTCCCGCATTTCTTCTGCTGTCTGCCATGCTGCTTGCTGCTCACAATGTTCCACAGTTTGTTCAGGAGCATGCTTGTGGGGGGAAAATAATGGGATATTGCTTTTTGTCCTCCTCTAGCAAGAGTTATCCTGTGACCAGATCTCTGTCTATGGCAGGCATGGCCAAACTTGGCCCTCCAGATGTTTTGGGACTACAATTCCCATCACCCCTGACCACTGGTTCTGTTAGCTAAGGATGATGGGAGTTGTAGTCCCAAAACATTTGGAGGCCAAGTTTGGCCATGCCTGGCCTATCGGGAAGTCTGGATCCAACCCAACGTAGGTGAAATTACAGCCTTGTGAAACTTTTCATCCCCCCGCAAGTAACAAAACAATGTCAGAATTTTTTAATGTAATATTTCTTAAACTTTGTTGGATTTTTGAATAGAAGCAAACAGAACTGTACTCATTATGAGCTGTAACTTCTCTCCCCCCCCCCCTCAAAAAAGGGTTTGTTTATATATTAGTACTGGAAAAATTGAAACTTATCTTTCTGCAGCAGTAGGTATGCAGGTTCAGCAGTGTTTATACTTTAGACTTGCTATGTATCCTTTCATTTCAGTGTGTGCTGTGGCAGTCAGAAATTGCTTGGAATGTCAGCAGCAACAGGCACTAATGAAGCCTAGCGGAGAAAATGTTAAGTGTCAGAAAACAGTACAAAGCCTGATAGCAGCAGGAAGGTCTGGAGCAAAGGCAAGTATCTTCTGACATTAAACGTAGGCAGATGTTGATACTGTTATCTCTGTGACCTGATGGATAAGTCTCTGGAGCTTAACTTATGGCACTGTAGTCATTACAGAGAAAAACAGGGCATTTGAATAACATGAGCATTTATTTTAAGTTGTATATATAAGTTGTTTAACTTACGAATGCAGTTGCTTGGGATGGGGGATGTGAAGGGGGAGAGCAAAGAACAAAAGATCTGTCCTCAATGTTTCTAGATTCCTTGCCCAGTTTTCTTTCTTTGGTACAATCTTGAGTATCTGTCATTGTACTTGATTTGTGTGTAACACCAGTCCCTAGGGGCCCTTCCAGACTGATGGGATTTTTTTTGTGGGCGTTTCTGCAACATGTCATTGATGCCGTAATGGTGCATTAGTGGTGGATTTATACTGGAACATCCACACATCATTCCACTTTATTAGGTGTCCTGCAATTCTTTCCCAGTGTTATTGCATTATTGCCCTCTGGAGAGGCAGTCTTGCACTATAGTACAAAACAACCCCCCCTCCAAATAATAATAATAATAATAATAATTGTGGTATAAAAAGTTACAGGATAACAGAAGGAAGTTGTGAGACATAAACAAATTAGAAACGAAGCAACATGTCCACCTTGAAACATTTGCAATCACAAACTATTGAAATCATGATTGTATGTGACCACCCCAAGTACTGTCCTCGTTAGCACAAATAATCGTGATTGCACAACTAAAAAGGAAGTCTGGAGGGACCCTCGGTAACGGTGGTTTTGTAATGTTGTGGAAATGATAGCTTTGGGCCATCCTTTGTGCTTATGAAAACAAAATAATATACAAACTCTTTTATTCTAAACAGAGCCCAGTTGATATTGTGACTGGAGGAATTTCTCCAATAAGGGATATTGACAGACTCCTACAGGATATGGATATTAACCGACTGCGAGCAGTGGTATTCAGAGATATAGTGAGTTAGCAATTTTCTCCAACTTACTGTGTTCTTTTTTTACACCCTGATTTTCTGAGCCAATGTCCTTATGCAGTTTCCTGTGGTGTTAAACTCTAATGGAGTGTCTAAGAGAATCATAAAACTCTGTGGGAATAGCAGACCAAGAATTTGGGGTCAGGATGAAAGGCTTAAGTTTTCCATAAACTGCTGTCCCTGCAGGTGGTTTCAACTTCATATATACTGTGTCCTTTCCCTAGTTCATGGAATGTGAATTTTCCAGTGTATTGCTTTTATTCCTGAGGATAACATGTGTAATCTGTCCATACTCCATTCCCAATTCTAGATTGTTAAATTGCTTAACTCAAAATTTGCTTCCAGGGTAAATGCTGGTTCTTGCTTGTAGTGCTGCACCATTTTATATCATTGGAGCATTTGGAAAAATGGGAGTGTAGATCAGCCTTCTGGTGAGATCCCAAAAATATGACCTCGAAAAAAGGGTGGAACAGTCTTGCTGAGGGAGGATGAACCTGTTTAACAGTCTCCCAGGTGGAAGACTGAACAACCTGGGGCTATGATGGGCACTTAGTTATAGGAATAAATTATCATGAATTTAATTTTTTTAAGGGATTTCATGAAGGGCTGAGTTAGACTTGAATATTAAAACTTAATAAAAATTATTATTAAAAAAAAAAAAGAGTTAGACTTGAATATCATAATAAAAGGCTCAGATGATGAGGTTTCATGGGTCATCCTGGATCATCAGCTAAGGGTTAAAACAATGTCACAAGGTTGTCTCTGTTAATCAAATCTTATTTTTAATAAGATGATCATAGCCTTGTTATTAAAAAAGCAAAGAAAAAAAGATTACTTGGTTTGGGTGGAATCCATTCATTCCTGAGGACTGATTGATAGCTGCATCACATGTTGTCTATGTTAGATACTGCATTGAGTTCTGGGATTTGATTATAAATATAACCAATTCCTGCATAACTGGCATGAACCGGGATCAGTTCCTCAGAGGAAAGCCAAATCACACATGTTGTTCTGAGACATGTGCAGAGTTCTAGTTAAATAGAGTATCTCAGTAACTGCATCTAACAATATTTTAAACATCTAGTTTGCTTTTTTATATATTTATTTCTTACAATATTTATGATATGTTAGACCAGCGTTCCCCAACTTGATGACCTCTAGAACTTGCTGGACTACAGCATCCATCCAGCAGGGCCAATGATCAGGGATGATAGGCATTGTAGTCCAACAACATTTGAAAGTACCATGTTGTGTAAACTCAGTGAGGTAATCTTCTTTATGAAGTAGGGTCTGGATTTATTGCAGAATGTGGCAGAAGAACTTAAGCACTCAACAGATGATCACAGTTTTGGTTAGTCCATTGAGTTGTTTTTAAAACTCAGTGCAAGCAGAAAGCTAGCACAATATGGGGAAGACTGGGGTAGAATTTTTCTCCCTTGTGTACTAGTTTCTTAATGCGAGAAATTCCATCTATGCAAAAGGGAGAGCTGAAGTAAACAGTCTATGCTACTAGCTCCGAATCCTTCTTCCTATGTAGATCAAGCTTTGAGTGCTAGTAATTAAGAGGTTTTACTGCTGTCAAATGATGATTATTTATACATAATCTACAATGACATTGTAACTGCTTCTAGTGCTTCACTTAAAGAAATAAGTTTGTAGCAGGTGATAGCATAATATTCCGATTAGAATGGAATTTGATAGGCTGTATTCATTTATTTTTACAGGAGGATAGCAAACAGGCACAATTCTTGGCTTTGGCAGTAGTATATTTCATCTCCGTCCTCATGGTATCAAAATATAGAGACATATTGGAACCTCAGGATGAACGTAGGCGGCCTCAGTCTGTTCAGTCACTCAAGCCTGCAACAACAGGTTAGTGACAATTCAGGCTTTTAAGACTACTGTAGATTCTATTCAAACTATATGTATATGTAAATATTCTGAAATGTGTACTTGTTCGTAGGCTCTGTGAAAGTGGTTCTGATGAGAACATAAAGATCTAACAGATGTACACCTCGTGGAATGTGTGTGTGTGTGTGTGTTTGTTTTAAAAAAGTACAGAATCAAAACACTTACTAGATTTAATATACTGTTTTTGAAAATTGATGTAAGAAGTCTCCTCTAATTACTACTTTTAAATACAGAATTTGTTCCCAAGTATCCCTCAGGGCTAGTTAACTATTAGGCAGAATTTATTTTTCATAGATGCTTTTGTTTGCTGCCCAGTACATTAATTTTTAATATTTTTGTTGACGTTCCTTGTGATGATAATACTGTGTTAGTGGTAAACTTCCAATAGGATTCTTCATCTTTAAAAATTCCTTTTATACATGACTTGGTTTAGCACATTTCCATTTTTGATGGGGAAAGTATGGCAGAATATTAACAAAATGCTTCCTTCCACCAGTCATTTCGGTCATAATGGATCAGTGATGGAATGATAACAATGTATTGACTGCTGAATTGATAAAAATACTTATATTCACATTTTGGCGCTTTGGGCCAAAATGGAGTACAGTTTGGTGTGGAGGTGCTTCCAAATGCAAATGGCTAAAAGGCCATATCAGCATACTTACATATTTTACTGAATTGTGTTTTCTGCTGTGTTTTATTCTGTTATTTTGGCATGTCTGCCCACCTATACCCTTCCATCCCTGCGTGTGCCCAAGTGAGTGTGTGAATTCTCCTCTTAAGGGCTCCAACACACAACACATGCTGATACCTCCTGCTTCATTGGTATGACTAGCACAACAGACGTCCCCTTGGTTTTGAGTAAATGTGGTTGGAATGAAAGTGTAAACCAGGGGTCAGCAAACTTTTTCAGCAGGGGGCCGGTCCACCGTCCCTCAGATCTTGTGGGGGGCTGGACAATATATTTTTTTTTGGGGGGGGAATGAACGAATTCCTATGCCCCACAAATAACCCAGAGATGCATTTTAAATAAAAGGACACATTCTACTCATGTAAAAACATGCTGATTCCTGGACCGTCCGTGGGCCGGATTGAGAAGGCGATTGGGCTGCATACGGCCCCTGGGCCTTAGGTTGCCTACCCCTGGTGTAAACTACTGTTTCTCTCTGTGGTATCTCCTTTTTTGAAACCTCTTTTCATTATAAGCTGACGTTTGTTGAGAAATGTATTGCTGGAATTTTATATTTATTAATACTGTACTTTTAAATGATAAAAGTTTCCGGGCTCCTTAAGGTAAACTTCTGATGACAATTTCCTTCTGCGTATCTTTCAAGATGCAGAAAACCCATCTGCAGCTCCTACCGCCGTGGCTCCCCTACCTGCCGAGGAGTTGGAAAGTGTTGCGTCTGTGCAAAGAAGAGATTCAGGTATTGAGGAGGAAGCACATTCCGGATTAGACCACAGTTCTGAAGCTGCTACAGAAGCAGAAACACAAAGCGTCATTGCAGGCCCAGATGCAATCAGTGAAGTACTGTGTACGCTTTCTTCAGAAGTCAATAAATCTCAAGAAAGCAGAAGTGAAGTGCAGACTGAGATGGACACTAAAACTGCATCCTCTGTGCAAACGGCAAAAAATGTCAATGTGAAAGATATCCTAAGAAGTTTGGTCAGTGCTCCTGCAGATGGGGCCACAGTGGACCCGGCAGTTCTTCCACCAGCTTTTCTTGGAATCCTTGGGGATGGTGCTGCCGAACAGCCTGTACAGTTTCGATCCTTTGACAGGTAAGAAACATTGCATTTTAAATCTATTTTACTTAAAACTGTGCACAACGTAAGGTTTTTTAAAATAAAATAATCTGGTGTTGTGATAGCAACATAAACATTGTTTGGGACTGTTTGCTTCAGAGTCTCTGCAAATAATTTTACACAATTCTGTGGAAAAAAAATTATTTGATGTAACAATGCAGATAATTCTAAACTAAAACAATATGTCAGACATTTTCAGGGGATTGATTTCATTCTAGCATCCAATATTACTTAACATTACACTTAAGTTAAAGGGACCCCTGACCATTAGGTCCAGTCATGACCGACTCTATGGCCCCCAGCCTCCATTTAGTTCAAGATTGCATCATGGTATAGCCATCCCATACAGTGTAATCAGTTTTGTACCACATGCCTTATCCTGCAGCTGTCTGTGTCTCCCTTACATAATGTTGGGTCCTCAGTATCAATGATACTCACCTTCTTTATATTCATAGCCCTTTGCCAAATCATCTCTTGATCTAGCTGTGCCAGCAAGTGCTCAGTTTAATGTAGCAAAGACCGAATAAAGTCAGTGACTGTAGACTCAAAAATACATTTATGAATGATGTCTTGCTCTTATTTTTTCCATTCTATGGTCACAAGTTACAACCTTTTACTCTTAAGATTTATTTTAATACACTATGCACTTGTTAAGTGTAACATGGATCTTCTTAAGATCCTGAATCCAAAACATTTTATAGATTAGAGAAGGTAATCAAGACATTTGTGGGTACAGAACACCTATTTAAAAATGTGAACAGCTAAAAAAACCTGCAGCTATCAGTTTTAAAGTCATCCAGTCTTGATGCTGTAAATTTGGTGGGAAAACATGTTTTCTTTCAGATGACATCTAAGGGTCTGTTGCAGTTCTGGGGTGAGGGTGGATAGAATAGGTTATGACCTTGTATTCAGGAAACTGGAGCTACATTCAAAAAGAGGTTTTCATCTCCAGGGACACACCAATATACTAACATTACAGTGGGAAACTTTGGACAAGCAGACTTCAGGATGCTCTGTATAACTTAGTGTGTCTGGTTTATATTTAATGTATTGTCTGGTGCAGAACACAAAGCCCAGTGAGTTCATGTTTTTCATTTTTTCTGTGGGGGGTGGAGAGGTGGGTGAGTTGGAAAAGACACCTTGTTAAAAGTTTTTTCCCCCCATGTAGCAGTTTTACGGCAAAGCATCTCTGGGACTTTCAAAGCATCTCTCTGATCCTGCATTTATCTCAGGAATGCTGTGTCAGAAATCAAAACTCTCCTCATATCTTAAGGATTATCAACTTTCCAGGCATAGCTGGAGAGTATACAGTAACAGCTATGTGAGTGAAACCTTGCTGAAAGAGTGCCAGGTTGTGGGTTTTTGCAAACAACAAGGTGTGTGCGCTCATTCCCATGCCAAAAATTACTCTTTTATCTTATGTGAAGATCCAGTCTGGTGATTAGTGGGTGACAGGGATTTATCTTGATAAAAGTTCAAGGCCTGGTCTGACTCTTTCATTAAGCCAGTAGAGACACTGAATTAGCAGTCTATTTGCAGTGTTTTGTCCTCTGTAACCTTTCAGGAACAAAAATACTTTTTGTTGTTGTTGTTACTGTAAAGACATTGGTAGTTAGTTTAATAGTACTGGTAAATAATATGATTCTGTTTAATTGTGACTAAAACCCATATTTTATAAGGTCAGTACTGTTTATGGTTTTTGTTTTGTTTTTAGGAAGTAAAGATGAGAGAAAGCTGCAACATTGACTGCTCTGTGCAGTGAAAACTAGTTCGAAAAGCACACATGCTCTCCAATTTTATAGGTTTCATTTTTTAACTTAATAAATATATATGGTGAAGGCTTATAGGCTCCTCCCTCAAAGGCATGAGACCATTAGTCTCTGTCAAATGCTAGAAACTAACTGAACTATGACATTGTTCTTTTATTCCTTTGTCATGTCAGATTAGGAGTGGCGAATTGACAAAATGCACAAGGGTGACTTTAACCACCATCCTTCACCCTTTACATGTTGCATGTGGCTTATTAATAATTTTAACAAGTTTCAAATGTGTGCTGCCTTGTTTCTTCGTTAAGCTTACTCCTACAGAGGTGCAATCAAAGATTGGGCTGACTGTTTTTGAACTAGTAGAGTAAAACCAGCCCCTATTACCTCTCCACACCTATTCCCCCCCCAAACTCTAAAGAGCCGCACTAATTTTCAGTGCTCTGTGACTAACCTTTCACCCTCATACAGGCCAGCCTCCTTCCAACCAGTACAGTCCAGGAAGACTCCCAAGTGTATGTTGCTGGTTTTTCTGCAGAGGGTTTTGGCATATACTTGCATTTGCTGAGTGTTTTGGCCGGTTTTGTGGACAAGGGACAGGTGCAGAAAGTTGTAACATCTGCAAGTGCTGTTCAGAGGGAATGAAAAGGTCAAAGTCAGGGGCCCTTTAAATGTTACCCCATGCTGATCCAGTTCCTGACCATACAGATATCCTCCTGCCACTGTACAGTTTAGTCTCTAGGTTTCACTTTGCACCCTCAGGGCTGCTTCAGATTTCCTGCATGTGGTTCACGAGGTTGCATCCGACCTTTGGGATGCTGGAGGCTCACACTGAAGTTTTCTCTCTTTTTATAATTCATTAGTTGGATGAAGTGATATTCAAAGGAGTACCCTTCAAGCTCCTACTCTGTACCACCAACAGTTTTTTCAAGCCTGTCCTTTAAATAAAACAGCAGCACTCATTGCCTTACCGTGGGGATTTAATATATTTAATAATACATGCAATAAATGAACTAATTCAGTGATTCTCAGCTAGCTAATTATTGAGGACTCCTTATTTTTCAAAAGCCAAGCCACGGAACCCCTACTTTTGAAAATTTTGTTAATTCTATGGTAGCTACCTCTGCAAAACAATATTTTTGAACAAAATGTGAGGTAGCCCCTAATAAGCAAAGGATTTTAGGTATACAGTCAACTCTCCGGATACGAACTTAATTCGTTCTGGGGTCCGTACGTACCCCAAAAAGTCTTCAGGTTGAGGCGGCATGCGGCAAAACCCGGAAGTATACACTTCCGGGTTTGCCGTGTTCGCAACCCAAAAGTTGCGTTACCCGAAGGTAACGTAACCCGAAGGTACCACTGAAAAACAGACTAAGGCTGATCAATAACTGGTTTTCAACATGTTGATATATCAGCAGCTAAACATCACAATATTCTGATATATCACTATGTCAGAAATTGGAGATGAAGCAGGCAGATAAGGGAAGGAGCAGTCACAGAGACACGGAGGGCGGTAGGTGGATGTGCCGATCAGGCGTGGGGATGAGGGAAGGAGCAACTGCGCTGCATGTTTTGAGGGAGTAGGGATGGGGTAGTCAGCAAGGATACACATTCACTGTGGCTGCTGCTGCTTTCCTGCTGACTGAGAAAAGTGCTCTGCCTCAGTGCCAGGGGAAGGTAGTGCCACAGTGCCTTGAAGTGGGGGCGAGCAGCGTTATCAGCTGAGATCATCATGTGATACCGGTGTGGTGCTTCAAATCGGTTGTCTTGTTCTCCCTCACACAAGGAGCACTATATTGCTGCATATTGCTGGGTCAAAATCGTTATCATGGTGTGATTTTAAAACCTGTTTTGCCACTATATTGAAAAATAGCACAGTGCTAAAACAGACCACAAAATTTGTGATATTACCATGCAAAAATGTCAAAAATTTAGTTGGGGGAAGGCAAGGGATGGGAATGGAGACCCCCCTGGGTGTTTTCTGCAGACCCTCAGGGACCCCCAGATTCCTAATTGGGAACCATTGAACTAGTTTATTATAGAGTAAAGGGACCCCTGACCATTAGGTCCAGTCGTGGCCGACTCTGGGGTTGCGGCGCTCATCTCGTTTTACTGGCCGAGGGAGCCAGTGTACAGCTTCTCGGTCATGTGGCCAGCATGACTAAGCCGTTTCTGGCGAACCAGAGCAGCGCACGGAAATGCCGTTTACCTTCCCGCCGGAGCGGTACCTATATATCTACTTGTACTTTGACGTGCTTTCGAACTGCTAGGTTGGCAGGAGCAGGGACCGAGCAACGGGAGCTCACCCCGTCATGGGGATTTGAACCGCCGACCTTCTGACCGGCAAGTCCTAGGCTCTGTGGTTTAACCATCTTCCAGCGGGAAGGTAAACGGCGTTTCCGTGCACTACTCTGGTTCGCCAGAAACGGCTTAGTCATGCTGTCCACATGACCCGGAAGCTGTACGCCGGCTCCCTCGGCCAATAAAGCGAGATGAGCGCTGCAACACCAGAGTCGGTCACGACTGGACCTAATGGTCAGGGGTCTCTTTACCTTTACCTTTACCTTTAACAGATAATGAGTGATGTCTTCCACCTGAGGTTAACGACAAATACAAAGTCTTGTCTGCATATGGGACTTTGTTGTAGCAGTCGTCCAGGACTGCACTGGGCATCACTTGGAAACGCATCTCTGTAAAGGCATTTCTTAAAGAAACTGGTGAGAGTTTAGTCAAACAACTAGCTCCAAAATACTCTGTTCTCAAGAGTGGATACCAAGGGGAAAATTTGGTGTTTCTAACCAAATTAGTTGCAGGTCCCTTCTGGATTCTACCCAGAACAGCCAATCCCTTAGTTGACACTTATGCAGAAATATATATTAAACCCCCCACCAGTGTTCTTAAAAGGTTCTAATTTTTGGTGCATATTTGATCATCCTTATTGTAATCACCTCATTTCTGTTTTTAATTCAGACATAAATTTCGAGTATCAGGATACTGAATTTGGCTAGCTATGACCCTAGTCTTTATGTACACATTTAATTTAATTCAGTGCTACTCATTTGTGAATTTAGGATCAGGTCCAGAGTTCACATACACATTGGTATTAGTTTCCTTATGCAGTGCAGTTGTTCAGTGCAACTCTACGTATATGTGAGAAGAATTCATGGTTTTAAACACATTCTCTTGGCTTGGGGCTCAGGTGGCTGTTGCTTCCATCTTTTAGAGTATAGTTAACATTAGCAGTCACCCTTATAATGATATGGCACATGCTGCCATGTCTATAGTGAATAGTGTTCAGAACAGTTAGTTAATCAAGGATATGGTTTAGTGTTATTATAATAATAACTGGGACTTAAAATGAGAACAATGAAAAATTGTCTTTTTAAAATTACATTTATAAAGTGTTGAAAAGTTTTTATATATCGTATGTGAACTTGGAGCTAGTTTTAACACACTTTATTTAGAAACTGAATATATTTTAATGCTATTAAGGGAATACGTTCAACCTGTACTTACAGTACTGTCAACAGAAGATGTGATTAAATAAATTGAATGTTGAAGACTTTTGGCTTATAGTTAACACCAGGTAATTAAAAGGAAGCACTGCTCTGGGAGTGCACAATATATCAGCTGTAGTCTTTAGCTCATTAGCTGAGGTTTTGCATGTTTATGGAGCTAACTTGCAATTAAAAGTGTCTTTAGCGTATGTTTAACTGGGCCTTTTAGGTGTTTGGAATAAAGCATTACTGTTTAATTGAAATTGGTTTGTCATAATTATGTCTTAGTAATGCAAAAGATATTCTTTTCCCTGATGCCTGAAACAGGAGTTGTATTCAGTTTTGAGTAATCATGTGAGATGTATTAATACAAACAGGCCATTGATTTCTTAGGTCATTTCTGCAATGAGTTACCAAGGAACTGAAGATTCTAAGGAAGAGATTTAGTCTTCTTATGTGTATTCTCCTATTCTACTTCTCTTAATATACTTTAAGCAGAAGTGTTTAAAATTTTGAAGTAGCACTGCCTCCAGTGGTGACTGCTATGCTCTAACAAACAGTATTTTTTGTTTACGATTCTTTTGGAGAAGTTAATATAAAAATGTGGGATGTTATCATACTTTCTATAACAATAGCCTTGCAAGAAGTAAAACTGGTAATGTCGCAGTTGGTCTCTAAGGTGCTACTGGACAATTTTTTAATTTTAATTTATTTATTTGGTAATATATGAACCTTCAAACCTGGCTGAAAGCTTTTTGTTTGCAGAAATCAGAATTTGTTATCTGAATATCATAACACTATACTCAGATATCTTTAAACATTTAAGGGTTTTTGAATTGTATGTTTTTTCCCCCTCATAGGAGTGTTGTTGTGGCACCAAAGAAGTCCGTGGCTGCCTCTACATCAACTATAAATTTGCCCACAAATGCTGTCAGTGTGGTTTCTTCTTTGGATTCTGCCCAAGCTCCAGATGCAATGGGAGGTTCTCCTGGTAAGTAAGGAGAAATGGAGATGAATTGTGGAAAACAAAATTGCAAATAAAGGTGCTGTAGTTCTTATTTATGGTTCATTTGCTAAGTCCCTCATTCACCACCCCAGAAACCATGACGCTCAGATGATTTAGATGAGGAAAACCAAGCAGGTGGGTTACCACTTTGGATGGCCACTTGGTCCATCTACTTGGAATTGTCTATTTGCAACACTTTTCCAGGGTCTCAGGTAAGGAACTCGGCATTGCTGCCTGGCAATGCTAGGGACGGAGCTAGAACTGTCATCATGCAAAGCAGGTGCTTTACCACACATTGCTCACTTACATGGCCACATTCTGAATGGCAGTGAAAATGCCACCTAGGGGGAACAGTTGCAGTTTCTCCAGTAACACGTAGGTAAGGAAGGTATGGTGTCCCCAGAACATAAATGCCAGCTCGTGAGGTGATGCCTGGGCTTCATGCAATGAATGTGTAAAACTGAACATTCCAAACTGATAGTTTGGCAGTGGTGGCCAAATTCGGCCCTCCAGCTGTTTTGGGACTACATTTCCCATCATCCCTGACCACTGGGTCCTGTTAGCTAGAGATCGTCAGGTGTGCATGCAGGAGCCAGGCCCTGTGACCAGTAGGATTTTGCAGGACTGGGGCCTTCCTAAGTTTGTTCTGAAGAGGCAAGTTGCGGCCTCACAGGTGAAGCCAATTGGTAACTCACAGCACTTGGTGGCAAGAGCTGAGAAGGGATCTAAGGTCAGCATTTCCCTTTGGCTCTTTGCCACAGCAACACACTTCCTGCCTTGCTGTGTTTGGCTTCTTGCTTCCTGATCCTTGAACCTTGGCTTCTTGAGTCCCTGCTTCTTGATCCTCGGACCCTTGACTTCTTGACTCCTTGCTTCCTGACCCTCGAACCCTTGGCTTCTTGACTCCCGGCTCTCTGACCCTCAGACTCTTGGCTCCTGACTCCTGACTTCTGGACCCCCATTCCTGCTCCCACCCCGCCATCTTGCCCCTGGTCCTGATGTCCCCTACTGGGACTTTGATCGCCCATGAACCAGACCGTGACAGAGATGATGGGAGTTGTAGTCCTAAAACAGCTGGAGGGCCAAGTTTGGCCAACAGTGGGTTAGGCCAGCCTTCCTCAACCTTGGCCCTCTAGATGTTTTGAGACTACAATTCCCATCATCCCTGACTACTGGTTGTGCTAGCTAGGGATTGTGGGAGTTGTAGGCCAAAAACATCTGGAGGGCCAAGGTTGAGGAAGCCCGGGTTAGGCAATTCAGCTGCTGAGTTATGCTGAAGAGTAATGATTGTGGCCCATAGTGTTTCCTTAATGTTGCCCTGCTTGCTTGGAAGGTTAATAATAATGTTGTGCAGTTCTTGGTATAGAGAAATGATTTCTTTTTTTAAGTAAATAATAATTTATCTTTAGTAGTTTAAAATTTTCTTTGTTTACTCCTTGTAGACTGGCCCAGAAAGTTTTCAGCAAGGAAACAAAATCATTGCTTAACTAGATACTCCTTTTAAAAAAGAAATCCTTTGTTTCTGATTCTTGCTGGACTTTGTTAGACAAGGGAGGCGGGGGCGGCTTTTTCTAGTAGCCGTGGCCTTGTCATTAAACTGCACATTAGGTATCACTTTTCTTTGCATATGTACATTCAAAGACATGCAAGCATTTTGGGAGCAGCACTTCCTTTTAAGGACAGTTTATTGCTAGAGACATTATTTGTTTAGACCCTTGGGGACCTTGAATAAACAATAAGCTTTCACTAGAAGGGTGCGAGACAGATGATCTATTTGCATTTTCTTTTATGTCCTTGCAAATGTCTGTAAAACTGTCAGTTTGAAGGAGCCAGTTTATCAGTGAAAGGATAAGAGAGATAAGTCACTTTGGTTCCACATGTTTGAAGTAGCTACCGCACTTACTTGCATGTGTGTTTTAGATGAAAACATGCTTCTGAAATGTCTCTTTTCCTCTAAATGCACAAAAGCTATCCCTTAAATGAAACCTGTAGTTGAAAACTACATTTAGTCCTTATCGAAAGAGCTTTTACATGAAATACTGCTTTGAAGTCTTCTGCAAAATAACATGTAACTGGCATTTTTGTTCTTTGCCCATTTTTGAATGATCTTGTTTGCTGAAAGAAATATGTTGCCTTGGATTACAGTTTTAAAAAGATTGAGATTATAGGCCTCATTAGAATATTTGTTGTTGTTTAAAACTGCTTTTCGGGAAATTTCCCTGATGGACATCATTTTAAAGTATTTTCTTGCTATTAAATGTCAGAGAAACTGTCCAACGGTGACCCACAATTCAAATTAAAAAGCAAAATCACTAATCCACAATCATGACACACATGGATTTTCCATAAAAATCATTTGCTATGTTCCCCCTGCTCCCCCAGTTTGTGTAGCATTTCTTTGTATTCAGCTTAATTTGATGTAATCAACCTCTGTTTAAAGCAGATGGTTGTTTTCAATTGTTCTGGCTAGACCAGTGGTTCTCAAAGGGTGTGATGTTCCATACTGGTGTGGCAGGAGAGGGTGGCAATTGTGGCTGGAAGATTTAAGGACAATCAGTATTATATTTTGGGAATGATTCATGTTCCTATATAGCTGCATTGGTTTATTCTTTCTGGATGCCCCATGATCATATTATAAAGTAGTTGTGTTCTATGTTATAAATCTAACACTTCTAGTTGTTGTTTCCTTTTGTTTCCCATTTCTTGTCAATAAAAATATTGGTATGGCATGAGCAGATTTTTATTCTGAAAGTGTGGCTGAAAGAAAAAAAAGTTTGAAAACCACTGAGCTAGACAAACCAGTGCCACTATTGAGATAACTGGTATAATTCAGTGATAATCATTTAAGATCACTGCCAAGATGCAGGCCTTGATTGGGGGCTTACTTTAGGGGTGAGACCATTGTGTGGACTCTCTTTCCCTTTCCCTTTCCTACAGATGAGTTTCACTGCTGCATTTATTCAGCTGATTCTAGCTGCATGGGAAATGTAACTTGAAGCAGCATGTGCCACAATAAAAAACTTAATTTTTGCTGGAAGTGTGCCAGGTTTTCTATCATAAACCTATTTGTTCAGCTAGTTAGAGTAACTAAAAGCCATATTGCTTATTCTGAGTGTCCAAAATCAAGGGCTGATATTTTAGATAGCTTAGCCTTATTTTTTTAAAATTTATAGTTATATCCTGATGGGTCAGGATTGTTAACAACTAAAAAACCCGAAACCCAATAAAACATATTTTTGGACTTACTGGTTTGCCTTCTGAAATATGTGGTAATATCTATATTTGGCAAATTAAAAAACATTTTAAATGCTACTGTTGAAATTTTCAGTCTTTTACTAGCATTCTAGCAATATTATATGCTGACTATTTCAGATTGGTATTTTTGCACAAATGTTAGAATACACATAACTATTACTACCACCTCTGACATGGTCACAAGGAGATTGGAAAGTTTTGAATTGTCTTAGATTAACTACAGTTTAGTGTGTTAAAAAAGGTAAAGGAACCCTGACAGTTAAGTCCAGTCGCGAACGACTCTGGGGTTGTGGCGCACATCTCGCTTTACTGGCTGAGGGAGCCGACATTTGTCCATAGACAGTTTTTCTGGGTCATGTGGCCAGCATGACTAAGCCGCTTTTGGCGAAACCAGAGCAGCGCATGGAAATGCCATTTACCTTCCCACTGGACCGGTACCTATTTACTTGCACTTTGACGTGCTTTCGAACTGCTAGGTTGGCAGGAGCTGGGACCGAGCAACGGGAGCTCACCCCGTCGCGGGGATTTGAACCGCTGATCTTCTGATCGGCAAGCCCAAGACTCAGTGTTTTAGACCACAGCACCACCCGCGTCCCTAAACTGTGATTAATCTTAAGTATGGTTAGTGAAAGCAAGCCAGCTTCAGAAACTATGGTTTAAAGTTGGCTTCTTTCCACTAAGCATAGTTAACATTAGTCATAGTTAGCCAGGTTTGGTTGGCATGAGAAACTGTGATTAATTAAAAACAGAAGGAAAGTCTTCCAATCTCCTGATGGCCATGCCAGAGGGCGGTAGGGAGTGTCTGAGTCAGTGGCTCAAATAGATTCATTAGGTGATATTCAACTACGTTTTACTTAGAGTAGTGAAATCAATCTACTTCACTTAGTCATATTTCAGTGTTTCTGAGTAAAACTTAGTTGACTATTACCATTGTTTTATTGCTAAACTGCATGTTAGCATTGCATCAAAGTCAGCCTACTATGTTGCCGTCTACCGCAAGCAGAAAATGAGCACAACTTTCTACTTAGACTGATTCAGATAAGGGTCTGGAAGCCTTGTGAGGAACAATTGAGAGAGTAGGGTATGTTTAGCCTGGAGAAAGAGAAGACTTGAGTAATGGTATGATAGCCATCTTCAAATATCTGAAGGGCTGTCCCATAGAAGATGGAGCAAGCTTGTTTTCTCCTGCTCCAGAGGGTAGGACCCGAATCAATGGATTCAAATTACAATAAAGGAGATTCTGACTAAATGTTAGGAATGACTTTCTGATGTTAAGAGCTGTTCAACAGTGGGATGGACTCCCTCGGAAGGTGGTGGACTCTCCATCATTGAAGGTTTTCAAGCAGAGGTTGGATGGCCATCTGTCATGTCATGGGTGCTTAAGCTAAGATTCCTGCATTGCAGGAGGTTAGATTAGATGACACTTGGTGGCTCCTTCCAACTCTACAACAATACGATTGATTGCACCTTTTTTTATGGATTCTTCACCTATAGATTCCCCACCTATTCACTGCCATTTACTGTGACTGGCATTCTTCTACTCATTAGGAAACATGGCAGCAAAAACTGGGGCAACGTTATCCACTGACAGCAGAACAAAATCATGGACAGAGTCTCAAAGAATAATTAGAAACACATCTCAAGCTTTGTGTTGTCCATCCATCGTATGTTGGAGAAATAGAGGCATCCTATTTTGATAGTTCAGGTCACTATGGAATTGGTCTGTTCCCACCCGCGCCCCAATATTTGAAGCTTTAGCAAGGTTTCATTCTGCTACATGCTTCAGCCCCTCCAATTACTATTTGATACCTGCCAATTATGTTTCTGAGGAGCAAACAAATTTTTAAGATCACAGGTGTACTCTTATTGGAACAACTTTATCTTACTCACTTTGAACAAAAATACTAGTAGGGTTTTTTGAGGTTATTTCCTAGCCCTGCTACATAGAGGCAAGTTTTAACTGATAGCAGTTCATACTTTTTGTCAAAGTTAGCTACCCAAGGTGGTTAGGAATACTTTCTCTTTGGAAGAAAACAGATTCTTTGCCTGATAGTGCTTACTCATAAATTTTGCCTGGGGTCAGCAAGCTCTAAACAAATAGGATCCCCAAAGCATTTCAAGGTTAGAGGAAAGAAAAAGAAGGGGGACTTCTTTCTTCCTCCTCTCCATCTCTCCTCTCAAAAGTGCAACTAGCATGATAAACTGTTAAGACTCTATACATCGTTACTTTTTCATATATCGGTCCAAGGTACAGAAAAGGTGTCAGGACTATCTCACAGTTGGAGAACCACCGAACAATGGTATTCCAGCTCTATATGAAGAATTAAGCTATGTTGTCCACACTCTGTGTTTGTGTGTGTATAATTGTATTGTGTGTTATACTGTGTGCCTTACCCTACATGTGCCCACTCAACCTCTTCGATTGGCACAACTACAGGTGCCATATAATACCTGTTCTGCATTTGTAAGAACTTGATTGTTTACTGTGGCAGCGCCTGCATTTTGGAACTACCTGCTTATTGAGATCAAGCAGGTGCCTTCACTGTACTCTTTTTAGCACCTACTGAAAACATTCCTGTTTAGACAAGCCTATCCAGGTGCTTAGAAAAGTTGAGGTCATTTTAATCAGTTTTAGTATTTTAACTTTTGTATATTTTAAAGTAGGGTTGTAATTTTCTATCGATTGTACTGTTTTTATCTTTTATAAACTGTTTTGAGGTTTTCTTTTGTTTTTACAATCACTCAGTGTATAAATGTTATGAAAACAATCAATCTGTCAGTCAACAGTCTCTGACCTGAAGGAAGAGATGTTGGCATGGATGCTTCTGTTGGAAAGTCCTGCAAGCTATTAGTGGGAAAAAAATATCTCAGATTTTAATATTATTATTGATTAAATTTGTATACCACCCTTCATCTGTAGATCTCAAGGTGGTTCTCAACATAAAATTACAATGTTTGTGTGTGCGTGGTGTGTATCTCACATAATGAAGCTAAGAACAATAGCAAACCATTATTCCCCCCTCCCACAGCATCTGGCATCCTTATTTTAGCCTTTTGTTGTGTCCAAAAAGTCAGTGACCTGACTTTCCCTGATGAAATTGTCCCGTGCATTATATCACCCTTCTTTCCCAACCCACTCCTGTCCCCAAGTTAAACTATTTTTCAAAAAATATATGTTCAAAGATATATTCAAAAGATATATGTGATGGAGGACATATTTCTGAAGCACCACCACTGAAGGCTGAGTGCCTAGAGATGGCTGCATATGGAATGCTAAAGAGGTACTAGTGTCATGGCAGGTGGGAGGGTATGCAACAGCAACATGTTTGCAAGTGTTATCCAGGATGTCTTCATATTTATTGCTGACCTTGTTTCAGTGGTTTGGAATTTATAGTGGTTCAGGCACACTTCTGGCAACATGGAGGACTGCTAGTTGATTTGCGGTGGACAATGTAACAGAAGGGTACTGCAAACTTGCTTTTTTTTTTTTTTAAAAAAAAGCCTATACCCCACTTTGTGAAAACGCTAGGCCTCTGATGCACAAGGAACTTTGTTAAGCAGCTTCTTTGCAACAAATGTTGCAAAGCTAGAGAGGGAGCTGTGTACATCAAATAAAAATGTGAGAATTAATACAGGTAATATCAAGCCCACATGTGCATTTGAGGGCATTCATTGCATGGAATTAGGGTGTGTGACCTGTCTGCTTCCTGTGCGGATACAGACAGGTCATAGCTTAACCCTGTCAAGGAAGTTGATCCCAACAACCAGATCCTTATCTCCCCTACTTCCCATTTGGACTGGTGGGTGGGACCACTCACCTGACATTACAATAAGGTCAGATGATGTGGTGCTTTGAATCTGATTGTTGGGACTTCAAAGCACCACAGGGTTATTCATAAGGGGCTTGCAAAGACTGCTGTTCTCAGAAGCACTGTACACGATTCATCTGAAGCACCAATCATCAGCTAATATGCATTTCAGAAGCTCCTTTTGGTCCAGGTGCCTTTTACCCTTCCTACATCATATGTCACTTGGCAGGTAGGCATGGCTTGGCCATAATTGCCTGGTTTTCCACTGATGATGTACATTTCAGTCACTGGTATCTTGAGCTAAAAGGATCTTGGATAATAAAACTAATGAAGATCTCTGCTTAAGGCTGTGGAGAGCTGTTACCACAGAGTATTGTCTCAGTAAACAGCTCTGAATTAGATGGACCCATGGTCTGAATCCATTTAAGGAAGCTTCATATGCTAATATGCTATCTAAGCTCTATTAAAATCTTCTGCAGGCAGTGGATCGTCAAATTCAAGATTACCATCTGTTCCTACAGTTTCTTCTGTGCCTGAGGATTCTGCTTCAAACATGAGGTATTTTTAAAATAACTTTTAACTTTCTTGAACCGGGGTGTATCACTTTCCTATTTATTTAAGTAATTATGGGACTCACTCTTCACTTCGGAGTGGATTGTGCTCTTTCATTTGAGGTCAATAGGAAGTTTTAGATTTCTATCACTACTACTGTAACTTAAAAAGAAATAAAGCACAGTGGTGTTTAGCAACTAGTTTGGGAACTCCTGTTGATGCATTTTGTGCACATATATTCATATTCTTGCAGCATTTTAGCTTCCTGGGGTCCCCCTCTTCAACCTTGTCAATCTCTTAGCATTACAGAAAGGCTTGAGCATGCTTTGGAAAAGGCTGCCCCACTTCTGAGAGAGATATTTGTGGATTTTGCTCCTTTCCTGTCACGTACTCTTTTGGGTAGCCATGGGCAAGAGCTACTGATAGAAGGTACAAGTAAGTTCCCCCCTTTAATTCCTTATAAGGTTAAATACTTTAATACTTAAAAATGCAAAAGGATGAAGTTTTAATGTTACTTTTTATGTAATGGAATTCTTTAATCAATACCCAAATCACACTAGAATTTTCCTATTAACTTGCTTCTATGATATTCTATTATCTAAATTTTAGGATTATTTTTCATCTACTATGGGTAGGCTCCCCAAAGGTTCATAAGGTGATATATACATATTGGAGTTGTCATGTTTTTTTCCTGTTCATGTTGCAGACCTTCATGCTACATCAAATACTAAAAAGGACAGTCTCCAAGAATTAGCCTTTTTGTAGGGTGTAAGGGCCTGCATTAAGAAAGTGGGTGCTGAGAACTCCAGTGTACATGTACAACTATCTGTCTCCCAGTCTTTCTTCCTCCCCAGGAACTTAAATGCCCTGGTTCTATCTGATAAGCTGTTCCTTCCATCCACTTCTCCTTCTCTAATGCTCTTTTTAAATTGGTTCTTCTCATGGCCAATTCTCTCTGTTTGTCTTTCTTGTTCTCCTTCTCTGCCATTACTCCATTAACTCAAAGATATAGCCTATTGTAGCTGTATTGGCTTCATGTTACAGCCATTCTAGACTCAGAACTTCACCAGTTTTGTTTAACAGCCTGGTTCTCAGTGTTTCAGGTTGAGATGCCCTTGCCATCATTCTAGGTGTCTTTGTCACTGATGGGGAACATCTGACCCTCCAGATACTCTTGAGCTTATAACTTCTATCATCATGCTGGCTAGACTGATGGGATTTGGAGTTCAACAACATCTGGACGGCAACAGGTTCCCCATCCCTGCTATAAGTTGTAGGAGGTAGGAATCAGAACAGTATTGGGTGGCATTAGCCTTTTAAAAAAGCGGGGGGGGGGGCTATCATTTTTCAACAGCTATTCATAGGCAAAGTTTAGCAAGAATTCAAGTTCACTGGTAGACTAGAATTTTTGTTGAACTTTTGCCTTTGACTGAAGCATCTTATCTTTATCAATGCCATAAATAGGATATAAGATTAGATTAAACCAGTTCTTCTATTCCTTTGTGACTATTGAATAGCTTAGTGCCTTTTAAAGAGAAAAATTCCTTCTTGCATATGATGGCATGGGTTCTGTTCTGATTTTAAAGGGGGTGGGGAAAATGTATTTAGCATTGCTTGTCCAGCAAAAAGTCTGTATGATCTAGATGCGCTGTCAGTTTCAAAGGTTGAAGCAGCCAAGTGTATCAAGTTGATCAATGTAAGGTACTGTATAGTTTTAATATCAAAGAGGCTGAGAGCAGGTTCTCTTCAGTATTTTGCAGATTGAATGAATAAGAAAAACTTCGTGCAAAAAAAGTTCAATAGAAGCAATTTGTAGAGCAGAAAAACATGAGAGGGAAAGGCAGTTTCTAGAGAAACAGGAGAGCAGGAAACACACAGTTCCCTTGAACATCTGAGACTGATTTGCACAGAGAAACTTGCCTTATAACAAAGCAGGCAGATGGTGGTCTTTTGCTGGGCAGAATTAAGATAGAGTATTAGGAGGCAGAAATGATTTGTGAACTAGACAATTTGGTTTAAAGGTTTTGTTTTTCTCTCCTGGATTGATTCTTAGCATACAATCATTCACAGTGCTGATTTTCCCCTTTGCCCGTTTCAATGCCCATTTTTCATTTAGGTGTCTAGTTTCTGTGATTCTTCCAGTAACTTCTACCATGCTTCCAAATTAGAGCACATAACAACTTCCATGGGGGTAAAGTGAGTGGCACTAGATACTAAGATGTGTTCGTAGGCACAGATGTGGCACTCTCTTGTTGGAGAGGAGAACACTTCAAGGCAATTGGAAGTCCATTAGATCATAGAAGCAAAAATGTGGTTTCTCAGTACTGGCATATTTCACTGTGATGCATGTAACACACTTCTGTTTGAAGCTAGAAAGATATGGTAACAAAATAAAATTATGAAGGATTATGATTCCATCATAATTGGTTTCTTTCAACCATTTCACAGAACATGCAGTTATTATCTAACTAAGAATAGTAGAGGAATGTGCAATAAAAACTGGCACAGGCCATTTTGAAGAAGCTTTCTTTACTGAGGCCTGTTCAATGCAGAATGTTAATTGGTTTGCCCATTTTAAAAGAAGTCTTAAAACGCTTTCCTGTGTTGTAAAATTCCTGCAGCAAGATTTTGTACATATCAAGTATGCTTTCACCTATTAGTAAGCCATGGTTCTTGGCTTAATAAACCATACTGTGCACATGCTGGTGCATGCGGCCTGATCACTCCGACTTTACTTCTCCCTTGGCATGAGCAATAAACAAATATGGAAGGGAACAGCTAAGCATTCATCTGAACCTGGGATCGTGCCTTGCTCTGTCCTAACAATTGACAGCCAGTAAGCCAACAACAAATCATGGTTTAAACCTGTTTAGCAGTTGTGGTTTCTTAGGGCACACAAACCATGATCCCAGGTTTAGATATAACACTAAGCTTTCCCTACTTTGCTTACCTACTCACACCAGGGGAAGGGAAAAGTACTAGTGGTCATGCTGCGTGTACCAGCATGCAGCTCATGCAGTTTAGTTTAGGCCCTTGGCTTACTGTTATGTTTGAATGTGGCTGTTGTGGGTATTTCCAGAACCAACGTTTGGTTCTTGAATAAATTTCAGCAACTGTTTCGAATACTAGTAGTTAAATTTTACAGCAATCGTCTTTTTGAAAAGGTTTGTGTATTTCAATGTGTGATGGTGAAACAGATGTGCAGACTATATTATATTGCATTGTGAGTGGCGAGTTTCTGGTTTTATGTTTTTAGGTATGGTGCTTACAGTGGGAGCTACATTGTTGTGACATCTTGTTTAGAAGAATATGAGTAAAAAGGTGCCTTACAGCTTTAGCTCTATTGACTTTATATTTTTCTAACCCACTAAATGCTGAATATTGCTGACTTAGTTAGTTTTTCTAGTTTTATTAATAATTGATCTGAAAGGAGCAAAACCAAAACAAAACAGTTCTCAACATGTTGAAGCACAGGTTAATGACTAGAAACTCTACCATCTTAGGCTGTGATAACACCTTTTCACATTATACTAGGAAACTAGTATGAAGTGTGAATTGCTAATAATAACCAAATTAGTTTATAAACTAATCACAAATGTATAGGTACTGCTTGCACTCCCCTCCCCCCTAAGGTTTAGGTGAGGGTCAAGGGTCAAAGTACTAATAAGAGTGTTTGGGATGTCTGCTGCCATGAAACAAAATGGAAACTTGATTGATAGCTGGAGGGCTGGAGGGAGAGAGCTCAATGGAGAAAGCAAAGGTCATAGAGCCATTTCCCTTCTCTGCATATATAATGATCAACCCACTCCAAGGTGAAGAAATGTAAGTACTATAAATCAATATACCATATGCTATGTATGCGTTTATTAACTTGGAACACAAATATTTATGTAATCTCAGCTAAATAGCTCCAAGGTATCATTTTATATCAAAATACTGCATGGCAGTGATTAAAACTGGTGCCTGCTTTTAGCATGTTTTATACTGATATATTAGGATTGAATGCTAAAACAAGTTGAAGCTGTAAGATTTCTCCTTTTGTTAATATAAACCATACTGACAATACAGAGAGAATACTAACAAAATAGACTCTTGGGTAGGATTTCCAGGAGGTACTAAATATGAATTGCAACATAAACCCAAGTAGATCACTATATATCTTTTCTATTTTCTTTTTCTTTAGGTTTGGTGTGCATGAAATCTAGTAGTTCTGTTGTGGAGCTGGTCATGCTACTTTGTTCTCAGGTGGGTTACAATTGATTTGAGAGTGAGTTGCTGCTAAAAAAAAAATCCTTTACAATTGCAATTATGATTTGGAGCAGTAGTCTTTGACCTTTCTGGATTCACCTTTAACCCTAGCCTACATCATGAGTCCCTACTTTTAATTTTTTTCCATATATAACTGTCCTTTCTCTCTCTCTCTCTCCTTGCCCCCCCCCCAATATTTTCCCTTCCCTTTTGCCTTCTTTTAAGAAAAAGGTCCAAAATACATAGTGGTCCAAAAAGCATCCTTATTAGACTGAGGTATGACCCACCAACTGAAGATGAATGCTTTACAGGAACTAGTTTCTCTCATGTGATCAGTTGGATAATGTCCTAAAATTTTGGTTTCCTTAACCTTTTCCAGTATTTTAATAATGGTCTATACATTGGATTAAGTAACTTTATATTTAAGCAGGTAAATCTGTGAAATAAAGGTTTTTGACATGGATTCAATATAATTGTATTTCAGATATATTGTAAGAAAAGGTTTTGCCTTTTTGTGTTTGTAAAAAAACTCTAAAATATATAGTGCTCCTTGCTGATCACTTTTTATTAGCTTGAGGGAAAAAACTCAACCACAGTTGCCATCTATTTGAATTTTCTGATCTGTGAAACACAGTATGTCTGCTGCTCTGAAAAGCAGTGTTACACTTCACTTTGATTAACAGAAAATCTAATCTGAAAAATTAGAGTTGTCAACAAATAATAGTATGTAGTAGATCAAATAGCACTTTACTCATCTCCTAGTTTTCTCCATTGTAATTATATATGAGGTTTCTATCGAGCTTTTCTTTTTGGCATTTTAAAAATGATACCTTCCTGGTAGTAAATTCCCCTACTTAAAACTTTAAAATAGCCTTTTTTAATGGGAAGGTTATTGGTCTAGAGGTCAAGGGTTTTGACCCATTTCAAAACCTTTGACCTTCATTTAAAGCCCTTATGGTTTACTTGCCTGACGAATAAGGATAATGTAAAATTAATGTTTTTTTTACATCGATTTATTCGTTTTAGTGCTTATATTGCCAAATGTATTTAGACTGTGCTGATGGACATTTCATGAATACAAATGAAAGAATCATAGAAGGTGTGAAAAATCAATAACCTGCATTGACAATAAAGTGCAATAAAAACAATTACTTCTGGAGATTACACCTAATGGATTTTTGCAATGAACTAGTGAAGAGCCAGTTATGTTTCTAGTTGCCTTATTATTCAGTGATGTAGTCAGAACCATGTTGACAGGATTGCTTCTTCTTTCTCATCCTCCTCTTCCTCCTCTTCCTCCTCCTCTTCCTCCTCCTCCTCCTCCTCTTCTTCTTGGAATGCATATAAGCTTGCAGAGATCTAGAGTTTTCATCCAATTTCAGTTCTTATTTTCCATGATAGGGTTTGTTTGTTTGTTTGTTTTTAAAAAGGTCATCTTCCGAAGTGTAGATATACTACTTGAAATGCATTTTGAACATTAGCACTCAATGCATAAAAATTATTTGGGTTAAAATGCTCCTTACTGTATACTGGAAATAATAACAAAGTTTCAGTTATGTCCCCTTTGTTTCTTGGCTCAAAAAAGCAAAACGAAGTGTACCTTGAGAACTGCTGTGTGTCTCCACACTGGATAGTGTTGGTACTGATGTAATCTAAAATGGAATAAATGACATGCTCTAATGTGCCTATTTGTCATACATGTCACAGTGCTGTTTTAATGGTAATCTAATGTTAGAATACGGCAATGGGTTAGTTGAGTTGGTAGCAGTGAAACATAAGGTTTTATATGAAATGCTTGTAATAAACCAATATAGCAAACCAAACCCATAACATCCTTTCATACCAAAGAGTAGCTAAAATATTTCGTTGACTGTGCAAAAGTGGTGTAAGAAATCAAATTAGCTCCAGATGTATACAGATTTGATCTGGGGTGATAATTACATTTTTCACTCTGAATTTTCCTAATTCAGAGAGGTCAGTATGGCAATCACAGAAGTGATTTATTTTCTTAAGAGGTAAACTGTCTGTTGCTACATGAAAGCTTGAGAGATATGAAATTGAATTTCAGCTCGACATTTTACAGATACTGGAAGGAGATGGGGTTGAGTTTGATTGATTTTTTTTTCTTTTTGTGGGACAAGCGAGGGGGGAAGTGAAGCGACCCTCTTGCTAAAAGTTTAATTAATTTTTTAAGAAGAGATGGAGAGGAAGGAGTGCCAAAGATCGAAAGATCAGGTCAATAACTAGTTTTTAATCACATAAATAATACAAAGTAGTTACAAATAAGCATCTGCAAGCATGATTTAAAACTTTACAAATTTGTTGGACATGATTCTAAATTAGATCTCTGCTTTGATTAATACTGTTATGATATGTACCTAATATTAATCAGTAATTCTCTCAAAATATTATTTACTCATACCTATTAGTCTTGCTTTAGTGTTAGGCTTTGTCTGACACATGATTTCCTAAATACCTGTGGTTTGAGAAAAAATTGTTCATTATTTTGACAAGGATTAAAAAAGACAAGACTACAACTTTTGTTGAGGCTCTTGTAAGATTATTCTGTATTGTAGTACAGTAAAAAAATCCATTTTGTTCAGCAGTATTTTGCTGCCATATGTTTGACCAGTATCTTTGGAGTGTCTTAGCTTTCCCCCCTCCCCGGGAGGGCAAAATTTCAAGTTGTTTAACATAGTATTGCTTTGCTCTGCCTAACAATCCAGCTGAATGTACAAAAATAACCCAACATCCTAAAGCAGTTTTTAAAGTGACATTCAGTTCTGACACTGAATACTTACCTTCCTATCTAACTATTGCAACATAAGGAATTCTGCATTTAATATTAACAGAAAAGTGTTCCTGCTTATTTGACATTAATATCATTTTTGAAGGACTCAGCGTTGCATTCAAGGCCACTTTATAAAAGCATTGTGTTGCTCATCCTAATTCAGTCTGACATACATTCCAATAACACTACCTCCCCTCCAGAGTTTAAAGCTAAATTTATGGCTGAGCATTGTGAAGTGCATCATTTAAAAATGGTTTCAACCCAAAACATCTAATAAATAAATAATGTGTATGGCTACTCAGTAGTAGACTTTCCAGACTAGAAATCATTCCATCGGATACTCAACAGTCCACTATCGTAGAGGGCTGTCAGATAAATCTTACAGTAGCTGCATTTATGTCCTGTAAATCACATGTTATTGTCTGAGCCTTCTGCCAGGTCATCTATTCTTTTCCCATTTATCAGAAATGCATATAGTACATTGAAACTAGAAAATACCATCTAGTCTGGGCCCAGCTTCCTGTCCAAGTAATTAAAACAGCCAAAAGAATGAAATCCTCGGCATCGTGTTACTTTTAAATGAATCATGTCCTTAATGTATGTAGATCTACTTCTTTGCTACTGTAGTACACCATTCTTATATAAAGCTATTGTTAGATTCTATTTGGAGTAAAAACACTGCTGATTTCTGTAGGGTTGCACATACAGATTCAAGTGCATGTAAGTGAACATTCCCATGTGCACAATGATTTATTTATCAGATCTATTAACTGAGCTATTTCTCTGAATTAATTGTACTGAAGCGTATTAAAATTCAGTCTTTTAAAATACTCTCTGCTCTAAAATATTTGTGTTTGATGTTGCACATCTATTTGTATTTTAAACCCTTTTTTTGGAGAGGATATCAGGTGGTGCATATGACGCATCCAGAAAAAGGCTGCGAGTTCTGTCATCCTATCTGTATCCTGTTCCTTTGGATTAAAACTGTTATTTTCAGATTACTTTAAATTAATAGGTGAAAATTCTATGTAACTCTTACAATTGCAAAAGAAAATACTTTTGTATAGGTGGTGGAAGAGCAAGAACCACTAAATCGCCATGGGACTCTCATGTAAGATCAGCATTTTTACTTCAGATGATATGATTTAGAATAAGCCCTGAACTTTCAGCTATAAGAAGTAAAATCCCTGCTCCAGTAGACCCATAAAATAAATAAATAAATTTATTGTATCCTAGTTAGGATTATGAAAACTTACTTAATGCACGAAAAGGAATCAGAAATCTGCACTTAAGTGACTCCTAATAAAATACCTTGACTATCTGGCATGCTGCCTAGAAAAATCTGTGTCTCAGGTTCCCTCTGAAATTGCCCATGACTTGGTGTGGATACACCTGTAACTTAAAAGAAACATAGTGATAAGCTAAGGCAGGGTTAGGCAACCTAAGGCCTGGGGGCTAGATGCGGCCCAATCGCCTTCTCAATCCGGTCCGTGGACGGTCCGGGAATCAGCGTGTTTTTACATGAGTAGAATGTGTCCTTTTATTTAAAATGCATCTCTGGGTTATTTGTGGGGCACAGGAATTCGTTCATTTCTCCCCCCAAAATATAGTCCGGCCCACCACATGGTCTGAGGGACAGTGGACCGGCCCAAGGCTGAAAAAGTTTGCTGACCTCTGAGCTAAGGTACTTACTCAGGGCAAGGCTTTTGTGATCTATTATCTGAGTAGCCTAATTGCTTACAAGATCTCAACTCAAGGGGATCCATATGCAACTTTCATGTAACAGTCACATCATTGAAATCTTGGGTACAACCCATGCAGCAAGCATCCAAACCTTTTCAAAACATAGATGCCTGTGAACTATAGAGAATAAACATTCTGAGAAGCATCTCCTTTGTCTGGATAGTTAATTTCTAGGTTCACATTGCAAAATCCATGTTATATTATCCCTGGGTTGAAAGTGAAACTGCCCATAGAAATCAATAAAGAAACCCAGGATTAGGCTATAGTTCTGATTTGGTACTAGAACGTTCACCCAGAAATGAAAAGTGGTAGCAAAAGGACAATATAAAATTATTGTAATTTAAAGTCTTATTTAGCAAGAAGCTGTGCGCATTATGTGGGGTTTGGTGCATGGCAAATCTCCTGCTCAATCATACATACTTAAGTCGTTGATTTCTCCAAGAAATGCTTCCAATAAGAGGGCTGTTGAAATGGGACATTCAGGAGATGCCATTCTCCTCCCTCTCCCTTTATATGCTACAGACAATCCTTTACAAAGTCGTAATTTACTTGCTTGGATAACTGGTATCACTATGTGGGACCTCCTGTATGTTTCTGCTTTCACTGCTAAACCACTTACTTGGAAAATAGCATAGTTCAGTTTCTTCAGCACAGGACAGGAATGGGAACCTGTGACCCTACAGATGTTGCTATACTAAATTCCCATCATCTCTAACCATTGACCATGCTGGCTGGGACAGGTGGGAGTTGTAATCTAACAATTATTGGAGGGCCACAGGTTCCCAACCTGGCATAGCAGAATATCTAGTTGGAAATAAAAACTCCCTAAATTATTTAAATGTGTGGTTTTTTTTAAAGGGTTTATTATAAACATTGCCTTCGAATTCCGGAAAAGTCTGTGGAGGTTGAACACAAATGCCATGTTTATAAAGCAATGACGCTGATTTCGAAATTCAGATGGGCCCTTTCCTTCTCATGTTTGAATTCCAAAAAGATAATTACTCACAGTGAATTATCGTAGTGAAATGAGCACAACTTCCTCTCTGTTTCACATTGGAATGTAGGAATCTCAGTGCTGTCAAAAGCACTCCAATAGGGGCTGGGAGGTGGAAAAGGGTTTCTTGATCAAACATAGAGGTACCAAGCAGATACAGCCTATTTGCATCTTCTTCCAACTTGCAGAACATTCCCAGCCTCACACCCAAAAAGGGAAAACTTTGATCCTGAGGAGGAAACATATTTTTAGATTCATCGGAGTGAAGATTTTTCTAGACTAGCCTAACTGGTCTGAACATTGTGTAGTGTTCAAGATAAGACTCTCTATACTTAAAGGATGTTAGAGACCATCTCTTGAACACCAGAAACACTTATGCATATTAAAGAACATATGCAAAACAAATCAGTACTTTAACATAAATTACGGATATGTAGTCCTGCTGTTTGGTGTGTGCTCACGTCCTTCAGTTTCCCTTAATTATTTTAGTGACCACACTTGAAAAATTGCATTATTCTAATATATATAAATTCAGTATTTTCAGTAAGGGGTTTTATTTGATGGGGGGCGGGGGCAAAACAGCAGAGCAATTGTAAGTTAAAGTATCCCACTGCAGATGTTAAGAACTAAAAGGTCATAATTTAGCTGCAGAAGCAAGGGCCCCGTCCTCCCCCTCAAACCTCAAGGCATCCTATTGCTTCATTCGCACACTAGGACTTAAAAAACCCAACCATTTAAGGTGAATTTTGTGCTAAGAGAGCACACCCTGTGGTTTGGCAGTCTAGTCAGAAGGATGATACCATGCTGGTTTTCTAACTGGATCTTTGAACAATATTCTCATGGGTGGTAAATGTAAAACAAAGTAATATCAACTGGCACTTAATTCTGTGAGCTCCCTGCTGATTGGGCTAGGCAGTGAAATAGAGCTCTTCCTGACAGGAAGTCAGCCTGTAAGTGTGGAGACCCCTGAACATAAAGTGTGCTTTAATTTGAGAACCTGCTGTTTTACAGCTTTTCTCTTTAATTTGAGAGCTTAGGAAAAAGGGGCTAGACTAGGGGAATGGATGCAAGCTGACTTGGCCGTAGGATAGGAAGTCTAGAGTGTGGTAGCAATTGTGTGCTTTTTAACACCAATTATAAATGTGGGAGCAGTTATTTTGAGGCAATTTAGATAGTTTCTTGCTACCCAGGCTTGATTTTAAACCTGATACTGCAACATATAAATCACTTACCTGTGTAGGCTTTCCACACAGATGGCTGTGTTTAAAAAGTACTTACTACATGCACTAGCCTCTACATGTTCAGCTTCAGCATGCTACCATTGTGTCTGCCAGGCTCACAGATTGCTGGCCTGTTTAGGATGCTTACATATGGGACAGCAGACATAGTAAGTGGCGTTTTAAACTAGAAGCTGGCAGTGCAGAGCACTGGCATGGGCAAATGAAAGCTGTGTGGCAGGTTTAAATTTGGCCGTGCAAGAGCAAATAGGCACTGTACAGTGTCTGATGTTGAGAGGACATTTTCCCTCATAACTTTATTAGTGATATGATATCCAGTATTAGTTGCACTCAGAGCAGAATGTTTGTGTTCAGTTTTTGGCGTCCAGTTTTTGTTTTGTTTTCAAACAGAGAAGAGTTAATATTTAATTCAAAGGAGGTGTCTGGCCAATTTGATTCTCATGCCAGTTTTAATACTAAGCGTGGTTAATTACTTTGGTTCATTTGCCTACTGATTGCTCTCAGGTGGTCACTGTTGCCATCTGTTTGTCTCTAGAGACAGTGGGGTGTGCCTCTGGGGGTGAAGTCAACTGCTGTGTTAGCAGCACTGGGCTGATCTCTCTGGAGCAGAAGCCTGGGCGGTGTGTATGGAGGTTATGGGCTGCCCAGACGACAATTACCACTCTCAGTTTTTCTGACGTGGTCCAAAGGAAAGTAGAGCAATATATTTGGCACCAGCTTGGTTGTAGGCAGTGCTTCCCCCCTCCTAGAAAAATAGGTGCTGGTACTCATCATGAAGGGACACAGGTGGTGCTGTAGGCTAAACCACAGAGCCTAGGGCTTGCTGATCAGAAGGTCGGCAGTTCGAATCCCCGCAACGGGGTGAGCTCCCGTTGCTCTGTCCCTGCTCCTGCCAACCTAGTGGTTCAAAAGCACATGAAGTAGATAAATGGGTACCGCTCCGGTGGGAAGGTAAACAGCATTTCCGTGTGCTGCTCTAGTTTGCCAGAAGTGGCTTAGTCATGCTGGCCATATGACCCGGAAGCTGTACGCCGGCTCCCTCGGCCAATAAAGCGAAATGAGTGCCGCAACCCCAGAGTCATCCCGGACTGGACCTAATGGTCAGGGGTCTCTTTACCCTTTACCTTTACTCACCATGAAGTTGTTACAGTAAGTGCCACACCTTTTAACAACAACAAAAAGAGGTGCCGGTACGGCATACCTTTGAGTACCCCCTGGAGGGGGAAAAACTGGCTGTAGGAGTTGCCCAATGGAGATGTACAAGCTGCCATCCAACCATCTTAGGGACTCCATTCCAGATTTGTGTAGGGTTTGCTCCTTACCCTTTTCTTCTCCCAAAGATATCCCACAAGGCAGCAGCAGTTTAGAATCAAGAGTTTTCCTTTCCTAGATGGGATGTCTTTCCAGGTTGGTGAGCTCCACTTGTCCCTCACTTCCCTCTCTCTACAACATGTGCAGAAACCCCCTTCTTGACAATTGGATTCATTATTGGTCTTGCCCATTCAATCAACTGGAGCCTATGTTCGCATTCAGGGGAAATCCCTAACTCATCAAGGGTTTGAGACCCATTGGCTACCCTCACCTGGTTTAGCTGGCCAGTTGAAGCAGTTTCCTGGGTATTGCCGCTGTTGCATGCTGACGGCTTCTGGGAGCCACAGGTGACAGCTGAGTGCATGGTGGGGACCAAAGGTGGACAAAATACCCCAGAAGGAGCATGATGTGTGTCACACTGTGGGTACTACTACTCCCCTAACACCCCGTACACTATATATTCACATTTAGGAGCTGCAGCAAAATATTGCTGTGTGGAGTGGTCCAAACCAAGAACGCCAGCCAGCAAGCCATGCTTTCTCCAGCATAGCATTCCACCCCCCCAAGTTTTCTGTTCATTCAGCCCCACAGTTGGAGGAAGTACCTATTTTTCACTCTGTAAGAGACACTTTTACCCTCCTAAAAAGTAAGGGGAAATGTGTGTGTGTGTTATGGAGCGAGTGCAAGCTTCGCAGGCTAAGCCAGAAGCCAGAACAGCGAGAGGGAGCGCTGCGCAGTACTCCCTCTGGTTGTTTTAGTTTCTGGCTTAGCCGCGCGAAGCCTCCGCACGGGAGCGGGGAGCCTTCATCCCGCTACTCTGCGGAGGCGTCGCGCAGCTATTCCTGGCTTTTGCAGAAGGTGGGGGAAGGGACAGAGCGTGTAGCTCTGTCCCTTCCCCCACCTCCCAGAAAAGCCCCCAAGAGCTGCACTCCCTTTAAAGAGCATGTGGCTCTTGCGGGAGGTCGGGGGAAAGCCAGGATCCGATCCCGCTTGCTTTCCTGGCTTCAGGGATAGCCCCGCAAAGCCTCCTGAGTGAAGAGGGAAGAGCACTCCCTCTTCACTCAGGAGGCTTCTTATTTCTTGTTTTCCTCCCCTAAAAACTAGGTGCTTCTTATGGTTGGGTGCATCTTATAGAACAAAAAATACGGTATGCTTCTGTATACCAAGTGCTGGAAACCACAATAGGGGAGAGTGTTCTTGTGCTCAGGTCCTGTTGGCAGGTTTCTGATAGGCATCTGGTTAGCTATTTTGTGAGAAGAGGATGCTGAACTAGTTGACTAGTTGGCCTGACTCAGCAGGTCTCTACTTACAATACTTCATAGTAACTACATACTGTACAGTACTTCATAGCATTCTGCAGCCACTAAGCCTGCTCAGAACACACTGTTGGGGGGAATCTTCCCCCCACTTCCTTCATAAACATACTACAGGTGTTTGGGTCCTCCAGCTCATACCTACCTTTTGTAAATGCATGTTGCTGTTTTAGTTACACAAGAATTGGAGAAGGAGATGACTATTAATATATAGGATTTGTTCAGTTAGTTCCCTTTGTTTTAGTCTTTAGGTTACAGATTGAGAGATTTTTGTTTCTGGGCATTTGGATTACATTAACTTTTTTTCCTTCTGCTACAAATGGTTTTAGTGTTGCTCTGGTCTTTAGCTCTCACTTTTGTATTTTATTGTTCTTATTGCATATATTTGCATCTCTTTTTTAACTGTGTAAGCTGGATTGGGGGTTCTTGTAGGTGAAAGGTGGTGTAAAAATTTCCTAAATGAATAAGAGTAGGTTTTTACGTTTTTCTTTAGAGTGCACAAGGATGTGCCAACAATGTGACAGGTGGCCAGATATATATATATATATATTTGTTTTTTGTTTGTGTGGTTGAATCATTTGAATGTTTGATGTGATGCTTACCCAATGAATCATGCCATCAGCAAAATATATTTTTGTTCAGAGGTCCTAGCTAAGAGCACTGTACAGTACCACAAGTGGTTGAAAATCCTGTGGCATATGGAGAATATTGACATGTGTTTTAATATGGTTTTTAGCTTGTCCTTGATATAATTATTTAGTTTTAAATGCCTTTAACTGGGTTTTTAATGACAATTACGTTTTATTCTTTTTGTAAACTGCTTTGAGGTTTTATTATGATAAAGCAATGTATAAATCTTGTGAAATAAATAAATATTGAATTTTGTGAGCCTGCTATATAGGTATGTTTTACAAACATATGCACCATATGGCTTTGGAAGAAAACTTTATGCTGGAAGGAATGAAGTTAGTATTTAAAACACGATAATTTTATCAATACATGGTATGGCAGTACGAAATTAGTGCTTATTTCTTTTGTAAGATAAAAGTAGTACCTCTGCAGTTTGTGTCTACAAAAGTTCATTGTGGCCTTGAATTCTCTATTTAAGTATTAAAATTAAATTCTCGTTATAAGGTAATTTCAGGTATTTACTGCACAACAATATAACACCAGTTTATAGGAAGCCTGCTTGGAGTGGAATACACAGAATGGTTAAACAGCAGGGGAGTCTTCTGCTTTTAGTTAAAAACTGCTGTTTCTGTATGGCATATTTACAACTTATTTAATTCTTAATGTAGTGTGCTGTGGGACTGAGCATACGAAAAAGAGTAGAAAGAGCTCTGCTTTCTGTGTCTAAGGCTATTACTTGCTGTACAATAATAAAGGCACTATTTTATTGGGTTAGTTGTAATTAACTTCAGCACTATGCATTCATATAAATCATTCTCAATCTGTTTTCTTTGCATTTTCCTTCCTTTAACTGAGTTAGCATAGTTGTTTTCAAATGTTGTTTTTCCTATAAGGAATAAAGCTGTAATAGCCTTTCTATAAATGGACTTGTAGAGCTAATTATTCTAATAATTATTTAATCTGCATTGATACAGTTTTAATGCAAATTTTACAAATGGTTATGGATCAGTTTTTTTGGCTATGGTCTGGATTTGACCATGAACATTTAAAAACAGATTTATCTATTACCAGAACTCTCCTTCCTTGGGAGGGGGTGTTATTATTGTTTCTTTCCTTGCTTCTTTGCCTTGATCTGAGTGCCCCCCCCCAAAGCCCTAGTGCTTAACACTTTCAGGCACTGAATAGAACCTGAATCTACATTAAGTGTCAGATTTACACATAATTTCCATGGTGTTTCCTTTTTCCAGTCTTATACCAAATCTTCCCCTTCTCAAGTCTCAAAAGACAGGACACACATTGGATTGTGCCAGTTACTTGGACTATTTCATATGAAATAAAAGTGAACATCATAAAGCTCATTTTTGGCTTTGGTAAATTTAATTCTTTAACTAGTGTAATGTGGCTTTAAAATCTTGGTTCCTTACTGCCTTTGTTTTGATGACAAGAGCAATAGTTATCAAATGTAATGGAACAAAAAGTACTTTCTGCTTATATCTGAACACATTGTGTAGTGTGTTTTTTTTAGCCTTATAAAAATAATTAGCCGCTATATAGTTCTAATGGCAGCCTTGAAAGTTTTAGCCTGGAGCAGTCTCTAATGAACAGCCCTTGTTTTTTTCCATTTGGGCTTTGAGATTCCCTAAAGACTTGACTTCAGACCTCAGAGGGCAGCAGCTGCCATTTGTCTTGAGTACTAGTGTTGCGAAATAGTCAGACCACGTACTAATAGAACACATTTGTACAATTCAGTACATAGATGCTTGATAGAGGTTTAATGATGATCATCTGTTGAGAGCTTGTAGATGGGTGGACTTAGAGCAACTTCTATTGCACCTTATCAAAATAATACCATCTGTATTGATCAGGTGAATAATGTTGCTTGGCTAAGCTTGCTTTCCCAGAGCAGGTTTTTGGGGTTTTTTTTTACAGACTGCTATGTTTTTATATTAAAAATCTCTTTTCTTATAAATTTCTAAGAAATATTGAAGTGCTTAATGCCTCAGATCTGTGCAAAGTTGTTCAGCTGCATAATTGACAAAACTGAACTCTTACATACTGTCCCTTCTCGAATACGATAAATAATAAAACTGGAGGGGATCCTGTAATAGGCCATCCTTTCCAATGCTCTGCTTGTTGCAAGAAATGCAGGGCCAGATCATCCCCACCAAGCCCACTACCCCTCGAGGTATTTGGTTCGATTGCCAAACTTCCCTTTTCATGTCAACACATTTCTCCAAACGCTGTGCCAAAATCTACCCTTCTGTCATAAAATTATAGAATCATAAAATTTTAGAGTTGGAAGGGACTACAAGAGTCATCTAGCCCAATCCGCTGCAGTGCAGGAATCTCAAGTAGAGACATGGCCATCCAATCTCTACTTGAAAACCTCCAAGGAAGGAGAGTCCATCTCTTGTGGGAGTCTTTTCCACTGTTCATATAGCTCTTACTGTCAGAAAGTTATTCCTGTGTTTAATCAGACTCTCCTTTTCTTCACTTGAACTTGAATCATAACCAATTCCCTCAACTGTTCCTCATAAGGCTTGGCTTCCATACTCTTGATCATCTTGGTCACCCTCACCTGCACATGTTCCAGCTTGTCAATTGTGGCACCAAGAACTGGACACAGTACTCCAGGTGTGGTCTGACCAGGGCAGAATAGAGCAGTACTATTACTCCCTTTTATCACCATACTATACTTCTGTTGATGCAGCGTAGAATACTATTAGCTTATTCCCCCCCTCTTTTTTTGGTTGCTGTATCATACTGTTGACTCATGTTAAGCTTGTGGTCTACTAAGACCCCTAGATCCTTTTCACATGTAGCATTGCCAATTCACTTGTCCCCACCTTAGATTTGCACAATGGGTTATTTCTGCCTACGCGTGGATCCTTACATTTTTCCCTGTTGAAATTCATGTTGTTAGTTTGGGCCCAGTTCTCCAATCTGTTAACACCGTCTTGAATCCTAATTCTGTCTTCAGTGGCATAATTGTCTAACCCCCCACCCCCTGGTTTGGTGTCATCTGCAAGTTGGTACAGATGCTGAACACTACAATTAGCATGACATTTGGAGTTTCCCTAGGGGAGCTCTGAATGTAGCTTTGCAACTTCAAATGCTTTTGAAGTATCTGTACCCAGTGCTTTTTTCCTAGGGGTATGCATGGGTACTGTCAGGGAACTGCCATCGGAGCCAAAGGAGGAGAGAGGGCTCCAGAGGGATGCTGGAGAGGGTCCCAGTAGGGAGAGAGGCAGCCCATCTGCTGGGGAAGGAAATCAGCGTAGCACCAGTGGAGAAGGGGGGAAGATGGGGGAATCAGAGAAAAGGCTCCTGGACTCCTCACCGGAGACCAGCGGGGAGAGCACGGGTCCTCCGCTGCCCACACCCTCCCTGCACAGAAGACTTCCGCGGAGAGTAGGAGGCGACTGGGCGTCAAAGAACTTCTTTGCTGGAAGAAGTTCAAGAAACGCCCACTGACGGATTCTGCCAGTGACTGAGACAGCCACAAAGTGAAGGCTGTCCAGACAGAAACGGTTCAACCAGGCAACCAAGCCAAGAGTGGCGGCAACTTACGCATAAGCAACCCCTAGAACCATTACAGCAATCCGTCAGTCCCCGAAGTTGCTTGTGCGCAGCTCCAGAGAGGCAGCACAATGAGCCAACCCAGGGAAACCGGAGAGACAGAGCAAGCAGCTGGAGTGCAAAATCTGGTAGAGAGGAACCTAGATTTGGAACAGCGTGTGGCTCTCCTGACGGCGCGGCTGGAAGAAAGACGAACTCAGGATGCACAGGTCAGACCCACCCCCATCGCAAGGAAGGTACCGGGGCTGGTACAAAAGTTTGGGGGGAAGCCCCAGGACTACAATGCATTCCAAACGGAAATAGAGTACGCTTTGGAACTGCAGCATAATGACTTTGCTGATGATGGGGAGAGGGTAGCCTACATCGTGGGGCATCTGGAGGATGGGGCATGCGAATGGATCAGGCCCCTAATGGCCACGCAAAATGCTGCCTTGAAGGACCTTAGGAAATTTTTTCAGGCGATGAATGCGATGTATTCCAGTGAAGTGGAGCAAAGTGTGACACGTCGGGAACTGATGGGGTGCAAGCAGGGGAACCAGTCAGTTAGAGACTACTGGTCGCGCTTTGCGATGTTGATCCACCGGCTTGGGTGGGATCTGGACTCTGAACCTATTCAAATGTTGTTTGAGGAGGGTTGTCCCCAACGGTGAAGGACGAGCTGTCCCGCGCGCCCTGTCCACAGTCGATGGATCAGCTGACCAAGGCTGTGCTTGCGATTGGAGTGCGCCAGGAAGCGCAGGCTCAGGAGAAACGTGAAGTGAGAGGGGAACGTTGCCATGACAACCGCATTCCTGAAATACCGAGACAGCCTTCCCAGGCGGCTGAGCCAATGGAAATAGATGGTGCGCGAGGTTTCAAACCTCAGTGAAGGTCGCAAGAGGGAGGGAAAGGATTGGAAAACCACCAAGAAGTGTTTCCTCTGCCAACGGCCAGGACATTTTGCCAGGGTCTGCCCTCAAAGGAAGGCCTGGCAAGGGATGGTGGGAGCTGCTGGCTGTGAGGAGAAGGGGGAGGAAGTGCAGGCGCAGGGAAACCATTACAGGTACGCATACCCCTAAACATTTATGAATCTTTGTACTTTTGTCCATTTACTGTATTTATTTTTCCAAACTTGAACTATAAAATGGTGATTTTCTTGAGTCAAAGCGAGAGTACCCCTAAACATTTTTTAAGAAAAAAAAGCACTGCCTGTACCCATTTATTTATTCTCTGAGTCCGTGTAAGTGGAGGAACACTTAAATGTGAGGACATGGCTGAGGCAGTAAGCAACTGTACCTGAATCAAGATCTTGAGGGGGCATGTTTTTCAGTCCAGGTTTTATGAAGTCAGTTGCTGGAGCTGGAGGAGTTGGATCTGGAGGTGGATCTGGAGGAACTGGATCTAAAATGCATCAGTGAGGAGCTACTGATTTGAAAATGCAACGTGTGAATTGACTTGGGGTGTGATGTGACCATACAGATGGGGCCCTTTAAGTCAGAGGTCAGCAAACATTTTCAGCAGGGGCCAGTCCACTGTCCCTCAGACCTTGTGGGGGGCCGGACTATATTTTGAGGGGAAAAATGAACATATTCCTGTGCCCCACAAATAACCCAGAGATGCATTTTAAATAAAAGGACACATTCTACTCATGTAAAAACACACTGATTCCCGGACCATCCGCAGGCCGGATTTAGAAGGTGATTGGGCCTTAGTTTGCCTACCCATGCTCTCTAAGCCTTGAACCTAGCTTATTGAATACCCGGACCTGTGTATGTTCAGGCCTTAGAGCCTACATCAGAGCAGATGATAGGAGTGTTTAACATTGGCCTCTGAAATTGGCAAGAAGGATGACATTTCTGGACAGATCAGACCCTGTAAAAATAGTAGACTCCTGGCCTTCTACCTTTGCTCATCAAGAGAACAGTGCCTTCCGTCTGCTGCATTTCAGCTTCTTAATTTCCACCTCCAGTTCCCAATAAATGATCTCAAGGACCCTAAGCTGAAGAACACACCCTCTAGATCTCTCTACTGCCATCCATGGTCCTCCTTTGCCCCATGCAAAGTTCTTTTCAGCACTTTAAGGCAATTTATATCTCACAGCTACTTGCATTTTTGTCAGTGCTTAAGTATTTACTATAGACTGCACAGTAATTATGATCATGTACATTAGCAGTAGATTTTATAGGCATAGGAAATAGTAGTCGATTAAGTTCAGCTTACAGCAGGTATGAAATTATTGACTTGGTCGATCTCCTCTTGCAGTCCTTCCTTTTGAAAGTGCTGAAATGTATTCTCCAGTTATTCAGCTACATTAGTGGTCGACTCTGAGGCTTTTAACATGTTTTTCATCAGCACCTTTGGGAGAAGGATAACAAAGATCTTGACATAACAATGCAGTCAGCTCTGAGAATGTAATTGCAGTACAGGATATATGTGCTGTGTTGAAACATTGCATTAAACATGAAAGACATTGGTTGTTACATTTTGCCCCCCTCCCCCGCCAAGCTATTAAAGCATGCTTAAGGGAGTGTTCACCTGTGGCTTAAAAAAATTTGTTTAGACTAATATTTTCTCTGATCTTTGTCTGTGATAGAGTTAAGCTGGAAAAAAACCAAGATAAATCTCTTTGCTTCTCAGTTTCGGGCAATTTCTGTTTTCAGTAATTAAGTTCTGAAGCGCTACACTGAGTGTGATTCAAGGTGAAAGCCATTGTTTGAAGACAAAAACATGTGCATGATGTCATTTAGAGAAAATGATAGCTCTTCATTTATATCCCCATCTTCCAACACTTCTCCTGCCAATATTTTGTGAGGGAATGCTAAAACAAGTGAAGAGGCATGTTGGCAAAAGAATAGAAACATCTAGGCAATCACTTTAGTGCCCATTGTTGTGATATACAACTGTATACTCCAAAAAATTGTAGCGACAAAAATACATAATTTTGATTGATTGCTTTATAGGCCTGTGAGCAAAAAAACACACACAAAATGCTTCTAGTTATTCAGATGTGTTGTTGTTTTTTGTAAATTGAGGCATGCCTATAGAGGAAGGCACAAGGGAACTTCCCAAACACTCTGTTGGTTGGATACCTTATTTATTTTGCATTATTTCCGTGGTAGCAGTGTCATGGGCCAGTTGCTGATTGGACTGTTTCTTGAGGGGCCAAGGCTTGTTCAGCAATCTAGCTCTCTTGGCTGGTATTAATAAAATATTGAGGTTTGTTATGAGAACTGATAATGTGTGGTGCCTTGGATTATGGAAACCTGAGATCAAAACTGTGCTTGGTGATGAAGCTTCCTTGGGCAAGAGGCTGCCCCAGAGGGGAAGAAGGACTCATCTACAATCTCTGCCTAAAGACCAGCAGCCTTTTGACTCTTCTTCCTCTGTCATTTAACAATGGTCATGCAGTCAGGCTAGTTGAACTGTTTCCGTACCAAAGAGCTGTTATGAGAACTATTTTCTCCCCCCCATCTGTAAGCAACTCTAGGGGCCTTATCAGTTGAAGTGGGTTGTTGATTAAAAAAAGAAAAGTTTTTAAAAATAGATTAAAAATATTTTTGCCTAACCTACATCTGTGGTGATGACAGGCTTAATACCTTTTCACCTTGGTATTCTCTCACCCTTGTAGTAGGAAGTCAATATGCTGAATGCTTAGTTTGAATAACACTTTGGATGGTTCTTGCTATCTGGATAGATGTGGCCATGCTCATCAGCTGATATTATTTACAGTACAAAAAATACGTGTACTGCATGAAATAAATATACAGTGGTACCTCAGGTTAAGTACTTAATTCATTCCGGAAGTCCGTTCTTAACCTGAAACTGTTCTTAACCTGAAGCACCACTTTAGCTAATGGGGCCTCCCGCTGCTGCCACACCGCCAGAGCACAATTTCTGTTTTCATCCTGAAGCAAAGTTCTTAACCCGAGGTACTATTTCTGGGTTAGTGGAGTCTGTAACCTGAAGCGTATGTAACCCGAGGTACCACTGTACCTAGCCAACACAACCAGTCCTTTTTTAAATTAAAGTTGTGTATATATAAATCTTGAGTTAAAATTTTAATATCTTTTGTCACCATCTTAACTTTCACTATAACTGTTTCCACTGGTTTAATTAATGTAAATTTGTTATTTTAATTACCTTTTTCACTTTTGCATTGTAGGAGTGGCAGAACTCAATACAGAAGAATGCTGGCCTAGCTTTCATTGAGCTTGTCAACGAAGGAAGGTAACTTCCTAGTTATATTAATTTCTATAATCACCATTCGCAAATTCTGATTAATTTCTGTTGCTGATTTACGAAGTTCTTTGTCTACAAGTAAAGTGTTTTGGATTTGGTAGCATACAATTGCATTCCTTTAGAAATATTGTACAGTTAGCTTTGTGAACCTGATTCAGCCGCTAAATCTCCTGTACAGGTCTTTGCAGAGGTTGTCTGAACCTGGGGAGGGAGTCTTGTTAGAATAACTCAAACAAAAATGCATCTCAGACTCAGGGCAAGTGTACCAGCACCCCCTCCCCAGCACAGGCTTGCTCCCATATTCTGTTGTGGTTTGGCATTTTCTCTTATCTGTAGTCATATTGATATAGTGTGCCTATGGCAGACCTGCACAGTTTGTGACCTGCTAAGCTTAAACTTCTTGTTTCTACTGGTTATTCGAAGGAATGTCAACTACTTGGCAGACCCAATTCATGCTGGATGCTTGTGTTTGACTTGTTGGGGTGCAAGTTATAGAGCGCTGTTGTGGGGTCTCAGATCACTGATTTAAAAGTCTCATTAGTTACGCGTATGCATGTGAAATTTCTCAAATTGACCACTTCAGGCATTTTTTTAAAAAAAGAAATAGAAAAAAGGAAGTGTACTGTATATATTGCATTGGGTGCTGTGGCAGAAAGGTGGTATATAAATGCAATACATAAATATACCAACTGATTTTTGCATAAGCACCTTCATCAAAAGGATTTTTGTTATAAGAAATTTCAGAGTAAGCCTAGATGTTCATACTTTTCAGTTCAGTTCATGAATACAAGGTGTGTTATAGAAAATGACAGGTCATGGCAGAAACATTAACTTTGGCGTGCACTTAAATTCAGTAGAATTGTATATATTTCCTAAGTAATTCAAAAATACATAATAATCACACCAGAAGTAGTAACCATAGTGATATAGAAAATGAATAAAGCACTTAATGATTGGAAACAAAGAATACACTTATTTAGTTTCTCTTAGTAGAGTTAGAGAATCATCCACTAAAATGTAAATTTTAAATGAAGACTTGGTGAACTCTAAATCCAAAGTAATCTTTATTAGCAGAGAGATTAGCTACTCCCTCCTTCTTAGTGATTAGCACTCTCATCCTGTGTCAAGCAGTAAACTCTGGCTGCTCTCCTCAGAGTGCTGTAGCCACTTTGGTAAAATGCAGAGTCAGCTGTTCAAGACAATACGAGTTGCTTCTGGTTTAAAGCTACTTTCTCAATGCAATAGAAAGCTTTCAGATAGATGAAATATTGTGGGAGAGTAAGTGTGCACAAAGACCTAGAGAGGCTGATGGGTTTAATTCAAACATGTTTTTTTCCATCACATAGTTAAAAATTCTCTACAAAGAGGGATAAAGTGGGTATACATAGTTAACAGTATAGTGAAATCCGGGCTGTTAGATAGGTTAGTGATGTTCATTGTTAAATTGTTAAATTTCCCATAATTTTGGAGCTTTTGATAATGTTTTGCAAACTCTGTTTGATTGAACAAATTATGCAATGATAATGCATTATTGCTTGAGGAAAGCACTGGAAAGTGTTCACTGAAAGGTATTTTTAACTTCAAGGGATTTATAAGAAGCTATAATGCGGAGTTAGAGAACAGATATAACGGCCATACTTAACAGTTTCAGATTGTGCCTGTTTGAATATAGCTCTTAATTTATAAAATTAGAGTTCTGGGGTTTGAGGCTTCCTGAAACTGAAGCCATATCCTCTGAACTACCAGTCTTCTCACTCCGTAATTTCAGATGTTTGAGATTAAGTACTTTGCGCAAATTCCATGGGTGAACCCTGGTTCATATTAATCCCTGGAGATAGTGAAATTGAAGACATAGCCAGTTACATTTTATCCTGCAATCTCTATATAGCCATGAGGTTCAAAGACATTAACCCCCCTTGGTTTTTCAAATGCATCGTAAGAGGTAAAGCAAAAAACTCAGTTCCTATTTTGCAACGAGAATCTCTCCATTGTGGATTCAGATAGCAGTAGCAGTTAATATGAGGAAAGGCACAGTTTGGACAGAATGCTTCAATTTAGGGTCATTTCTAATATTTTAACGTATCTGGTAAATTAAATGCCTCATGCTGTTTCATATCTAATTGTCACTGCTGGACAGCATTTACATTTGTTAACTCAGCTGTGTACAAAGAGCAAGCAATTAGCAATATATGGTGTAAATTTGAACATATAATATTTTCATCTAACACAGTATAGTATTAATATTTCAAATATCAGCATTTCAAAAGGAATAATTGCATATACTATAGGGGGTGCTTACTGTATGTTCATTTATGTAACACACAGCCGTAAACTATCTTTCTCCACCACCCTCCATATGTTGATAGCAGGAGCGGGTGTTAGGATAGCATATAGGTGCCTCTCTCATGGCTGCCAGGACGCAGGTGGCACTGTGGGATAAACCACAGAGCCTAGGGCTTGCCGATCAGAAGGTCGGTGGTTCGAATCCTCGCGATGGGGTGAGCTCCCGTTGCTCAGTCCCTGCTCCTGCCAACCTAGCAGTTCAAAAGCACGTCAAAGTGCAAGTAGATAAATAGGTACCACTCCGGCGGGAAGGTAAACGGCGTTTCCCTGTGCTGCTCTGGTTCGCCAGAAGTGGCTTAGTCATGCTGGCCACATGACCCGGAAGCTGTACGCTGGCTCCCTCGGCCAGTAAAGTGAGATGAGCGCCGCAACCCCAGAGTTGGCCACGACTGGACCTAATGGTCAGGGGTCCCTTTACCTTTACCTCATAGCTGCCAGCAGATAGGAGCATGACTGGTGATGAAGGAGTGTGCTCTGGTCACTTGAAGGCTGTTGAATCTTGTGCTGGAGGAGAAAAACAAAAATAAATCCAAATGCATCCTCCCACCTCTTGCAAAAGTATGTGAACTGCTGTAGAATGTACATATGATTATATTTTATTCACTTAGTACATACAGTTATATTTTATTTATTTATTAGATTTAAATCCTGCCTTTCCACTGGAGACCTTGAAGCTGCTCATAGCATTTATGAAATGCAGTGGATAAATCATGCACGTTAAAACAAAACGAAGCTTGTGCAGCTGGAGCAAGAGCCTCGTGTTATCTTCACCTGGCTTCCTTTCTCTCCTGTTCCACCTTCCCCCAGGGCAGCTGGTGGTGCAAGACCATGTGGTAGAAATCTTGTTTGAGTATTTAGGGAACTGTGTTTGCGGCTGCTTTCATTCCATTGACGTTTCCTGGGATCCAGACCATTTGCTTGCTATGGGGCATAAATTATTAGTGTAATTTATAGGTTTCTGTAATCTACATTAAAATACATTTGCTTTTGATTCTCTCCCCCCCCCCCCCGCCCAACAACTTGCTTAAAAAGAAAACAGCTTCAGCATAGCTCAGCTGTTAATAGGGAAACCTAACAGCTTCAGCAATGGACTTGTTAATGATACTCACCTTGCCCAGACAGAACAGAACACTGGTTCCTCAGTGTGTTAAGAGCGCTGTGCTATCTAGACTAATAATGCGTTCATCAAGGGCCAAGGTCATAACGATATGAATGAGGTGAAGGCAGGTCAGAAATATATAAACTTGGAAGCTAGTCCTTAGCACTGCAACCCAATATGTGTACTTTAGTTCTCAAAATTCAGAGTTGTAGGGAAAGATTTATTCTGTAAGTTACAATGATGGGCTTCTTTCCTTAAAGCATGTAAAGTTAACTATTAAAATTGAAGCATGCTTTGTACATCTGAGAACCTTAATAAATATTAAGAACATATATATTTTTTAACAGGCCCCTCTTCTACAGTTAACACCAGCTGCTTTTCTCTTATATATGACTGGACAAGATATTCATGTACAGATACTGAACAATATTTATCTGTTTTTTATTCCACTGTTCACCACTTACGCACTACTGTGCACCATATTGCAAAATTATTTTTCACAAATTTATTATTCTTACTTCAGTTATAAACTTTGGTGTATTTACAATTTATGTGACTGAAGTATCAGTTCTGAATTGGAAAAATAGGCCGATTTTATTGCAGCTTTTGCCAACCTGTTGCCCTCCAGATGTTTTGGACAACAACTCCCAACAGCATGATGGTACTACTAGGAAATGTAGTCCAAAAATACTTGGAGGGCAACAGATGGGCCAAGGCTATTCCACTGGATACTCACACAAGTCAAAGATCATGACTCTACATAAAAAAACTGTCCAGTAGCACCTTAGAGACCAACTAAGTTTGTTCTGGGTATAAGCTTTCGTGTGCATGCACACTTCATGCACACGCAAGCTTATACCCAGAACAAACTCAGTTGGTCTCTAAGGTGCTACTGGACAGTTTTTTATTTATTTTGACTGCGTCAGACCAACATGGCTACCTACCTGAATCATAACTCTACACTTATAGATAGATTACTAAATCATGGTTGCAATCAACCAGTTAAAGAATCCTTCATCTGTTAATTATCTGCCTTTTTTACCTGCCTATATGAAATATCCTTAAATGCTATTATATTCTTGCTATAACTCCCCCCACATACACAATTCTACCAGCTTACTACCTTATTATTTCTTGCTGGTCCTCATTTTCTGCCCAGAACTCCTATATCATCTCTCTTCTCAAAACCCGCTTCTTCCACTAAGCCTTTGGCGTAACCCTTCTACTTTCATCCCTTACTGCAACAATGCTTTGAGTATGTGTAACAGTTGTATGCCTCCCTGGCTATGCCCTTTCTCCTATCTTTCCACACCAACTTTTGTCAGAATTTAAGTTGTCAGTTCCGTCAGACAGGGAATCTGATTTTGCACTATGTGAGTTGATGGTGATAAGTAATTGTATCTGTAACTTTTATATGGGTGCATTTTTGAAATATTCAGGGGAATACAACACTTAATATTTCACAACCAAATGTATATCATTTATTGTTAGAATGAAAGAGCATATATTTTATACTAAGTTCAAAATAGTATTAAAAAGTCCTTTTATTGACACCAATTAAAATAATGACTTTTTCCAAGTTACTTAAAAGGATTATGAGGAGGAAACTGGGGTAACATTTCCCCAGTTTTCATTTCTGGAAATGTCAAGCGTAGAACCCTCACCGACACTGAAAAACAATTTTTAAAAAACCCTCAAGACCACAGTTTTGTCTTGTATGTGGTTTTTTTTATGTGTATGATGGTCTACGTCTAATAGAAAACTATGTTCTTACAATTAACAAATTCGTTTTAATGTTCTGGATTCATAATAGGAATTGCTTTAAGAACATGCTAGATAAAACCACAATACATAACTGAGAAGAACATCAAACAATGTTAAGGATGTGATGAAAATACAAATGATATCTTGGGGTGTCCTGAAAGGATAGGGAGAATAATTCAGCTAGTGTTTTGAAGATCACATAGAGATTTTACATTCTGTGTTAAAATGTTCACCTATAAAACAAAGTATATTTTTAGAAGTTTGGCTTTTATTGCTTTGAGTTCTGTTTGATCATCTCTGCATGCATTTAAATATCTTTGTGCAAATTGGGAACATCTGCGTTAGTAAACTTAATAGAAAATCTCAGGTGATTTGCAGATGACTAAGGCTCTTGCTTTTCAGCTAATGTAAGTCCAGCTCACTTCAATAAGGCCTGTATCAGTAAAGTGCTTTAAGTATCAGATTGTAGTGTTAAGGTTTTGCAAGGGCATGTCAGCATCTTTAAACAGAAAAGAGTTAATGTTTTCGATATTTAAAATGAAAACCAGAGACAGCTAATTCAGCTTCAGTATTATCTAGGAAACTTCGAGTACTGGTTGTCAGTAAAGTAAGCCTATGCCAGAAAATCATGGTGCTGTTTGCCTGTGGTTTCCATACATTTGCACTGATTCCATTTTCAGCTACCATCCTTTCTTAAAAGAATATCAGTGGAATATGGGCTCAGTTTTTATGTATAGCCTGCATTTGGTTAACTGTGCTTGCTTATTATCAAATTCATAACTAACTAAGTTTTTTATGGAATACAGTGTACTGTATTGGCAGAGGTGTATTTTAGCTTTAAATATTAAGATTCGTCAATAGTGTGTAGTATTGGTGGTGATTTAAATCAATGCCTGATAGAAAGTTCTTTGTTTGTTTCAATATGAGAATCATTCTGTTGCATTCATGGTAGTCACCATTCATTTAAATAGTAGCCATTCATTTCAATGGAAGGACCCACTCTACTCTAAAGTAATGTATGCAAACTGGAGTCAAACTTACCCTTTAAGTTAAATGGAAACCCAGCTTCAGAAGAAGGCTTATCCTCTGGACCACAGCAGGTGAGAAAAAGGGTTTAAATTCCATTTAATTTCAGGTCTTCATTCGTTCTGAACCTATTAATGATCAACCCTTCCTGCTGTTTTTATTTACATTTTTAGAAACCGGCATTTTGATGCAAGAGGTGTTCATCAAGTATATTTTGGGTCACAACTCCCTCTCTCAAAATTAATGACTAAGTACTTCCAGGTGGTGCAGTTCCATGCTTGTGTCTGAACATCTGTTCCTGGAGCATATTGCTGGATTTGGACATCGGTGTTTTTACTGAAAATGCTTTAAAACCTTTGGTTGGTTGGTTGTTGTTTTTTTAAATCCATCATTACCAATTTGTCCCAAATTTCTTTCTGTTTACAGATTGCTGAGCCAAACCATGAAGGATCATCTGGTAAGAGTTGCAAATGAAGCAGAATTTATCCTGAGCAGACAAAGAGCTGAAGATATTCACAGGCATGCTGAATTTGAGGCAAGTCCCAAATCTTACACAATGCACTAGTATTTCATTCATACATAGTGGAGTAGTAAACTGAAACATAGGTACCACAGCTATGCCAGATTAAAAATGTAAACACATCAGGTGCCTGTGAAGTTCTGTCTTGAAAATCCCTGACCATGTTGACCTGTAAATAGTACACAGAAGCTCTGAAGCACCTGTTCTCTTGGATCCAGAGATCTTTCACAAATAGAAATGCACTTCCACATGTGCAAGGCAACCCTACTGAATTCCTTCAGTTCCCAGGTCCTTCTGCTTCTCTGTGACCCCATCTTGCACATCCAGAGAGTTCCCTGACCCTCAGGAGCAGCTGTGGTGAGAGGGAGGGAACTTTTAGCGGGGGTGGAAGAGACAAGAAGGACCCATTATGTGATTGGAGTTCTGCTGTATCTTCTCTGGATCCAGCCCACTTTTTTTACTTGTTGTAAACAGGGCTGCTGGTCGGAGAATAGGGATAAATTTGGGATGATTTACAATTTTGTACTTTAACGTTCATAATTGACAACGATGTTCATCCAGTATAACATCTGGTATAATATAGATAAAAGGATAACTTCAATAAAGCAGTGTATTGTTTGTAGACTTAAATTGAACTTTGCATTATTTTTCTTAATGATATATTTTTTGGTAATTTCACTTCCCTCTGAGTCATCAGGCCAAAAAACCCAAACTTTTAGGCAAGCTCCTACTTTTCATTTTCCTTGAAGTCACTTGCGTGATTGTACTTTGTTTAGTCTTCCTTTGGATAGGGTTGAGCTCCTACACTCTCCCTACTTAGAACACTCTCATTTTCCAAACCGTTCTGACTGATTTTTTTTGCACCAGCCCCTTCATTTGGTCAAATAGGTATAATATTTTATGGCAGTCTGTTTAGTCCGATGCATTCTAGCACTGGTCTCATGGATGTTTCACACACAATTGTTGCTGCACACATACAAATTATTTCCCTCTGTATGCATCCCATGACCACATTATCCTTTTTGACGCAGCATTGCAAATGGATCTTATGAACTATAACCTTACCAGTATGATTCCTTAATCCTCTCGTGCTTATGGCTTTCAAAGATATTGTCCCTGACTGTCCTTGTTGATGTGGATTATGTTCTTTAGTCTCCTCTCCACTCCTCTACTGGAATCTTAAGTACTTGATAAAAACAACATGTCGTTGGAATTAAACTTACTGGTCTATCTAGATCAGGCTGCTCTTTGTATAAATTTACTCTCTAGCAAACTTTTAGCCATTTCAAAATAAAACGATTGACAGAGTAGAGCTGCTTTTGCACAATGTCTTTAGTGGGGACTGGCAGGGTAAAAGCACCTTAAAGAACCTCGCCAGAGTTTGCAGCTGGTACAGAACTGGCAATCAGTAAGAAGAGTGGATCAGCTAAGCTACTAATTTGGATCTAGAGTTAGCTGCTTCTGAATCATCATTTTGGTAAAGATCACATTTTAGATTTTCTAATTGCTACCATTTCTGTCAACAATTTCAGCATTAAAAAACTAACAAGTGTGCCTTTAATTTTCTGGGGAAACCTAGTACAAATGTGTATTTGTTCACATGGGGGTTTAACACAATGACGTTTGGACAAATAAATGCCTGAGTGGCTTTCACACAAATAAATCCTTAGTCTGTTCTGTAATAGTATTTCAGTTGCCAGTGGCTCATAAAAATGTAGCCATGGAAATGTTACCACCTTCAACCAAATATTTACATGTATGAATATACTGCAAAGTCTAAAAAGTTATTTTTTTGCTGAAGTAGTAACAAAAAAAGTATTTTATATTTTTTTATAAACCCAAACTAAATAAAAATAAGGGATAATTTATTATTGAGGGACAATGAATTACATTGACATGTATTTTGAATTTATTGGATTACTATGGCCTCCCGACCAGTTCAATACAGAACAAAAAAGAAATACACCATAAACTAGTTTTTTATTGGATTCTCCTAAGAACTAATTTTATTTTTGCTTTGCAGCTTTCTTTTACAAATGAAACATTGAGGATTTTCTTTATATATTAACACATAAACATTTGTTTTAAAATGCGTAAGAAGTGGAAAGTTTATTTTCCTGGACAGTGGTAATGTTTCTAAAGGTCATCTCTGTGGGTCTCAGGATTCATGCTGTGCATTGTTTAATAAGCTGTCTGTACTTCATCTAGACCTAGTTACTCACTCCTTCAAACAGAGATGTTGTCAGATATCTACATTGTCATTTTGTGCTAGTGAAATAGCAGGCAGGTTTCATTTGTTACATCAAAAAATGAAGGGTTGGTAGACAGTCCTGTGGAGACGAAATATACATCTTTTTTAGTTCATTGCCTGATAATCATTGGAGTCTGACAAAGGTGACAACTTATACACTGGTTTTATGCAGATGCACCATGAGTGACATGGCCTCATTGATTAGGTGAATTGCTCTTCTTTTCCTGCTGCTAACTTACCCCTCTGTCCTTTAACCACACTTTTTTCACATAAGAATAGCTAAATCATTTCACTGCATTTCAAAATGCTGCCTCTGTCAGAACTGACCACAATTTTTTATTTCTCTGTGTGTTTCTTATGTCTTTGAACTGTCTTTAGGCAGGTGTTGGTTGACACTTCTTGATCTGATGTTGCCTTGACTCTGTTATATCTCAGTGTGATGGCTGAAGGGATTTAATTCACATAATCTTGAACTTAAACAGAAGCTAGACTGTAGAAAAGACAGCACTTCTGTTATACTTATCAGAACTGGAGGAGGCAGCCATAGTTTTCTCTATTGACCAAGGCATGTTCCTCTTGAACTCACAAGATATCCATATGTTTCAGCAGAAATTAGTTTTGGAAAGAGAAGCATTATGCTGCTTGGAAAAAAAAATCTGTGAAGGAATAGATAGGAGTTAAGACTCAGTCATGAACATAACATGAATCCAAATGTAGCAGAATTATTCAGATGGGTGCAGAAAACAATCTATAACTAAAACCACGTGGTGATTTGCTGTAACGCTGCCACACTTCAGAGCAAGTTAATTCTGTTATCAAATCACACAAACATAAGGGAATATGTTCAAACATAACAATAAAATGTGATTTAACTCTTAGTACTGCTGTTTAAAATGCCCTGAAGAAAATTTTGAAATAAAAAGTGAGATTAATTTTTATATTAAAGCACAAAACATCAAACAGTATGCATTTAGATCATCATTTTCATAATAAGCACAGGACTATATCTTTTTAAAATATGTATCTTCTAAAGAATGAAGCCAACATCTGAAGACATCTGAAGGCAGCCCTGTATAGGGAAGCCATTTAAAGTGTAATGTTTTATTATGTTTTTATATATGTTGGAAGTTGTCCATAGTTGCTGGGGCAACCCAGTCAGATAGGTGGGGTACAAATAATAAAAATATTATTATTATTATTCCATTTAAGCATTGGCAAAGAGAAAGGGCAGAACTTTGGTTTTTTGTCTGTGCTGATTTTTCTCAATGCCCACACAATCCTACTGCATGCAGGGATCCTTTGGTAGTTGTTGCAATAGACTTGGGAGCATTGCACAATTTTTTTTTTTAAAATAATTTTTATTAGGTTTTTACATTTTATAACAACAAACACACACAAAAAGACAAAAACAAACAAGTACAATTTCATACCCTAATTTTCTTTACCCTCTTTCATTGACTTCCCCCCACCCCCTCTTCTTACATCCCAATTCCAATAATTAATTCAGCAAGTTCTTACCTAACCTCTTAAACATATTAATAATTCTTTTTAAAAATTTAATTCTTTTTGTTTGTCTATATTCAGCTTATCCAATTCTCTTATAATCATTAATTTCTTTTTTTTTTAAGGTCGATCTAACTTCCCTTCCACAAATTTTCCCTTTATTATATTGATTATAGGTCACATTAACCAAATAAGCAAATCATAACATTTTAGAATTCTATTCTCTCCCCCCTCCCTGCCCCTCCCTTCCCAAACAAATGTCCAAAAAACAAACAAAAAGTAGTTCTTAGCCCGGATTCCTCACGTCCGAGGCCTTTAATTCTCTGTTAGTCCCTCTCTGCCAATTATATTGGTAGTCCTTTTTGTTGATCCTGAGACCCCGAAGGAGTTCAGTCAGAGTCACATCAAATTTTCTTCCATCCAAAATGTTTAAAAGTGGTTGCTGCGAAAGGTCAACTACTTTTCCATACTCAAGAGGAAAGTCCCAATCATGTTGCTTTATTCTTTTTGATTTTAATATTCCAAGTACTCCAGGGACTTCCCTCTTCTTCTTTCTCATCTTTCGCAGATTTGTAATCCAAAGGTCTTCTTGCTCATACTCTAACAGTGTAGACTCCTGATTGGTGTTTTCCACTTGTAGTGTCTGCACTCCTCCTTTCCTCTCTGTCAATTCCAAGAGCATCTCTTCCTGCTCGGCTGCAGGTTTTTTATCAGTCATATCCTTTATGCATTCAGCAGAGTTGTTTGTTTTAGAATTCAAGGTCGTAAGTGCTTTGTTCATAGCCATACTCTGCTCTTGCAGAATTCCCACGAGAAAGAACATTTTTTCTATCTCCGCCAGTAATTTCCCCTCTGCAGCCATTGTAATGTCACTAATTCCCCCTAGGGGGCTTTCAGTTACTTGGTAGTCCTTTTCCAACAATCTGTTACTTTGTTGTTATCACTACTTTGTTTCCAACCACCTCAGTTCAAATGTATCACCTTTAATTCAGAGAGTTATTAAATAACAAGATTCTTAACTTTATCCACCCGTTTGACAGCTCCTTTGACAGCTGTCAAACTCCTTTCGCTTTTTCCTCCGGCACACAAACAGGACACTCCCGGGTTTTGGGGGGAGGGAATTCCACACACAAAGTTCCAAAGTTCCTCCCTTTCTCTCCAGCACAAAAACTTCTTCTATCAAATTTATGAAAAACTTTTAAGTCATAAAAATAGTAATCTTTCCGCCTTAATTCTCCGTTCCTTGCTTTAAATCGTCTGTAAGTAGAGGGGGTGCGGACTTCCCTTTAGCACATCCCCCGATCGTGCCGAATTCAAAAGGTAAAAATTTTTTAAAGTCCAGATTCCACTACTCACGGGTTATTTGTTATCCAGCCCGAATTTTGGGAAGAAAGTCAGCGCTCTCCGGCCATGGCTTGCGGCTTCGCTCCACTGAAGTAGCGGTCTACTCTCAGCACCACGCCACTCTCCGTACCCCCTCCGTAGCCTTTAAAAAGGCTCTTCGTGGGTCGGGGAGGGCGCTTAAGGTGCCCACCGAGTCACCAAGTCCGCAGGCTTCCGCGCCTGCGGTTTCTGAGGGTCCCCGTGTCGCCGGCACGGCAAGACCCGTCTTCAGCGGAGCCGATTCCCTCCGGAGCTCGGAGGGAATCCGCCATTAGCCGTTCGCGCTGACCCGGAAGTCCGGGAGCATTGCACAATTAATTAGGAATGAGCAATATTTTTTACAACTTCCCAGGGCTAAATCTGGAGTGACTTGAACCTGATTTTTATTATTATTTAAAGGGAAGTCTATTAAATATTCATAGATACTGTTAATGCTTATAGGTGCCACAAATACAATGTATTCTTTCAGGGTTTTCTGTGAACATCTCCTGCAAAAATGGGGTGATGACACCACTGCCATAACCTCTTAAAAGTAAATGGTAAACATGTGTACTGGAAAATAGGTGTAGCACCATGTCACTTCTAGCAGGGGGGGGGGGGAATTGTGAAGCACCCCAAACAGAAATGGGTCTGAATCCCTGGCAATGTCCCTTCAAGTAGTATGCATATGTTAATAACAGTCTGCATGCATTTTGGATTATGTGTTTGAGCACTAGCTGTTGGTGGTTTTATTAGGAGCCCTGAAAATCAGTGGTACAGTGATTCAGTGGCGTAGCGTGGGTTGTCAGCACCCGGGGCAAGGCAAGTAATTTGCGCCCCCTAACCCATGGATTTGCGCCCCCTAACCCTAACCCCCAGATGTTGTGCCCGGTGCGGCCGGCCCCCCCTGCACCCCCCCACGCTACGCCACTGCAGTGATTTGCACATCAGTTTTGGGCACTTGTTGTCTACATTAACTGTCAGTGGCCCTCTAAGGTTTCAGGCAGGTCATCCTACCTGGGACCTTCTGCGTGCAAAGTGGATGCTTAATAGTCCCAATTGTGATATATACAAGAGTGATTAAGAGACAAGCATAAGAATGTTAAATATAAAGTGATGAACAAAGAAAATATAAGTGTGAATAAAATGTGTTTCATTTTATACTGCTTTGTTTGGATGTTGATGGCTTGTGACTGGCCAGTCAGTTTCTCAGTAGTATAAACAGCTGTTCTTCAAAATGCAGCATGTTTTTTACACACACACACACACACACACAGAGAGAGAGAGAGAGAGAGAGAGAGAGAGAGAGAGAGATACACAGGTTACAGTTTTTGTGGTTTATAAGTAAGGCATGCATCGTTTCCTTTTTGTTGTGATGTCTTTACTTAAATTATGCATTTGTCGCAAATTGCAATAGTCTTACGTTCTGATTATTAGCAGTTTGTCAATATAACTGGGATATTCATTGGATTCTTCTTTGTTGTAAATCATATTAGGCAGCTAACTTCTCTGCATGATTGCCCTTCAATAATTAAATCTAGCATTTCCAGCTGCTGTAAAATTTGTTGCCCTTTTCCCTTCAGTTATGTTTCTTCATGCGTATTAGTTGGACTTCTCTATAGCCCTAATTTTCACCCTGTGCCAATTTATAGGCTATAGTTAAGCAGCAATAAGCTGTTCATGTTTTGGTTTATGGCTTATGTTGAATATGAATGTAAATGTAGTCATGCCTTGCTCAAAAGATACAGGTAGTTCCTAGCTTATTTCACGTGTCCCCCTTTGCAAAAATAAAATAAAATAATGTTTTCTGTGAGTCTTCCCTTATAGCTAAGCATCAGATATGCTTTATCTATTAAATTTTAGCTTTTAAGTAGCCTTGAGAAACATTTCCTGTATTGTGTTTACACACATGAACATGTTTGAACTCTTTTTTTAAAAAAAAAAGAAGGCAAAATAATTAAGACAATAATCATAGGAACAGTTTATTAGGAGCAACCAATACTGGAAATCAGCCCTAAGCCATTACACCTTCTTACAGTATTAGTAATACAACCATCACATAGCTGTGAGGTACAATAGACACAGGCCATAATTTGGGCCAGGCAGAGGTGCCAACAGGATTTCCTGGGCTGGGTATACTGTATGTGGATCGGGCCTCTCCCAGATCTACATATATATGTATGTTAATGTATGTATAATAGCATACATAATATATGTGTGTTAATATATGTATTAACATATATTAACCTAGCTTCTCTCACAGAGATGCTGCAAATATAAAAGGGGGAAAGAGAGGGAAACATGCACAATGTTTAGCTCCTGAGTGGAAAAGCAAAATAGAAATATATGTTACGCATATATGTTTCACATAGTTAAAGTATGGAATCAGCTCGCATGGGAGACAGTGATGACCTCTGAAGAGGATTCAGCAAATTTATGGAGGCCAAGGCTATCAATAGCAAGATACCGCTTTGATTCATCTTACAATTTCCCTATCCTTCCCCTTTCTATATTTAGCTTGTTTGTGCATCTAAGGGATGACGGTGGCTAATGTAAAATCCTGAACTTCAAGAAAAAAGAGGGAAAGCATTTGTAGGATGCTGCTTTTTCAGCCATACTAGACTAGTGCAGAATGTGAACAGATTCATTTTAAAAGTTTGTTTCTATACAATAAGATGTAAATAGGAGAAAACATACACTATTGGCTTGGGGGGAAATATGGCATTAAAAGGTGGGAAATAAGAGGTATTTATTGAGATAATTTATGTGCTGTCTGTGTTTGTGTATTATGCATGTAGAACAATTGCAAGTGAGGCTTCCAGACATCTGGAGAAATCTCTGTCCCTAAACTGTAGGGATGCACTGACTTTATTATTATTCAATTTGCAAAAAAGAAAAAAAGAAAAAAAGCATTTCACCTTAACATGTTGTGTTAAGGGCTTTCCATGTTTACTCAAGCTCCAAATTGCAACTGTTAAGGGCAATGTAGATACTGGTATGGTACCCAGTGATAATTCAGGCTTCTCCACTATTTGGAGCTGTATGGCTGTTAACAGCTGAAGAGTGAGCAGTGCCGTTTATAGATGCATCAGGCATAATATATTAGCTGCGTAGGTAAGGGGTGTTTGGGGAAGGTGCACGTGAAGAAATTCTGACTGGAAATTCACCACACTTTGCTTTGGTGGGAGAAAGACATTGCATTTTATTGAAGCATCAGGCAGAAATTCGTATCTGTTTACATCCCTGCTAAATATAGACACTAGCTGGGGCTGCAGTTTGGCTTGGTTGCCCACTTGCTGATTCAGAGGCTTTTTAATTTATATCCCTCCCCTTGCCTTTCAAACTGTTTTTGCTCATCTGTAATTTCTTCTGTGCCTCTCCTTTCACACTTAAAAGGTAAAGGTAAAGGGACCCCTGACCATTAGGTCCAGTCGTGACTGACTCTGGGGTTGCGGTGCTCATCTCGCTTTATTGGCCAAGGGAGCCGGTGTACAGCTTCCGGATCATGTGGCCAGCATGACTAAGCCGCTTCTGGCAAACCAGAGTAGCACACGGAAACGCCGTTTACCTTCCTGCCAGAGTGGTACCTATTTATCTACTTGTCCTTTGACGTGCTTTTGAACTGCTAGGTTGGCAGGACCTTTCACACTTAATTTGTATCTTATCCCATGCACCCAAACTGCCACATTCTTTCATTTTTCCTATAACGTTAATGTCAAATTATTATTGGTTTTACTTTATAAAATTATCTTTTACCTCTTTCTGACTTCCATCAGCATCTTCTCTCTGCCTTTCCCCGAGATGCGGGATACCTTCCTCACTTGTGTATCCTCCCCAGATTTTTCTGACTTCAGCCACCATACAGGAAGATGCTGGTGCTGGTAATCAGGTCCAACCAAAAGGCTATAGCTCAGCCAGGGAGAGCAGCTGAACCCCTTTGCGCTCTACTGAATCTTCTCTCACAACAGGTTCATACTGAGCATATGAGGGGGGAATCCTTTGAATTCTCATTGCCTACAAATATTACTTTTTAATTTAGCTGATTTGTGAAATTCAATAAAAACTACAAACCTGTTACATGGCTATTAGGAGAAAAAAAAGGACATGGTAGATGTTCCCCTCGAGCTAATATGTCAAACTCTTATCCAAAGGTGAAATTATAATCTCCCCACACTCTACAAGTTATACATTTGATGCACAACTGATGTAGTGCTTACACATGAATGTAAAGGGATGAACAAACTAGCTACTTTCTTGTTAAGTTTCACAGGAATTAATAAAAAATACTATTTAAAAGATGGAATTGGGAAAAAATAAAGACATTGCTGGATTTGGATCAGTGTAATTCAAAAAAGACTAATGGGTTGTTTCAAAAAGGATGACAGTGTTTGCCGAAGCAGCATGACGTTATGGTAGAGACTTCCTTTTGTAAAAGATCTGCTTTAAATTCTGAAGAAGCTAGTAATGGTTATGCTTTTTATATAATAATTTTCATATGTTGTTAGCTACTAACTATGAAGAAAGTATATTTCAATTATGGTCAACAACATTTTCAGCATTATTTTTTTTAAACTGGGATAATCTTGTAACAGTACAATGGGGGTTAGTGAAATGCTTTGTTTTTCAGCTGAATAATAATCTAAAAATACAATAAAGTTTAGCATTCCCTGCCAAAACTGAGCCAGGCCAATGTTTAAGTAGGAAGAGAGGGGTTTATTCAAGATATATGTATGGGCACAAGTAGATGTTACATAGCAGATCCACAATCTGGATGTCCCTTCCTGATTTCTGTCATTTTGGTTTACTTTAAACAATTTGCATCCTGCCCTTCAAAAACTTTTTTAAAATGTTTTTTTTTTTTTTTGCCTTAAATCATACTAAGATTAAATCAATGGAAACCAGCAACAGTAAGACTGGAATCCTATAGGATATTTCAGATCTCCTCCTCTGAGGACAGAGAGGTCTTCCATTGGAGAGGAAGATATGACTCCACAGTACTCCTTCTACCTCCAGAAACCTCTCCATCCTTTGCCTTACCCAATACAAGAGTTCTGTTGGTAGATGCAAAGTGGAATAGCATTCCCAGTTACCCTCTTGGTGTGTGTATGGCATTGTGTTTCCCCCTTATCATTGGAAACAATGGAAGACAGTGGGAGGGAAATTGAATGGCTCTCTCTCACCCACAGCCTGAAATGGACAAATGTGGATGGAAGTTCATTAAAGGTAAAGGGTAAAGGGACCCCTGACCATTAGGTCCAGTCGTGGCCGACTCTGGAGTTGCGGCGCTTTATTGGCCAAGGGAGCCAGCATACAGCTTCCGGGTCATGTGGCCAGCATGACTAAGCCGCTTCTGGCGAACCAGAGCAGCGCACGGAAATGCCGTTTACCTTCCCGCTGCAGCGGTACCTATTTATTTACTTGCACTGGCATGCTTTCAAACTGCTAGGTTGGCAGGAGCTGGAACCGAGCAACGGGAGCTCACCCCGTTTCGGGGATTCGAACGGCCGAGCTTCTGATCGGCAAGTCCTAGGCTCTGTGGTTCATCCACCTTCAGTTCTCCCTCCCCCCCTCTTTGGATTGATCTGTAGAAATGTATAGTAAAATAGTATGTAAGAGTAGCATAAAACCAATTTATCAAGTAAAACTATTAAAAGGCCTGGGTTTTGAGATCAAGTAAATAACTTTGCAAGATGTTAACATTTTTTTGGGGGGGGGGAGGGTTGCATCAGATCATGATTATTATATTGCTGGGGGAGGGCCCAGCTGCTCCTTGCCCAGCATACATTCCTCTACAGAGCAAATAGCAACTTCAGGAGAAGGGAAAACAGCACGGGTCAGAAGAACCAAGACTCTGATCTGATGCAGGGATGCAAGGGAGCACAGGATATGCAAAGATGCAGCTGTAGAAACTGGTAATCTTTGCCAGCTGCTATTAACTTCTTCAAAAGCAAAACAGGGGATATCCATAAATTCTGTATATATCCCATATAACTTTTAGCTGAACCCTAAGAACAATTTCTCATTAGTGGAGATCTGTGTGAGTGAACAGTGATGTGTCTCACAGTGTTCAGGGCCCCTGGTATATTTGAGAGGGATCCAAAAATGAGACATGCTTAATGCATCTTCTGTTATGTCCATGTAAAATCCTTCAGAGTATTGCTGGCAAGTGCTCAATCTATCACATTTGAATTCTGCCCTTCCAATCGGGAGCTTGGTGTGGCACTAAGTTATCCCGTTTTATTCTCACTGCAGGACTGTGAGTTTTGGAGGATAAAAGAGTTCCTGGCTCATGGCCACTTGGTGAGCTTCATGGGAATTTAAACCCTTTCCCAGTTTAGTTCCAACAACTCTGTCTGCAACGCTGCACACTTCTTGTATGATGTAAATGCACGTTTAGTGCAGATACAGCAGCATGGCTGATGTTTGAGGTTGAATAGTCCTCTTCATAGAATAAGAAAGAGAAGGAGCATTGTTGGTACTGTTCTTCCTTGATCTATGTGTCTGGGTTGTTGGCTTGCTGCTGAGAAATAACTGTTCCATATTAAGTTGTCTGTAAGCAAGAATAATTTTTCCTGTGGGAGATAATTGATAAATCTTAATAGATTTCTCATTTTTTTCCTGCTCCATTATCAAAGTGCTGGTAGTATTTTAGCTATAGGTGATCATAGGGAGTGACCTAAATTGAGTTAGCCGGTTCTGTGATCATACCTTGCCTCTGTGCTTTGTATCACTACACAGCTACACTATGGCGGCCCCAAATCTATCTAGTATGGACTGGTTAAGGACCTAGAAGAAAGAATCCAAAGAGTAGTTCTAGCAGGGACATAAAGTTGTAACAAACCTTTAATTAATTAGAGCCTATTTTCTAATGTCCACTTGTCCTAAAGTTTAATTTGTGTCAGAATCTTGCCCATTCCAAACCAAGAGAGACCTCCTCTGTGGAAAAGTCCTGGGGCCTTGCAGAGAATCACAGTACAGATAAAAACCCTAAGGAACCCTCAAATGTCCTAAGGTAGTGGAGTGCCTCATGTCATGCATGTCTCACCTGAGCCACCTGATCATAGCCCAAGCCCTGAGTCTCAAATATCATCCTACACTCAACCCAGAGTTGGCATAGGTGTGCCTTCCTGCCTGCCTGCAGGGTCTATGTATGACTAGAGGTCTCCTTAGATGCAAGGCTTTTTTGGGAGGAGGGAAAAGACTCCACTGTGAATAGCAGCCCAGCAGATGACCAGGAAGAAGAGGAGCTAGCAGTGAGGATTTAAGTCTTTCCGTCGCCTCTGGAGCCTTCCTAGATTAAAAGCTTGTTGTTGAGCTCATAGCCTCCAGCTCCGGAACTTACACAGCTCTGGAACTCCCTACTTGGCCCCAGCTCCCTCATTTGGTGCTAATCATGGACAGTTTGTTTAAGCACTATTGTTATATTGAACAATAGATTGGGCATGGTGACTGGTAGGAAGAGAAGGAATGTAGGAATAGAAACTATTAAAAGTAGGGCAACGTACTGTGCTAGATTTGAATGTGATCGCAGGTACTTTACTGGCACAGGCTACTAGATTGTACATCAGCAGTTTTTCCCCCATCCTACATTTGCCTTCCTGCAACTGGCACTCCACAATTGGCAACCAAGGATAGTTCAAACCTTATCATAACTGCTGCTGCTTTTATTTCTACTTCTGTTTTCTCAAGGTATGTTTTTAACGTTTCAAGTCTCACTTACCTTAGAATTGCAAAAGGGCATCCTTAGATTGAAGCATTCTTAACTAACCTTTTAATCTAAAAGAGTAGCGTTGCCTGCCAGTACATGGCTTGGGACCTAGGTATTTGTAGAAGTGCCTTTCCCATTATCTGCCAACCCATGCCGTAAGATTTTCTGATGGTTCTGTTGTCAGCCATGGTCAATTGTGTGATGATGCAGTGCAAGTGCCTCTCTGTTACGACACCCCACTTCTGGAATTCCTTCTTTTGTAGGTACAATTGTCTCCCTTGGTGGCATCTGTTTGACATCAGCTGAAGACATCTCTGTTTCTTTTGGTTTTGGTGGACAGGTGTTGGTTGGTTGTTCTGTTAGCTATAGCCGCTGAATTTGCATAAGAATCACTGTATTAGTAGGTGTGTGGTTTTAACGTTGATGTTTTGATATATGTTTTACACCTCCTTGGGAACCTTAGCTGAAGGAAGGTTCTAAAATGTAATAAATAATAATTGCAAAAAAATACACCCACAGTTATAAACCACAATACATTTAAGCATGGTTTTGAATTAAACATGAAGTATACATGCTAGTCTTAACCAATTGTGCAAATGTAATTGGAAGGAATGCTTTCATTTATAGAAATCTCTAGTAAGTCAATACAGTACACCTCAAATTATCTTTCAGCTTGAAAGTGCTAATAACAAAATGGCTGTTTAAACAGGTTTTAATTCCAGTCAATGTTCAGTCAGTATTTATAATGCCAAAATTACTAAAAACATAAATATCCTTAGATTCTTCTATCAAGCCATGAAGAAGTGAATTATTGAAAAGATAAAAATAAATTTGTTTGCTTTCTGTCAGAGTTCATATCCACAGCCAACCTTGATAGAAGACCAGAATGATTTAGACAAGTTTGCTTTGGAGATTCATAACATATGCTTGCTGGACAGAATTGAGTTATCTGTGCTCTGGAGAGTAAGTTATTGTAGCAGGAGCTGACAGAGATGAAGATAACTGAGGGAAATTCAATTACCTTTTAGTGTTTTCCTTCTAATAGGATTCTTAATGTGAAAAAGATCCTTAGATGATGCGCCTCTGTTGCTTGGTGAGATCTACTTTGATACGTGCCTCCAGAATAAAGTGAACTCTCCTTTCTAGGCCTTCATTAGGAATGAAACATGTGACTGCTTCTTAAATGTTGTATTAGATTTCAGGGATTAGATCAAACATTGTCAGTGGTAGACCACATATTCTTCCTTAAAAAACCCCAAACCCAAATCATTATTTTTAAATGCTGCTTTTTAGTTTAGAAAACTATGAAATAAAAGGATTGCATGTACATTTGCTGGTCCTTGTCATCTACCACTATTGTTTTGTTGAATCCTTTTGCTAAATACACTTCAACAGTACTTCCTGTATTGAGCAGTGAGACTGAAATTAGTTCTTGTTCTAGGCTCTCTATGAATGAAGTACAGTTCTTTTGAATGAAATGTTTGCTACATGTTTGTGAGAACCTAGGTCAAATATATTGCCTTAAATAATATCTGAATGAGATATTTTACAACAGTTTCTTGTTTTTCCTCTTTTCCCCGGCAAGAACTGTTTGTTGTATGAGGCAGCCTGATAAGACTTCAACAATGACAGTCTTCCTCATATGGACACCAGAGAATACAGCAGCAAAGTTAGACCAAAAGTATAGTTTATTTAGGTCCCTGAATCTAGTTGCTAAAAGAGAAAACTGAGAAGGAACATGGTGGCTGGAATGCACTCAGAGGCGTAGGCAACTCATCTTGGCATTAAGACTACCAGAGTAGATTATTCATCTCCTGTCTGCCTATGATAATGCCATTCTTAAGAGTATAAGCATTGTATAGTTATTAGGAAGTTTTTAAAACAATCGTTCAGCTTAAGTAGGGTAGAGGTAAAATTATACGTCTTAACCTGTTATCAATATTGTGTTTCTACCTTGCCATGTAGAAACTTTCAACCCATAAGTAATTGTCACAAGTGACTGTTGCTTTGCACAGGCATTTTGCCACATCTACCCATGTATGTACAAAGGAGCCATGGTTTAATGTGGCTTAATAAAACATTTCTATCTAAGGGTGGGTTGCATGTATACACAGAAGTATATCCTTTGTGAGGAATTTGTAGAGCATACCTTGGCTCTCACTATCCAGATCAAACTATTTTTGGATCTGACTGATTTTCTTTTCAGGTTTTGAGCTGTATAAATATGGCTCAGCCCTGCAGTCAGTTCAAAAAAAGAGGATCTTGGGGAAAGATAGCACCATAAGAAAGTATATTCCTTTCAGTGTTCTAGCTTGACTGATTTGATGAAAGCATGATGTACTGTGAGGGGGCGAAGCAGTTAATATGATTAGCTGTAATTTAGTTATCGTAAACACATTTGCAATCTGATTTTGTAACTGATGTAGTTTTCTTCTTTTGGGTACTCTGTATGTACTTGAGCAGAAAATAAAAACATCTTAGTTTGCGTAATGGGCCACCGATAACAGTAAACATTTGTGTGGGTGTGTGTCTGTACCTTTCAAAAACAATCTAAAATATTTAGTAAGCACACTCTTTTTTGCAAAAGGGATGTAGTTTTTTTTTAAAGCTTGTGTTTATTTCTGATTTTAAGCTAGAGTAGAGGTCCCCCCCATAGGTTTGTTGATTTGTTGTTTCTGTCTGGCCACAAGTTGCAGCTGCTTGTGTATTTTAAAATCCTAATATCATGAAGTTTCTGATTACTTGCCAACAACTTCTGTTAGTTTTGAGTTGCCTTGTGTGAGCAGAAGAACAATTTTTCATCTAACCTTCCCCTGCCCACTGATTTCCCTCTTCTAACTACAGTCTGCATGTCCCATCTCCTACCATTCTGGAAATCCTTACCAGCCCTCAGGTAGGTTTTGGGAGAGACAGGAAGCAACAGTGGAGGGGAAGGAATTGGGTTTTTAACATGAGCAGAACTCACTTTCCACTTACCAGAATCCTTCCTGCTTGAATATTTTTGGCAGTAATCTTTAGCAGTAATTTTGTGTCATGGACGTGAAGAAACTTTGTAAGCCTAATGTCATGTACTCTTTACAAAAGAGAAGTAGTAGCTCTGTATTCTGCTCTTTGTGTGTGTCACCTTGTTTAAACTCAGTGTTTCATAGTTTTAAGCATACAAATAAACGCCAGGAAGGTTTGCTACCGTATTTCCTTTTAATAGCTACAATATAGCTGCAGTACAGCAATAGAAGAAGAATTTATTTTATTATCCCCAGAGGGGTGGCCATATTGCAGGGGGGGGGGAGGAGTTTTGTGCTGCTTTTATTTATTTCAGCATCAGCTTTTGTGGGCTGCTGTCCACTTCACCAGATGAGTGATATGACCAACGATACAACCACACCTGACTCATCAGACAGAGTCACAACTTAAGAATTTCCATCAGCATTTCTCAAACTACACTACCCACCCAAAGAAGGTTGTTGGTGGGGCAGGAAGAAAGAGAGAAATAGATCCACAAGGCTGGTACTTAGATCCACAAGACGTACTTAGGAACAACCTACTACAGTAGGGAAAAAGACAGAACATTACTTGTCACTTAACGGTTTTCAGCTGAAACCAATGGGACAATGACACTTCCCTCTCACAGACCTTTGATGGTAGGGTGTTTACAGACAGGCCCCAACTAAGACAGCTACTCATCAGCAACTACAGACACATAGTGATATAGCAGAGATAGGAACACAGGGACTAACTGCTGCTGCAGACTCAGATAAGAATAAGAATAAGGATGCCAACTGTGTCCCCATGTCTACTCTGGCACCACTGTTACAGGGTTTCAATGTGTCATCCACCTTGTCAGGGATCCAGTCACTCGTTCATCTTCCAGTCAACAGTGCAGCTGCAGCTTTTTGAGCCAATTGAAGTTTCTGAACACTTTTCAAAGGCAGCTCCACGTAGAGTGTGTTATATAGTAATCCAAACATCCTGCCTGAAGAGTTCTGAAGAACTTGGAAGCTTGTTTGCTGTTTTGTCACACTTTTGTGACACAAATCTGTCTGGAATGTGTCCTTGAACTGTGATAATTCCTCGTGTGTGTGTAAGGAATGTAGTCTAGTGTACAAAGATTAAGGCATTATCCATTGCTCTGCCTACTTTTGCATCTGGCCCAATCCACTTTTTTCCACTCTGCCCCACCCACCATTAACATGTGGACCCTAGGTGGTGAACCATGAAGTGAAGTGGCCCTCAGGATGAAAAAAAAAACCCCTACTTCAATTTTAGTTGGTCTTAATACAGTCATACCTTGGAAGTTGAACAGAGTCCGTTCTGGAAGCCCAATCGACTTCCAAAATGTTCAGAAACCAAAGCGCTGCTTCTGATTGGCTGCAGGAAGCTCCTGCAACCAATTGGAAACTGTGGAAGACATGCCGGACATTCAGCTTCTGAAAATCGTTTGAAAACCGGAACACTCACTTCCGGGTTTCGATCGTTCGGGAGCCGATTTGTTCGGGAGCCAAGGCATTCAAGATCCAAGGTATAACTGTATAAGATATTGCCGCAGTATGATTTTTGCATTGTCTTTGTTAGAATTCTACTATTTGTCTAATTGGTGCCTTTCTTATGGAGCAACTACCTTTCAGTGAGGACACAGAGAAAGCAACTTCCTTAAGCACAAATTAAATCTCAGAGGAAGTAGAATAGAGCAATTATTAAACTGAACATGCATTCTTAGCTATATGCTTATTTCCTTCTGTTACCTATAGAAAACATATTCTTATCGTCGTGTAAAAATATCAACCCTCTTTTGGCTAGCACCAGTATATCACATTACTGTCCTTTATAGAAATTCCTTGTACTGATTATAATGCTTCTAATCATGAGATAGTCTTAACACTATTTTCTAAAGACCCTGGGGTGTGGAGGGGGGCTACTTTTACTATGTTAATAATAACCAGGACCCCCTATATATGGCAAAGCAATGAGACCACAACAGATTTCTGTAACAAATAGCTTTCGAAAAAAGTTAATTTATATGCAGATCCTGAATCTTCAGATCCGTTAAGGGCTAGATAAATGATGATGATGCAGAGGGCGGAGGCTGCAGGTTGCAGAGATGAAAAGCCAATACATTGTATTCAGTCCATTAAAACAAGAAGAAATAGAAAAGATACCTTGATAAGTGTTCTGCCTGTGTTAACCTTGATGGCTATTATCGGGGGAGGGGAAAGGGGGCATGCTGCTATATCTATTTCATTGGCTTGGGCTTTTTCATGCTGAAAGAAATCAATACTTTGAGTCGTTGGATGACAGAAGCATCACTTCAGAATTGAAGGTGGCTGTCAGACATTGTCATTGGTTGACTTTTGTTTGCTATTGAGGTTTTAAGCTTTCATTTTTCTAAGTCTTATTCAGGAGCTTTGGAAGATTTCCCTGGGTGGCATTTCTAGTTCAGACTTTAAACGGGAGGTTAAAGGTCAAGTGCAAAAGATCTAACAGAAAAACGCAGGAGCTTGTTCCATTTACTAAAATCTGTGGTTCGGATGGGAATTTGCATTTGCAGGTGGTATGTTTTCGTTTCCCCTCAGATTGCTTTTTCTCTTCTTAATGATACCCTTATGGGAAATGGTTAGTAATCATTAGCTTGGATATAGTTTCTTTTTTAAAAAAAAAAAACACCTCAACTTAGTATTATTCAACGTAGTATAGGAATATTTAACATTACACTGTTATTTGTTGTGGAGCTGAAAATAGATGCATACACGGAAACATTTGTTTTCAAACATTTCTCTGTTTCTCTATACTCAGTAATACTTCTAGGAATATCCTAGTAGACTGGAAAAATCATTAGTCAAAGGAGAAAATTCCCTTATTTCTCCAGCCTTAATTGTTTTTCATACAAATTGTTGTTTTCCTTGATTTTTACCATGTCTCGACTGCTCTTTTTGTAACACATTTTATATGGCATTTTATCAGTGCTTATTTTATGGGGGTACTCAGGGGTATGTAGTACTGGCACCTTTCCCCCCCAAATGATAAAGTGTGGCACTTACTGTAATAACTTCATTGTGAGTACTGGCACCTTTTTTTCAAAAAAGGAAAAAAGCACTGCATTTTATTATAATAAGGTCAATTATACTGTCCTTTTGTTGAAAAACCACCAGTTTAATATTGTTGCTATAGTATTAAACACTTGGATACCTTTTTTAGGAGCTGACTTAGTATAACCAAAAGTTAAATTCCTATTTAAGTTCTGACTTATTATATGAAAATTAAGCCAATGGACTACAGTGGTACTTCGGGTTACATACGCTTTAGGTTACAGACTCCGCTAACCCAGAAATAGTGCTTCAGGATAAGAACAGAAATCATGCTCCGGTGGCGCGGTGGCAGCAGGAGGCCCCATTAGCTAAAGTGGTGCTTTCAGGTTAAGAACAGTTTCAGGTTAAGAATGGACCTCCGGAATGAATTAAGTACTTAACCCGAGGTACCACTGTACTCTGAAAATGTTGGGTTATATTCAGCATCATGTGAGCAAATTGGATGGGACTTTCCTATTCTGTTTGCCTCCCTATGCCACCAAAACTGCTCCAACCCTATACAGCAGATTTTGGCAGTGTGCAGGAGGCTGCCCGGTGTGTGTGTGTGTAAAAAGGAAAGTCCCGCTGTGCAAACAAAAGTCTGTTGCATGAGTAGGCTGATACCACTGGATGTCACCCACTATTAACATAAACTCTAGAGTCATAATTATTCTTCCTTTGATTACATCTTCTAGGGGCTGCTTACCCTGCTCACATTGCTTGCCTATCGCACTGGCTTACCTGGTCTTGATGGGGATAAAGAAGTAGTTAGTTGGTTGGATGTGCTAGCCTTCCTTGTAATGTGAAACAATGTGAAACAAATGAAATGGTGCACAGATGCACTGAACAGACAAAAGAACGTGCATCTTCACACAGCACATAGTTAAACTATGATATTTGTTACTGTAAGATGGCTATCAGCTTGGATGCAGTGTTCAAAACTCCCATTGTTATAGGGTG